>NW_027266269.1:30431867-31116034 GCF_022045235.1 Haliotis cracherodii | reverse complement strand
TTTAATGCCACTATATAATATGATGGCAGTGGTTAGTATCAAATACAAAAAGAATCTAACAGTGTTGATAGCAAATGTCATTGATAATTTTATATATTCACCCAGCGGCGACAGTGTCAAGCTTCCGAGATGGGCTTGGCAGAGAATCAGGGATGATGAGCGATCCTAGATGTAATTAAATGCGACAGAGTTTAAGTAAACACGTTATTCACCCCTTATATACAACACCAATAGCTACTAAAAAGTTCTACACAGTGCCCTCACCAATCTAGCGGTATTAGAACATTACCGAAGTTTCCATAACATAATTATTACCGTGTGTCAATTTACACTTATCAGAGGGGTACATGATCAGTTGGTGGACTTTCATTTTGTAGAAGCCTCGGTGGCTGAATCCCTGGTGGGACTCTACCCCAAAATGTACTAACAACAATCCATTGGTGGAGGTATGTACTCATTGTAAACGTTGAGACGACGGATTACACAGCAATTGTAAAACATTTCCAGATTTTATATGGCTAACATACCCTATTTATTCTTCAGGGGACGGAGGTAAAAAGGCACACGCTAAACTGTGCCGGACAGATGCAAAACTAAACGTTTTTAGCGGGACTGTCTCGTCATCTCACGAAGGTAAAGTGTACTCGATAAAATGTATACACAACCTCGTAACACCATTTCCTTCCCAAGATGTATTCTTATGCATTGTTTTAGGCTACGATTTAGAGGGTTGACAAAGATATGCCATTAACGATTATGTCAATGACATTCACAGTTTGCTTCAAATGGAGATTGTATCGAGTGACATATACAAATTGCTTCAAATGGAGAATATATATCTCGATGGGAAGAATTTTAAAACGTCAATATCAATATTAATATTTTGTTATTACAAGGATAACAGAGACAAGGAGGTATACAATTCTTGTTCACCACTCACTGTCTAAAGAGGTTTTGTTTTGATGAAGTGAATAAAAAGTAACGTGGGTTCGGGGGAGGGGGTATATAAAGAAATGCGACAATGAAAGTTTGTTGTGTGAACTATTTCAGCTATAGGACTGCAACTATATAACTGAATCTGGACTAGACACTCCAGATATTCACATCATGAGCATATAGCTGCACGTACCTAAAATAGAGAGGAAATGCGTCAAATTCTTGTTTTTAACCCTCCTCAGAATCGGACAAACGACATATGGCAATGTTAAGTAAAATATTTATTGTTTTGGCTTTAATTTGAGATCTCCTTGTGCCTGTAGCACTATGTTTAATGACAACAGAACCGCTAAGAAATTGAAGGTTGACAAAGATATGCCATTGGGGTAATTTATTAGCGGTTAATACCATGAGCATACGCTTATTTAAAGAATAAACCGCTCCCATGGTCTAGTGGTAGAGCGTCTGTCCGGAGAGCGGAAGGTCCGGGGATCGATCCCCGGCCGCGTCATGCCAAAAGACGTTAAAAAGATGGTACTTGTTGTTACCCTGGCGCTTGGCATTAAGGGTAGGGACATTAAGGGTAAGGACTGTTCGGCTCGGAGTCAGTGTACTGTGTCTGACTGGGGTATTCATGTTAAACTGCGGCATGGTATCATAGTGAGCTAGAACTATAAATCGGCATGAGTCCGTTCAATAATCTTGGACGCGACGTTAAACCAAATTTCACCTCATGTCACCTCTCCTGGCGAGAAAGGTGACTATGCTTGTCGTAAGAGGCGACTAACGGGATTGGGTAGTCATACTCGCTGACCTGGTTGATGTCACCGTATCCCAAATGAGTGGATCGATGCTCATGATGTCAATCACTCGGCGGTCTGATTATTTACAGAGGGTTGTTATCATCATCAATATCGGCCTCAGTGATAACACTGGTTGTCTTTTACACCTGAACTTGCTCATCAAAAACAAAAGAAAGATCAGACCACGCAGCATAACCCTGTTTACGTACTATCTGGAATACGACAAGACCAACTCCGTCATTTCTGGTCATACATGGTTTTATCATGTAATATTAATTATGGTGTCTATGGTCTACGGTGTCATAGTAAGTTAAAAGAAAAATATTGGGCGAGGCGTATACTTACACTTACACTTACTACCAGTATTAGTTTTTAGTGAGCTTAATACGGGAGAAAAGACCGAAGTGATGCAGGTCGGGGACGTTTACCACTTCGGTGAAACCCACGAGCACGGGTATGGCACAGACAAACTTAGAAATATAATCGGGGCGAACCGGGATTCGAACCCACAATCATAGGTTTCTGGCGTGCCCAAGGGACGCAACTCTGCAAAGCGAATCGCGACGCCTTAGACGACTGGGCAACCCGTGCCCCCACTTACAACCAGTGTAAATTACAGGACCAGTACATATAATTCCGATACAACGCTTTATTATCCCGCGATATGCCAAGGAGAGGCACGGGCCACCGAGCCGTTGGTGCCCGTGCCTGTAATAAAACAGAAGATGAGATTGGGTTAAATGGCCGAGGGTGTGCAGGTACTAGTGGGCTACTTAGCTGCTAATTGTATATACCAAAAATGCTACCGTTGCCATGGCCACGCGCGTGGCCGACGGCGATTGCAGCTAGCGCTGCTGGCCTGAGACTGCTACCGCTGTCCGGCCCCCACGGTAGCATATTTAAACGCTACCATTGCTTGGCAACTCCCACGTTGCCAAAAGCAGCTCCACGCTGCTGGCCTAAGTCAGACTGCCGCTGCCCGGCCCCAGGTAGCCGGCCAAAGCAGATCACACTGCCCGGCCCCATTAGCAAAACCATTGTGCGGCTCCCGCCGCGGACCCAACTGTCAGCTACCGCTTGACAAGACGACTTCCGCCGCCGGGCCCATATACGTGGCAACTGTTTGCCCCAACGTATGTTATTCTACGATTCCCCGGCTGAAAAGTCGGGAAAGACAAGGTTCCCACTGAGAAGCAGGTAACCCCGGAAAGGTTCCCGCTGAAAAGCAGGTAGCCTTAAGCACGAGTATTAATTTGGAAGCAAGTTAATTTGTTACTAGCAGTGTAGCCCACAAGAAACCCCGCACACCTCGACATAGTTTATTGTTGAGACAGGTATTGCATATGTACAGATATACAGCTATTAAGAAGTCATGTTTAATTACATATATCAGAATCGTTTAGAAGTATGTACATATATACAAGCGCTCTGAAAACCTATTTTACATATGTACAGGTTTATTTACATATGTACAATCCGCTCTGCTGGTACCTGTAATAGAATAAACGCTGAAGAAAAGAAGTGATTAGCATTCCAGGTGAAGAGGACACGTCAGGCTGAAAAGGAAAGAAAAAGGAGTGGCAAGCTGGGTGGGTGGGTGGGAAAGCGATTAGATACAGTGACACACGTGTGTACTTGGGGAAGGGCTGCTCGCGAATGACGGACTAACAAAGGGCGGGATGATGCTTGCGCGGGATTATTCCCCGGGCACGGTGCCGAGTGGTGGCCCGGGGTGATTGAGTTACGAGGGGTGATTGGGTTACAGACGTAATTAGCCCATGGTTTGGATACGCGCGATAAAGTCATTTAGTAGTTAGTACTAAATGTAATTATCCCGCGATATGCCAAGGAGAGGCACGGGCCACCGAGCCGTTGGTGCCCGTGCCTGTAATAAAACAGAAGATGAGATTGGGTTAAATGGCCGAGGGTGTGCAGGTACTAGTGGGCTACTTAGCTGCTAATTGTATATACCAAAAATGCTACCGTTGCCATGGCCACGCGCGTGGCCGACGGCGATTGCAGCTAGCGCTGCTGGCCTGAGACTGCTACCGCTGTCCGGCCCCCACGGTAGCATATTTAAACGCTACCATTGCTTGGCAACTCCCACGTTGCCAAAAGCAGCTCCACGCTGCTGGCCTAAGTCAGACTGCCGCTGCCCGGCCCCAGGTAGCCGGCCAAAGCAGATCACACTGCCCGGCCCCATTAGCAAAACCATTGTGCGGCTCCCGCCGCGGACCCAACTGTCAGCTACTGCTTGACAAGACGACTTCCGCCGCCGGGCCCATATACGTGGCAACTGTTTGCCCCAACGTATGTTATTCTACGATTCCCCGGCTGAAAAGTCGGGAAAGACAAGGTTCCCACTGAGAAGCAGGTAACCCCGGAAAGGTTCCCGCTGAAAAGCAGGTAGCCTTAAGCACGAGTATTAATTTGGAAGCAAGTTAATTTGTTACTAGCAGTGTAGCCCACAAGAACCCCGCCACAAAGCACCAGAGTGCTACCCCACACCCACGGCCACGCGATACGCAGAGATAGCATTGTTGCCCGGCTTGCTTATGCACTGAAAGGAAACACTAACCTGTGGAGATAATATCCTTACTGGCGCAAAACGAGCGCCAGGGCATGCAATAAATTGTCCGTAAACACACACAGTCCTTTGTCACTGAGGTGGACGCCCTCCCAGGCGTACCATGTCTTGTCAGATGCCAGGATCTGGGGATGTGGCACTGTTGTACCGCCGAGCTCTTTGACTCGGTTGGTCAGTCGGCGGTTGATATTCTTCCGCATCCCCTCGATCTTTCATGGATCCCTGGCATCGTGCCAGTAGCGCCTGGGCAGCATTGAGGATACGATGATCTTGGTGTCAGGAAGCTGGAGTTGTATCCGAAGGATTGATGCCACCATGTCAAGGTAGAGTTGGCTGCCTTTGACCGAGCACAGGTCGTTGGAGCCCAGGTGAATGATGAGGGCTCTGGGGCTGCGCCGTGTCGCCTTGACCTGTGCATCCAGAATGGTGTCCAGCTCCTTCCACCTCATCCCCCCTCGTGCCAGCCATAGCATCCTCGGTTGGTTCGGGCTGGTGCCCTTCAGGAGCAAGTACTGCCGTGCCCTGGCCATGTAGCTGGATCCCACCATCCAAACTGTAAACAATAAGAAGTGTAGTAAGTACCATGAAAGACTATTTGATTTAATTGTGCAACATTGAATTTGTTGGTAGGCGTATGTAAGCATTGTAGCAATCTGATTTCCACCTGCCGTATTGTTGTATGAGGTGTTCAGGCACCCCGTTCATGGCTGCTGATGTGGCTGCCCCAATGCGGAAGGAGTGCGAAGAATAGCAGGCCGTGTTTATGTTGCTGTGTGCTAAGGCCTTTTTTAGGAGTGCCTGGAATTGGTACCTTGTAACGGGGGAATGGTCAAAGTGGACGAATGCATGTTGTGGGCCGGAGGGGCGCGCCTCCAGGTAGTGCTTGATGGCGACTACCGGACATAGCGGATTACCTGGTATAGGTGACATTGTAACTGTTGTCCCCATCCTGTACTGATCAGACTTTGAGTGTGGTAAATGGATTGAAAGCTGCTGGGGGTTGCCCGAGAAGCTTAAATTCTGGATGGCGCAACCTGTTTTTGAGGGTCCAGTTTGGACGAGTTCGCTAACCCTAAAGAAACCGAAGAAGGCTGTGCAGTAGACTGCCTTGAACAGCCTGGCTTCATATGCTGATGAGCATACGTGAGGCAGATTGTTGGTTACTACCTGCAGCAGATCTGCAGTGATCGGTTTTCTGGTGTCTGGTCGGCCCGCTGATTTGTGTAAGCCGGTTACAATCTTGCCTATCAGGAAATGGTTTGTACAGTCGGTGAGCCCGTGGAATTTGTGGTGTGAAGACAGCGCTGCAATGTAAGTCTTGACTGTGTTAGGGGAGTGGTGAGTGACTGACAGATAAGCAATAAAGTTTACGACCTGATCCAGCGGGACTGGCCACACCTCTTGTAGCTGGTGTGCGGACCGGAACTGGTGCAAGGCATTGATGCCTGTTTGGTAAGTGGCCCATGTATTAGTAGACAGAGATTGTTGTAGGAGTCTGCCGGCTTCCTGCCTCAGATCAGCCATATGTTGCACGGGATAGGTGTGGGGTTCTGGTCCGCGGCTGGTGCTGCCTCTCGGAAGCGTTTGAGCTGAAACCTCGAGAGAGCATCGGCAATAGTGTTAGCAGTGGAACATACATACTTTGCCTTAAACATAATATTATATCGGAGACACTGCAGGATTAGGCGACGGAGTAGGCTCATCACTCTGGGGGCCTTGGTTGACTGCTTGTTGATTATTGTTACGACGGCTTGGTTGTCGCAGTAAAAGAGGACCTTTTTGTTTGCGAGTTGCTTGCCCCAGATTTGGATGGCCAGTGTGATGGGGAACAGCTCCAGGAGCGTCAAGTCCCGTGTAGTTCCATCCGTCACCCACCGGGGTGGCCATGCGCCGTTAAACCATTTGCCCTGCATGTAGGCCCCAAAGCCGGCGCCACCCGCTGCGTCTGAAAACAGCTGGAGGAAATCGCTGTCCACCCATAGTTGGTCCTGAAACACTGAAATGCCGTTATAACTCGTAAGAAATGTTAACCACATTTGTAGGTCTTCCTTGACCCAGCTGGTAATCCTAATGTGGTGAAATGGTTGCTTACCTTTGCTAAGCAGATCGATTAGCCTGCGGCTGAATGCCCTTGCCATTGGTATAGCCTTGCACATAAAGTTAAGCTTGCCTATGAGGGACTGAAGGGCCCTTTTTGTGACCTTGATGTTACCTGTTGACAGGATGTCTTGTATTTCCCTTGTTGCCTCCTTGATCTTGGGCTCTGGGATTCTGATCTGCATTGCAATGGTGTCGATTTCCAGCCCTAGGAATGTCAGTTTGGTTGTGGGGCCCACCGTCTTGTCGTGCGCAATAGGAACCCCAAGCTGTTCAAGTGTATTCACGCATCCGTTGAGGTTGTCTGAGCAGTGGCTGGTGCCTGCTGTGCCCCCCCGTTAGGAAGTCATCCAGGTAATGCATGACCGGACACGTTGGAAGATGCGATTGCATGCACCATTGCAAGAAGGTACTAAACGTTTCAAATATGGCGCAAGATATGGAGCAGCCAAATGGTAAGCATTTATCGAAATAGAACTCACCTTCGAATCTGATGCCTAGCAGCTCGAAATCGGATGGGTGGACTGGTATAATTCTAAAGGCCGACTGAATGTCGAATTTTGCTAGTAATGCTCCCTTTCCCAGTTGTTGCACCATCTGGGTAGCTTCATCAAATCTGGCGTACACAACGGAGCAGGCCTCTGTGTCTATGAAGTCATTTATAGATTTACCCCTGGGATAGGATAGATGGTGAATTAGACGGAATTCCTCCGCATGCTTACCCAGGTGCTGACCATATCCTGGCTGCTTCTTGGGCACCAGGCCTATTGGGGATACTTGGAGGTTGTCTAGGGGGGTGTCCTTGAAGGGGCCCGCCATCCTGCCAAGGTCGACTTCCTTTTGTAGTTTTTGTTTCACGTAGCCTGCCGTATCTTGGTGTGTGGCTGATCGCAAGTTTCGTGCCAGGCGACCCGTGCGGCTTCCCTGGAACTCGAGCTTAAAGCCAAAGCTAAAACCTACCCATAAATAATTTGCATCTCTGTAATTGACCCTAGCATATTGGCGTAACCAGGGTGCCATTTCATTGAGATCCACGGGGGAAGGGGCCATTGAATTTACCTGCCTTGCCGGCTGGTTTTCTGTTAGGAAAGGGCTGATTGGGCTTGTATGGGGTCGGTTGGACCCCATTCCCTCGAAAGCAGGTCCTAGAGCTATGGGAATGTTTGCCACACTTACCACATTTGTGAGTGTACTTACAGTTGACCCTGCTACAGCCAAATTTATTGAAATCCCAGCATACCTGACTGGCGATGTCCCCCTGTACGCGTGTCATTGCGCCCCGTCCGCCTGATTCTGGTTGTAGTACCGGCTGTGTTACCATGTACTTCAGTCACAACTCCCCGTCGATGTTGTCCCAGCGTCGTGAGGGGTCCCTTGACATTCTGTGTCGGAATTGTTGGTCGTAGGTTGACCAGGCATCCCCCCCGAATCGAAGTGCCGCCGTTCTTATGGTTTCCATGTAGGACAGCAACCCCTGGGTTGTGCGGACCTCGGAGTGCCTACTAACGTAAGTACACATGAAAATGTGGAAAGCTGAAGTCCAGCTTGCCAGGGACAGGCGCTTTGCTTGCTGTTTTATTGGTTTAAAAATTACCTTACCTGAGGAGTCATACGCCATGGTAATCGTACCGTCCTCGTGACTTCCCTCGGTGTTTGGTAGTATTGTGCCGAGGTCGACATACTCGCCACGCCAGATTTTTTCCCTCACCTGTTGTTTGACGTGCGCGTCTATTCCGTCCGCACGGAAGGCAAGGGAATCCCCGTATCCAGCGATGTGATTGGCTGGGGCCGCGTCACCGTCGGCCTCGTTGTGCGCATCGGGGATTCTCCCTATGTTGGGCGAAATGGCGGGAGATCTAAAACCAAGCCTTACCTGTTGGTTTGCGCTAACCGGGCCGGGCGCTGAATGTTCCAGCAACTGGAGTATTTTTCCCAGTTGCTCGTTTACCTGGGTAGCCGAGTTGGCAACCTGCGCGGCATTTACAAGCTGCGCCGATTGTACGTTAATTCTGTTACCACCTTCGATATTTCCGTAATTGGCAGACTCACCATCAGCTGTTGTCTCCTGTACAATGTGTACACCCGGGGTTTGTCTTCTGGTTGTCCTGGCCTGCTTGGCTCCCCTCACAAGCTTGTGGTTGACGGTTGCTCTTCTCTTGGGAGGCATCACGAAAAGTCGGGGTGGTGAGTTGGTATTCCACAAGCGTAAATTGTCCCGAGGGTGAAGTTCGGGAGTAGAGCGGAATAAATGCGATACGGCGAGTGCTGAAATAGATGGTATTCAAAGCGTAATCGGCGAAACGGTCGCGATTGTGTAAATGCGATACGGCGAGTGTTGGAATAGATGGTATTCAAAGCGTAATCGGCGAAACGTTCGCGACTGGGTACAAAGGAAACGTAAAATGGGAAAGCGATTAGATACAGTGACACACGTGTGTACTTGGGGAAGGGCTGCTCGCGAATGACGGACTAACAAAGGGCGGGATGATGCTTGCGCGGGATTATTCCCCGGGCACGGTGCCGAGTGGTGGCCCGGGGTGATTGAGTTACGAGGGGTGATTGGGTTACAGACGTAATTAGCCCATGGTTTGGATACGCGCGATAAAGTCATTTAGTAGTTAGTACTAAATGTAAATATTAACACAAACGTTAACAATGGAATTAATAACGCACTAAACGTGAACGTTTAAACACGTATTATAGCTCAAATGGAAAGAATTCCCACACAACTCGCTGTTATCTATTCTATTGCTATGTGACATCATTGGCGTCACGTTTCTTGTTTGTGACGTCATCCTATGTATATTCTATGACGTTGCTATTTGTAAGCCTGTAACCTCCATTGAGAGCTTTTTTCTCTATAATTTGTAATAATAACATCACGAACAAGGTTTCATTAAAAAGACAATGTCTTTGCACTTCAAAATTAATAACATTAACACACAAAACAGTGTCGAATTTACATGTGAAATATGTGAGGTGGAAATCGAAAATAGTTGTTCCTGGCGGTATACGGTCTCATATTTGGTCAGTACCAACCATCTGGGATTTTTACTGACGGTATTCGGGCTCATGTTAGTTCTGCTTTCTGACTGCATCTTTAAAAGTCCAGTTTCCACCCTTGCCGAACTAGGCTGGATTTCCTGGGCTCTATCGTAGCGACACCAGTGGCTATTACGAATTATGTCCCTTCTGAGCCTCTCCTTTGGACCAATCAGATTCCACCTCTCGTATCACTTGAATTTGCTTGAAACAAAACAGTGGCGCCCAGTCAAGACGACCTGATCGATAATCAAGGTCTATGTTGTGATAAAACGGGTCTTACATCCCGCAATGCGTGAGCACCTTCATTAAAAAATGAAAAGATTTGGAAAATATCTGTTGACAACGAGCTGGCGGGGCGCATGTTTTGCAAATCCTGCAATCGACCAAAATCTGCAGGACAGTTTACGAACCGAATTTTGATTTCGATGCAAGATTTTGATTGGACTATGAATAGACTCGTTAGTCCAGTAAAAATGCAACTCCATAATACCAACCTAGTTTGGCAAGGGTGGAAACTGGACTTTTTTAGTCAGTGAACCCCCTGCCTTGGGAAGATGACTGGTGAAGCTGACTTGGAGGCATAGTTATGCCAATTATAATTACACTTTTTTTTGTACAATCCTGAGACTAAGGCAATTGTTGGAGGTCAAGGTCAAGTGATATTTTGTTATTGGAAGTAAAATAAGCTTTAGGAAACGATGGGTACAATGTGTGAAGCCCATTTCTGGTGTCCCCCGCCGTGATATTGCTGGAATATTGCTAAAAGCGGCGTAAAACCATACTCACTCACTCACTCACTTTAGGAGATGACGGTGACTGGTGTGACAAATGGTTGCGAATTTGAGCGCAATCGTCACAAATTGGTTTCTCACGACCAAATGACATATGTTGGTGACTTAACATACGTGGTAGACAATGGTTATCTTCAGCAATGCTTCTATTACATTGATAAATTACATTATCAAGCCTTACATTTGGTTTACTATTATTGCAATACCTTTTCAGTAGTTACCATAGTGAGTGAGTGAATGAGTTGGATGTAACGCAGCTTTTAACAGTATTCCAGTTATATAATGTGGGAGCAAAGCCCGAAGTGATGCAGGTCTCAGACGTTTACCACTTCGTCGAAACCTACGAGCACGGGCATGGTGCTGACAAACTAGAAACATAATCGGGGCGAACCGGGATTCGAACCCACAATCATAGGTTTCTGACGTGCCCAAGGGACGCAACTCTGCACAGCGAAACGCGGCGCCTTAGACGACTGGGCCACCCGTGCCCCCGTAGTTACCATAGCCCAAATATACTCCCACACATCCCTTACTTACCTATTAGAAATTATTTTATATACACACATGCATGATTATTGATATTTTGAATCAAAGCAAATACTCATCTAGTGAATATGTCTGGTTGTTGTTGTTGGTTGGTTGTTTTACGCCGCACTCAGCCTGCCGTAAAAGGCGACGTAGGACTCGACAAACGGGATCGGGGTGGTCAGGCTTGCTGACATGGTTGAAGCATGTCATTGATCCCAATTGCGTGGATCGATGTTCATGATATCAATCACTGGATTAGCTGGTCCAGACTCGATTATTTACAGACCTCCGTCACATAGCTAGGATATTGCTGAGTGCGGCGTTAAACAACAAACCAAGCAACCAACCAGTTGACAGGCAATATGTTTATTTCATGTGTGCATTGCTTTGTGCTGTACCGTTTCAGATTCAACCAACGAGATGGTTCATGATTTTGTTCAAAGCAAATATACAGTAATCACCCAAACTGGAACTGAGAAGCAAAGTGGCACAACTGCCTACGTTTATCTTTCTTTGATTGGAGAAAAAGCTACTCATAAATTATACCTGAATAACCCAGGAAATGAAATGGCGGTGGGACAGAATGATACGTTTCTGGTAAGTGTCACTTACAGCCCTGTGTTGTATTGTCCATATTCATTTTGCCATTATTTTTCATTGTGTCGTGAATTAAAGAAAACCACGATTCTGATTGGACAATCAGAGGTATCAAGCAATCGGAAACACTCGCCTCTGATTGAAACATTTGACGACTGTTTGATCGACGATAGAAGTCGACTGAGAGTGCATATTTTGCTTTTCTATAGCCAACTTAGACGTCATATTTTCTGCATCTTCGGCAACTCATCCTTGTCGTAAAAGGCGACTAACGGGATCGAGTGGTCAGGCTCGCTGACTGGTTGATGCCTGTCATCGATCCCAATACATAATATACATTTTCTGCATCACAATGACCGATGTGACGCTATAAAAGGGGGGTGTTGAACTAAACCTTGCAAGGCATGCGTACTCTTCTTTAGGTGAGCCAAGTTCAGTTTGGCTTACAAAGCATCGGTTCTACACACGTGAAAATTGTGTTGTATAGATTCTGATTGGTCAAGCCACAGGAACCACTCACCTCTGACTGAGATATTTGACGAATGTTTTATCGACGATAGAAGTCGACTGTCAGCGGGTTTTTCACTTTTCTACAGCAAGTTAAACGTTATCTTTTCTGCATCACAATACGCGGTCTTCAGCAACCCATTCTTGCCGTAAATGGCGACGATGCTTGAGAGAGGCGACTAACGGTATTGGGTGGTCAGACTCGCTGACTTGGTTGATGCATGTCATCGTATCCCAGCGTGGATCGATGCTCATGATGTCAGTCACTGGATTGTCTGGACCTGACTCGAGTATTTTCAGACCGCCGTCAGATAGCTGGACTATTACTGAGGGCGACAACAAACGACCAAACAAACTAGAGCCGACTTATATTTTGTGCATCACTATGTCCGATGTGGAACTAGACCTTGCAAGGCATGCGTCCTCAGGACGATTCGCTGTGCAGTGTTGCTTCCCTCGGGCACGCCGGAAACCTATGATTGTGGGTTCGAATCCCGGTTCGCCCCCATTATTTTTCTAGGTTTGTCAACACCATACTCGTGTTCGTGGGTTTCACCAGACTGGTAAACGTCTGAGGCCTGCATCACTTTGGGCTTTCCTCCCACATCAAGCTGGCACACTGTGATATAACTGGAATACTGTTAAAAGCGGCGTTAAAACCCAACTCACTCACTCACTTTAGGTAAACCCACTTCAGGTTGGCTTACAAAGTATCTGTGCTACACATTTTCAATGCCGCATGAAAAACCGGGAAAGGATTGGCTAGAACCTTTGCTTGTCACAAGAGGCAAAAAGTGGGCTGGTCAGACTCTCTGATATGTTTGATGTATGGCATGGTATCCGAATTGCGAGGATCGATGCTAATCGCGTCAATCAGTGGATTGACTCCATACTTACAGACCACCGTCGTGTAGCAAGGATATTGCTGAGAGCGGCGTTAAACACACACACAAACCAAACAAACACTCTGTCTCCATGAGCACATTGGTTAGTCTGGACCAGACAATCCAGGAATTTATATCATGAACATCGATCCACCCATTTGGGATCGATGACATGCATCAACCAAGTCAGCGAGCCTGACCACCCGATCCCATTAGTCGCCTCTTACGACAAGAATAGTCGCCTTTGACGGCAAGCATGGGCTGATGAAAACCTTTTCTACCCCGGATCTTCACGGGTCCAAAGATTGTATTCAAGAAGGTTAGCTCAGTGTTTTCCACTGTGGGCATACTGTTGTGGGACCAGTAAACGCACCACCTCTATTTAAAGGCTATCTATGCTATAAAACACTGAACATGTTCTCTCAGGTTTGATACAAATGAGTGACGATTTCCTTACCAAAAGCATATACGTTTAGCTCCTTTAAGAGTTGGCTGGTTGTTTTTCGCCGCACTCAGCAATGTTCCAGCTATATGACGGCGGCCTGTAAATAATCGAGTCTGTACCAGACAATCCAGTAAATTAATATCATGAGCATCGATCCACGACTGTTTTATCGACGCTTTTCCCTTTTCTACAGCCAAGTTAAACGTCATATTTTCTGCATCACAATACGCGGTCTTCAGCAACCCATTCTTGCCGTGAAAGACGATCCAGGCAAGAGGCGATTAACGGGATCGGGTGGTCAGGCTCGCCGACTGTGTTGATGCATGTCATCGATCCCAATTACGTGGATCGATACTTAATATGTCATACTGTAATGCAGACTATGTAAGAGCAGCCACATTTGCACAACTTTATTTTTTTATATAGCCAAAGCAATGGTTGCTATATGACGCACTTCACATTTTCAGTTTAGCTCACCTTGCAGTGTAGGCAACATAAGAAGATTGGTCCTGAGAATTGAAGATTTCATTCCATCATCATGGCTTTGTGTTGGGGTGAGTAATCATACACGTTGCTGTCACACACTGAATGCAAATATATTATTCGGGATGCTTCGCACAAATATCAAAGGCGCCGACTGAACATTTTACGTCCTAATGGGCTGACGTAATGACGTTGTTCAAATTACCTCCCCCGCGATGTAACATTTGTTTGTTAACATATCGTTCTGTCACTACTGTCAATCAAGATAGCGCATCAAAATCAACAATGTACTTGTCAAACAGTTTATTAAAGCTTTTCGAACTATAGAATATTAGTTCCTTGGAATAAATGAAGGTTAAGGAACCATCTCTCATGTTAACGTTGTTGAGTTATCCAAAATATACTGAAACCACTGTGTCCCGGCCATATCAACCATAAAGTTGTCCGAGGCGCGCGTTTAGGGTAACCAGCTTGGCAAGGAAGCGTCCTCGTGCTTTAGCTATAAAAGATCAGGGCACATATGGGAAAAGTAACCTTAACTTCTTCATTTTTTGTTCGTTGTTTAACGCCGCACTCAGCATTATTCCAGCCATATGA
Source organism: Haliotis cracherodii (assembly GCF_022045235.1). Lineage (NCBI taxonomy): Eukaryota > Metazoa > Mollusca > Gastropoda > Lepetellida > Haliotidae > Haliotis > Haliotis cracherodii. The sequence continues at coordinate 31,101,734 of NW_027266269.1, read as the reverse complement.
CGGCGGTCTGTGTAATAATCGAGTCTGGACCAGACAATCCAGTGATTGATATCATGAGCATCAATCCATGCAATTGGGATCGATGACATGCATCAACCAAGTCAGCTAGCCTGACGACCCAATCCCATTAGTCACCTCTTACGACTATCATCTTCGCCTTTTACGGCAAGTATGGGTTGCTGAAGACCTATTCTAACTCGGAAGTACTGGAGGAGCACAGTGGACACCATGGTGGTATGTTCTGCAGTATCGTTCCTCAGTAATGCTGGGAAATTCTGTTTGTGCTTCGAATCATGCATTTGCCCTGTTGGCTGTGCTTGGTTTGTTAATGAATACCGTAAACAATATAAGGAACAACTGAAAAGAAAGAAACACCATCACAAATGAGAATTAGCGCACCTGACAACCCGATCCCGCTGGTCGCCTCTTACAAGCATAGTCGTCTCCGTAGTGGTTTGCCTCTGCTGGAGTGTGCATGGAGACAGCAATCTCTCAATATTTTATCTATCTCTACATTTACTAATATTGAGGTAGTAAACTCTTGTCGAGGCATTGTTCATAACAGGGATCGTTATCTGTCCGACATAACTGAAGACGAAATCGCTACAGAGTTGGAATACCGCAGTTAAAGGTTTAATGGTCGGTAGGGGGGGGGGGGGGGGGGGGGTGAGTGAGTGATTGAGTTTAGATTTATAGTCACATCGGTAATATTTTAGACATATCGTATCTCCCACTTTCAACACACAGCTGATCATGATGCGAAAAAAACATCTTAACCGAGCAAGCGCTACTCTCAATTTACTGACGGCCACACAGCTGAGATACAGTTCTGTACCAAACGATATCTTGAACAGAGAATAAGAGAAAGATTTACTTCCCTTTTCCAAAAGACTATGCAAATCCTGCTCATAATTACATTTCAGACGCGACATAAATTCTGTCTAAAACGAATGAGGATGACTTATACACTGGTTTTTCCATACAGAGTCAAAACTCAAATTGAACAATAAAGATTTACATTTTGAGACCCAATTGATTTTACCATTACTTTCTGCCTGAAGCATCATACAATAATATTTCTGTGGAAAGCGACAATCGGACATACTCAATAACCTTATCTAATTAGCAATAACTCTTTTGTATGCATAAAGATATAATGGATACCACCCACATTCACCTCGAACCATATTGTTGGCATGGGTGTTGACGATTTTAAAACCTAAAAAGAGCTTTCATGCCAATGTATGTATGGTTTCTATTGAATCATTCTGGTGTAGACCCAAGACTTCGGAACCATAGAGCAAAATGGGGACTATTTTCATTTCAAATATTTTATGTCGGAAGAGGATGTAATTTTATCAATGACTTTAAAATTCCAAACATATTGCTTTTCCCCCCGTAAACCAGGACCGCCTCCGTGGTGTAGTGGTAGAGCGTCCGCCCGGAGAGCGGAAGGTACGGGGTTCGATCCCCGGCCGCGTCATTCCAAAAGACGCTAAAAGATGGTACTTGTTGTTACCCTGTCTGGCGCTCGGCATTAAGGGGCTAAAACAGGGACTGGCCGGCTCGGAGTCAGTATACTGTGTCTGAGTGGGGTATTCATATTAAACTGCGGCATGGTATCTCAGAGGGCTAGCACTATAAATCGGCATCAGTCCGGACTAGCACAACCAGCCACACACGTGCATGCACGTCGTTATATAAATGCAATAATCTTGGACGCGACGTTAAACCCCATTTAACCTCACCTCACCCTGTAAACCAGCATTAGAGAAATGACTTGACCAGGACAGGCTTCTCGTTGAAAATATTCTTGAAAACTAAGAGACCTCTGTTGGAAGCAAAAGAATATATACGCTGGTCAAAAAACAAAAATGGCAAAACAAACCGAGAGTCAGATCAGAAATTAACAGTTTATAACAAAACATTTTCGAGAGAATAACAAACGGCAAGAAGTGATATTGACCCCATAAATGACCATCTGTCATTATTTTGCCTTTACAGACCGCCGTCATAGAGCTGGAATATTGCACAGCGTGGCGTTTATTATTATCTCAACTGAATGTTCTGATGTTGTACCTTTACGGTTTGTTCTCTGATTGCAGATTGAGGTTCGACGAGAACACGAGTTCACTCGTCACTCAGACGTTGAAGTATTCTACAGCTATGTTAACAAGAAGTTTAACGTTCTGTTCGGCCTTAATGAGGAATTAACGTACAAACGCATGGAGACATCCAGTCGTCTGACTGAGATGCACCATCGTGTTGGACGAAAAACTTAAACAAGATACCAACATAAACCAAACACTTGATTACGGTAACTCGTGAAGATCCGGGGTAGAATAGGTCTTCAGCAACCCATGCTTGAGCATGGTGTTAATCACTGGATTGTCTGGTCCAGATTCGATTATTTACAGGCCGCCGTCATATAGCTGGAATATAGCGGTGTGCGGCGTTAAACAACAAACCAACACGAACTTAATTACTGTGGAAAGGGTAGACCTAGATCCAGGGTAGAATAGCAACCCATTCTTGTAAGAGGCGACTAACGGGATCTGGTGGTCAGGCTCGCTGACTTTGTTGATGCATGTCATCGCATCCTTATTACTTGGATCGATGCTCAGGATGTAAGTCCCCATGATCCCTGGTATGCTGGCCTGACTTTAGTTGTTGGTGATCTCTAGGTTTTTTTTATACTTTTTTTATAATTTCTTGTTGTGAAGCTAGTTTTAAAATTATTATCTGTGATATATTGCTAGTTGTTGTACTGTCCTTCGTCGATAGTTTTTTATATAGGCTATGAATGTATAACTTGTTCAAGTCACGATATGGATGAAATATTGCCAATGTGAATTCAAATATTAACTCACTCACTCACATGATTTCAGTCACTGAATTGTCTGATCCATACTCGATTATTTATATAGACCGTCATTCTATAACTGGAATATGATGAGTGCGGCGTCAAGCAAACAAACAAAAAGTTAAAAAAATACCCTGGTTTGTTTGTATTGTTTATTGTTATCAGTGTCAATACCAACTTCACTTTAGTTAGTTGATTGCTTCAGTTGTTGATGACCCTAAAGCACATGGTAGAATAGGTCTTCAGCAACCCATGCTTGCCGTAAAAGGTGTCTATGCTTGTCGTAAAAGGCGACTAACGGGATCGGGTGGTCAGACTCGCTGACTTGGCTGATGCATATCATCGATCCCAATTGCGTGGATCGATGCTCATGATATCAATCACTTGATTGTCTGGTCCAGACTCGATTATTTACAGACCGCCGTCATGAAGCTGGAATATTGCTGAGTGAAACAACAAACCAAACAACCAACAACTAAAACTTCAGATGTCAGTTAGTCCATTGGAAAGTTAGTCATCCTATGTTATATTATCCATATAAGTTACTTTTTTGCGCGTCCCTAGCATGGTGATCTACTTTCAGTTGGTGGCGATCTATGGCCCGTTTTTATATTATGTTGTTGAATTGTAATTTATCATTAAATTTCAAACTAGTTGTACGTAAATCTGTGATATTCTAGATATCATATTGTCCTTCGATGACAGAATTTTATTTATTATTAATGTCCAGTTTTGTCTCGTCACGATATGGCTAAAATATTTCCGGAGTGACGTTTAATTTTAACTCACTCACTAATTTGCAACTGTTCAGCGAGTTTGTATGATGTTTATGTCAACGCGACAATTTTGTAAACTGCTATGTAAAGATTAAATTTGTGTGGATAGATACATCTGTCGGGAAATTCGATCGACTGCACATGAACAACCGCGTGTTTGACAAACCCTTCTATTAAGATCTTGACCCTTGAATATCCGGGGTAGAATCGATGCTCAGGATTTCACCTGTAAGTCCCCATGATCCCTTGTATGGTGGCCTAACTTTAGTTGTTGGTGATATCTAGCCTGTTTTTATAATGTGTCGTCTGTCATAATCCGATCATTTACTTGTTGTGAAGCTAGTTTTAAAATTATCATCTGTGATATATTGCAAGTTGTTGTACTGTCCTTCGTCGATAGTTTTTTTTATATAGGCTTTGAATGTATAACTTGTTCAAGTCACGATATGGCTGAAATATTGCCAATGTGAATTCAAATATTAACTCACTCACCCGCATGATTTCAGTCACTGAATTGTCTGATCCATACTCGATTATTTATATAGACCGTCATTCTATAACTGGAATATGATGAGTGCGGCGTCAAGCAAACAAACAAATAGTTTACAAAATACCCAAGTTTTTATTTGTATTGTTTATTGTTATCAGTGTCAATACCAACTTCACTCTAGCCAGTTGGTTGCTTCAGTTGTTGATGACCCGTGAAGATCCGGGCAGAATAGGTCTTCAGCAACCCATGCTTGCCGTAAAAAGCGACTATGCTTGTCGTAAAAGGCGACTAACGGGATCGGGTGGTCAGACTCGCTGACTTGGTTGATGCATATCATCGATGCCAATTGCGTGGATCGATGCTCATGATATCAATCACTTGATTGTCTGGTCCAGACTCGATTATTTACAGACCGCCGTCATGTAGCTGGAATATTGCTGAGTGAAACAACAAACCAAACACCAACAACCAAAGCTTCAGTTGTCAGTTAGTCCATTGGAAAGTTAGTCATCCTATGTTGTATTATCCATATAAGTTACTTATTTGCGCGTCCCTAGCATTGTGATCTACCTTCAGTTGGTGGCGATCGATGGATGTTTTTATATTATGTTGTTGAATTGTAATTTATCTCTATATTTAAACATGTTTTACGTAAATCTGTGATATTCTAGATATCATATTGTCCTTCGATGACAGAATTTTATATATGTTAATTATGTCAAGTTTTGTTTCGTCACTATATGGCTGAAATATTTCCGGAGTGACGTTTAATTTTAACTCACTCACTAATTTGCGACCGTTCAGCGAGTTTGTATGATGTTTATGTCAACGCGACAATTTTGTAAACTGCTATGTAAAGATTAAATTAGTGTGGATAGATACATCTGTCGGGAAATTCGATCGACTGCACATGAACAACCGCGTTTTTGACAAACCCTTCTATTTAGATCTGGACCCGTAAATATCCGGGGTAGAATATGTCTTCAGCAACCCATACTAGTCGTAAGAGGCAACTGACGGGATCAGGTGGTCAGGCTCGCTGTCTTTATTTGTTGCATGCCATCGATCCCAATTCCGTGGATCGATGCTCATGATATCAGTCACTGGATTGTCTGGTCCAGACTCGATTATTTACAGACCGCCGTCATGTAGCTGGAATATTGCTGAGTGCGGCGTTAAACAAGAAAAAACAAAACGAACATACTATTAAGATCCGAACTTACAACCACAATGTCTGTTCTCAGTATATATTTCCACTTTCCTGTTTGTAATGTGGGATTATTAAGTATTCCGAAAATCATGGTTTTACACAACTCGGAAAGGTATGTTATCCAACGATATGAAGCACAATAACAAATCTATCAATAAAACATTTTCGTTTTCGATATATGCTCTACAACACTTAATACAGTAAACTACGGTTATAACGAATTCAAATGGATCACTAATATTTGTTTATTGTAACCGTAGTTCGTAATTAGCATATGCACAGCACTTTTCAGCAAATGGCCGGGACCAAAAAATAAATTCGTTCGTTATATACGTAGTTTACTGTATAAAGTCCTTTAAGAACTTCAATAATCTTAGACTATCAAACTATATTTACCAGACATAATGCAAAGAAATTTAGTTATGTAACACATCACAATATTATGGAATAGCCTTGTGTATGGAATCAGTAAAATTGAAAGAATGCAAACATATTTACCGTAATTGCCACCATATTCTTATCTATCATGTTCTGTTTATTTATCTGGACATGTATTTGGATTTTAGTCAAAGACGCAATACAAACATATATTTTGAGTTTTGTGACTTTTCACTTTTGCCATACATAGCAGCATTAATTACTTCCAGAGGTAGTAGTGAGTGAGTGAGTTGGGTTTAACGCCGCTTTTAAAAGTATTCCAGTTTAATCACGACGTGTCGGTTCAATGTGGGGGGAAAGCCCGAAGTGATGCAGGTCTAAGACGTTTACCACTTCGGTGAAACCCACGAGCACGGGTATGGTGCTGACAAACCTAGAAACATAATTTGGGCGAACCGGGATTTGAACCCACAATCATAGGTTTCTGGTGTGCCCAAGGGATGCAACTCTGCATAGCGAATAGCGGCGCCGTAGACGACTGGGCCACCCGTGCCCCCTACATGATTCACTTAAGCATAGTTTTGGTTTAAATCCATTTCATGTATGGGTACTAAAGACCCTTGTGTGGTTCACCAACCACCTCTGGACCTCTGGAGGAGGCACTGGTGGCCGAGTGCGGCGTTAAACAACCAACCCCTCAACTAACGTCGCCGAAGGCTGCGCCTTACATTGGAGTGAGTGAGTGAGTGAGTTGGGTTTAACGCCGCTTTTAACAGTATTCCAGTTATACCACGGCGTGTCAGCTTAATGTAGGAGGAAAGCCCCAAGTGATGCAGGTCTAAGACGTTTACCTCTTCGGTGAAACCCACGAGCACGGGTATGGTGCTGACAAAACTAAAAACATAATCGGGGCGAACCGGGATTCGAACCCACAATCATAGGTTTCTGGCGTGCCCAAGGGACGCAACTCCGCACAGCGTATCGCGGCGCCTTAGACGCCTCGGCCACCCGTGCCCCCGTGCAGCCATAGAGGACCTCAAGGGACAAATACTTTGGCAACAGCGGAGAACACGCTTGACAATTAGACATACATGTAGGTCAAAAGGACAGCGTGGTGTTTCTCCAAATAGAGTGGCATAGAGTAGATGTCGCAACAGAGGAGTGAGTGAGTGAGTCGATGCTTTACGTCACATTGGCAATATTTCAGCCATATCGTCACGAGAAGTTAAACATTTAAATACATATGTTATAACCAAATAAAAACCCGTCAACGATGGACAGTAAAATAACTAGAATATCACAGATTAATATTTAAAACTGGCATACAACCATAAAAATACATCACTATATGAAACAGCACAATGCAAAGCGCCGTGAAGATCCGGGGTAGAATAGGTCTTCCGCAACCCATAACCGTAAAAGGCGACTATGCTTGTCGTAAAAGGCGACTAACGGATCGGATGGTCAGGCTCGCTGACTTAATTGATGCATGTCATCGTATGCCAGTTGCGTTGATCGATGCTCATGATGTCAATCATTGGATTGTCAGGTCAAGACTCGATTATTTACAGACCGCCGTCATGTATAGCTGGAATATTGAGTGCGGTGTTAGACAACAAACAAAGAAACTTAACATTCTATTTGTCAATTACCTGTTTAACATCCATCCACGGCTGCTCAAATTTGTCAATATACATCACACCACTGTCTTTGCCGTCGATTCTGAACTTGCCATTTTAACAAGTAAAACGCATGCAACGCTATATGTCTTCATGAAAACGTATAGATATTATTTATCAACCATTACATGATAAGTGAAATCTGTCGATTCTGGAAGTAGAAGCAACGTGTCCATTTCTCCATTACTTTGTTTTTCAAACTGATTGGGATTTTTTTAAATTATATAATCCGTCATATTAAGTATTACTGAATGCAACGTTAAACATCAGCAAAATATACATGCACAACATTAAGATAGTGTTCTTACATAAACGTGTAGATATGATGACTGCTTTCAACGCACGTTTTTTAGAGTTGGAAACCTCAAACGTCACTTTATTTATCATATTGCCTTTCAGTCTCATCATACGGTTTGTTACAACAATATAGATTAGGTTTGTTGTCAGGTAATCATCAATAATGTATGCGTGTGTATTAGATGAAATATAAATTGTCCAAGTTGATCATTTGAACGATACAAATGGAAACGTTGTGATGAATATGCGGCTGGCAGGTAGATATTGGCAAGAATAAGGACACAATTAACCTAAGGACACGGAGATCTGTCTTGTGTTGACCCTTTTCTTTGTTATGGGTTCCATATGTGACGGACATATAGTTCAGCGGAAGTTGAAACTCGATACTAACAGTGAATTAATTTCAACTCGCACCTGGTCGGAACTAAACCGGATCTCCAAAATGCATTGTTTTATCATGTGCGTTAATGATTTGCGATGTATGTTTGCCAAGACATCTCAAACAAGCTGTTTTGTGGCATATGTTGGCGACACATTAAGCGGCATCACTGTTGATGAAGTTGCTCATACGGGGCGTATCTACAGAGTGAATCGAGGTGAGTATAGGAAATATAACCAACTGTCTTTGAATTTTGAGATAATAGAAATATATATGTTTAGTGTGGTACGGGGCGGTCGGGTAGCCGAGTGGTTAAAGCGTTCGCTCGTCACGACGAAGACCCGGTTTCGAATCCCGACATGTGTACAATGTGTGAAAACCATTTGGTGTCCCCCGCCGTGATATTGCTGGAATATTGCTTAAAGCGGCGTAAAACTAAACTCACTCACTCAAATGTACCATGGTGCGCAGATTTTTGTTAGAGACAGTCTGTCATTTTTCATAACCACCTTTTTGGTATTTGTATTTAGCATGCCCGGAGAAATGTTTTACTGTTGTTGTAAACCGGAGACAAGATCATTAATTTGAAGATATTCTGGAACTAATTATTGTTTTTTTTAAAGCAACAATAACCCCAGGGAGTGAATAATGTTTTATGCTGCATTCATAAAATAATTGGAGACACTGGGAAATGGCTTCTCATGTTGTTCCAATGTTGGGGATCGCCTCCGTGGTTTGGTGGTAGAGCGTCCGCCCGGAGAGCGGGAGGTCTGGGGCTCAATCCCCGGCCGCGTCATACCAAAAGACGTAAAAAGATGGTACTTGTTACACTGTCTGGTGCTCGGCATTAAAGGGCTAAAACAAGGACTGGTTGGCTCGAGTCAGTATAGCGTGTCTATTGTGGGGGGTATTCATGTTAAACTGCGGCATGGTGTCTCAGTGAGCTAGCACAAGCAGCCACACACATACATACATACACATACACACGGGCATGAACGTTGCTATATAAGCGCAATAATCTTGGACGCGACGTTAACACCAAATTTCACCTCACCTCCAATGTTGGGAATCAGCATTAATCCCTGGCCCAGGGAGGAGGCTTAACGATCAGGCTATCCCAACGTCCAGACCGGCTCCATGGCTAGATCCCCGGCCGCGTCATACCAAAAGACATTTAACTATGGTACTTGTTATTTCCCTGCTTGGAGCTCTGCATTAAGGACATTAGACAAGGACTTGTAGGTTAGGAGTCAGCATAGTTAGCACCAAAGATCACCTTTTACCCGCTGGGTGCTGTGTTATTTTTCTGACGCACATTTTTAAATGATCTGAAAAGTGATCGCATCTACCTCAGGCGTCTGATGCACAAAGCTATCGTAGAACTAATGTTATCGTAACTCCTACAGTTTAACACAGACTTACGACTGTCGTAGCGCTACGAAAGCTTTATGGATCGGGGCCTAGGGCTTTTAAATTGCACAGAAATGAAGAATATTAAATGTGACGTATGATGGTGTAAATGTAACTGCAAATATTAACCTGATTTGAAAAACAGACCCTAAATAACTAAACACGCCAAATTTTGTCCAAGATTTTGTTACCTGTTAAAACTGCAAATTTCACCCCTTTTTATCTTACACCGATAAAGATACTGTGCGAAGATGTTTTTTATTAAGGAGCTTTACGGAAACTGTACATGAAGAAGATACTGTTTTATATCTGAACAACATAAATACGTATCAAATGGATTTGTATCGTAAAGTATGACGTTATAATTCAATACAGAAATACCTTGTATAAATGATGTAAAGTGATTTTCCTCCATGACGTCATTAGCAAACAGAGAGGTTACACACGCACAAAGATAAGGGGGCTTAACTCTGCTATGCTTCACACTACTTCATTGTTACTCAGGTCACTTGGTGGAGATTCCTCGGTAGAATAGGTGTTCAGCAACCCATGCTTCCCGTAAAAGGTGACTATGCTTGTCCTGAAAGGCGACTAACGGGATCGGGTGGTCAGGCTCGCTGACTTGGTTGATGCATGTCATTGATCCCAATTGAGTTGATCGATGCTCATGATGTCAATCACTGGATTGTCTGTTCCAGACTCAATTATTTACAGACAGCCGTCATATAGCTGGAATATTGCTGAGTGCGGCGTTAAACAAGAAACCAACCAGCCAACCACTTGGTGAGACTCTTTTGAGAGCTGGGGCAGAATGTGTCCCCAGCACCCAATTGCTGGTCGCAAGAGGCGACTAAATTGCCTTTTGGTTGCGCCTCTGTATCAGTGGACGGATGGCGGTTGAGGGCACTGGAGCCAGGAACCGATGTTCGTTTTGCCCAACACACCATTTCGACCCTTACTTCACCTTGACGGGTAGTAGAATTGGCGCGATTCTATTGGCTTGTCGCGCCTGCCCTGTGCATTGTAAACTTGAATTTACTGTGTAATGGTCCTTACATTCACTTGAAATGCATTGGCTACTTGCCGGGCGGTTTGTCCAGCTTGCAATCGTCCAGGAGCTTGGTGTCGCTGATTTCTTGTAGATCTTGGCAAGTGCCGTAAAATCTGTGTGGACTCTCTGGTCGATCCAATTTATCCTATTGTCATTTTGCAGACGAGCGACGGAACCTGGGTGATCCACCAAATAAAAGATGTTTGTTATTGTAGATCTGGGTATGTTCTGCATGGGATGCCGGATGTAGTCTACCCTTTCGCTGGAAGTGGGTTTCACTTCCGCCGGACGTCCAAAAGCACAAGACCCGTAAAGATTCCGGGGTAGAATAGGTCTTCAGCAACCCATGCTTGCCGTAAAAGGTTGACTATGCTTATCGTGAAAGGCGAGTAACAGGATCGGGTGGTCAGGCTCGCTGACTTGGTTGATGCATGTCATCGATCCCAATTGCGTTGATCGATGCTCATGATATTAATCACTGGATTGTCTGGTCCAGACTCGATTATTTACATTCCGCCGTCATATAGCTGGAATACTGCTGAGTGCGGCGTTAAACAACAAACCAACCAACCAACCAAGTCAGCGAGCCTGACCACCCGATCCCGTTAGTCGCCTTTTACGACAAGCATAGTCGCCTTTTACGGCAAGAATGGGTTGCGAAAGACCAATCCTACCCCGGATTCTTCACGGGTCGCTGACTTGCTTGATACATGTCATCGATACTACCAACCAACGGGGCTCATGATATCAAACACTTCATGGTGACTTACAAAGAATCTGTCCTACACATTTTCTATGCCCGCCATATTCGCGAGTAAAGCATATTGATGTGAAAATAGTATTGTTTTAACACACAAGGCGCCAATTATTGTTTATCAATTGTTATAGGACGGTGGTCTGACTCGCGGATTTGCTTGATGCATGTCCTCGTATCCAAATTGCGTAGAACGATGCTTATAATGTCAATCACTGGATTGTCTGGTCTGGACTCAATAGTTTACAGGCTACCGTCATATAATAGGAAAGATTGCTGAGTGTGGCGTTAAACACACACACACTCACAAACCAAACAATCTGTCTCCAATCTGAGCTTTAAACAGCACATACTATGTCATACTGTAATGCAGACTATGTAAAAGCAGCCACGTTTGCGCAACTTTATTATTTTACATAGCCGATGCATTTGCTGCTATATGTCGCACTTCACATTTTCAGTTTAGCTCACCTTGCAGTGTAGGCAACATAACAAGAATATTACTGAAAGTTACAGGTTTCGTTATCTCAAGCTGGCATTGTGTTGGGGTGAGTAATAATACACATTCTAACATGAATTTCGAAATTATCCGATTCTGATTGGTCATTCAGAGGCTATTAAATCACAATTACCCCCCTCTGATTGAAACAGCTGGTTTGACGACCGCATCACTGCGGAAAGTAATATTCATAGAATAGTACTACCTTCTGTCATAGTCAGTAGACCCATGAAGATTCCGGGGTGGAATAGGTCTTCAGCAACCCATGCTTGCCGTAAAAGGTGACTACGCTTGTCGTAAAAGGCGACTAACGGGATCGGGTTGTGAGGCTCGCTGACTTGGTTGATGCATGTCATCGATCCAAAGTGTGTGGGTCGATGCTCAGGATATTAATCTCTGGATTGTCTGATCCATACTCGATTATTTACAGACCGCCGTCATATAGCTGGAATATTGCTGAGTGCGGCGTTAAACAACAAACCAACCAATGGATTGACGTCATGGCGCTGTTCAAAGTATCTCCCCCTTGATCTAACATGTACTCGTTAACATATTGTTCTGTCATTACTTTCAATCAATTATAGAATAGTGAAGTAGTTTCTTTAAGCTTGTCGAAAATTGAATCTTAATACCCGTAAAAAAGTATGGAAGATAATGTTTACCATCCCTCTTTTCATCAAGAGGGGGCACGGGTGGCCCAGGCGTCTGAGGCGCCGCGATTCGCTGTGCAGAGTTGCGTCCCTTAGGCACGCCAGAAACCTATGATTGTGGGTTCGAATGCTGGATCGCCCCGATTATGTTTCTAGGTTTGTCAACACCAAACCCGTGCTCGTGGGTTTCACCGAAGTGGTAAACGTCTGAAACCTGCATCTATTCGGGCTTTTTTTCCACATTAAGCTGACACGCCGTGATATAAATTGAATACTGTTAAAAGCGGCGTTTAAAACCCAATTCTCTCACTCAATTGTTATCAAGAGTTATCACAAACCACAATGTCCCTGTCACAACAGTCATAAAATTTACCGAGGCACGCGTTTGCGGTAGAATTATGGCTCTGGATACAGGCATGGGTAATCGTTGAAGAGTCTCACAAGTCTCATGTACTCCTGTTGCTCAGCGTAGGGCATTAAGTAACATACCGCAGACAAACAGAACGACCGCCCTTGCACCGCCATGTTCGCCTTCATTGTGCCTCAAAGTGAGATGGACCAATCAGATAGAAGAACCACGACCCCAAATGAGCCCATATACCGTCAATAAAAATCCAAGATTGTTGATACGTTCAATATTGATTCCAGAGAGTGTAAACTTATCGGCCTAATAAATTCGTTATGGTGTCTTTACTTGCCGTATACGGTGTCATTTCAGGTTAGTAGAAAAATATTGGGCGAGGCTTACGCCGTCATTTATCATCTAAAACTGGCTCCCAAAGGAGATATCGCTTGAATGAGATCTACCCTGTAGATATCGCTGCCATGAAATTACATCACAATGTTTTGCAGACCTTGTGACGTCACTGGTTACCATGACGTCACAATCAAATGACATCACTAATGGCTCTGCAACTGAAGCTGTTAGCAGTACTTTTTACACTTAAGACACTGCTTATGTACTGTCTACAAAATAAAAAAGTTGGAAGAATGATATTGAATGATAAATAAAATCTCACCCTCGTGTCTTTTGATATCAATTTTATCAACATTGTGTTGATATATTTGGTGTCAAAAGATACTCGGGTGAGATTCTCTATATAGCTGGAATATTGCTGAGTTGGGCGTAAAACAAAAAAACAAACAAACCAAATCATTTAGCAGCTGGGACCATTTATAACAGTCTTATTTTTAACAACTGGCTGGGTGTCTTCCCTTCGTTTTGTGTTAATTGTCTCACTGTGCGTTTCTTTTCTACACAATTGTACAATGTAACCGATGTTATATTTGGGATAACACTTTCTTAGTAAAGTACAGATTCTCGTACTTTTTGTGGGGTTGTGTCCCGTCCGGGATTCGAACCCACACTTGCCAGAGTGAGGCACCTTATCTCCAGCACACAAAGTCAGCGATCTAACCCACTCAGCCACCGAGGCTTCCACAAAAATGAAAGTCCGACAACTGGTAGGCTAGATCACGTACTTTGAGTACCCCTCTGACATTGTGTATTCACTATTGTACTATTGATTATCTTCACGATGCCATTATGTTACTTGATTGCAGATTGAGGTTCGACGAGAACTGGAGTTCACTCGGCACTCAGAGGTTGAAGTATTCTACAGCTATGTTAACAAGTGGTTGTTTCTTGCCAGACCTTGCAAAACTGAAGAATTAACGTACACACGCATGGCGACAGTCAATCACCCGACAGAGATACATAGTTGAATTATGTTAATAAAATACTTGATTACTGTGGAAAGGGTAGACCTAAATCCTCAATGTAAGACATTAGTTTTCATTATCTCGTTTGGTTGACTGGTTAGTCTTTAACGATCTGTATCATATTTATCATACGCATTATTAGTATACATATATTTCTCAGGTGATGTTTACTGGGAATATATGTACACCCGGTAATGTTTTCGGCGCTACATAATTAAGTGACATGTTGGAGTTGATAGCATGTCATTGCACTCGTTGTTCACCATATCAATCACTGGAACGTCTGTTCCAGACTCTACTATTTACAGACCGTCGCCATATAGCTGTGTCTATTGCTGAGTGCGGCGTTAAACAAGCAAACAAAATACATGATATTTAAAGCATTGTCATGTTATACGTATGCCTCTTCAAAGGATCGACATTGAAAACTTGTTCAAGGTATCAAAATGAAACATGTAAGACATCAATATGAGATATGTATGGCAGCACAATATATCATAATAAGTGAGTGAGTTTCACTTTAACGTCGCATCGGCAATTTCGCAGCTAAGAACCGTTTTACCGTTCAAGGCATTACAAATGAAAACGTCCATTATATCAGATATATATTTGTTATTGTTATTTGTACAATTGTTAATACACCAAAACTGAATGTTGTTGTTTAGGCATTTCACCCATTACCCAATTCGTTCAGGTCATTCACTGTCTTTAGTTAATTGGATATCCTTGCTTTTCTTTGTTTTGATCAGTGTTATCAGGTTTAATGCCAGCTTCCCTTAAGACGGTGCTTCAGTCGTCTGTTACCATACAAAAGTCATCCCATGTCTTGTTCGTAATCTCAGAACCATACATTTTTTCTAATAGGCACCCGACCCGTGAAGATTCGGCGTAGAATAGGTCTTCAGCAACCTCTGCTTCCCGTAAAAGGCGACTATGCTTGTCGTATGAGGCGACTAACGGGATTGGGTGGGCAGGCTTGCTGACTTGGTCATTGTATCCCAATTGCGTGGATCGGTGCTCATGACTTGAGTAAGCATATTAGCATGATATTGGCCGTTAATGACCATTCGGGAGGAGGTCCACCAGTAGGCCTCCTGCGGAATCGACCCGTGAAGATTCCGGGGTAGAATAGGTCTTCAGCAACCCATGCTTGCCGTAAAAGGTGACCATGCTTGTCTAAAGGCGACTAACGGGATTGGGTGGTCAGCCTCGCTGACTTGGTTGATGCATGTCATCGATCCCAATTGCGTGGATCGATGCTCATGATATCAATCACTGGATTGTCTGGTCCAGACTCGATTATTTACAGACCGCCGTCATATAGCTGGAATATTGCTGAGTGCGGCGTTAAAAAACCAACCAACCAAACAACCAACCTACGGAATCCCTGATAACCGAAGCCATCACCAGCTGATGGAACACACTGAACCTTTTTGGAGGAAAAGACGTCAGATATATCCACTGCTCTGACTGTTGTTCACTCACTGGCTGATGGTGGTGAACCTAAGACTCATCCACAGTTACAAACCGCACAACTCTTCAAAGGACACTACTCATGAGAGAAAATGAAACTAGAGCGTTTGTGATCTAGAATCAGCCTTGCAATCAAGCGTGCAGATGCAATTGATATGCCTCATAAAGTGAGACTGTGCTTCATAAAGTGAGTGAGTGAGTTTGGTTTAACAGTATTCCAATTATATCACGGCGTGTCAGCTTAATGTGGGAGGAAAGCGCAGGTGTTGCAGGTCTCAGACGTTCACCACTTCGGTGAAACCCACGAGCATGGGTATGGTGCTGACAAACCTAGAAACATAATCGGCACGAACTGGAATTCGAACCCATAATCATAGGTTTCTGGCGTGCCTAAGGGACGCAACTCTGCACAGCGAATCGCGGCGTCTTAGACAACTGGGCCACCCGTGCCCCCTCAAGCATTAATGAATCACATAAATGGGATATCTGAGACGACCAGCTGCATGTGCACATTTAAAACAATATATTGTTTTTTGTCCTTGTGCTTCAACATTTCATAATAAAATTGTACATAAAAATTACTTCAGTTTGTTTTCCTTTGTTTGGTTGCATGTTTAGGTTGCATCAATACGGCGTTCTTGTGATCGAAATGTGAAAGAGGCAATCACATGTACATGGATGGGGTGGTCAGGCTCGCTGACTTGATTGATGAATGTCATCGTATCCCAAATGCGTTGATAGTTGCTCACAATATCAACCACTGGATTGTCTGATCCTGACTCGATTATTTACAGACCGCCGTCATATAGCTGGAATATCTCTGACATCTGATATCATTGATTTGAATGCCTCGTATATTCGTCTGAAGTCAAGCATCTGTGATAAGGCCACCCCATTCTAAACAGTAGTCTTAATTCTACATTCATCATCACCTCTCGAATTAGCATAAGTGAGTTTTCATTTAATTGCGTCCTAGTATTTGGACATTCAAATACAGGGCAATCATTGGAAACATTGTAGGAACCGTACATAAAATCATGTCAGGGTTGTCATAAAACTCTTAGATTAACCATCTAATGATTTCGGTCCCAATAATATTTGCACATTCAAATACAGGGCAATCATTGGAAACATTGTAGGAACCGTACATAAAGTCATGTCAGGGTTGTCATGAAACTCTTAGATTAACCATCTAATGATTTCGGTCCCAATAATATTTGCACATTCAGATACAGGGCAATCATTGGAAACATTGTAGGAACCGTACATAAAATCATTTCAGGGTTGTCATGAAACTCTTAGATTAACCATCTAATGATTTCGGTCCAAATAATATTTGCACATTCAAATACAGGGCAATCATTGGAAACATTGTAGGAACCGTACATAAAATCATGTCAGGGTTGTCATGAAACTCTTAGATTAACCATCTAATGATTTCGGTCCAAATAATATTTGCACATTAAAATACAGGGCAATCATCGGAAACATTGTAGGAACCGTACATAAAATCATTTCAGGGTTGTCATGAAACTCTTAGATTAACCATCTAATGATTTCGGTCCAAATAATATTTGCACATTCAAATACAGGGCAATCATTGGAAACATTGTAGGAACCGTACATAAAGTCATGTCAGGGTTGTCATGAAACTCTTAGATTAACCATCGAATGATTTCGGTCCCAATAATATTTGCACATTCAGATACAGGGCAATCATTGGAAACATTGTAGGAACCGTACATAAAATCATGTCAGGGTTGTCATGAAACTCTTAGATTAACCATCTAATGATATCGGTCCCAATAATATTTGCACATTCAGATACAGGGCAATCATTGGAAACATTGTAGGAAACGTACATAAAATTTCAATATACATTGATCGTCTCTTTCACTACAACATGCTCCAGGGACATCAATCACAAGCCAAACATTGCTCTCTCGTCCCCAACTCCCGAATGAAGTGTTTTAGTGAATTTTGTAACATCAGTGACTGCAGTATTTCAGTTGTATGTTGTATCACAGCTATTAACAATAGAGCATGGACCAGACAAATCATTGGTTGAATTATGAGCGAGTCCCTAGGCTTTATGTACTGATGCAATTAAATCTAACAAATCACCAAGTTTGACCATCCGATCCTCTTTATTCCGCGTGAGTGAGTGAGTGAGTGAGTGAGTGAGTATGGTTTTACGCCGCTTTTAGCAAGATTCCAGCAATATCACGACGGGGGACACCAGAAATGGGCTTCACACAGTGTACCCATGTCGGGAATCGAACCCGGGTCTTCGGCGTGACGAGCGAACGCTTTAACGCCTAGGCTACCCGGCCGCCCTCCGCTCTTAAGAGAGGCATTGGTAGAAGTGCCGAGTTTCGCTCCTGTGGGGATCCTGAAATCTCGAGTCTCACTCAAGATTTGCACTAACTTTTATCATTGGTTTGCCAACACCATACTCATGCATAATCATTTCAGAAAATGATGCAAGATACCAGAATGCATCACCTCTGGATTCGACCGGTGAATATCCGGGATAGAATACGTCTGCAGGAACCCATGCTAGCCGTAAAAGGCGACTATGCTTGTCGTAAAAGGCGACTAACGGGATCGGGTGGTCATCGTATCCCAATATTGCGTGCATCGATGCTCATGGTGTCAATCACTGGATTGTCTGGTCCAAACTCGATTATTATCTCGTCCTATAGCTGAGTTTTCTGTCCATCCTCTAAGAAGAGCGTAGGTGATGGAAATTGGGATTGGTAGATTCCTATTAATTTCTGCTAAAAATGTATCCACATGTAACTCGGCTTTCACACCTGCTGTAGTTCGACATCAAGCATGAGAAAACAGAAATCATTGATACAAATGCCTGAAACTACAGTTCAGGTCCAAGTAAAAAAGGTTGATACTATATAGTGTTACGATTACTATAGAAATGACACGATGTAGTATTATGATTACTAGAGAGCTGACATGATGAAGCATTATGAGTGAGTGAGTGAGTTAAAATTGTAAGTCTCATCGGCAATATTTCAGCCATATCCTGACTATCAAGGGTTAAATACAGTACATACAATTTAACTTATATAAAAACCTGCCAACGAAGGACAGTAAAAAAGCTAGACTTATCACAGAAAAAGATTAAAAACTAATATGGACTCATAAAAAGGACAGCACTATACATAACAATAACATGATAAAAACGGGCAAAAGATCGCCAGCAGCTGATTGTAAATCACCATAGTGGGTACCATGGGGCCTTACAGTGTCTTTGCTACCTGCTTGGACCCCGGCAGTGTTTCCATCATCCAATCAAGTGTTGGCGATTATGAGCAAAGTTAGTACAGCCACGAACAATCTCAGCTGCTAATTAAATCTGCCAGTCATACAACATTTATATCTTACAAGACACATCAATGATAACTCTATTTGCTTAAAAATACAATGCTTAAACAAGAATTAATTCTATTAAAAAGATCCATAATAGATGATGATTTGAAATATTTATCCCTTGTGATGGCAAATTCAATACAGTCAAGCAGGATTCTCTCATCACAAGGGATACAAAATGGAGGATCCCCACTTTTCAATAAATATTCATGGGTATACCTCCTATGGCCAATACGACATCGTCTTATTACGACCTCTTCAAATCTGGTCTGACAACCCAAGTAGGTGTAACCAATAATTGGTTTTATTTCATGTAATGTATTTATACCTATTTGGTTGTCCCACTTCTTGTGCACCAGGTCATGGATATATGATCTAATTACTGGCTTGTAATCAGTGTATGGGAGCAAAAGTGGTGTCACAGATTTGTTGAGTGCTGCTTTAGCCGCAGCATCAAGTTACATGTATGTGTTACCAAAGGGCAACCAACAAAAGACGACGTCGTAATGAAGCATATGATTACTACAGTGCTGACATGATGTAGTATTATGATTACTATAGAGCTAACACGATGTAGTATTATGATTACTACAGAGCTGACACGATGTAGTATTATGATTATTATACAGCTGACTCGATGTAGTGTTATGACTACTCTACAGCTGACTCGATGTAGTGTTATGACTACTCTACAGCTGACATGATGTAGTGTCATGACAACTATACAGCTGACATGATGTAGTGTTATGACTACTTTACAGCTGACATGATGTAGTGTTATGACTACTTTACAGCTGACACGATGTAGTATTATGACTACTATACACCTGACATGATGTAGTATTATGACTACTATACACCTGACATGATGTAGTATTATGACTACTATACAGCTGACATGATGTAGTGTTATGACTACTTTACAGCTGACACGATGTAGTATTATGACTACTTTACAGCTGACATGATGTAGTGTTATGACTACTATACAGCTGACACGATGTAGTGTTATGACTACTATACAGCTGACACGATGTAGTGTTATGACTACTATACAGCTGATACGATGTAGTGCTATGAGTACTATACATCTGACATGATGTAGTGTTATGACTACTTTACAGCTGACATGATGTAGTATTATGACTACTATACAGCTGACACGATGAAGTGATATGACTACTATACAGCTGACATGATGTAGTATTATGACTACTATACAGCTGACACGATGTACTGTTATGACTACTTTACAGCTGACATGATGTAGTGTTATGACTACTATACAGCTGACAAGATGTAGTGTTATGACTACTATACAGCTGACATGATGTAGTATTATGACTACTAAACAGCTGACCTGATGTAGTGTTATGACTACTATACAGCTGACATGATGTAGTGTTATGACTACTATACAGCTCACACTGTGTAGTGTTATGACTACTATACAGCTGACTTCATATAGTGTTATGACTACTTTACAGCTGACTTCATACAGTTTTATGACTACTATACAGCTGACATCATGTAGTGTTATGACTACTATACAGCTGACTTCATATAGTGTTATGACTACTATACAGCTGACTTCATATAGTGTTATGACTACTATACAGCTGACATCATGTAGTGTTATGACTACTATACAGCTGACATCATGTAGTGTTATGACTACTATACAGCTGACATGATGTAGTGTTATGACTACTATACAGCTGACATGATGTAGTATTATGACTACTATACAGCTGACATGATGTAGTGTTATGACTACTATACAGCTGACATGATGTAGTGTTATGACTACTATACAGCTCACACTGTGTAGTGTTATGACTACTATACAGCTGACTTCATGTAGTGTTATGACTACTATACAGCTGACATGATGTAGTATTATGACTACTATACAGCTGACACGATGTAGTGTTATGACTACTATACAGCTGACACTGTGTAGTGTTATGACTACTATACAGCTGACTTCATGTAGTGTTATGACTACTATACAGCTGACACGATGTAGTCTGATGACTACTATACAGCTGACATGATGTAGGGCTATGACTACTATACAGCTGACACGATGTATTATTATGACTACTATACAGCTGATACGATATAGTGTTATGACTACTATACAGCTGACATGATGTAGTATTATGACTACTATACAGCTGACATGATGTAGTGTTATGACTACTATACAGCTGACATGATGTAGTATTATGACTACTTTACAGCTGACATGATGTAGTGTTATGACTACTATACAGCTGACATCATGTAGTGTTATGACTACTTTACAGCTGACATCATGTAGTGTTATGACTACTATACAGCTGACATCATGTAGTGTTATGACTACTATACAGCTGACATCATGTAGTGTTATGAGTACTTTACAGCTGACATGTTGTAGTGTTATGACTACTTTACAGCTGACACGATGTAGTGTTATGACTACTATACAGCTGACACGATGAAGTGCTATGACTACTATACAGCTGACATGATGTAGTATTATGACTACTATACAGCTGATACGATGTAGTGTAATGACTACTGTACAGCTGACATGATGTAGTGTCATGACAACTATACAGCTGACAAGATGTAGTGTTATGACTACTATACAGCTGACATCATGTAGTGTTATGACTACTTTACAGCCGACATGATGTAGTGTCATGACAACTATACAGCTGACATGATGTAGTATTATGACTACTATACAGCTGACATCATGTAGTGTTATGACTACTATACAGCTGACAAGATGTAGTGTTATGACTACTATACAGCTGACATCATGTAGTGTTATGACTACTATACAGCTGACATGATGTAGTGTCATGACAACTATACAGCTGACATGATGTAGTGTTATGACTACTATACAGCTGACATCATGTAGTGTTATGACTACTTTACAGCTGACATGATGTAGTATTATGACTACTATACAGCTCACATGATGTAGTATTATGACTACTATACAGCGGACATGATGTAGTATTATGACTACTATACAGCGGACATGATATAGTGTTATGACTACTATACAGCTCACACGATGAAGTGTTATGACTACTATACAGCTGACATGATGCAGTGCTTTGACTACTCTGCAGCTGACATGATGTAGTGTTATGACTACTATGCAGCTGACATGATGTAGTATTATGACTACTATACAGCTGACACGATGTAGTGTTATGACTACTATACAGCTGACACTGTGTAGTGTTATGACTACTATACAGCTCACACTGTGTAGTGTTATGACTACTATACAGCTGACATCATGTAGTGTTATGACTACTATACAGCTGACATGATGTAGTGTTATGACTACTATACAGCTGACACGATGTAGTGTTATGACTACTATACAGCTGACACTGTGTAGTGTTATGACTACTATACAGCTCACACTGTGTAGTGTTATGACTACTATACAGCTGACATGATGTAGTATTATGAGTACTTTACAGCTGACATGTTGTAGTGTTATGACTACTTTACAGCTGACACGATGTAGTGTTATGACTACTATACAGCTGACACGATGAAGTGCTATGACTACTATACAGCTGACATGATGTAGTATTATGACTACTATACAGCTGATACGATGTAGTGTTATGACTACTGTACAGCTGACATGATGTAGTATTATGACTACTATACAGCTGACATGATGTAGTGTTATGACAACTATACAGCTGACATGATGTAGTGTTATGACTACTATACAGCTGACATGATGTAGTATTATGACTACTATACAGCTGACATGATGTAGTGTTATGACTACTATACAGCTGACATGATGTAGTGTTATGACTACTATACAGCTGACATGATGTAGTATTATGACTACTATACAGCTGACATGATGTAGTGTTATGACTACTATACAGCTCACATGATGTAGTATTATGACTACTATACAGCGGACATGATGTAGTATTATGACTACTATACAGCGGACATGATATAGTGTTATGACTACTATACAGCTCACACGATGAAGTGTTATGACTACTATACAGCTGACATGATGCAGTGCTTTGACTACTCTGCAGCTGACATGATGTAGTGTTATGACTACTGTGCAGCTGACATGATGTAGTATTATGACTACTATACAGCTGACACGATGTAGTGTTATGACTACTATACAGCTGACACTGTGTAGTGTTATGACTACTATACAGCTGACTTCATGTAGTGTTATGACTACTATACAGCTGATACGATATAGTGTTATGACTACTATACAGCTGACACGATGTAGTCTGATGACTACTATACAGCTGACATGATGTAGGGCTATGACTACTATACAGCTGACACGATGTATTATTATGACTACTATACAGCGGACATGATGTAGTGTTATGACTACTATACAGCTGACATGCTGTAGTATTATGACTACTATACAGCTGACATGATGTAGTATTATGACTACAATACAGCTGACACGATGTAGTGTTATTGTTACTAAAGAGCTGACATGATGTATCATAATCATGACGTTAGAAATCGGTTTTTGTCCGGACTAGAACATACAGACACACGTCTTGCGTCCAATGGTCTGTTTCGGTTGGATAATGGAGACAGATTATTCTCCAGTGTATGCATTTTACATAGTGTATTACGTTCTTTATTACCAAGGTCGAAATAGATATTGACATGCCAAGTCTACAACCGTGTTGGGATTTCAGGTTAGAATAGGTCTAAAGCCTATCCTTGCCGAAGAGGCGACTGTGGATCATAGGTCACACTCGGTGTTGTCGTGTTCCGACGGTGAAGATCGTTGTTCAGCATATCAATCACTGGATTGTCTTATCCAGCTCGCCGTCAAACAGTTGGACTAGTACTGAATGCACTTGTAAACATCACACCAAATTATACGTGGATATTCTTAAGATAGTGTTCTTTCAAATAAATAAAATTATTGCTTACAAGGCAAGTTCATAGCAGATATTGTAATCATCTACTGAATTGAGAATGAGGCAGAAACCTCAAACTTCACTTTATCTATTATATTACCTTTCAGTATCATCGTACGGTTCTCTATTGTAAGGTTTGGTGTTAATTAAACATCAGTTATACATGTATGTCTATTAGCTGAAATATCAATTTGCAAAGTTGATCATTTGAACTATTCAAATGAAATCGTTGTGATGAATATGTGGCTGGCAGGTAGATGTTGGCAGGAAGAAGGACACAGTTACAAGGACAAGACTGGCTTTAAAATGGCTTTGGAGATCTGTCTTGTGTTGACCCTTTTCTTTGGTATGGGTTCCTTATGTGACGGACATATAGTTACGCGCAAGTTAAAACTCGATACTAACAGTGAATTAATTTCAACTCGCACCTGGTCGGAACTAAACCGGATCTCCAAAATGCATTGTGTTATCATGTGCGTTAATGATTTGCGATGTATGTTTGCGAAGATATCTCTAACAAACTGTTTTGTGTCATATGTTGGAGACACATTAAACAACACTGCCGTTGATGATGTTGCTCAGATGGGGCGTATCTACAGAGTGGATCGAGGTGAGTATGGGAAAGGATGTTAGAGATACAGTCAGTAATAATCTTCTGTCTTTGAATTGTGAGGTAATTAGAGTACACTTTCATTTTAATACCATATTGAGGTACCTTCTTGAGAAATAGTCTGTGCAACATGGTAAACATTAAATTGGCAATCATTTTCAGAACGAACCTTTTGACATTTGTATTTAGCATGTTCTGTGAACATTTGTTTTGGTTTTTTAACCTGTGACAAGATTAATATTTTAAGGATATTGTGGAAGTAATAATTATTGTTGTGTTTAAAAATGATTAATGAGTGAGTGAGTGAGTGAGTAAAAGATTAACGTTACATCAGCAATATGAAATGTTGTGATGACATATTTAGGTTGAATCAAAACATGTCAGCGATAGACAGTATAATAACTATTTTTAAAAAAACATATAGAAGAGAAACTATTCAACTACACGATATAAAATTTGGTTATAGATCGCCAGCTACCAAAGTCATCATGCTGGGGTCCGTGGGGACAATACTTCTGCTTCCTGCAGTGTTTCCATGCAGGATTTACACGATCCCTTCAGCTGCTGACGATCGTATGCAAGTTTAGCCATCAAATTAAAACGACTACTTCTAAAACTCTTGCATGCATAAAAGAAACTTTGAATGGCGTGAAACATTTCGTTTTTAAAAAGATAATCAATTTATTCTTTTTATATTAATTAACATGACTCAATCGGTCCTTAACGGTACCCTCTTAGGGGAACATGAAATATTTACGCCTCTTCGAAGGTACATTCACTAACAATCTAAGTTACTAAATTATCACCACCAATATATACTGAACCGCAAAAGAAACTTCACCATGGATAGATATATGAGAAACCTTATTTGTCCAAACACTGTAAACATACTTTGAGACATATTAAAAAGATGAAACTTGACAAAACTGATCATCAAGGTTGAAATTTAAGTATCAAATGTTCTTAAAGTGAAATACAACACAAGTCATTGAGAAAATGGCTTCATAAGTCAGTTTCTTGTGTGTCCGCCATGTGCATTGATGACTGCTATGCAAAGTCGATACATGGTATGGATGAGGCGGTTGATGAAGACCACAGGCACTTGAGCCCACACTCTGAGGAAAGCCTGACGCAGTTCAGCTGTAGTTGTCGGCCTTGGTCGGACGTCATTCAGCCGTCTTTGAATCTCGTCCCTCAGGTGCTCAATGGGATTTAAATCGGGACTGAGGGCAGGCCACTGCATGGTTCTGATGCCATTCTGCTGGAGGAAGTCTCGTGTTGACCTTGCAGTGTGGTCACGGGCGTTATCATGTTGAAACTCGTGGTTGCGGCGACGTGCCAAATAAGGTATGGCGTGTGGTCTCAAGACTTGATCAATGTACCGAGCTCCTCAGACACCATTGCCTCTCCCTGGACCGATGTTCTGGAAGACCACAGGGCCGACTCTCTGTGCAAGACCAATTCCATGCGCACACCATGATGCTCGGACCACCCAACGATTCTCTCTCGACAACACGAGCATCCGAATAACGTTCCCCACGGCGTCGTCAGACTCTCTCTCCGCCATCTGCTGTTAACATACAGTAAAGGTTCTTGTCTGAGAAGAGGACTCTTCTCCCCTGCTGGTGTTGCCAATGCTGGTGCTGTGTTGGTCTGTCGAGCAGTTTCCGCGGCAGTAACAAAGCGATCGTGAAGATGCTGTCGTAAAATCTGACGATCCAGACGTCGGGTGGTGACCCTTGGTCTTCCACTACGTGGATGGTCATCTGTAGTGTTGGTGGCATTGTACTGTTGCTGGAGCCTGTATATGGTCCTTACGTGGACTTGAAATTGATTGCCGGGCGCTTTGTCAAGCTTGCAGTCGTCCCAGGGCTTGGTGTCACTGATTTCTTCTCAATCTTGGCATGTGGTAGCAATTCAATAACAAATGAATATCATCCGATCCGGGTCGATTTTTATAGAGCAAGAAATGGGAGAACGCATGTGCATTTCAATTTTCACGGAACTCGCGTGCATCGGGTGACCATGGCCGTCACCGTGATGCGTTTGGGCGATTGGTTTTATTGTCATCTGCTTTGTTTTTTATCATCAAACTTAATTTTTCAGGACATGGGAAATGTTAAATTTTAGAAACGTTGCAAAAACTTCCCAGATATGCAACTTTTCATGCAATGTTACTTGGGGTGACGTTTCTTTTGCGGTTCAGTATATTAAATAAAACACTTTGTTTATGAAGAAAATAGTAAAAAAGTTCTATTTATATTAATTACCATGACTAGAACGATTTTTAAAGGTCGCTATAATGTTTATACCTTGTGATGGAAAAAAATAAATACAGAAAAGCATGACATGCTTCAGTATGGTTCTTTCATCACGAAGGATAATAGTCTGAGGAGAATTAACTCTTTATGTTTAGAATGGTTGTTGATATGTTTTTGAGCTGCTTCAATGGCAGTTAATTCTGATGGGATCGTTCTGCAAATTTAGGTGTTTCTTAAATAATTGTATTCTTGCTGGTGAATTAGTTGGTTGGTGTCTGATTTCTTTGGTTTTGATAATAAAACGTCTACGAAGGGCATTACCATTTGACAAGGAGGCGATGAAAAAAGTTGAGTGGGAGCTAAATCTTGAAGTGTAATATGAGAAGCAGAATTAGTAGATAGTACATGTGTCCCCACACAACACCATCTTTCTCAGCAGTCTTGTCAGTGTCAGGGTACATGTGGTCCTGTGCACAACGCACATACCCCAAATCAGTTAAAGTTCAGCAACGTCTTTTATGGAGAGTAGTTTAAATATGTCACCCTGTTCGACACTCCTGCATCTTCCCGAGGCAAGGGGGTTAACTGACTATACAAGTCCAGTTTCCACCCTTGCCGAACTAGGCTGGTATTATGGAGGCATAACTATGCATAGTCCAATCAAAATCGCGCACTGAAATCGAAATCCGCTTCGCAAAGTGTCATGCAGATTTCGATCGATTGCTGGATTCGCACAGCGAGCGAGAAAAAGCCGGTAATACTTGAACACCGTATATTTGTTCCTTGAAAAAATAACCCATTGGTTTCTGCGCATGGATTTGGTGCTACTGCGCATATGGATGCATTGACAAGTCACATTTATGTTGGACCCCTTGGGTATTCCGGGTTTAGAACTTGTCCCCAGTAGCGTAGGCGACCTAATAGATCTGGTAGTCACACTCGGAGACTTGGTTTGTTGGTAGAGTGTTAACGTCTCAAAATATCAGACGCTGGGTTGCCTTTTCAAGACTCGAATATTTGCAGGCTGCAGTCGTATAGGTCGAATATTAGCGAGTGCGTGTCAACCAATAAACCAAAATAAATCGTCAAAATTACCTAGGCGTGCACCCAATTTGCTTTGACATTGGTAGATCTTAACGTAGGCTGTACTAACTGGATCTGGATCGGTTGGTATGATGCAGATGGGGTAAGGTTACCTTCTGTTCCCCAAGCAGGTTCTTCATCCACGAAACGG
The DNA here is from genome assembly GCF_022045235.1 of Haliotis cracherodii. Classification (NCBI taxonomy): domain Eukaryota; kingdom Metazoa; phylum Mollusca; class Gastropoda; order Lepetellida; family Haliotidae; genus Haliotis; species Haliotis cracherodii. The sequence goes on along the minus strand of NW_027266269.1, from coordinate 31,073,641 downwards.
GGGCACGGGTGGCACATCCGTCTAAGGCGACGCTATTTGCTATGCAGAGTTGCGTCCCTTGGGCAGAAACATATGAGTGCGGGTTCGAATCCCGGTTCGCCCCGATTATGTTTCTAGGTTTGTCAGCACCATACCTGTGCTCATGGGTTTCACCGAAGTGGTAAACGCCTGAGACCTACATCACTTCGGGCTTTCCTCCCTTATTAAGCTGATATAACTGTAATACTGTTAAAAACGACGTTAAACCCAACTCACTCACTCAACCACGAAACCACGGTTGCGGTCCTATGGGAAAGACTAATTTGGAAATAGTCATTGATCACTTTACGCTGGGGTGCAGTGTCACTGTGTACATGCATGCATTAATGAGTCACATAAATGCTTTGTCCGGGATATTCGGGATAGAATAAGTCCCTAGCAACCGATGCTGGTCATATGAGGCGACCAAATGGATCGGTTGGTTGGTTGTTTTGTTGTTTAACGCCGCACTCAGGAATAATGCCGAGTGAGGCGTTAAACAACGAACCAAAACGAATAATATATATTGTCGTTCACAACAAAATATTCGCCATGTTCAGACTCGATTATTTACAGACCGTCGTCATTTAGCTGGAATATTGCTGAGTGCGGCATTTAAAAAACAACCAACCAACCAAATCCTTGTAGACATGGACAGTCTTCTGGACTTGCAGAAAACGAGGCCTTTCCCACATTGAATATTAACACTGGCGTTGCACTTGACTTTATTGTGGTGACAAAGTATCGAATGTCTTTTGACATTCATAAATCATGAGATGGGATACTATGACTAAGAAATAACAACGTTTAATGTTGTACAGATAAGAATTAAATTGTTTTCAAACACATTTCGAGTCATAAGCTGCTGATCAGGTTGAAACATGACAATTGGTTTAAGGCGTAAAGTCACATATGGCGCAGGTTCATTAAGGTGCTTTAACGTGTCATTAATTTTAATTAACTACAAATACTGAATTGTTCACTTTAGGGAGGTAGGAAAAATACTGTAAATGGGAAAAAATAATTTATCTCTTTGAAAAGATAAATTATGTATACATATATCCTCATATAACCTTTCTAAGAAAGACATGATTGTGGAAATGTTTTGTCGTTTTTATCTAACAAAGATCCAAAATCACAAAAGATTTAAAGTCACATCGGCAGTATTTCAGCCAAATCGTGACTTCAACAGTTGCGATAGCAATGTGTAGATTTTCAAAAGAGGACTGTCACCATAGAACAATAAAATAATTAGACTATCACGGACTTATTCAAAACTGGTATAATATCATAAAAATGTTGGTTGGTTGGTTGGTTTTTTGTTTTACGCCGCACTCAGCAAATATTCCAGCTATATGACGGCGGTTTATAGATAATCGAGTCTGGACCAGACAATCCAGTGATTAATGTCATGAGCATCGATCCACGCCATTGGGATCGGTGACATGCATCAACCAAGTCAGGGAGCCTGACCACCCGATCCCGTTAATTAGTCGGTTTTACGACAAGCATAGTCACCTTTTACGGCAAGCATGGATTGCTGAAGACCTATTCTAACCCGGAATCTTCACGGGTCACGGGTCAAAATGTATCACTATACCTAAGAATACATAAGAATACACGACATAAACGAGCTTGAAGTCGCCAGCAACCAAATTGAAGCCATCATTCTAGGGACGATTTTTTCTGCTTCCTGCTCGGTTCCCCAGCAGGATTTACACCATCCCTTCAGCCGTCGGCGAAGATAGTCAATTTAAGCCATCAATTAAAACTAACAAATGTACAGTAAACTATGGTTATAACGAACTCAAGGGGACCACTAATTTTAGTTGGTCTTCGCCGTCGTCCGTTATAAGCATATATACAGAATACATACAGCAATTGTCCGGGGCAAAAAATCAGTACGTTATGAGCGTGTTCGTCACATACGTAGTTTACTGAAGTGTGAATACAAATGTGGTAGGTTTGAATGATGTTGAACTTACCTATAGGGGACTATAATTTCACAGTACTTAAATCCCTTCGAGAGTACAACCACTAACAATCTCAACTGCTAGTTTAATCTACATTTATCTTTTTACAAAACATTTATCAAAAGTGTTCAAACAATGTTATTTCCTTTAAAAAAATAAATAAATGATACTTAATACCATAAGAAAGATCTTTGACAGATGGTGATTTCAGATATTTGTCACTTGTAACATGCTTGACTGTGATTATTTCATCACATGGGATACAAAATGGAGGATCCTCACCTTTCATTTGTATATCTGCTATGGCCATGACGACATCGCCATATTACGACCTCTTCAAATATGGACTGACAATCAAAGTAGATGAAACAGACAGTTGGTTTGATTTCATGTAACTTATTTGTACCTACTTCGGTGTCCCACTTCTTATGCATAAAATCTCTGATGTAACTTCTAATTACAGATTTAATATCACTGTATGGGATTAAGAGTGGTGCCTCAGATTTGCCGAGTGCAGCTTCAGCATACCTATCAGTAATTGTATTACCAACAATTCCAATATGACTTGGTAACAAACAGAAAACGATGTCGTCTTGGCCAACATGCATATGACATATTTTAATAGCCTAAAGACACGATTGAGAGTAGACCCGTGAAGATTCCGGGGTAGAATAGATCTTCAGCAACCCATGCTTGCCGTAAAAGGCGACTCTGCTTGTCGTAAAAGGCGACTAACGGGATCGGGTGGTCAGGCTCGCTGACTTGGTTGATGCATGTCATCGATCCCAATTGCGTGGATCGATGCTCATAATATTCATCACTGGATTGTCTGGTCAAGACTCGATTATTTACAGACCGCCGTCATATAGCTGGAATATTGCTGAGTGCGCCGTTAAACAACAGTCCAACCAACCAACCAACCAACAAATGAGAGTATGAACATATTTTGAAATGCTTATGCTAAGATTGATATAATATTTTTAAGATCTGTTCAAATGGCCTTTGATTCTGCCGTGAAAATCGGTCAATCCTGTGATAACCTAGACGATATCGTTCTAGATCAAATGTTAATAGCGCTAGGTCTGCGTTACCATTCTTGGATCAATCAGTTAATACAGATTTGTATGTATCATACATATTTCTCAGTTGAGTCAATTCTTGTTGATAAATGAGTTGATTAGTTTGTGATTTCTTCAGTTTAGTTAATGTCAAGTCTATCTCTGGCTTATCCTGTTGCCAAGGAGGTGAAGACAGAAGGTGGTAAGGAGAAATAGGAGAGCCGCGGTCCTTGATGAATAGAATCCAGTATTTCATGATTGCTTTTGTTGTTGGTTTGTTGTTTAACGCCGCACTCATCAATATTCCAGCTATATGACGGTGGTCTGTAAATAATTGACAATCCAGTGATTAATATCATGAGCATCGATCCACGCAATTGGGATTGATGATTGATGCATCAACAAAGTCAGCGAGCCTGACCACCCGATCCCGTTTGTCGCCTTTTACGACAAGCATAGTCACCTTTTACGGCAAGCATGGGTTGCTGAATACCTATTCTAACCCGGCATCTTCACGGGTCAAAGAATGGTGGAGATGCCGGGGAACGAACCCGGGGCCTTTGGCTTTTGCATACACCTCCATAAATGATGTAATCAAGTTGTGAATGGATTGAGGCTCCATATAGATGGAGGAGGGTTTTCTGATCAACTCACAGTTTTGAACGAATTATAATACGTCAAACGTCTTCAGACATTTGGCTGGTCATTTATACTGGGCTTAAAAGTCAATACCTGTCAAAAATATAAAGAACTTGGATTCCTGATATGCGTCCTGAGGTGGCCTATATTTTCGACAAAAATGTATACAATTGGTCTTGGCTTTAAAAACTTATTTATTTATTCATAATTGTAATTGTCTTTTTATTGAATGCATAAGATATGTTCAAATCATCAACGAAAAGCGATCCGTCAACAGAATCATTTAAAACCTTAGAGAGGCTATTTATCTTAATACTAAATAGTATAGTTGCCCGTGATCCCGTTAGTCGCCTCTTACGACAAGCATAGTCGCCTTTTACGGCAAGCATGGGTTGCTGAAGACTTATTTACCCCGGATCTTACGGGTTTCATGGCGGGTAAACAGGTGATCATGGAGGGTGAACAGGTGATCTACCTCTACCCTCTTTCTTTTTGAAAGAGTGGCCATGTATGAGGCCACCTTTACCTGGTTTTGAAGTCACATCCATATCTTCTAGGAGACCAAACTGATTGGAAATTTGGACAGGGTCATGTAGTTCTTTTGGACATCTGTCTGTTTCTGATTTGTTGTGAACTACTTCTGATCGTGCTGCTTCTGGTGGAGGTGTTACTTCTATTGGTGCTATTTCTGGTTGTTGCTCTGTTTGGTCATTTATAGGGGATGTTCACACGGAAACTGAAGATACATTATTAGATTGATCTGTGATCAGAGGAAGGTATGCAGGACTGTCTGTCTAGACCCATGTACAGTCTGTTTGACACATAACAGAACTTTTTTGGGGTCTGAGTGCTGATGCATAACATCTTTTGGTTGGTCCTGCAGGAGAATTACCAGTAATTATCTTCCGTGCATGAACGTAGCCAAGATTTTGTTCAGATTTGACACGCTGCACTGCCGACTCAAATTTAAACACAGGTCATTCAAGGGAAGATGCCATATCAGCTTCATGGCAGTTAGAACATTTGATGGTAACATCACAAGCAGAGCCTCCAAGGTCTCGATCTCCACAGCGATAACAGACAACATGATTTCTGCATGAAAATTTACCATGACCAAACTTTTGCCATTTGAATCAGCAGATAGGAGGGGATATAAACAAGTCAATCCTCATAACAAACAGCCTACCTTTAAACGTTCTGGCAGTTTAGGTGTATCAAACGTCAAGGGGTATGTGTTGGAAGGTGAAATTTTGCTATCTTTCTTGAACGTGAAATGTTTTGCTTCAATAACACCTTGATCTCTGAGCTCAGAAACAATGTCATCCATTGATAGGTCATTTAAACTACGATCACGGTCACGAATGATCCCTTTGCTGAAGTTGAGTGATTTATGAGCATAACTTTAGATCCTGATATCTGCAAATTTTATGGATTCAAGAAGGGTAGCAGCTTGTTTACGAGAGTTGCATTCTACAAGAAGAGCGCCAAACTTTAGTTTCGTTACATCAGAGACTTCCCAAACTTTACCATTTACTTCTTCTTGAATTGGTTGGTTGGTTGGTTTGTTGTTTAACGCCGCACTCAGCAATATTCCAGCTATATGACGGCAGTCTGTAAATATTCGAGCCTGGACCAGACAATCCAGTGATTAATGTCATGAGCATCGATCCAAGCAATTGGGATCGATGACATGCATCAACCAAGTCAGCGCCTGACCACCTGATCCCGTTAGTCGCCTTTTACGACGAGCATAGGCAACTTTTACGGCAAGCATGGGTTGCTGAAGACCTATTCTACCCCGGAATCTTCATGGAGAACGGATGAGTAAGAAGTTAATTCGGTTGCCTGAAGAGCAATGAACTCAAACCAAGTGTCTCTCTCTGAATAAAATAATATATCAACTGTTTCATCATCCTAGCAGTCAGAACTTGTTCTTTTCACCTTTTTAGGATTTGTTTTGGGTGTCATGGTTAAGTTTCATCAATCCAGTTCCCCGCCAACAGTTTGATTTGATTTGATTTGAATTCAGGAAATAGGTTTTGCAATTGAGCATGCCACATGAGGATATACTACATGGATATGGGTTCGACAGAAACATATATCCTCAAACTAAACATTTCATTATTATTGAGACTGCTTTATTTGCTAATCAAAATTATCAGTAAGGGAACCTTATTAGGACACCTAAAATCGACACCGAATATCACAACACAGTTCTCTTTCTGCAAGCAAAGATTAGGGAGGACCAACTCTGAACATTACGTGCATTTGATCAGTTCTCAATTGATATGTAAAAAAGTGAACAAAGAGTTGACGCCTTTGGCAGAGTTTCAAGCATCTGTGCCATTATAACGGTGGCCTATAAACATTGACTAGATTAGACATATTAGCTGTGCCATGGCAGCGTAGCTTAAAATGTCAAAATAAACAACCACATAACGAAAGTTGTTCTCATTATTGATAATCAAATATTTTCAAAATGAAAATGGAGGACAAAATAACAGAACTGGAATGTTATATGTAAAAATAAATATGTCATCTGATGAGATACATAGCTCTCAAAATTACAGGTCTTACAGGCGATGTTTACAGAGATGAAAACCTATATTGAGGGAATTTTTGTGCATCATCAAAACAAGGTCAAAATTTATAATAGTGTAAAACTTGGAACATGGGTTGATTGTCTTTAACCCATTCAATTTTATCTCCATTTCGACTTTTATGCCCAATGGATATCTGATAAGTAACATATTTGGGTTAATGGAGACGTTGGCGTTATACATTTATAACGACCCCACAAGTACGTACACAAATACCAAATGTGATTACATTTGTCCACAAATTGAAGAGAAGTAATGGCCATAAACAGACTTTTAAATTGGCTTTTGGGGGACCATATTGAAAATCAGACTGCAATAAATTAAGGTGTCATATATGTGACCAAACGGGAAGTTTTAGCTTCATTGATGGAGTGATTTGGAATGGTTTCGTGAAATAATCAGCTGTTCTCTGGGGTTGACATTTCTCATTTCCGTGGACATAATATTTACAGTGCAAGGAAATGCATTTCGAGAAAATTTAGTATCATGGTTGAAGTATGTAGATCAAATAAAGTTTTGAACAAAAATAATAGCAATTGCCATAAGGAGAGTTTTTTTTGTCAATATGGCTGCCTCGATTGCCATAATGGAAATCAGATTCAAAGAGAGTATAGGATGATACCTCAACTTAAATACGTTTTGCTTGTATCCATGTGTTCAATATAAAATCTTTCCTCTTGTTTCTCCTCAGGACCAACATCAGCTAAAGCCATTTTACATCCGATGAACACATCCACATCAAGATTACCAACCAAAGGCGTAGATACTTCTCAGTCAAAAGATGGTAAAACATCTGCTTTGTTTAAATGACTTAACAGGTTGTTTGCAAACTCATTTACCCATTTGCAAACATCTTCGATTAAATTTTCAGCAGAAATTTTTAAGAATTATAATACTTTACTTTAAACAGCATAGAAAATAGTGCCATGCACTGTAGGTCACCTGGATATGTAGTCAACAATATAAGAAACTGTAGTGAAACTAGGTATTTTACCGTCACTGTGTGATTGGGTCAGTGGGCTAGCTTAATGAATAAAGCATTCGCACGTCACCCCGAAGGAACCTGTTCTTTTCTCCTTTTTAGAATTCATTTTGGGTGCCATGGTTAAGAGAATAAGTTTCATCAATCCAGTTCCCCCTAACACTTGGTTTGATTTGATTTGATTTGATTTGAATTCAGGAAATAGGTTTTGCAGTTGAGTATGCCACATGAGGATATACTACATGGGGATGGTTTCGACAGAAACATATATATCCTCAAACTAAACATTTCATTATTATTGAGACTGCTTTATTTGCTGATCGAAATTATCAGTGAGGGAACCTCATTAGGACAGCGTAGCTTTAAATGTCAAAATAAACAACCACATAACGAAAGTTGTTCTCATTATTGATAATCAAATATTTTCAAAATGAAAATGGAGGACAAAATAACAGAACTGGAATGTTATATGTAAAAATAAATATGTCATCTGATGAGATACATAGCTCTCAAAATTACAGGTCTTACAGGTGATGTTTACAGAGATGAAAATGTATTTTGAGGGAATTTATTTGCATGATCAAAACAAGGTCAAAATTTATAATACCGTAAAAATTGGAACATGGGTTGATTGTCTTTAACCCATTCAAGTTTATCTCCATTTCGACTTTTATGCCCAATGGATATCTGATAAGTACATATTTGGGATAATCGAGACGTTGGCGTTATACATGTATAATGACCCCACAAGAACATACACAAATACCAAATGTGATTACATTTCGTCCACAAATTGAAGAGAAGTCATGGCCATAAACAGACTTTTAAATTGGCTTTTGGGGGACCATATTGAAAATCAGAATGCAATAAATTAAGGTGTCATATGTGTGACCAAACGAGAAGTTTTAGCTTCATTGAAGGGGTTATTTGGAATGGTTTCGTGAAATAATCGGCTGTTCTCTGGGGTTGACATTTCTCATTTCCGTGGACATAATATTTACAGTGCAAGGAAATGCATTTCGAGAAAATTTAGTATCATGGTTGAAGTATGTAGATCAAATAAATTTTTGAACAAAAATAATAGCAATTGCCATAATGAGAGTTTTTTGGTCAATATGGCTGCCTCGATTGCCATAATGGAAATCAGATTCAAAGAAAGTATAGGATGATACCTCAACTTTTCAAATACGTTTTGCTTGTATCCATGTGTTCAATATAAAGTCTTTCCTCTTGTTTCTCCTCAGGACCAACATCAGCTAAAGCCATTTTACATCCGATGAACACACCCACATCAAGATTACCAACCAAAGGCGTGGATACTTCTCAGTCAAAAGATGGTAAAACATCTGCTTTGTTTAAGTGACTTAACAGGTTGTTTGCAAACTCATTAACCCATTTGCAAACATCTTCGATTAATCTTTTCTTATAAATGTTTAACAATTATAATAATGTACTTGAAACTGAATAAAAAATAGTGGCATGCACTGTAGGTCACCTGGATATGTAGTCAACAATATAAGAAACTGTAGTGAAACTAGGTATTTTACCATCACTCTGTGATTTGGTCATTGGGCTAGCTTAGTGATTAAAGCATTCGCACGTCACCCCGAAGGCCCGGGTTCTATTACCCAAATGGGTACAATGTGTGACGATCATTTCTGGTAACTTTCATACCAATTAATAAAATACATTTTGAATGAAGCTATTAGTATTTGTCAAGAGGACGTGTAACTACACTTTCCAAAAAAAGAAACGAACAGGTAGTATGTAGTTTATTGAACCTGGCTACACAAGAAATCCGGTTTATAAATTGGATATATGTTATTGTCCTGATATTCGACAAATGGCAGCCTTTGTAGATTTGTCTTAAACGGCATTGTTTTCACACATGTTCAATACTGTCATTGAAGAATAAACTAAAGCAAAATGCACGTGCAAGTTATGGTATTCGTAACTCGTGGTAGTGGCTATAAAAGGCAAGCATAAGCCAATGATTTGTCATTCAATTGTCAACATTTTTTCAAGTTTAAATATGCCGAGAACAGGCGCTGTCAATCGGAACATCGCAGTCTTCTGTTTCACGCCACATCAACGTCCTCCATAGCACAATTTGCCGCCTATGTGACCGATACACACAGTTCATTTCCACTGTAGACCGTCAAAGAACCGTCCGAGGCAGAGGCAGATGAAAACAGATAGAAAATTTGCCCCGGCATAATGCACATTATGTCTATCACTGGATGATGTGGTTCTGTCTGGGGGGGCATTGTCTATGAACAACAAAAAATACATCTTGTGGCGTAAACAGATTAATTGAAAAATTGCCGTGGCATGATGGCCATGATGTCAATTACAGGATGTGGTGGTCCTGTCTAGGGGAAGTTGTCTCTAAACAACAAAAAATACATCTTGTGGCGTAACAACAGAAGACATGCAATTCTTAAGCTTGTTGCCAATGTGTGGAAATTATGTGTCTAGACCGTGTGTCTCTCTAATTGTCGCTAAGGATCAAACTCATACCAAACTCATATATTTTCACGAAAATATAGGATAATACCTCAACTTTTCAAATACATTTTGCTTGTATCCATGTGTTCGATATAAAATCTTTCCTCTTGTTTCTCCTCAGGACCAACATCAGCTAAAGCCATTTTACATCCGATGAACACACCCACATCAAGATTACCAACCCAAGGCGTGGATACTTCTCAGTCAAAAGATGGTAAAACATTTGCTTTCTTTAAGCGACTCAACAGGTTGTTGAAAACTCAATAACCCATTTGCAAACATCTTCGATTAAATTTTCAGCAGAAATATTTAACAATCATAATAATTTACTTGAAACAGAATAAAAATTAGTGCCATGCACTGTAGGTCAGCTCGATATGTAGGCAACAAAAAAGAAACTGTAATGAAACTAGGTATTTTACCGTCACTGTGTGATTGGGTCAGTGGGCTAGCTTAGTGATTAAAGCGTTCGTTCAACACCCCGAAGGCCCGGGTTCTATTACCCAAACGGGTACAATGTTTGACGACCATTTCTGGTAACTTTCATACCGATTAATAAAATAATAAAAATAATTAATAAAATCTTGTATTAAGCTATTATTATTTGTAAAGAGAACGTGTAACTACACTTTTCAAAAAAAGAAACGAACAGGTAGTATGTAGTTTATTAAACCTGGCTACACAAGAAATCCGGTTTATAAAGTGGATATATGTTATTGGCCAGATATACGACAAACGGAGTGTTAAATCGCATTTGCAATGTCTTAAATGACATTGTTTTCACACTTGTTCAAAACTGTCATGGGGGAAAACAGTAAAGCAAAATGCACGTGCAAGTTATGGCATTCGTAACTCGTGGTAGTGGCTATATGAGGCAAGCATAGGCCAATGATTTGTCATTCAAGTGTCAACCTTTTTCAAGTTTAAAAACGCCGAGACTCAGCGCTGTCAATCGGAACATCGCCATGAGAGGTATCTTAAAAGGGAAATTGCTGTCTTCTGTTGCATGCCACATCAACGTCCACCACAGCACAATTCGCCGCCTGTGTAACCGATACACACAGTTCAATTCCACTGTAGACCGTCCGAGAACCGGCCGACCAAGGGTTATCACCCCTGCACAGAATCGCTACATTCGACTGTTCCACTTACGTCATCGCAATACCACAGCTAAGGAGACTGCAGGACACATCCCTGGTTTGAGGAGGATATCGGACCACACTGTCAGGAAACATCTTCTTGAAGATGTAATCCGACTCAGAAAACCAGTTATTGTCCCTGTTTTGCAACAGAACCATCAACAGCGACGCTTGCGTTGGTGCCATACCAACTTGGAATTTGAGAAACTGGGGATGAGTGTGGTTAAGCGATGAATCACGATTTCTTCTTCACCGGCAAGATAGAAGACAATGTGTTTATAGGGGGGGTGGAGGGGGACCATATCCTACACAAGGAGATCTGACTTGGTTGTGGTTCAGGAATATTTGACAGTAAATCGCTATATGAATCAACCTCACCTTCTTCCGCCAGAGGGAGCTGTTTCAACAGGACAAGGCTCCACCGCACACAGCTCGTGTCACGGTAGACTACCTTCATAATGCCAACTTCAAAATTTTGCCCTTGCTGTCCAGGATGAACTCGATCGACGTGTACGTCAACGTCAGAACACGCTGCAGATACTCCCACAACTGGTCAACGTGTTACAAGCAGAATGGCGCAGAATCCGGCAGGACAGAATTCGTACTCTTATCCAGGCAGTTGGCTGAGATGGCTGAATTTCTTCAGGTCTTTTATATTTGTCATGGTATTCATGGGCCGTGACAAACGTATGTAAACGGGATGTTTAAACGTGTAGGTTGGCAGAGCGACGAATACTTGTAAGGGGTTTCATGAGATTTATACTGTCTGTAGTACAATCGGGGATATGAAGACTTCAACACAAGAAATATGGAGAAATGATCATATTCCCAAAACATAATATTGTAAGGTTAAAGTACTGGTATACAATTACAAGAATCTGTAATTAAACAAACATATCATTACATTCTTAAAATTTGCATTTACTGTATACCATGAGCAGAAATTAGGATAAAACAACTCGCTGGTCATGAGATTTATACTGTCTGTAGTAAAATCGGGGATATGAAGACTTCAACACAAGAAATATGGAGAAATGATCATATTCCCAAAACATAATATTGTAAGGTTAAAGTACTGGTTTACAATTACAAGAATCTGTAATTAAACAAACATATCATTACATTCTTAAATTTTGCATTTACTGTATACCATGAGCAGAAATTAGGATAAAACAACTCGCTGATATGTTGGTGCTATGTGTTTAAGGGACAAAGACAGCGATCTAACCTACTAAGCCTCCGAAGTTTTCACAAATTGAAAGTCTGACAACTGGTAGTCTAGTTTTGTGAAAGCTTCGGAGGCTTAGTAGGTTAGATCGCTGTCTTTATCCCTTAAAACACATTGCACCAACATGGTCCACTGATGTTGAGGCCATTTCAAACCGCTAGCCGACTTTTGAAAAAGTAAAATAAAATTTGCAATATCACGTTCAGAGATGGGCGGAACAAGTCTCATCTGTTTGGAAAGATTAAACAATGTATCACCTGTTCAGGTACGGTGAGAGAGATCATTCTGTTATTCAAGTTGTTTTATCCTAATTTCTTCATCAGCTTCCAATCTCAATTCTTCCTTCACAGCCACAATTCTCATTTTATATTATATTTTCTCAACTTCAATTTCTTTAAACTGAAATTCTCTCTCTTCTTTATCAGCTTCCATTATCATGTTTTCTTTTTCAATTTCAATAGCAAAGTTTTCTCATTCAAATTTTTATTTCTTCAAAGCAAAAATATCAGTGTTTTCTTTAATCAAAGCCAAAGCATCCTCATCCAAAATTACGTCCTCAAGCAGGTACGTTTTCATCATTTTCTTGACATCAGCCTAAAGCTGTCAAGTTTGTAATATTTGTCCAATTTGACCAGTTCAGACTTTTTGAGCATGGATATTTGTTCCGTTGAAGGCTGGCCAACAACTTCCTGGACACAAAACACCAAAGTGATTGTTGTCTTCATACAATATGAGACAATCCCAAGTTTGTCCAATAATTTTCACAATAATATGTGACATATTGAATTTCTATCCCGGAGCCCCCACTTTCTGTTACGTATCGATTCCAAAATTTAAAAAAAATATTTCTGTACGTAAAAGAAATTAGTATGAAACCAACAAACAACCAGCAAATGACATACATTTGACATTTGCATTTCAAATTAACTAAGTTTACAAATCAAATTACTGCAGAGCAATTGCAGTGGTAGTACACAATAGAGTGGTAGTACAATATTCAACGCCACTATATAATACGATGGCAGTGGTTAGTATCAAATACAAAAAAGAATTAAACAGTGGTGATAGCAAATGTCATTGATAATTTTATATATTCCCCAATCGGCGACAGTGTCAAGCTTCCGAGATGGTCTTGGCAGAGAATCAGGGATGATGAGCGATCCTAGATGTAATTAAATGCGGCAGAGTTTAAGTAAACACGTTATTCACCCCTTATATACAGCACCACTAGCAACTGAAAAGTTCTACACAGTGCCCCCACCAGTCTAGCGGTACTAGAACATTACCGAAGTTTCCATAACATAATTATCACCGTGTGTCAATTTACACTTATCAGAGGGGTACATGATCAGTTGGACTTTCATTTTTTAGAAGCCTCGGTGGGTGAGTGGGTTAGATCGCTGATTTGTGTGCTGGCGGCGATATAGGTGTCTCACTCTGACAGTGTTGGTTCGAATCCCGAATGGGACTCTACCCCAAAATGTACTAACAGAAATCCATTGTACTCGTTGTATACCTGGAGACGAGGATTTGTAAAACATTTCGAGATTTTATATGGCTAACATACCCTATTCATTCTTCAGGGGACGGAGGTAAAAAGGCACACGCTAAACTGTGCCGGACAGATGCAAAACTAAACTTTGATAGCGGGGCTGTCTCGTCATCTCACGAAGGTAAAGTGTACTCGATCAAATGTATACACAACCTCGTAACACCATTTCCTTCCCAAGATGTATTCTCATGCATTGTTTTAGGCTACGATTTAGAAGGTTGACTAAGATATGCCATTAACGATTATGTCAATGACATACACAGTTTGCTTCAAATGGAGATTGTATCGAGTGACATACACAAATTGCTTTAAATGGAGAATACATATCTCGATGGGAAGAATTTGAAAGCGTCAATATCAATATAAATATTTTGATATTACAAAGATAACAGAGACAAGGAGACAATGAGGTATACAATTCTTTTTCACCACTTACTGTCTAAAGAGGTTTTGTTTTGATGAAGTGAATAAAAAGTAACGTGGGTTCGGGAGAGGGGTATATAAAGAAATGCGACAATGAAAGTTTGTTGTGTGAACTATTTCAGCTATAGGACTGCAACTATATAACTGAATCTGGACTAGACACTCCAGACATTCACATCATGAGCATATAGCTGCAGAGACCTAAAACACAGTGGAAATGCGTCAAATTCTAGTTTATTAACCCTCCTCAGAATCGGACAAAACGACATATGGCAAATATAAAGTAAAATATTTATTGTTTAGGCTTTAATTTGAGATCTCCTTATGTCTATAGCACTATGTTTATTGACAATAGAACCGCTAATAAATTACCCCAATGGCTAGGCTACCTGATGGTAAGGTACATGACGACAATATGACAAGTTACGCCCTCAGTCGGCTGCAAGTCTGAACGACAGACTAGCTACAGTTGGTTGGTTGGTTTGTTGTTTAACGCCGAACTCCGCAATATTCCAGCTATATAACGCCAGTCTGTAAATAATCGAGTCTGGACCAGACAATCCAGTGATTAATATCATGAGCATCAATCCACGCATTTGGGATCGATGACATGCATCAACCAAGTCGGTGAGCCTGACCACCCGATCCCGTTAGTGGCCTTTTACGACAAGCATAGTCACATTTTACGACAAGCATTGTCACCTTTTACGGCAAGCATGGGTTGCTGAAGACCTATTCTACCCCGGAATCTTCACGGGTCTACAGATAGAAGTGTAGCTTACAACCAATAACCCGACGTATATAAACTAGCTACAGATGGCAGATAAGAACAAAGGAATAATTGCACATTCGCACAACTTCTCGTTTCCTGGATACACCAGAATCTGGTAAATGATCATGAAATGCATACGCTTATTTATATGGGTTGAGCCAAAAATACGGAATGTAAAGCGCATTGGGCGAGGCGTATACTTACACTTACACTTACACTTACCAACAGTATTAGTCTTTAGTGAGTGAGTTGGGTTTAACGCCGCTTTTTAACAATGTTCCAGTTATATCACGGCGTGTCAGCTTAATGTGGGAAAAAAGCCCGAAGTGATGCAGGTCTCTGACGTTTACCACTTCGGTGAAACCCACGAGCACGGGTATGCGCAGATAAACCTAGAAACATAATCGGGGCGAACCGGGTTTCAAACCAACAATCATAGGTTTCTGGTGCCCAAGGGACGCAACTCTGCACAGCGAATCGCGGCGCCTTAGACGACTGGGCCACCCGTGCCCCCACTTACAACCAGTATAAATTACAGGACCAGTACATATAATATCATACAACGCTTTAATATTAACACAAACGTTAACAATGGAATTAATAACGCACTAAATGTGAACGTTTAAACACGTATTATAGCTAAAATGGAAAGAATTCCCAAACGACGGGCTGCTATCTATTCTATTGCTATGTGACATCATTAGCGTATCGTTTCTTGTTTGTGACGTCATCCTAGGCACGTTCTATGACGTTGCTATTTGTAAACCTGTAACCTCCATTGTGAGCTTTTTTCTCTATAATTTGTAATAATAACATCACGAACAAGGTTTCCTTAAAAACACAATGTCTCTGCACATCAAAATTAATAACATTAAAACACAAAACAGTGTCGAATATTCATGTGAAATATGTGAGGTGGAAATACAAAATAGTTCTTCCTGACGGTATACGGGCTCATGTTGGGTTAGTAGGTCTGCTCTCTGACTGCATCTTTAAAAGTCCAGTTTCCACCCTTTCCGAACTAGGCTGGAATTCCTGGGCTCTATCGTAGCGCCACCAGTGGCTATTACGAGTTATGTCCCTTCTGAGCCTTTCCTTTAGACCAATCAGATTCCACCTCTCGTATCACTTGCATTTGCTTGAAACAAAACGGTGGCGCCCAGTCAAGACGATCTGATCGATAATCAAGGTCTATGTTGTGACAAAACGGGTCTTACATCGCGCAAAGCGTGAGCACCTTGATTAAAAGAAAGAATGGAAAGATTTGGAAATTATATGTTGACAACGAGCTGGCGGGGCACATGCTTTGCAAATCCTGCAATCGACCAAAATCTGCAGTACAGTTTACGAACCGGATTTCGATTTCGATGCAAGATTTTGATTGGACTAGGCATAGGCTCGTGAGTCCAGTCAAAATGTAACTTCATAATACCAGCCTAGTTCGGCAAGGGTGGAAACTGGACTTTTTTAGTCAGTGAACTCCCTTGCCTTGGGAAGATGTCTGACTGGTGAAGCTGACTTTGAGGCATAGTTATGCCAATTATAATTACACTTTTTGTACAATCCTGAGACTAAGGCAATTGTTGGAGGTCAAGGTCAAGTGATATTTTTGATTGGAAGTAAAATAAGCTTTAGAAGATGACGGTGACTGGTGTGACAAATGTTTGCTCAAATTTGAGCGCCATCGTCACAAATTGGTTTCTCACGACCAAATGACATATTTTGGTGACTTAACATACGTGGTAGACCATGGTTATCTTCAGCAATACTTATATTACATTGATTAATTACATTATCAAGCCTTACATTTGGGTCACTAACATTGCAATACCTTTTCAGTAGTTAACATAGCCCAAATATACTCCCACACATCCCTTACTTACCTAGAAAGAAATTATTATATACACACACATGCATGCCTGTTGATATTTTGACACAAACGCAAATACTCATCTAATGCATATCTCTGGTTGTTGTTGGTGGTGGTTGGTTGGTTGTTTTACGCCGCACTCAGCCTGCCGTAAAAGGCGACTATGCTTGTCGTAAGAGGCGACTAACGGGATCTGGTGGTCAGGCTCAATGACTTGGTTTGAAGCATGTCATTGATCCCAATTGAATGGATCGATGCTCATGATATCAATGACTGCATTGTCTGGTCCAGACTCGATTATTTACAGACCTCCGTCATATAGCTGGAATATTGCTGAATGCGGCGTAAAACAACAAACCAACCAACCAACCAATTGACAGGCAATATGTTTATTTCATGTTTGCATTGCTTTGTACTGTAATGTTTCAGATTCAGCCAACGAGATGGTTGATGATTTTGTTCAATGCAAATATACAGTTATCACCCAAACTGCATCTAGCGCGAAAAGTGGCACAACCGCTTACGTTTATCTTTCTTTGATTGGAGAAAAGGCTACTCATGAATTATACCTGAATAAGCCAGGAGAAGAAATGCAGGACGGACAGAATGATACGTTTCTGGTAAGTGCCACTTACAGCCCTGTGTTGTATTGATTCTGATTGGTCAATCAGAGGTATCAAGCCAAAGGAACCACTCACCTCTGATTGAGACATTTGACGACTGTTTTATCGACGATAGAAGTCGACCGTCAGCGTGTATTTCGCTTTTCTACAGCCAACTTAAACGTCATATTTTCTGCATCACAATACGCGGTCTTCAGCAACCCATTCTTGCCGTGAAAGACGATCCACGACAGAGGCGATTAACGGGATCGGGTGGTCAGGCTCGCCGACTGTGTTGATGCATATCATCGATCCAAATTACGTGGATCGATGCTTAATATGTCATACTGTAATGCAGACTATGTAAGAGCAGCCACATTTGCACAACTTTATCTTTTTATATAGCCAAAGCAATTGTTGCTATACGACGCACTTCACATTTTCAGTTTAGCTCACCTTGCAGTGTAGGCAACATAAGAAGAATGGTCCTGAGAACTTCGAGTTACCTTCCAACATCATGGCTTTGTGTAGGGGTGAGTAATCATACACGTTGCTGTAACATACTGAATGCAAATATATTATTCGGGATGCTTCGTACAAAGATCAAAGGCGCCGACTGAACTTTTAACGTCATAATGGGCTGACGTCATGACGTTGTTCAAATTACCTCCCCCGTGATGTAACATTTGTTTGTTAACATATCGTTCTGTCACTACTGTCAATCAAGATGGACTTGTCAAACAGTTTATTATAGTTTTTCGAACCATAGAATATTAGTTCCTTGGAAAAAGATAAGGCCATCAACCATCTCTCATGTTGTTGAGTTATCCAAAACATACTGAAACCACTGTGTCCGTGCCATATCAACCATAACGTTGTCCGAGGCGCGCGTTTAGTGCAACCAACTTGGCAAGCAGGCGTCCTCGTGCTTTAACTTTAAAGATCAGGGCACTATTACACTACACATGTGGGAAGAGTAACCTTTACTTCTTCAATGTTTGTTTGTTGTTTAACGCCGCACTCAGTCATATTCCAGCCATATGACTGCGGTCTGTGTAAATAATCGAGTCTGGACCAGACAATCCAGAAATTGATATCATGAGCACCAATCAATCCAATTGGGATCGATGACATGCATCAACCAAGTTAGCTAGCCTGAAGACCCAATCCCGTTAGTCACCTCTTACGACAATCATCGTCGCCCTTTACGGCAAGTATGGGTTGCTGAAGACCTATTCCACCTCGGATCTTCACAGGTTTGTGTCTCGTAAGTCCTGGAGAAGCACAGTGAAAAACCATGGTGGTATGTTCTGCAGTATCGTTCCTCAGTAATGCTGGGAACTTCTGTTTGTGCTTCGAATCATGCCTTTGCCCTGTTGGCTGTGCTTGGTTTGTTAATGAATACCGTAAACAATATAAGGAACAACTGAAAAGAAAGAAACACCATCACAAATGAGAATTAGCGCACCTGACAACCCGATCCCGCTGGTCGCCTCTTACAAGCATAGTCGTCTCCGTAGTGGTTTGCTTCTGCCTGAGTGTGCATGGAGACAGCAATCTCTCAATATTTTATCTATCTCTATATTTACTAATATTGAGGTAGTAAACTCTTGTCGAGGCATTGTTCATAACAGGGATCGTTATCTGTCCGACATAACTGAAGAAGAAATCGCTACAGAGTTGGAATACCGCAGTTAAAGGTTTCGTGGTCGAGGAGGGGTGAGTGAGTGATTGAGTTTAGATTTATAGTCACATCGGTAATATTTTAGCCATATCGTATCTCCCAGTTTCAACACACAGCTGATCATGGTGCGAAAAAAATATCTTAACCGAGCAAGCGCTACTCTCAATTTACTGACGGTCACACAGCTGAGATACAGTTCTGTACCAAACGATATCTTGAACAGAGAATAAGAGAAAGATTTACTTCCCTTTTCCAGAAGACTATGCAAATCCTGCTCAATAAATACATTTCAGACGCGACATAAATTCTGTCAAAAACGAATGAGGATGACGTATACACTGGTTTTCCCATACAGAGCCAAAACCCAAACTGAACAATAAAGATGTTGTTGGCATGGGTGTTACCGATTTTGACCTCTAAAAAGAGCTTGCATGCCAATGTATGTATGGTTTCTATTGAATCATTCTGGTGTAGACCCAAGACTTCGGAACCATAGAGCAAAATGGGGACTATTTTCATATCAAATATTTTAAAATATAAGTTATGTCGGAAGAGGATGTAATTTTAACTATGACTTTAAAATTCCAAACATATTGCTTTTTCCCCCTGTAAACCAGGACCGCCTCCGTGGTCAAGTGGTAGAGCGTCCGCCCGGAGAGCGAAAGGTCCGGGGTTCGATCCCCGGCCGCGTCATACCAAAAGACGTTAAAAGATGGTACTTGTTGTTACCCTGTCTGGCGCTCGGCATTAAGGGGCTAAAACAAAGACTGGTCGGCTCGGAGTCAGTATACTGTGTCTGAGTGGGGTATTCATATAAAACTGCGGAATGGTATCTTAGTGGGCTAGCACTATAAATCGGCATCAGTCCGGACTAGTACAAGCAGCCACACACGCACACACGTGCATGCACGTCGTTATATAAGTGCCATAATCTTGGACGCGACGTTAAACCCCATTTAACCTCACCTCACCCTGTAAACCAGCATTAGAGAAATGACTTGACCAGGACAGGCTTCTCGTTGAAAATATTCTTGAAAACTAAGAGACCTCTGTTGGAAGCAAAAGAATATATACGCTGGTCAAGAAACAAAAATGGCGCAACAAACCGAGAGTCAGATCAGAAATTAACAGTTTATAACAAAACATTTTCGAGAGAATAACAAACGGCAAGAAGTGATATTGACCCCATAAATGACCATCTGTCATTATTTTGCCTTGTCAAGGTGGAACTAACGTAAAAAAAACCCCGTCAACAGTTTGGACACTTACGATAAAGGGAGATAATTTAAGGGAAGGTAACTCTTGTGTGACATTTGTTCCGCCAAATGTTATGTTCACTGTAGTGAAATATTAAGTGTTACGTTCACTTCAATGAAAATATCACTTTCACATTGAAACAAATAATAATTAACGTTTAAGTACAATGGACTAGTTAACTCATTGTTGTATTCAGGTTGTATTTTTTCATTTAGCAGGATGAACTAATAATAATAGTCTCCCGTTGTACAATAATCCAGTCATTGACATGCGCATGTTGATGCATATCATCGTATCCCTATTGCGTGGACACCCGTGAAGATTCCGGGGTAGAATAGGTCTTCAGCAACCCATGCTTGCCGTAATAGGCGACTATGCTTGTCGTAAAAGGCGACTAACGGGATCGGGTGGTCAGGATCGCTGACTTGGTTGATGCATGTCATCAATCCCAATTGCGTGGATCGATGCTCATGATGTCAATCACAGGATTGTCTGGTCCAGACTCGATTATTTACAGACCGCTGTCATATAGCTGGAATATTGCTGAGTGCGGCGTTAAACAACAAACCAACCAACCCAAAGTGGCAGATTCAGTTTGTGCTGTCAAACTCTTCCTTGTCTAAAACAACTCAAATAACTATCGAAATTCATCAGTCAATCGAACATAGTTCATGAACCTAAGATGAACGCCAGATATATAAAATGGGTATTTACCAATTTACCAAGAGATCCTTAATCAGATCCCAATCAAGCAATACTTCATACAGTCAAGCAGTCGTTCATACAATATTTGGTCACTTCAAGACTGATCATCTATTCGATCTTTTCATTTGCCCTCTTCTACTAATATTACAAAACCCGATCCCGCTAAGTCCTATGCTTGTCGTAAAAGGCGACTAACGGGATCGGGTGGTCAGGATCGCTGACTTGGTTGATGCATGTCATCGATCCCAATTGCGTGGATCGATGCTCATGATGTCAATCACTGGATTGTCTGGTCCAGACTCGATTATTTACAGACCGCCGTCATATAGCTGGAATATTGCTGAGTGCGGCGTTAAACAACAAACCGACCAACCCTATTGCGTGACTCGGTGCTCACGTTAATCACTGGATTGTCTGGTCCAGACTGGATTATTTACAGACCGCCGTCATATAGCTGGAATATTGCACAGCGTGGCGTTTATTATTATCTCAACTGAATGTTCTGATGTTGTACCTTTACGGTATGTTCTCTGATTGCAGATTGAGGTTCGACGAGAACAGGTGTTCACTCGGCACTCAGACGTTGAAGGATTCTACAGCTATCTTAACAAGTGGTTTGTGATTTTAGGGTCCGACCGTACTGAGGAATTAACGTACAAACGCATGGAAACTTCCAGTCGTCTGACTGAGATGCACCATCGTGTTGGACGAAAAACTTAAACAAGATACCAACATAAACCAAACACTTGATTACGGTAACTCGTGAAGATCCGGGGTAGAATAGGTCTTCAGCAACCCATGCTTGAGCATGGTGTTAATCACTGGATTGTCTGGTCCAGATTCGATTATTTACAGGCCGCCGTCATATAGCTGGAATATAGCTGTGTGCGGCGTTAACAACAAACCAACACAGTCTTAATTACTGTGGAAAGGGTAGACCTAGTTCCAGGGTAGAATAGCAACCCATTCTTGTAAGAGGCGACTAACGGGATCTGGTGGTCAGGCTCGCTGACTTTGTTGATGCATGTCATCGCATCCTTATTACGTGGATCGATGCTCAGGATTTCACCTGTAAGTCCCCATGGTCCCTGGTATGGTAGCCTGACTTCAGTTGTTGGTGATCTCTAGCCTGTGTTTATAATGTGTCGTCTGTCATAATCCGATCATTTTATTGTTCTGAAGCTAGTTTTAAAATTATAATCTGTGATATATTGCTAGTTGTTGTACTGTCCTTCGTCGATAGTTTTTTTATATAGGCTATAAATGTAAAACTTGTTCAAGTCACGATATGGCTGAAATATTGCCGATGTGACTTCATATATTTACTCGACCCGTGAAGATTCCGGGGTAGAATAGGTCTTCAGCAACCAGTGCTTGCCGTAAAAGGCGACTTTGCTTGTCATAAAAGGCGACTAACGGGATCGGGTGGTCAGGCTCGCTGACTTGGTGGATGCATGTCATTGATCCCAATTGCGTGAATCGATGTTCATGATATTAATCACTGGATTGTCTGGTCCAGACTCGATTATTTACAGACCGCCATCATATATTTATAGCTGCAATATTGCTGAGTGCGGCGTTAAACAACAAACAAACAATCAAATATTAACTCACTCACTCACATAATGTCAGTCACTATATTGTCTGGTCCATACTCAATTTTTAAAGGCCGTCATCACATAACTGGAATATTGCTGAGTGCGGCGTCAAGCAAACAAACAAATAGTTTAAAGGATACCCTTGTTTTTGTTTGTATTGTTTATTGTTATCAGTGTTAATACCAACTTTACTTTAGTTAGTTGATTGCTTCAGTTGTCAGTTAGTCCGTTGGTGAACAACCCATTGGAAAGTTGGTCATCCTATGTTATATTATCCATATAATTCACTTATTTGCGCGTCCCTAGCGTGGTGATCTACCTTCAGTTGGTGGCGAACTATAGCCCGTTTTTATATTATGTTGTTGAATTGTAATATGTTTTTAATTGCTTTTCACCCGTGAAGATCCGGGGTAGAATAGGTCTTCAGCAACCCATTCTTGTCGTAAGAGGCGACTAACGGGATCGGGTGGTCAGGCTCGCTGACTTGGTGATGCATGTCATCCAACCAACCAACCAATTCCAAATGCTTTCAAACTAGTTTTACGTAAATCTGTGATATTCTAGTTATCATACTGCCCTTCGATGAATTTTATATATTATTAATGTTCAGTTTTGTTTCTTCACGATGTGGCTGAAATATTGACGATGTGACGTTTAATTGTAACTCACTCACTAATCTGCGCCCGTTCAGCGAGATTGTTTGATGTTTATGGCAACGCGACAATTGTGTAAACTGCTATGTTAAGATTAAGTTTGTGTGGATAGATACATCAGTCGGGAAATTCGATCGACTACACATGAACAACCGCGTGTTTGACAAACCCCTCTATTAAGATCTCGACCCGTGAAGATCCGGGGTAGAATATGTCTTCAGCAACCCATACTTGTCGTAAAAGGCTACTATGCTTGTCGTAAGAGGCGACTGACGTGATCGGGTGGTCAGGCTCGCTGACTTAGTTTGATACATGTCATCGTATCCCAATTGCGTGGATCGATGCTCATGATATCAGTCACTGGTTTGTCTGGTCCAGACTCGATTATATACAGACCGCCGTCATATAGCTGGAATATTCCTGAGTGTGGCGTTAAACAAGAAAAAACAAAACAAACAAACTATTAAGATCTGAACTTTGAACCACAATGTCTGTTCTCAGTATATTTTTTCACTTTCCTCTTTGTAATGTGGGATCATTAAGTGTTCCGAAAATCTGGGTTTTACACAATTCGAAAAGATATGTTATCCTACGATATGAAGCCCAATGACAAATATATCAATAAAACATGACATTCGTTTTCGGTATATGCTCTACAACACTTAATACAGTAAACTACGGTAATAACGAACCCAAATGGATCACTAATATTTTATCCAAAAAAAGAAATGCATAAGTGTTACTGATATGTCAAAACGAAAATAATGCCTATTGTATTCATATTATCGTCAAAATATGTATCAATATTGATAAGAGCATCAATTGACACACTTCCGTTTGCAACAAATCGAATATGCTTGATAATGTTGACTTTGATGTGATTTTTTAAGAATGAGTAAGAAATGCATCGCCACAACGCAACAAGTGGCATCTTGCACGTTGAAATTTGGCAGGAAAAGCATGCAGTGTTTGGCAATTAAAAGCAAGCTTGCTTTCGGAAATAGGCATCGTTCAGAAGGTGTTTCCAAGCCAAATGAACATGCCCCGTCTTGATGCTGCCACAAGGAACATCGCCATTGGAAGACTGCAGGCTGGAGAGTCCCAATCTTCTGTTGCCCGACGTCTGAATGTTAGCCAAAGCCCAATATCACGGCTTGCAGCTCGCTACAACCAAACAGGCACAACAAATGACTGTCCCCGTACAGGAAGACTTAGAGTCACCACACCAGCCCAGGATCGCTACATCCGGGTCCTCCATTTGCGTGACCGTACTGCAGCCAGGGTGCCAGGACTTAGGAGGATATCAGGCCAGACTGTACGGAACAGGCTGAGAGAACATGGACTGAGAGCCAGGAGACCCTACGCCGGGAACGTGCTACGTCGTCACCATCGTGCTCATCGTCTCCGTTGGTGTAACAACGTAACTGCCTGGAACATTCGCAACTGGCGACGCATTTGGTTTAGCGATGAGTCCAGATTCCTGTTGCAGAGACGTGATGGTAGGAACCGGGTCTACAGACGTGTTCATGAACGTTATGCCCCTAACTGCGTGCGTCAAGTGGACAGATTTGGTGGAGGGAGTGTGATGATGTGGGTGGCAATATCCTACACTGATAGTACCGATCTTGTCCACGTCCAGGGAAACCTGACGGCTGTACGCTACAGAGACACCATCCTGCTACCACACCTCCTGCCAGCCATTGACGTCCAACGTGAGATTTTCTTGCAGGACAACGCCCGGCCCCACACGGAACCTGTCACAGTGACCTTTCTCGCTGCTAACAATGTCAACGTGCTCCCCTGGCCGTCCCGTTCCCCGGATCTTAACCCAATAGAGCAACTGTGGGATGAACTTGATCGCCGTCTCCGTCAGCGTCAACATCAACCCCAAACTCTCCAGGCACTAGCTGCATTTCTGCAGGAGGAGAGTGGCGGAGGATTCCCCAGGCCGTTATCCAGCGTCTCATCCTGTCCATGACAAGGCGTGTGAGAACTGTTATTCGTGCACGTGGTGGGCACAACAGATATTGATACTCCATTCACGTTTGAGGAATATTGTGAATGCCTTATCTCAAGTTATGGACATCATTGTATAGACATTGATCTCTCCTAAACGGATGTAAAATTTCATGATCTCAAGTTCATTTCTTACCAAGTTATTCATGTTTTAATATACAACATTTTCTCAGAAAATACGGGTTATGCGTTTCTTTTTTTGAATAGTATATGGTCCTGGGCATGTCATTGATCCCAATTGCGTGGATCGATGCTCATGATATTAATCACTGGATTGTCTGGTCCAGACTCGATTATTTACAGACCGCCGTCACAAAGCTGGAATATTGCTGAGTGCAGCGTTAAACAACAAACCAACCAATCAAAGACGCAGTACATACATATATTTAGAATCTTGTGACTTTTCACTTTTGCCAGAATTAATAACTTCCAGAGGTAGTAGGTGAACCACACAAAGGTCTTTGGTACCCACACATGAAATGGATTTAAACCAAAACTATGCTTAAGTGAATCATGTAGGGGTCACGGGTGGTCCAGTCGTCTAAGGCGCCGCGATTCGCTGTGCAGAGACGCATCCCTTGGGAACACCAGAAACCTATGATTTTGGGTTCGAATCCCGGTTCGCTCCGACTAGGTTTCTAGGTTTGTCAGCACCATACCCGTGGTCGTCGGTTTCACCGAAGTGGCAAACGTCTGAGACCTGCATCACTTTCACCTGCTTTCTTCCAACAATAAGCTGACACGCCGAGATATAACTGGAATACTTTTTAAAGCAGCATTGAACCAAACTCATTCACTCACTCACAGAATCATGTAAATGAGATTTTTAATCTGTAACATCGTATAACTTTAAGGAAGTTGAAGTATTAGAATAGTTAGTATGGATGAAGCAAGAACTTTGGCCGGAGATTATGTGTAACTGATATTTGAAAAGTTGTGAGCTTAAATTGTCACGGGGGCACGGGGGCACGGGGGCACGGGGGCACGGGGGCCCCAGTCGTCTAAGGCGCCGCGATTCGCTGTGCAGAGTTGCGTCCCTTAGTCGCGCCAGAAACCTATGATTGTGGGTTCGAATCCCGGTTCGCCCCGATTATGTTTCTAGGTTTGTCAGCACCATACCCGTCGTCGTCGGTTTCACCGAAGTGGTAAACGTCTGGGACCTGCATCACTTGGGGCTTTCCTTCCACATTAAGGTGACACGCCGTGATATAACTGGAATACTGTTAAAAGCGGCGTTAAACCCAACTCACTCCCTCACTCACAGAATCATGTAAATGAGATTTTTAATCTGCAACATCGTATGACTTTGAGGAAGTTGAAGTATCAGAATACTTAGTATGGATGAAGAAAGAACTTTGGCCGGAGATTATGTGTAACTGATATTTGAAAAGTTGTGAGCTTCAATTGTCTCGCTGAAAATTGAAGGATGTTATATGACTATGTGCTACGGGCAAATGCAGTAAGAAGCAGATTTTACAGTATATTGACAACATTATCGTGTGTTGCTGCACCTTTGGCAAGGAAATAAAAAAATGCATTCGAAATTGTTTCGTGTTTGTTGTTATACTTTTTAATATGACCTGACTAGTTTGGTCTCAGAGCTCTTTACTCAATGGGGGAAGGTTGAGGGCACAGGTGGCCCAGTCGTCGAAGGCGCCGCGATTCGCTGTGCTGAGTTGCGTCCCTTGGACACGCCAGAAACCTATGATTGTGGGTTTGAATCCCGGTTCGCCCTAATTATGTTTCCATGTTTGTCAGCACCATACCCGTGATCGTTGGTTTCACCGAAGTGGTAAACGTCGGAGACCTGCATCACTTTCCTCCCACATTAAGGTGACACGCCGTGATATAACTGGAATACTGTAAAAAGCAGCGTTAAACCCAACTCACTCACTCTCTCACTTTACTCCAGGGACCAGATAAATCAGTGATTGATAGCATCTGTGTTTGAGACTGCTGTCTCTTGGGCATACAAGTCGACGTGGAAGGCGTAAATGGTATCACTGGTATCTGGTACGGCTGGCGTAATCGTACATTTTTCTGGCGCTCATGGTTGAGGTGGCTGGTACATCGGCGCAAGCACTGGATACATCAGCGTAATGGACTACTGCCACATAGTGTGCGGCAGGTGCTGACGTGAGCGTAAACACAAGCGCTTGGGTTGCCTCAGGCGTTCTTGGGAACTTGGGAAGTTCTGCATCCAGGTTGTATCTAAGTACTTCGGCGAATGCTGCGCTTTAAGGCTCCCCCATACTGACGAAGCGCGGGAGCGGCGCAGCGCGACAACGCGTTTTTTCTCCACAATAACTCGCTGCTTTACCGCCAATACTGAAGCAGCGCGTTAAAGGAAAAATTATGGTTTTATGCCTTTGACCATTCGTGAAGGATATCAATATATCACAGATCCAATTTTATTTAACAGTCTTTTATTTGCTCCAGATCATTAACCATGACTAGAATCCGACAGAAACAACGAAAACGTAAAGCAATCCTGTTGTATCTCATGAGGAGAAGACAAACAAAATAAAAAAGATCCAAGTGGATACATAAACTACAAGAAAAAAGGAAAGAAACTGGAGAATACAACACTTGATGATAATATGTTTTCTGAGTATTTCAGAATGCCGAAGACCAAGTTTGACGAAATATTGAGATATATTGGACCATCTATATCTAAAAAATCAACCAACTGTAGACACAACTAGGGGATCCCCCCATGCATCGGGGCGTCACGCGTTAAAAATCGCTTTTTGAGCGATTCGAAAATTACGACGCCCGCGCGCCGCAGGCGCGCCGCGTGAGCATGGGCATTTCATTGAAATAGCACTGTTGCGATTTTTTTACGCGGGCGCGCCGCTCGCGCGCTGCGTCAGTGTGGGGGGCCCTTAACATTGGAGGACAGGCGGCGCAACGGTAAGGTGACCTAGCCCTGAAGATGTGAGCTCGGTAAGGCTCGTTGTGAAGCTAGGTAATGAGACAGGATCGAGGAGGCCAGGGACGCCTGAGGCACGTATGAAATTTCCAGTAGTGTCCGGCAAATGAATGTCCGCCGTCCCGGGTACCGTTGGTAACGTCCAGCCCACTGTCGATGGTTGAGAGGGAATGTGAAGACCGGAAGACTCCTGTGAATTCGACATCCTGTAGTATACGTTTAAGTTGAGAGACTTAACGGGGAGATAGGTGAACAAAACATACGAGTCAAAATTTGCAGTGCACTATAACCAAGGTATTTTAGTAAAATGTTTTAATGGGGTTTTTTAACTTAATATGACGTTTATGAAATTATATAAACTTATAGGTTAAAATATGAAATGGGAAGGGTGAATGTACTGGGGGGAGGCCTCGACCTACGAGGTCAAAAGGTGACTGGTTCTATTTCTCTTAGTGACAGCTTCTCATGAGTTTGCAGGACTTAGCGGGATCGGGTTTTGTAATATTAGTAGAAGAGGGCAAATGAAAAGATCGAATAGATGATCAGTCTTGAAGTGACCAAATATTGTATGAACGACTGCTTGACTGTATGAAGTATTGCTTGATTGGGATCTGATTAAGGATCTCTTGGTAAATTGGTAAATACCCATTTTATATATCTGGCGTTCATCTTAGGTTCAATTGACTGATGAATTTAGATAGTTATTTGAGTTGTTTTAGACAAGGAAGAGTTTGACAGCACAAACTGAATCTGCCACTTTGGGTTGGTTGGTTTGTTGTTTAACGCCGCACTCAGCAATATTCCAGCTATATGACGGCGATCTGTAAAATAATCGAGTCTGGACCAGACAAACCAGTGGTTAATATCATGAGCATCGACCCACGCAATTGGGATTGATGACATGCATCAACCAAGTCAGCGAGCCTGACCACCCAATCCCGTTAGTCGCCTTTTACGGCAAGCATGGGTTGCTGAAGACCTATTCTACCCCGGGATCTTCACGGGCAGCCACTTAGGAAATGGAAATAAGCTCATCTTGAAATAAGCTGTGGGAGGAGCTAAAATTATAGTATTTTGTTAGTTATCCGGGAGTGGTGCGGGGATTCGGAAACACGGCTGAACAGAGAGGTTATCTCTGTTTATTGGAAGTCCGGATCAGAAAAAAAAGTATTAGAGTCAAGAGTTGATCAGAAATACTATAAGGCCCTTCGATGCATCCTTTAGGTATGTGTTGTGTGTAAGTAAGTCAAGAAACTATTTGAGGACCTTGTATTTTTGTGAAAACTTCCATCATAAATAAATGGACTTGAGCAAACGAAACTGACTTAAACTTTGGAGCTACATCACCCCGAGTGGTGAATCAGAACAAGTGACCGAGGCAGAAGGGTACCATACCCGACTCCTAAGAACACATATGGCGGAGTTGCTTCAAGATCACCGTGACATGCTCATCTCATTAAAACCAGGAGCAAGAAAGTGAATTGAGACCTTCTCACTGACAACCTTGTGGCAGCCATAGAGGACCTCAAGGGACAAATACTTTGGCAAAAGCGGAGAACACGCTTGGCAATTAGACATAGGTCAAAAGGATGGCGTGGTGTTTCTCCAAATAGAGTGACATTCCATAGTGACATTCGTCGACGTCCAGATTCCCAGCGCCAAGCGCGACACGGAATTGATCTCAGGAGGGACCAAACCGTAGGAATGGACAGTAGATATCGCAACAGAGGAGTGAGTGAGTGAGTTGATGCTTTACGTCACATCGGCAATATTTCAGCCATATCGTCACGAGAAGTTAAACATTTAAATACATATGTTACAACTAAATAAAAATCTGTCAACGACGGACAGTAAAATAACTAGAATATCACAGATTAATATTTAAAACTAGCATACAACCATAAAAATACATCACTATATGAAACAGTACAATATAATAAAGGGCCATAGATCGCCAGCATCCGAAGTTGGATCATTATGCTATGGTCCATGGGGACTTACAGTACATTTGAGCTCCATGAAGATTCCGGACTAGCACATACAGACACACACAGGCACACATACATGTGAATGCACGCACGCAGCTATATATGAGCAATAATCTTGAACGTGACATTAAACCCAATTTCACCTCACCTTCGACAGCAGAGTCGCTCTTACGACGAGCTTGGGTTGCTGAAGACCAATTCCATCTCACGGACCCGTGAAGATTCCGGGTTAGAATAGGTCTTCAGCAACCCATGCTTGCCGTAAAAGGCGACTATGATTATCGTAAAAGGCGACTAACGGTATCAGGTGGTCAGGCTCGCTGACTTGGTTGATGCATGTCATCGTATGCCAGTTGCGTCGATCGATGCTCATGATGTCAATCACTGGATTGTCAGGTCCCGACTCGTTTATTTTCAGACCGCCGTCATATAGCTGGAATATTGCTGAGTGCGGTGTTAGACAACAAACAAAGAAACTTAACATTCCAATTGTCAATTACCTGTTTACCATACATCCACGGTTATTCTAACTTGTCAAAGATTTACTACCAGCTTCAAACTATTGAAACATCACACCACTGTTTTTGCCGTCGATTCTGAACTTGCCATTTTAACAAGTAAAACGCATGCAACACTATATGTCTTCATGAAAACGTATAGATATTATTTATCAACCATAACATGATGAGAGAAATCTGTCGATTCTGGAAGTAGAATCAACGTGTCCATTTCTCCATTATTTTGTTTTTTAAACTAATTGGATTTTTTAAGTTATATAATCCGTCAAATTGAGTATCACTGAATGCAACGTTAAACATCACCAAAATATACATGCACATAAGATAGTGTTCTTGCATAAACGTGTAGATATGACTGCTTACAAAGCACGTTTTGTTAGAATTATATGATCCGTCATATTGAGTATTACTGAATGCAACGTTAAACATCACCAAAATATACATGCACAGAATTAAGATAGTGTTCTTACATAAACGTGTAGATATGATGAGTGCTTACAACGCACGTTTTTTGGGGGGTGGAACCCTCAAACTTCACTTTATCAATCATATTACCTTTCAGTCTCATCATACGGTTCGCTACAACAATATAGATCAGGTTTGTTGTCAGGTAATCATCAATAATGTATGCCTGTGTATTAGCTGAAATATCAATTGTCCAAATTGATAATTTGAACGATACAAATGGAAACGTTTTGATGAATATGCGGCTGGCAGGTAGATGTTGGCAGGAATAAGGACACAGTTATCCTAAGGACACGACTGGCGTGGGAATGGCTTTGGAGATCTGTCTTGTGTTGACCCTTTTCTATGGTATGGGTTCCATATGTGACGGACATATCGTTGCGCGCAAGTTAAAACTCGAAACTAACAGTGAATTAATTTCAACTCGCACCTGGTCGGAACTAAACCGGATCTCCAAAATGCATTGTTTTATCATGTGCGTTAATGATTTGCGATGTGTGTTTGCCAAGACATCTCAAACAAGCTGTTTTGTGTCATATGTTGGCGACACATTAAGCGGCACTACTGTTGATGAAGTTGCTCATACGGGGCGTATCTACAGAGTGGATCGAGGTAAATATAGGAAAGGATGTTAGAGAGGCTGTCAGTAATAACCTTCTAGTTATCCCTCGCCCAACAAAATTGGTGGGAGATATAGAAACGGGCTCCGTCCGTCCGTCCGTACGTCCGTCACGTTTCGTTTCCGGAGCATGACTCAGAAACCGTTCAATATTTTTTCATGAAACTTTGTAGGTCTGTCAAGAACATGCTGAACTGGTGCCTTTTGCTATTTATAAATTTTAGAAATTGTTTCTTTTTACGTTTCCATGGCAACAAGATACACTTAAGTTCTGTGAGGGTAGGGTTCGTTTCCGGAGCATAACTCATAAACCGTTCAATATTTTTTCATCAAACTATGCAGGTCTGTCAGGTATATGCTGAACTGGTGCCTTTTGGTATTTAAAAATTTTAGAAATTTTTATTTTTTTACGTTTCCATGGCAACAAGATGGACCCGGGCTCCAAACTCTTCTTTTTTTACAATGTCCATGACAACTTCTACCTCGGTTAAAAAAGGTTAGGGTTTGTTCAGATTTAATTTGTCATAAATTCTGCAACAGGGGCGGGGGATATAGCCACGTTATTGGCAAACTCTTGTTTAAATCGTGAGGTAATCAGTGAAATAAAGCAATAAAACCCTTTCCAAATCCAATAGATATATCTGCATAAAGCAAAGTCGATTTACAATTCCGACAATATCATAAGCATTTATTTATGAACCACTATCAAACAGTAATGATACCAGGTGTTCGCGAAAAGGTGAGCGTATACTGCCCCACCGGTGGAACCCGTCACACACAAACATGCAAAGGCACGTCAATTGTTTACCTGGAAAAAAACATGGGAACATATGGTACAAGTCAAAATAGGGAATTGCATCCGACTCTGATTCGGATATCATTTTTGTCACTGATGCGCCAGCTTTGAACGTTGTAACCTTGTTCAAACAACTTCTGAGCAAGAGTCGTATGGCAGTCTTTGAAATTTTGGTGGAAAGAGCATGCTCGATTGTATCTCAAAAGTTGCGAAATGTAAACACCAAAGGCCAGAGCTGCCTGAATATTGCTCGACATGAAAGTAAAGTTGACTATTGGAAAGTTGAATGCATACAGTCTTGTGGAGAGTGTTTTGCCACTCTGAATCTTTATGCATCGATCTAGATATGAAACAGATGGAAGGGAATTGGCTATTTGATGGTTTTTGAACGATATCAGATACCTGAAGTTTAAGTTAAACTTCTTGGCCAAATTACATTTTTTTACTTTGCCAATCCGAACAGAAAATCCGATTCATATGCATAAAGCAACAGATTCTAAATGTCCCGCCTTATCTTGTAGAATACATGTTAAGTCTGGTCCCATTGAGGTACCTTGTTGAGAAATAGTCTGCAAGTCATAGGAAAGATTTAAGGAACTATCATTTTCCAGAACTTACTTTTTGACTTAGCATGTCCGGCGAGCATGTTTGTTGTTGTAAACCTGATTCTGGAACTAATGATTGTTAAAAACTTTCGCTTTTTTCATCTAAACACTTTGCATTGGTGACAAAGACCTATACCATTTGTCATTTGTTTCTAAATTGTATGAGGGAGCACGGGTGGCCCAGTCGTCTAAGGCGCCGCGATTCGCTCTGCAGAGTTGCGTCCCTTGGGCACGCCAGAAACCTATGGTTGTGGGTTCGAATCCCGGTTCGCCCCGATTTTGCTTCTAGGTTTGTCAGCACCATGCCCGTGCTCGTTGCTTTCACTGAAGTGGTAAACGTCTGGGACCTGCATCACTTCGGGCTTTCCCCCCACATTAACAAGGCGTGAGATACTGTTAAAAGCGGCGTTAAACCCAACTCACTCACTCACTCACTAAATTGTATGATGAATTCAGGGATATATGTCAGCTACGTTTGGAATATGCGTGATCTGAAATGCGTCGCATTATCGACATAGACCCATGATGATTCCGGGGTAGAACATGTCTTCAGCAACCCACGCTTGGCGTAAACAGGCGACTATGCTTGTCGTAAGTGGCGACTAACGGGATCGGGTGGTCAGACTCGCTGAATTGGTTGATGAATGTCATCGATCCCAATTGTGTGGATCGATGCGCATTACATTAATCACTGGATTGTCTGGTCCAGACTCTACTATTTGCAGACCGCCGTCATATAGCTGGAATATTGCTGAGTGCGGCGTAAAACTACTAACAAACAAACCACCAAACCATAATCGACATAAGTGAAACGTGATTTTGTAAACACAATCCATTACGGCGGAAATTTCACTTCAGCGTTGGTTTTTGTGTATTTTCCAAAACGTTTCAAAAGATTCCCGGGTTATCGGCGACGTTTCAAAATGATCATTGGTTTGATTTCATACAAAAACAGATACCCGTGATCACTTATATGCTATTTTTGACATCCAATTCTCCAAGTAAATATCAGATAACAAACATTGTCTGATATTTCGATTTACAAAATAACGCCATGAATGGAGATTTGTGTCAGGTTCACGGTACACGTGTTCCTTGTCAGTATCACAGTGCCTGTATCCCCAGATAGTATTACAGTTCGCGTGTCCCTCGTTTGGATCACGGTACATGTGTTCCTTGTCAGTACCACAGTACCTGTGTGCCCAGATAGTGTTACAGTTCACATGTTCCTAGTCAGGATCACGGTACATGTGTTCCTTGTCAGTATCACAGTACCTGTGTCCCAAGAAAGTATTATAGTTCATATGTACCTCGTCAGAATCACGGTACGCGTGTTCCGTGTCAGTATCACAGTACCTGTGGGCCCAGATAGTATTACAGTTCGCGTGTCCCTCGTTTGGATCACGGTACATGTGTTCCTTGTCAGCCTCACAGTACCTGTGTCCCCAGATAGTGTTACAGTCCACATGTTCCTAGTCAGGATCACGGTACATGTGTTCCTTGTCAGTATCACAGTACCTGTGTCCCAAGAAAGTATTATAGTTCATATGTACCTCGTCAGAATCACGGTACGCGTGTTCCGTGTCAGTATCACAGTACCTGTGGGCCCAGATAGTTTTACAGTTCACGTGTCCCTCGTCTGGGTCACGGTACATGTGTTCCTTGTCATCCTCACAGTACCTGTGTCCCAAGATAGTGTTGCAGTCCACATGTTCCTCGTCAGGATCACGGTACATGTGTTCCTTGTCATCCTCACAGTACCTGTGTCCCAAGATAGTATTACAGTCCACATGTTCTTCTTCAGGATCATGGTACATGTGGTCCTTGTCAGCCTCACAGTACCTGTGCCCCCAGATAGTATTACAGTTCACGTGTTCCTCGTCTGGATCACGGTACTTGTGTTCCTTGTCAGTATCACAGTACCTGTGTGCCCAGATAGTATTACAGTCCACATGTTCCTCGTCGGGATCACGGCACATGTGTTCCTGTTCAGTATCACAGTACATGTGTCCCCGGATCGTATTACAGTTCACATGTTCCTCGTCAGAATCACGGCACATGTGTTCCTGGTCAGTATAGAAGAATCTATGTGCCGAGATAGCAACACAGTTGATATGTTCCTCGTCTGGATCACGGTACATGTCATCCTTGTCAGTATCACATCACAGTACCTGGGTGCCCAGATAGTATTTCAGTTCACATGTTCCTCGTCAGGATCACGGTACATGTGTTCCGTGTCAGTATTACAGTACCTGTGTGCCCAGATAGCAACACAGTTGATGTTCCTCGTCAGGATAACGGCACATGTGTTCCTGGTCAGTATCGCAGTATATATGTGCTCAGATAGCAACACAGTTGATATGTTTCTCGTCAGGATCACGGAACATTTGTTCCTGGTCAGTATAGCAGTATCTTTGTGCCCAGATAGCATCACAGTTCAGGATCGCGGTACGTGTGTCGCCAGAGAGCCTTAAGGTACATACTGACAGCATCAAGGTGCATGTGTTCCTGGTCAGCATCACAGCTCATGTGGGCCCAAGTACCATTACGGTTCGCATGTTCCTCGTCATCACGGTACATGCATCTCCTGGCGTAAATGTGTTCCCAGACAGCATCAAGGTGCATGGTACCCAAGCAGCCTTAAGGCACATATGTTATCAGACAGCATCAAGTTGCATGTGTCCCTAGAGAGCATGAGGGTTCGTGTTTTTCTTGTTTGCATCACGGTTCATGTGTTCCTTGTCAGCAGACCCGTGAAGATTCCGGGATAGAATAGGTCTTCAGCAACCCATGCTTGCCGTAAAAGGTGACTATGCTTGTCTTTAAAGGCGACTGACGGGATCGGGAAGTCAAGCTCGCTGACTTGGTTGGTGCATGTCATCGATCCCAATTGCGTGGATCCATGCTCATGATATCAATCACTGGATTGTCTGGTCCAGACTCGATTATTTACAGACCGCCGTCATAAAGATGGAATTATGCGGAGTGATGAGCAACTAGTACAACAGACGATAAAGAACATCACCAAGAAATATCAGAAATCCCCAAGTCGGCAGTATGCACCCTTTGTGATCAGCCTCCCCTACTTTGGAATAGTTAGCCACAAAATCCAGAGAAACAGGCCAACATTGATGTAGTTTTCAAAAGAAGTCATACTATTCAAAACACAATTAAAGCCACAGGGAAACCAAGCTAGAACCACCAGGAGCAGTGCACCACATTTCATGCAATTGTCCACAAGCTTTCATAGGAGAAACATCTAGGCCCCTCAAAACCCGAATTAAAGAACATCAAAGCTCAGTCTCCAAAGATGACTCTCAATCAGCTCTATCAGACCACATCCGTGACAACCCAAGCGACAGCATCCAGTGGGAGAGAGACACAACCCTCGCCACCAACCTCAAAGACCTAAAAATCAGGAAGCTACAAGAAGCCATCAACATCAAAAGACTTCAGCCCTCAATCAACCGTGACCAAGGCTATTACATACCCCTGGCGTTCCATCAACTCATCAAAGGCCCCAATCAGCCGTAATCCCGATGTTTACATTACTGGCTTCATCCTTTGTTAAAGGCACTGACTTCACTGATGATTGTCATCACTACCCTTGTGTGTACACAACAGGCTTCTCTACTCCAGTATAACAATATATACTCTACTGTATAAACACTGCCTCCTACTTGTATATACACTTGCTCACTACACTCTGTAAATCACCTGCTTGATACCAATTTGTATTTTCATATATAAAGCTCTAAACGCTCATGTACCACCGGTGGTGGTTTCTTTGAGAAATAAACTGAATCTGAATCTGATAACGGTGTTAGAAACTACACCGAAATGTGGCTCTTAATTGTAATAAAGAAGTTGTTCATCCATAAATTATTATCCTTACTTAGTACTCCAACTTCTAAATGCCTACCAAAGAAGTGAAGTCTTATCGCTGGAATATTGCCAAGTGAGGCGTTAAGTAACGATCCAAAAAGTCGGTAATGCGTTTCCTTGAACGCATAAACAATCTCACAACTTGCAGAAAACGATACTTGTCCAACATAAATGTATCAATAATTGCGTTGCACTTCACTTGATTGTTGGGACAAAGTACCGAATGTATTTTGACATTCATAAATCATGAGATAGGATAAAACTAACTGCGGCTTAATGTTGCATAGATAAGAAGTAGATCATTTCCAAACACATATCGCACCGAAGGAATCTAATCAGTTCGTAGCCCAACAACTAAAGGCGGAAAGACACATATGACGTACTTGCATTAACGTGCTTTAATTGTTGGTTGGTTGGTTGGTTGGTTAACGCCGCACTCAGCAATATTACAGCTATATGACGGCGTTCTGAAAATAATCGAATCTGGACCAGACAATCCAGTGATTTACATCATGAGCATCGATCCACGTAACTGGGATCAATGACATGCATCAACCAAGTCAGAGAGCCTGACCACCCGATCCCGTTAGTCGCCTCTTACGACAAGCATCTTCTCTTTTCTTTCTCTTTCTCCCATTCTAACCTTCCCTTCTCTTTGTCACTTTCTAACTTTTCTTCCTCCTTTCCCTCCTCCAATACTAAATTCTTGATTTGCCGCTCCCTTGCTCTGTCATCTCGTGCCAACATGTTCTTTTCTCTCTCTCTCTCTCTCTCTCTCTCTCTCTCTCTCTCTCTCTCTCTCTCTCTCTAACTCATACCCTAAACTCTGACCCAATTTACCTACATTAAATGGCACTCCAATTCCAAACCAATAAATGAGAGTGAGTGAGAATTTCGTGGAGGTATGCTTTAATATAGGTTATACCATTCTCATAACAGTAAGAGGATGTACTACGTAGTGTCTCCCTAAATTTATCTTCCTCCACTAAATTCCCTGACTTTGTCCACTTGGTTAAGTTTGGAGTGAATGAGTTTATGCTTTACGTCACATCAGCAATGTTTCAGCCATATCGTGACGAGAAGTTATACGTTATCTATACATATATTTAAATCAAATAAAAGCCTGTTATCGATGGACAGTAAAATAATTAGAATATCACAGATTAATATTTAAAACTAGCATACAACTATAAAAAGCCATCACTATATGAAACAGTACATTTATGTTACAATGTAAAAAAGGGATAGAGATCGCCAGCATCTGAAGGTAAGATCACCATGCTAGGGTCCATGGGGACTTACAGTACTATTGCTACCTGCATGGAACCCGGTCGGATTTACACCATCCCTTCAGCTGTTGGCGATTGACAAAATTAGCCAAAGTTAACCGTGGCAGAAATAAATATACTTTGAAAAGACTTGGTCTTACAAACCCTCTCAGGGGGACAATAATTTTACACTACTTTAACCCCCTTCAACGATACAGCCAGTGGCAATCTCAGCTACTGATTTATACTACCAATTGTAAAAAGGTTAGTTATTTATTTAGATAAAATAGGAATAAAAAATGTATTTATCAATTCAGTTTCCTTTTAACCAAGAATTAAATGAGAACTTACCTGATTAAAAAGAAGTGATGCTGGTCTCAGACGTTTACCACTTCGGTGAAACTCACGGGTATGGTGCTGACAAACCTAGAAACATAATCAGGTCGAACCGGGATTAGATCATAGGTTTCTGGCGTGCCAAAGGGACCCAACTCTGCATAGCGAATTGCGGCGCCTTAAGACGACTGGGCGACCTTTGCCCCCTATGTTCAATGTAAAGCCTTGCCCGTTGTTTCTCCTCAGGACCAACATCAGCTACAGCTGTTTCACATCCGATCAACATGTCCCCTTCACGAGGACCAACCCAAGGGAGCGCGACTTCTCAGTCAAAAGCTGGTAAAACATCTGCTGTCATTAAAAGGGTGTTTGCAACCTCATTAGCCCATTTGCAAACATCCTTGATTTCATCTTCTGCATTAATATGTAACAATAAATTATATTTTACTTTAAACAGTACACAAAACCGTGTCATGCACTGTAGGTCACCAGGATATGTAGTCAGCAATTGAAGAAACTGGTGTGAAACCACGTATTTTACCGCTTCTATGTTATCGGGGCGGTAGGCTAGCCTAGTGGTTAAAGCGTTCACGAAGGCTCGATTCCCAACATGGATACAATGGGTGAAGACCATTTCTGGTATCCCCGGCCCCGCTATGATATTGCTGGAATATTGCTAAAACCGACGTAAAACCAATCTCACTCACTATGTCATAACAGAAACTTGCTGTGAGAACTTTCTGGCCTGTCAAGCCCGTCTTATTGTCATTTTCCAGACGGGCGATGGAACCAGGGTTTTATCCCACTGATGGCTTTTGTTGTAGATCTGGGGTTGTCTGCACGGGCATGCGTCACCTCTCGAAGGTCGAAAAGTCTCGCGCCAATCAAAACGCGCTTCGGGAGACCCGTTACGATCCGGAGTAGAATAGGTCTTCAGCAACCAATGCTTGCCGTATTTGCTACCATGCTTGTCGTAAGAGGCGACAAACAGAATTGGGTGGTCAGGCTCGCTGACTTGGTTGATGCCTGTCATCGATCCCAACTGCGTTGATCGATGCGTAGATCACGATGTCAATCACTGGATTGTCTGGTCCGTCTAGAAGAGATATACAGGCCGCCGTCATATAGCCGGAATATTGCTGAGTGCGTCGTTTAAAGCCATGTTTGTTGTTTAACGCCGCACTCAGCAATATTCCAGCTATATGACGGAGGTCTGTAAATAATCGAGTCTGGACCAACCAATCCAGTGATATCAAGAACATCGATCCACGCAATTGGGTTCGATGACATGTATCAACCAAGTCAGCGAACCTGACCACCCGATTCCATAAGTCGCCTTTTACGGCAAGCATGGGTTGCTGAAGACCTTTTCTACCCCGGATCTACACGGGTCCAAAGATTGTATTCAAGAAGGTTAGCCCTGTGTTTTCCACCCCTTCACCGAACACTGAACTTGTTCTATTTTGTCTCAGGTTTGATACAAATGAGTGACGATTTCCTAAGCAAAAGGATATACGTTGCATGGGCGGATACAGCTTTTTTGAAAGGGGGGTTGCACAATTAAGACCTATCTATTGTCATTGGTGTAATTTATACAGAATTAAAGATTTTTTTCGAAATAAAAAGGTGGGGGGTGACCACCTCTGTATCCGCCTATGACGTTGGGCTCCTGTTAGAGAAAAATATGTGTATGACATACGTGAAAACATCACTGCTTGTTAACAAAAACATTTCATTATTCGTTCTTCAGGGAAAGGAAGAAAGACACACGCGAAATTGTGCAAGAACGAAGCATTGCTAAATGTTAATAAGAGTGCTGTCACGTTATCACACGAAGGTAATTGGTGTGCACTCGTTAAAATGTATACACAACCTGGTAACAGCATTTCCTTCCAAAGATGTATTCTCGTGCATTGTTTTCAGGCTACGATTTAGAGCTGTTGAAAAGGATATGACATGAACAATCATTATGACACACACATCGATAGGAAGAATGTGAAATATTTTCAAAACGTAATGCGGTCGGTTGGTGGGTTTGTGTGTTGTTTAGCGCAGCACGCAGTATATTCTATCCATATGAGACCCGTGAAGATTCCGGGGTAGAATAGGTCTTCAGCAACACGTGCTTGCCGTAAAAGGTGACTATGCTTGTCGTAAAAGTCGACTAACGGGATCGGGTGGTCAGGCTCGCTGACTTGGTTGATGCATGTCATCGATCTCAATTCAGCAACCCATGCTTGCCGTTAAAGGTGACTATGCTTGTCGTATAAGGCGACTAACGGGATCGGGTGGTCAGGCTCGCCGACTAGGCGCATGTCATCGAACCTAATTGCGTGGATCGATGTTCTTGATATCACTGGATAGTCTAGTCCAGAGTCGATTATATACAGACCGCCGTCATGTACCTGGAATATTGCTAAGTGCGGCGTTTAACAGCAAACAAACAAACTTGCATAGCGACGTACAAACACCAAGTAAACGTAAGTACCATCCTTCAACGTCTAAAATGATAAAACATTGTTCAACTTGTTGGAAACTAGGGATTCATCAATTAAGCATTTGTTCATTTTTCAATATTGTATGATATACTTTCAACCATTGACTCTATACCTGTCGTATGTCTTGGTTGTGTCAAAGGTAATTGTAAAAGTAATTGACTACTTAATATACTGAATCGCAAAAGAATCGTCACCCAAAGTTACATTGCATGAAAAGTTGTCTTTTAAATATCTGGGTAAATTTTGTTAAAGTTTATAAAAGTTAACATTATCTTGTCCGGACAACTAATAAAAATAACCAAAGCAGATGACTATAAAACCGATCGCCCAAACGCAGCAAGGTAACCCGATGCACGCGCGTTCAGTGCAAATTGAAATGCAAAGTCGTCCCCTCATCTCTTGCCCAATAAAAATCCACCCAGGTCGGATAACATTCATTCGTTGTTGAATTGCTACCACATGCCAAGATTGACAAGAAATCAGCGACACCAAATCCTTTGACGATTGCAAGCTGGACAAACCGTCCGGAAAGTAGCCAATGCATTTCAAGTCCACGTAAGGACCATATACAGGCTCAGCAACGGTACCTGACCACCAACTCCACAGATGACCGAAGGATCACCACCCGACGTCAGTATCGTCAGATTTTGCGACAGCATCTTCAAGATGGCTTAGTTACTGATGCTCGACAGACCATGGCGTCACACCAGCGATACATTAGTGCGGACGCCGTGCGTCGACGATTGACGAGCAGACACCTCCACTTTCACAGGCCACACCGAGGACCCATTCTGACGCCGGGACCGTCTTCAATGGGCAACACAGCACCAGCATTTGCGCCACCAGCAGTGGAGAAGAGTCCTCTTCTTAGACGATGGCCGCTACTTTATCTCAATGGCAGATGGCAGAGAGAGTCTGGCGACGCCGTGGGAAACATTATTCGGATGCTTGTGTTGTTGAGAGAGACGCGTGGAGTGGTCCGAGCATCATGGTGTTGGGTGGAGTTGTTGTTGCACAGAAGGTCGGCCCTGTGGTCTTCCAGAATATACGTCCGGGAAGAGGCAATGGTGTCACAGCAGCTCGGTACATTGATCAAGTCTTGTGTGAGTGAGTGAGTTGGGTTTAACGCTGCTTTTAACAGTATTCCAGTTATATCACTTCGTGTCAGATTATTGTTGGAGGAAAGCCCGAAGTGATGCAGGTCTCAGACGTTTACCACTTCGGTGAAACCCACGAGCACGGGTATGGTACTGACAATGATAGAAACATAATCGGGGCGATAACTGGGATTCGAACCCACAATCATAGATTAATGGCGTGCCCAAGGGACGCAACTCTGCATAGCGAATCGCGGCGTCTTAGACGACAGGGCCACCCATGCACCCAATCAAGTCTTGAGACCACACGCCATACTTCATTTGGCGCGTCGCCGCAACCACGAGTTTCAGCATGATAACGCCCGTGCCCACACTGCGAGAGCAGCAAGAGACTTCCTCCAGCAG
This sequence comes from Haliotis cracherodii, assembly GCF_022045235.1. NCBI lineage: Eukaryota > Metazoa > Mollusca > Gastropoda > Lepetellida > Haliotidae > Haliotis > Haliotis cracherodii. Next base: position 31,030,952 of record NW_027266269.1, on the reverse strand, counting down.
AATGGCATCAAAACCATGCAGTGGCCTGCCCTCAGTCCCGATTTAAATCCCATTGAGCACCTGTGGGACGAGATTCTAAGACGGCTGGATGACGTCCGACCAAGGCCGACAACTGCAGCTGAACTGCGTTAGGCGTTCCTCGGAATGTTGGCTAAAGTGCCTATGGCCTTCATCAACCGCCTCATTCCATGTATCGACGTTGCACGGCAGTCATCAATGCGCATGGCGGACACACGAGATATTGACTTGTGATGCCATTTTCTCAGAGACTAGTGTTGTGTTTTGAGAACATTTGACACTTAAATTTCAACCTTGATGATCAGTTTTGACAAGTTTCATCGTTCTGATATGTCTCAAAGTAACTACGTTTGCAGTGTTTGGACAAATAAGGTTTCTCATATATCTATCCATTGTAACGTTTCCTTTGCGGTTCAGTATAGTTTCAATCCTAAAATAATTACAGTATACGCCCATGGATGACATGGTGAATTCATATGTATAACGTCACCTTTGCCATTTGCTGCTTTCGCATCTGATTGGCTGACTTTGAAGGTCAAAGTCATTCATTGTGTGCTGAGCTTCTAAATACCGGGTAGGTCTTCAGCAACCCATGTTTGCCGTAAAAGGAGACTAACGGGATCGGGTGGTCAGGCTCACGGACTTTGTCGATGCATGTCATCGACCCCAATTGCGCGGATCGATGCTTATGGTATAAATCACTCAGTAATATTCCAACTATATGACGGCGGTCTGTAAATCATCGAGTCTGGACCAGGCAATCCAGTGATTGTCATCATGAGCATCGATCCACGCAATTGGGATCGCTGACTTGCATCAACCAAGTCACCGAGCCTGACCACCCGATCCCGTCAGTCGCCTTTTACGACAAGCATAGTTGCCTTTTACGGCATGCATAGGTTGCTGAAGACCTATTCTACCCCGGATCTTCACGGGTATGGTATGACGCGATCGAAACTATGAGATATACTCAATAGGACATACCATTGGCAGGGAATATGAGTACTTCATGTTTGCAATGCTTTGTACTGTAATGTTTCAGATTCAACCAACAAGATGGTTGATGATTTTGTTCAATGCAAATATACAGTAATCACCCAAACTGGAACCGACAAGCAAAGTGGCACAGCCGCTTTCGTTTATCTTTCTTTGATTGGAGAAGAGGCTACTCATAAATTATACCTGAATAACCCAGGAAAGGAAATGGAGCTGGGACATAATGATACGTTTTCTGTAAGTGACACTTACAGCCCTGTGTTGTATTGTCCATATTCATTTTGCCATTCTTTTTCAATGTGTCGTGAATTAAAGAAAACCACGATTCTGATTGGTCAATCAGAGGTATCAAAAAAACCGGAAACACTCGCCTCTGATTGAAACATTTGACGACTGTTTCATCGACGATAGAAGTCGACTGAGAGTGCGTATTTCGCTTTACTATAGCCGACTTAGAGGTCATATTTTCTGCATCTTCGGCACCCCATGCTTGTCGTAAGAGGCGACTAACGGGATCGGGTGGTCAGGCTCGCTGACTTGGTTGATGCATGTCATCGATCCCAATACATAATATACATTTTCTGCATCACAATGACCGATGTGACGCTATAACGGGACGGTGTTGAACTAAACCTTGCAAGGCATTCGTGCTCTTCTTTAAGTTAGCCAACTTCAGTTTGGCTTACAAAGTATCTGCTACACACGTGAAAAACGGGTACGGATTAGTTGGAACCAATGCTTGTAACTGGCGGACTCGCTGACATGTTTGATGTATGACATCGTATCCCAATTGCGTTGGCTCGATGCTCATGGTGTCAATCAATGGATTGTCTGGTCCAGACTCGATTATTTACAAACCATCGTCATATAGCTCGATTACTTACATACCATCGTCATATAGCTCGATTACTTACAGACCATCGTCATACAGCTGGGACCCTGGAAGATTCCGGTGTAGAATAGGTCTTCAGGAACCCATGCTTGCCGTAAAAGGTGACTATGCTTGTAAAAGGCGAGTAACGAGATCGGGTGGTCAGGCTCGCTGACTTGGTTGATGTATGTCATCGATCCCAATTGCGTGGATCGATGCTCATGATATCACTCACTGGATTGTCTGGTCCAGGCTCGATTATCTACAGACCGCCGTCATATAGCTGGAATATTGGTGAGTACGGCGTTAAACAACCACCACCACCTCCCCCCCCCAAAAAAAAAAATTTTAAAAATCATATAGCTGGAATATTGCGTTAAAAAACACACAAACCAAACAAACAAACAATCTGTTTCCGTGATCCGTGAGCGTTAAAGAGCACATACTATGCCATACTGTAATGCAGACTATGTAATAGCAGCCACATTTGCACAACTTTTTTTACTATTTTACATAGCTGATGCATTTGTTGCTATTATCCTCATGCATTTCACATTTTTAGTTTAGCTCACCTTGCACTGTAGGCAACATAACAAGAATGGTCCTGAGGACTGAACACTACCTTCCATCAACATGGCTTTGTGTTGGGGTGAGTAATCATACACGTTGCTGTCACATACTGAATGCCTATTTATTATTCAGGATGCTTCACTAAAAGATCAATGGCGCCGAGTGTAATTTTTACGTCATAATGGGCTGACGTCATGACGTTCAAATTACCTCCTCCCGTGATGTAACATGTTTGTTACCATATCGTTCTGTCACTACTGTCAATCAAGATGGCGCATCAAAATCAGTTATGGACTTGTCAAACAGTTTATTAAAGCTTTTCGAACTATCGAATATTAGTTCCTTGGAAAAAACCATCTCTCATTTTGTTGAGTTATCCAAAATATACTGAAACCACTGTGTCCCGGCCATATCAACCACAAAACTGTCCGAGGCGCGCGTTTAGGGCAACCAACTTGGCAAGCAAGCGTCCTCGTGCTTTACCTCTAAAATTGAGTGAGTGAGTGAGTTGGGTTTAACGCCGCTTTTAACAGTATTCCAGCTATATCCCGGCGTGTCAGCTCAATGTGGGAGGAAAGCCCGAAGTGATGCAGGTCTCAGACGTTTACCACTTCGGTAAAATCCACGAGCACGGGTATGGTGCTTACAAACCTTGAAACATAATCGGGGCGAACCGGGATTCGAACCCACAATCATAGGTTTCTGGCGTGCCCAAGTGACGCAACTCTGCACAGCGAATTGTGGCGCCTTAGACGACTGGGCCACCCGTGCCCCCCTTTAGCTATAAAAGATCAGGGCAGTATTACACTTTACATGTGGGAAGAGTAGCCTTTACTTTTTAATTGTTTGTTTGTTGTTTAACGCCGCACACAGCAATATTCCTAGTTATAACACGGCGGTCTGTGTAAATGATCGTGTCTGGACCAGACAATCCAGTGATTGATTTCATGACCACCCGATCCCGTTAGTCGCCTTTTACGACAAGCATAGTCACCTTTTATGGCAAGCATGGGTTGCTGAAGACTTTTTCTACCCCGGAATCTTCACGGGTCGAAGATCCGGGGTAGGTACGGTCTTCAGCAACCCAAACTTGCCGTAAAAAGCGACCATGCTTGTAAGAGGCGACTAACGAGATCGGGTGGTCAGGCTCGCTGACTTGGTTGATGCATATCATCGTATCCGAATTGCGTGGATTGATGCTCATGATATCAATCACTGGATATTCTTGTCCAGACACGATGTTTACAGACCGCTGGAATATTGCTGAGTGCGGCGTTAAACAACAACCAAACTGTGGTAATCCTGTAATTGACATGAGCATGTTGATGCATGTCCTCGTATCCCTATTGCGTGGACCGGTGCTCGGGATGTACAGACTCGATTATTGTTTTGTTTTGGTTGGTTGGTTGGTTGTTTAACGCCGCACTCGGCAATATTCAAGCTATATGACGGCGGTCTGTAAATAATCGAGTCTGGACCAGACAATCCAGTGATTAATATCATGAGCATCGATCCAACCAATTTGGATCGATGACATGCATCAACCAAGTCAGCGAGCCTGACCACCAGATCCCGTTAGCCGCTTTTTACGACAAGCATAGTCACCTTTTACGGTAAGCCTGGGTTGCTGAAGACCTATTCTACTCCGGAATCTTCACGGGTGACTCGATTATTACTCGATTATTGACAGACCGCTGTCGTATTGCTGGTATATTGCTGAATGCGGCGTTCATTATTGTCTCAATTGATTATATTGATGTGCTTTATGTTCTCTGATTGCAGGTTGAGGTTCGACGAGAACTGGAGTTCACTCGGCACTCAGAAGTTGAAGTTTTTTACAGCAATATTCACAAGTGGTTGCATTTCCTCGTGCTCGGCCGTAATGAGGAATTAACGTACAAACGCATGAAACCGTTCAATCACAGGACATAGATGTTGGATGTTTTGATGTTTAACGCCGCACTCAGCAGTATTCCAGCTATAAGACGGCCGTCTGTAAATAATCGAGTCGGGACCAGACAATCCAGTGATTAATATCATGAGCATCGATCCACGCTATTGGGTGTGATGACATGCATCAACTATATTATGTCAGCGAGCCTGACCACCTGATCCCGTTAGTCGCCTCTAATGACAAGCCTAGTCGCCTTTTACTGCAAGCATGGGTTGGTGAAGATCAATTCTACCCCGGGTAGAATTCACGGGTCATATATTGAACTACTCCAATCACATTTTCTCGCGACCCGAATCACTGGATTGTCTTGTCCAGACTCGATTATTTACAGACCGCCGTCATATAGCTGGAATATTGCTGAGTGCGGCGTTAAACAACCAACCAACATACATTAGCTCGCACTGCCTTTTGACATCAGCCTAGTCTTTCTTCAAGTATAGTTTTTGTGGATTGTGCGAATTTTAAGTCAGAAAGAACGCATGTAAATGGTTGTTTAAATTATACTCTGCAAAAAGAGGACCGCAAAGGTAGTAATATAGTTGCCGACATCCATACAAATTTTAATACCAAATATAAATTGGTCATTTCTGTATGAATTGGGATTCATTAGCGTGTAAAGGGTTAAATTGGTGCCCAACAACCAATGCTCATTGCGAGAGGCGACCTTATGGATCGGGTGGTCAGACTGGCTGGCTTATTTGATTGTCATGCTGTCCTGTGCGTTATCTCAGAACCAAATATTTTACTTAACTGCGTCCGAGTTTGTTTGATGTGTATGTCAACGCGCCAATTTTGTAAACTGCCTTGTAAAGATTAACTTCGTCTGGATACATAAGTACGGAAATCCGGTCGACCACATGGACAACCGCGTGTTTGGGAACGCCCTATAAGACGAATTGAACTTAGAACTTCAATGTCTGTTCTCAGTATTTTTGAGCACTTCCGTTTTTGTTATGTGGTATTATTAAATGTTATGAAATCTGTTTAGTACACAATACGGAAAGATAGAGTCTCTTAAGATACAACAAATCAATAAAACATGACATTCATTTTTCATATTATTTCTACAAAACTGTTCAAATTGTCCTTTAAGAACTTCAATCCCATACTGCTCGGATCGATGCTCATGATATTAATCACTGGATTGTCTGGTCCAGACTCGATTATTTACAGACCGCCGTCATATAGCTGGAATATTGCTGAGTGCGGCGTAAAACAACAAATCAATCAATATCCTTTGTCTATCAAACCATAATTACCAGAAATAATGCAAGTAAAGTTTGAAGTAATGTTACAGAAAAATGCTAAAATATGAAATAAAATGGTGAAACCTCGTGTGTGGAATCAATAAAATGTTGAAGGTGGTCCCACAAATCAAAGGTTGCAATGATATTTGCAGCTTTGAAAGAGTATTGTTGCCATATTCTTATCTATCATATTGTGATTTTGTATCTGGACGTCATACACATTATGTTTTTGATTTTGAAACTTTGCACCTTTGCCACACTTTGCAGATATTACTGCCAGAGGTAGTTGAACAATGAAAAGATAGTTTTCTCCCACGTGACATGGATTTAATTTTTTAAGCCCAAAACATGCTTAAGTGGATCATGCAAATGATATTTTTAATCCGCAACATCGTCAGAAGTAAAAGGAAGTTGAAGTATTAGAATAAGTAGCATGAAGGAAGGAAGATCTTTGGCCGGAAAATAGTTTTAACTGATTTCTGAAACGTTGTGAGCTGAAATTATCTCACTAAAAAACCGAAAGATGTTAAATGAACTATACGCCACGGGCAAATGCACTATGAAGCATTTTTTGCAGTATATTGACACCATCATCGAATTTTATTGTACTTGTTTGCAAGAAAATAAAACAACGCCCTCGTAATTGTTTCGTTTTTGTAGAACCTTTTAATATGACTGTGGACTAGTTTCGCCTCGGAGCTTTCAGCTCCATGCACCAGGCAAATCAGTCATTGATAGTATAGGCTTGCATGAGAAGGTCTTCATATATTTATACCCGTGAAGAGTCTTCAGCAACCCGTGCCTGCCATAAAAGGTGACTATGCTTGTCGTAAAAGGCGACTAACGGGATCGGGTGGTCACGCTCGCTGACTTGGTTGAAGCGTGTCATCGATCTCAATTGCGTGGATCGATGCTCATGATATTAATCCCAGGCATAGTCACCCTTTAAGGCAAGCATGGGTAGCTGAAGACCTATTCTACCCTGGAATCTTCACCGGTCGTATGGGAGCATAAGTAGACTCATGAACATTATATGTGACAGACCATCCATGATACCTGGACAATGTGGAGTAATAGGTTAAAACAGGATGAGAAGGCACGGTATCAGAGACTTAGTTACAATGCATGCTTGACAGGCACCGCGCACCGCGCAAGACGTACTTGTACTTAGACCTCCCACACACAAGCCTTTCCACAGCAGGCGAGTCTAGATCTGTGCTAGGGACACTGAAAATACCCACACGTAAAGACAGAGATACACAATCAGCACAGTGTTGATAGCCTCCGACCCTCTTGATAGTCTCGACATGGAAAACGGAGTATGTTCGTCTCCATTCTACCATGACCCTTTGTGTCAGCAATGATAGTGAGTGATGTGTCATGGTTTGAGTGAGTGAGATGGGTTTAACGCCGCTTTTAACAATATTCCAGTTATATCGCGGCGTGTCAGCTTAATGTGGGAGGAAAGCCCGAAGTGATACAAGTCTCAGACGTTTACCACTTCGGTGAAACCCACGAGCACGGGTATGGTGCTGACAAACCTCGAAACATAATCGGGGCGAACTGGTATTCGAACCCACAATCATAGGTGTCTGGTGTGCCGAAGGGACGCAACTCTGCGCAGCGAATCGCCGCACCTTAGACGACTGGGCCATCCGTGCCCCCTTGTGGATACGAAGTAAGGACACACTGATAATATCCTTCCAAGGAAAGTATGGCGCTGTGTTATTGAATTATTTTACATTTTTACTTCACTCCATGTATCCTTTTCGGGTCGGTCGGGTAGCCTAGTGGTTAAAGCGTTGGCTCGTCACGCCAAAGACCTGGGTTTGATTCCCGACATGGGTACAATGTGTGAAGCCCATTTCTGGTGTCCTCCGCCGTGATATTGCTGGAATATTGCTAAAAGCGGCGTAAAACCATACTCACACACTTATCCTTTGCGTGCATATACAACAGACATTGGAAGTGTGTGTAGAAGGTATTTCTTATACCAACATGTTCACCCTTTGTAAGGCTCAGTTATACACCGCCCGTCACTTTTATTATGTAACACCGTTCATTGTGATGCAACAGAAATTGCGTCAGTCTGTCGTCGCTATAACTTGACATGATAGTTTCTGTAGCCACACATACTTTGAATACTGAAGCAAAATTTATAAATAAAGTTGACAACGTGTTCTTGAGGCGACCTTGACATCTCAGCATACATATTAGACTATATGCGACGATGTGTGTGTGTGTTGGTTGGTTTGTTGTTTAACGCCGCACTCAGCAATATTCCAGCTATATGACGGCGGTCTGTAAATAATCGAGTCTGGACCAGACAATCCAGTGATTGATATCATGAGCATCGATCCAAGCAATTGGGATCGATGACATGTATCAACCAAGTCAGCGAGCCTGACCACCCGATCCCGTTAGTCGCCTTTTACGACAAGCATAGTCGCCTTTTACGGCAAGCATGGGTTGCTGAAGACCTACTCTACCCCGGAATCTTCACGGGTCTGTGTGTGTGTACAATAAACTATGTGTGTGTACACTAAACTATGGTAATAACGAACTCAAATGGACCACTAGTTTTAATTCGTTATAACCGTAGTTCGTTGTCCAAGCATGCGAAAATGCTCTAAGGATCTAATTTTGACACCGAACCGTTAAGATCCGGGGTAGAATAGGTCTTCAGCAGGCAATGCTTGCCGTAAAAGGCGACTATGTATGCTTGTCGTACAGGGCGACTAAACGGATCGGGTGGTCAGACTCGCTGACTTGGTTGATGCATGTCATCGATCCCAATTTTGTTTATCGATGCTCATTATATCAATCACTGGATTGTCTGGTCCAGACTTTTTACAGACCGCCGTCATATAGCTTGAGTGCAAGATTAAACAATCTAATATAAATATACTCAACAACAAAAGTTCCTGTGACACCAATATTTTAGTGTATATTTCAAACAAGTAAAGTTGGGCTTTCAATATTGTAGTACATGTATGGAATCAAGTCACAAAAACGCAACAGCTACAGAAAAGCATGCATTCCATGCAAAAGCTGACTTTTATGATAGCCCTATGCATTTCACTATCCAAGAATGGGTATAAAAACATGTGCGTTAACGGGATTCCATATGCATTGTTTAGCATCGTGCTGACAACAACCACTCAGAAAAACAACAAAATTACGCAATTATTCAACATTACGAAATGCCACGCCTGTCTGAAAATGAGCGTCTGCGAGCCATTGGTATGCTTGAAGCAGAATCGAGTCAACGCGATTTTGCAAGACAATTTAACGTCCACAGAAACACCATTTGGTGTTTGTGGCTACGTTGGTAACAGACGAATGCAGTCGGAGACCACCCTCGGAGAGGCAGGCCACACATTATCAAGAATCGACAAGTCAACTGGATTCGTACAACAAACCTACGAAATCGATTCCAGCCAACAACAGTGACTGCAAGAAGCATCCCTGGCTTTCGACGAATATCTTCACAAACCGAACGTTGCCGCCTCAGATGTGCTGGGATTTTCGCCAGACGACCAATATTGACAGGAAACCACCGTCAAGCACGTTTACAGTGGTGCAGACAGCGTCTACGCTTGACGGCCATGCAGTGGGTACAAGTTCTATTCACTGACGAGTCTCGTTTTCACCTCAGCCACAACGATTGACGGATTTGAGTGTACCGACGCCGAGGTGAACATTACGTCAATCATTGTGTCATGGAAGCAGCGCTACCGCGACTTGATCATCAGCCTGTTGTTCTACCGTTTTTGCGTCGTCATGGCTCAGGCATTACTTTTCAACATGACAACGACCGGCCTCATATTGTTCGACTTGTTCAGGATTCTTCAACAAAACATCGTGAATGTCATCCCCTGGGCGGCTCGCTCCCCTATCTCTTACCAATCGAGCACATGTGGGATGAGATGGATCGGCGCCTTCGACGTCAACCACGTGTTCCACAGACACTCCAGGAACTTCGAAACATGCTCCAGCAAGTATGAACAGATATCCAACAGGACTTTGTGCGACGCCTGGTCCATTCCATGAGACGAAGATGTGTTGCTTGCATCGCAACCAGAGGTGTACATTCACGCTATTGATTTGTAAATTGACATTTTGGCATGCTTCTGTTGTTTTTTTTATGAAATCACGCATTTTCAGAAGTCAGTATAGCAAATTAAACCATTTGAACAATTACAGGAGTCTTTTATCTGTTGCAAACCGAAATTGTTTCAGATTTGGTAAAAAAATATAGCTTTGCATTAAATCTTATTCAATGTCACAGGAACTTTTGATGTTCGGTATATAAATAGTGTTATCTGCCGTATTGCATAACAACCACACGTAGATAAACATTAGTGCATCTGGTAAATGGGTCACTCAACTTAAATGTAAAATCATGTAACACTTGCTAATAAACTGTGACTCGCCAGCTGACATCGTGCATAAATACTGATAAACGCTGATAAGACGTGAACCGACTGTGACCTCCTGAAAACTGACTGCTGCCTTACAAGCAAGGTAAGTGTGTGTGTGTGTGTGTGTGTGTGTGTGTGTGTGTGTGCTACAGACGGTACATAGTTGATGAATATGTGTGTATAAAATTATGTATACGTCTACGTGTCTCACAATAAATACTTCCCCTCCCCCGTGAAGATTCCAGGGTACAATAGGTCTTCAGCAACCCAAGCTTGCCGTAAAAGGTGACTATGCTTGTCGTAAAAGGTGACTGTGCTTGTCGTAAAAGGCGACTAACGGGATCGGGTGGTCAGACTCGCTGGGGATCATGGGGAACAAGCTCTGGGACACATGATATGTCACACTTGAAGGAAAGGTTCAGTTTTCCTTGAAGGTTGCTTCTACTAAATCAGGAAAGGCTGCCAGTCGGCACAAGAGTGAGTGAGTGAGTTGGGCATAACGCCGCTTTTAACAGTATTCCAGTTATATCGCAGCGTGTCAGCCCGAAGTGATGCAGGTCTCAGACGTTTACCACTTCGGTGAAAGACACGAGCACGGGTATGGGGCTGACAAACCTAGAAACATAATCGGGGCGAACCGGGATTCGAACCCACAATGATAGGTTTCTGGCTTGCCCAAGGGACGCAACTCTGCACAGCAGATAGCGGCGCCTTAGACGACTGGGCCACCCGTGCCCCCTCGGCACAAGAAGAGATATGACATTGAAATATGAGATATGGGATTGTGAATAATCTCTGTTTTATGCCAAGTCATTCCTTATGAAATCAAACAAAGTAGGCGGGGGGTATAGAAATGGGTTCTGTCCGTACGTCCGTTCGTTCGTCACGTTTCGTTTCCGGAGCATAACTCAGAAACCGTTAAATATTTTTTTCATGAAACTTTGCATGTCTGTCAGGCACATGCTAAATTGGTGACTTTTGCTATTTAGAAATTTTAGAAAATTTTATTATTTACGTTTCTATGGCAACAAGATGGACTTAGGTTCTGTTCTGGTAGAGTTCGTTTCTAGAGCATAACTCGTAAACCGTTCAATATTTTTTCATCAAACTTAGCAGGTCTGTCAGGTACATGCTCAACTGGTGCCTTTTACTATTTAAAACTTTTGGAAATTTATATAAAAAATATTTTTTCCATGGAAACAAGTTGAACTTTAAGAAATTAATGAATTCGTTTAAATGCCAAAACATTCCACTTGATACCCATTTAACCTGTTTAAGGAATCTTATAAGTCATAAAACAGTTTTTTGTGTGCCTACATTTTGTGTTTGTCATCATTTGGAGGTATCTCCCATAGCAGGGGAAACTGTGTATGCCTTTTACCAAGTTGTCAGTATGTGCTTCAATGATGGTTGAGGGTATCTTTCGTTTAATGACTTCATTATCAAATCCATCATCCCTACTTCTGCATTGATTATGACAGAGATGAGTGTGTGATAAGATGGCATACCTCTCTATGGAACTTTTTCCAGTTTTCAGCACATGTTGATATGAAGACTGTTGAGCGATAGAGTTTTAACATTCACATTTATAATATTGTCTTGTTTGTTTTTACTTATCATATCACATGGTATTGTTAAAAAGTCACAACATGTGTGTGAGGCGCTCGAGGCAGCCTACTACCTCGCAGTGAGTGCCGGTAACATGGACATCAAGACCTTGATCCCATGGATGCAGTGAGAGATAATTGTTTCTTTCACTGGAGATGTTCCAGCTATAAGACGGCGGTCTGTAATTAATCGAGTCTGTACCAGACAATCCAGTGATTAATATCATGAGCATCGATCCTTGCAATTGGGATCGAAGACATGCATCAACCACGTCAGCGAGCCTGAATCAAGTTATAGACTAAAAAATATTTTCTACGAAACTTTGCATGTTTACCAGACAGATACTGAACTGGTGCCTTTTGCTATTTAGGAGTTTTATAATTTTTTATGTTTTACGTTTCCATGGCAACAAGTTGGACTTAGGTTCTGTAGGGTAGAGTTTGTTTCCGGAGCATAACTCAAAACCCATTCAATACTTTCCTAAAAAACTTTGCATGTTTACCAGACACATACTGGACTGGTGCCTCTTGCTATATAGGAATTTTAGACATTTATATATTGTTTAAGTTTCCATGACAACAAGTTGTATTTAAGTTTTAATATAGGATTAGCAAATAATCTGTTAAATATTTCCTTGTCAAACATTGCATGTCTATATATAAAGCACATACTGAACGAGTGCCATTTGATATTAAGGAGTTTTAGAAATGTTTATTTTAGAATTTCCATTGCAGCTATTAAGACATGGGCTAAGAGGATTGTTGGGTCAGTTACCTGGTTTGGGACCATAACGTGTTAAGAAATGGGAGGGGGATACAGATGACTTTGTCAACTATACGCTTGTTTTAATCCAGGTGACCAAGAGATCATCTCTATATTATTATATCTTAAAATTTCTTACTTTTTAGGTCTTACACTTATGGTACAGCCCATGATAAGGCAGAATGTTATTTCTAGGCTACAGATGAGATTTCTGTATTGCGAACAAGTTAAAGACACTTAGCCAGTATACACCAGACAATTCACAAGATGAGCAACACCAACTCTCCTCAAGTGACACCAACGAAGCGAACAGTTCAGCCACGTTCTTCATCCAGCACTCCAGAGAAGATACCAAAACTGTGTAATCTGAACAGCTTCAGTGAAGAGACTTGTTCTGCTTTGGACACCATTGATACCGCCATTTCTGCAGCAATGTTTAAGCTTAGCAATAATGCCAAGGATGATGCCATGAAGCACCTTTCACAAGCACTGTCTTGCCTCTCTGCTTTAAGAAAAAGTTTTCCAGCACAAATGGCTGTAGCTCAGGAAGATTTCAGTAACATGTCGCAGAGAATGTCCACACTCAACAACAGACTTGTTGGTATGGGAATGACACAAGTGTATCTAAGAAACGAACTAAGTGCTAAGCCAAAGGCAGCTGCCACACTTACTTTTCAGGAAGAAGATGCCGACAACGATGACTTCCTACTTGCTTCGGCTCTGGACAAGATCTCTGAGGATCCGCCGTCTTCTTCAAAGACTGAACCTGTTACAACACCAGTGGCTTCATCCCAGGAGTGAGTGAGTGAGTATGGTTTTACGCCGCTTTTAGCAAAATTCCAGTAATATCACGGCGGGGGACACCAGAAATGGGCTTCACACATTGTACCCATGTCGGGATCGAACCCGGGTCTTCGGCATCACGAGCGAACGCTTTAACCACTGGGCTACCCGATTGCCCTCATCCCAGGAAACCACCCATGACAGTAATGAACAATGAACTGAACCCAACATTTTTGGTTGATGACTGTTCTAATCTTGATAATTTAGATTGCTAAAAGAATGCATACTGCATAACATTTTTGCCACATCAATATCAGGTAGATGCTTTTTTTAGACAGTGTTTTTGGCCATTTTTCCTTTGCTGGCAGTTGGTTGGTTTTGAATACTAAAATTAAGCATGTGGTGTCTTGTTGACGCTCTAAGTATTTTCAATTGTTTGATAGGCATTACTTAGAAGTTGACGGATGACAAGATAGACACAATTTTATGGATATATACCTACTATATATATTGTGTACTATGTCCCTCATTCAGTCCTGCTTGACAACGGTACAAGGATCTATACCAAAACGTCGCTTTTCACAGTATTAAAGAAGTTGTTATCCATAAAATTGTGTCTATCTATGTATTTTCAGTTGCTGATTGTGGAAAATAGCATTTTTGGAATATTTTGTGTGTGTGTGTGATTACGTTTGGTTAATCAAACGATGCATACATATATTATAACATTTTAACCACATCAATAAAAACTTCCATGATTTTTCCCTTTGCTAGTAGCTGATTGGTTTTGAATTCTTAAATTAAGCATGTAAGTATTGCGTCTTGTTGACACAGTATGTGGACTGTGTAGGTTCTTTGAACTGTGAGTCATTGATAAGACTAATCCTAATTATTTATGACATGATTGTGTTTAACATAGGGTGATTTCCAACATTTTATTATCTGCCCTATTCAATTCCTTGTCTTATATAATTAGACATAATAAGTTACATTATAGTCTTTGTTGCACTTTGTTTACAGCATTCTTTATACTAGTTTATTTTAGTTGGTTGGTTTGGTGTTTAACGCCGCACTCAGCAATATTCCAGCTATATGACGGCGGTCTGTAAATAATCGATTTGGACCAAACAATCTAGTGATTGACATAACGAGCATCGATCCACACAATTGGGTCTCTATACTAATCTTCCTCATATTACAGTGCCAGTTCTGATGGAAAATATAGTTTGGGACATTTCTATTATTTTATCCTTGCTCTGCTTTTATGATGTGACTTCTTGATTATTTACCCACAGTTATGTGTTTGGTGCTCATTGTGCAAATGCACATTTCAATGGCTATCCTATGCTTGTCGTAAAAGGCAACTAACGGGATCGGGTGGTCAGGCTCGGTGACTTGGTTGATGCATGTCATCGGTCCCAATTGCGTGGATCGATGCTCATGTTGTCAGTCAATGGATTGTCTGGTCCATACTCGATTATTTACAGACTGCCGTCATATAGCTGGAATATTGCTGAGTGCGGCGTTAAACAACAAACCAAATCAAACCAAAACTATCCATTGTAATGTGACTTGCACTTTTGCTTACTCTTGTAGTCAGTAGATGATATATTTGAAAAAAGTAAATCCTACTTTGCAAGAGTTCCTTTTAGTATTTTCCTGAATCTTCATCATTTTGCAGGCACTCGTGAAGAGCAACCTCCTCGTGGTGAGTGCTGGGTAGCGCTAATAGCTCTTCCCCCGTGTGGAACCGGGGCAGAATATTTCCACAGCCTCCCATTGCTGGTCGTATGAAGCGACTAAAATGGGCAACCTGTTTGCCGTGGGTTGCGTCCCTGTGTCGGCGGAGGACGGGAGTCTGGTAGTTGAGGGCACTGGTTCCTGGAACTGTGTTCCTTTGCCCAACACACACTACTTCGACCCTTACTTCGCCTAGACGGGTGGTAAGATGGGCCCGGTCTTATCAATCGGCTGGTCATGCCAGGCCCTGTGCGTAATATTGTATATGCACACATGTGTTGTATTTAATGTATATTTTGGACTTGGCCATTCATTAATTGTGTGAATACTCCATTTTGGATTTAATTAATTGCCTAGAGTCTTACGCCAGAAGGCGGTGGCTCATGGGCCAATCTGGCATTATTGACCTCCGGGTTCTATTTGTCTTGAGATAATTGTCAAGGGCCGAACCAGCCTAACTTTTATTCTGTTTGACATATATGGCTACCTGTGTCCTTCTTGCTGGAGTATAGCATCCCTGTAACCCTGGTGTTTGTAGTCGGCTTCCACTACAACATCGTCCTTGTTTACACTCCATGGTGGGTGGGGAGCTGGGATGTCGAATCACTTTTCCCTATCATGGCTACTCAACAATACACTGGTTCTCGTACGAAAAATAAGAGACGGCATTTACACACAGACACACTTTTGTCCTCAGATGATGAGAGCACAATACTAATGTTGACTCCTGGCCCCGGTTTCTGGTGGTCGATGGTGTTGATGGAGCTCCTCTTAAGATCAACCCTTTCATTGTATCAAAAGCTCTCGAAGGTATTTGTGGAGATGTAAAGAACGTGACTCGCCTCAGGAACGGGTCATTGCTTGTTGAATGTTCTAAACGACAACAGTCCATAAATCTGCTCAATGCACACCAATTTGGAAATGTTGCAATTGCTGTCTCTACTCATAAATATTTGAATTCTTGTAGAGGTATCATCCGTGACCGTGCCAGATGTCTTTCTGACATGTCGGAAGAGGAAATTACGTTCGAACTTCAATCACAAGGCGTCACATCTGTGAAAAGATTCACCAGGAAAGATAATGATAGAATTATTCAAACAACTACATATCTTCTTACATTTGCTTGTCCAAAAGTACCAACCTCCATTAAAGCTGGATATTTCAACATCGGAGTGGATGTGTACATTCCAAATCCACTCCGATGTTTCAAGTGTCAGAAATTTGGACATGGAGCCAAATCCTGTGACAAGTCCCCAGTTTGCTCCCGGTGCAGTAAAAGTCACGATAGTGCTGAATGCGCAAATGATATCCAATGTGCAAACTGCAGAGGTGAACACTTCTCTTCATCAAAATCTTGTCAATACTATCAGAAGCAATCTCAGCTTCTAAAAATAAAACACACAAATAACATTTCCTTTTCAGAAGCTGTGAAACTCTTGGCTAAACAAACTCCGAATACACCTTCCTCCTTGTCGTATTCTGCAGCCGTTTCCACTTCAACTCGCAAAGTCGACTGTGCATGTCAGACAGACATCTGCTGGGTCTCTGACAAGCAGTCAGTCTTACCTCCAGTTCCTCGTGACTCTTTTTCGTCTGCATCTCAGACTGAGCTTCAGTCTGAGTCTGAGCCTGTGCCTAAGCCTGTGCCAGTACCTTTTGCAGTACCTGTGTCTGTACCTAAACCCGAGTCAGTGAGAGACGTACCTAACACTAAACATCTCACGAACAAGGAAAGGAAACAATTAAAAAAGAAAGAATCAAGGGCCCTCAAACAAGTAGAGGTGCCATCTCCTTTGATCATCCCTGTAGAGGTTCACAACACTTTTGAACCTCTAGCTATGGAGGTCACTCCATCGCTGACATTACAGCGTACAGGACCTTCCCCCAGATCACGATCTCCAATTGAACCCCCATGAACTGCTCTGCTCCCTTAATACAATGGAATTGCCGAGGACTTCGGAACAATTTAAATGACCTTCAGCTTTTAATTCAAGATTTAAAACCATCTGCATTTTTTTTACGAGAAACTTTCCTTAAAACTACTGACAAATTTGATTTAAGACAGTATGATTCCTACCATTGCTTTTCCCCTCCAGGGGATAGAGCAACTGGGGCATCTTCTGTTATTGTGAGGCAGGGCGTCATCCACAGTCCTGTACCTCTCAATACCCCTCTTCAGGCTGTTGCGGTACGGGTAACATTAAATATTGTTTTTACATTATGTTCTTTGTATGTACCTCCATCGTACTCTCTTCGACAGTCTGATCTTCAGTCACTATATGACCAGCTCCCTAAGCCCTGTGTTATCATGGGAGATTTGAATGGCCATAACCCGCTTTGGGGTAGTAGTGACACTAATAATAAAGGTAAAGTACTTGAGGATTTTTTCATAAATAACGATTTGTGCATTTTTAATGATGGTACTCACACATATCTACATCCTGCTACTGGCACTTACTCTTGTCTCGACTTGTCAGTTGTAGATTCTAGTTTACTTCAGGAATTTGAATGGTCAGTCCACGATGACCTCTGTGGAAGTGACCATTTTCCTACCATCTTAAAATCTGTGACACCATCTGATGTTCCTCCATCATCAAGATGGAATTTTACTAGGGCAAACTGGGCTTTATATGATGTCCTTTGCACTAATCAACTCAAACCTGATGGTTTTCTTGATGTTACCGATCCTATAAAACTTTTTTGCGATGAACTTAATAAAATAGCTGATGAATGTATTCCGAAGTCCTCCTCAAATCCTCACGTACGTAAACCATGGTTCAGCAATGATTGCAAGCTTGCTAGGAAGGCAAGGAAAAAAGCTGAACAGTATTTCCGTCGCCATCCTATGGTCCATAAAGTCTATTTATTTCAGCCACGTTTTTAATCGCAGCATATATGTTCCTTTAAATTGTGGCTAGATTTGTCAATAATCGCCAACAGCTGAAGGGATGATGTAAATCCGGCTGGGGTCCATGCAGGTAGCAAAAGTACTGTAAGTCCCCATGGACCCTAGCATGGTGATCTCTCTTCAGTGGCTGGCGATCTATAGCTCATTTTTATCGTGTATTGTTTCGTATGATGTTCTTTTTTTATGGCTAACTACTAGTTTTAGATATAATATGTGATAAATCTAGTTATTTTACTGTCCTTCGTTGACAGGTTTTTATTTCGTATAAATATGTGTATTCTTAATGTACTTCTCGTCACGATATGGCTGAAATACTGCCGATGTGACGTTAAATGTTAACTCACTCACTCACTCACTCACCCCCATAATTTAAATAAATTTAAAATATTTAACGCCAAAGCACGGCGTACATTTAAACGAAACAAGCATCAATCTTGGCACCATTATGTCTCCAAGATAAATTCACGTACGCCAATATCTAAGGTATGGAACATGATCCAGAAGATTAAAGGAACGGGTTCTAAATCTAGTATCCATCACCTTAAAAATGGGAACGAATTATGAACCGATACTTCTGATATTGCTAATAAACTTGGTGAAACTCAGGCTCAACACTCTTCATCCTCAAACTATGTCCCTAAATTCCAAAAATTTCAAAAACAGCAAGAACAGAAACCTGTAAATTTTAGTTTCGATAATGGAGAAGATTACAATGAAACCTTTTCCATTCATGAGCTCAATACTGCCCTTGGGCAAGCTCATGATACTGCTACAGGGTCTGATAATATACATCATCAACTCTTAAGACATTTACCGCAAGCATGTTTACAAACCCTCTTGATGATATTTGATAAAATCTGGACGTCAGGAGAATTTCCTTCTTCATGGCGTGATGCTATAATTGTTCCCATACCTAAACCTGGACGTGATCATACTGATCCTTCAAATTATCGACCAATTTCATTAACAAGCTGCGTTTGCAAAACCATGGAACGCATGGTCAATAATAGATTAACATGGTACTTGGAATCAAATGACTTAATAACAAACATTCAATGTGGTTTCCGTAAAAATCGCAGTACCTTTGACCATTTAGTTCGACTGGAATCATTCGTTAAGAATGCCATTGTAAATAAGCAACATGCAGTGTCTATCTTTTTCGATCTAGAAAAAGCATATGACACTACATGGAAGCACGGTATTTTAAAAGACTTACATGACTTTGGATTGCGAGGCCATTTGCCTCAATTTATATCCAAGTTTTTATCTGACAGACAATTTCAAGTCCGCGTGGGTACTACCATGTCTGATCATTATAATCAGGATCAGGGTGTCCCACAAGGCAGTATTTTGTCTGTCACCTTGTTCAGTATTAAAATAAATAGCCTCGCTAAGGTTTTAAATGACTCCATTGATGTTTTTTTATTCGTGGATGATTTTAACATATCATGTCGTGGTAAAAACATGCATACTATCGAAAGACAATTACAATTATGTCTCAATGAGATAAACAAATGGTGTTTAGAAAATGGTTTTAAATTTTCGAAATCCAAAACAAACTGTTTACACTTGTGTAGGAAATACAAACCTCATAAAGACCCTGAGTTAGTTTTAGGTAGCACTCCGATTAAAGTTGTAAAAGAGGCTAAATTCCTGGGTATTATTTTCGACCACCATTTAACCTTTTTACCACATATAAAATATTTGAAGGCCCTTGACCTCCTGAAAGTTGTTTCAAATTCCAAGTGGGGAGGGGATCAGAAAACCCTACACCAATTATACAGAGCACTGATTCGCTCTAAACTGGATTATGGCTTCATCGTCTATGCTGGAGCCTGCAAAAGCAACCTTAAACTTTTGGATACTATCCATCATCAAGGTCTAAGACTATGTCTTGGATCTTTCCGAACTTCTCCTTTTCACAGTCTGTACGTTGAAGCTGATGAGCCATCTCTTAAACAACGTCGCATTAAATTATCCTTACAGTATGTCTCTAAATTACGCTCTAATAATTCGAATCCAGCATATGACTGTGTTTTTAACCCCCTTTATGAAAATCTCTATTAAAAAAAATCATCGGTTCTCCCCCCACTTGGAATAAGACTTCAATCTTATATTTCAGCTGCTCAAATTAATCTTGACGATATAGCCCCCACGCAGCTTTTGTCTTCTCCACCTTGGCAGTTAGTAAAGCCAGAGGTGGATCTGACATTAACTAAATTAAAGAAATCGGAAACAAATCCACTTATTTATCAACAAAAATGCAATGAATTAAGAAACACATAAAATACTTACAAATCTATATTTACTGATGGATCCAAGGATAGTGGCGCTGTTGCTAGCGCCACTGTCATTGGATCCAGGACTATCTCCTCCAGATTACCCGATAATAGTCCTATTTTCACAGCAGAGGCCAATGCCATTTTAACAGCTTTACAATATATCAGTAATCAGTCAAAATATAAGAAATTTATCATATTTTCCGATTCTCTTTCTTGCCTGCAGGCTATCCATAACGTATCCTGTCAACATCCACTTTTAATCAAAATTATTGAATTATTTAATGAACTTGCTACTGGCCAATACGATATCGTCTTTTGTTGGTTGCCCAGTCATGTGGGCATCAAAGGCAACTCAATGGCTGATGCTGCTGCTAAAGCAGCACTCAACAAATCTGTGACACCACTTCTTATCCCATACACTGATTTTAAACCTGTAATCAGATCTTATATTTGTGATCTTATGCAAAAGAAGTGGGACTCCCAAGTCGGTATCAATAAATTACATGTAATTAAACCAAATATTGGTTACACCTACTTGGGCTGTCTGTCCAGATTTGAAGAGGTCATTATGCGACGATGTCGTATTGGCCATAGCAGGTATACACACGAACATATTTTAAAAGGTGAGGATCCTCCATTTTGTATCCCTTGTGATGAGAGAATCGCGGTCAAGCATGTCCTGCTTGACTGTATTGATTTTGCTATCACAAGGGATAAATATTTCAGTGCAACTTCAATAATGGATCTTTTTAATAATGTTTCGTCTCATTTAATAATTAACTTTTTAAAAGAAATAGAACTTGTACATAAATTTTGATAAACGTGTTTTGTAATTAATAAATGATCTTTTAATACTGGTCGAATAAATTGGATAACTAAGATTGTCAGTGGCTGTACTTCGAAGGGGGTTGAAGTAGTGTAAAATGATTGTCCCCCGGAGATGGTACGTAAGTCCACGGCATTCACAGTGTATTTATTACTATCATGGTTTTAATTGCAGGATATATGTTCTTTTAATTCGGCTAAATTGACAATAATCGCCAACCACTGAAGGGATGGTGTAAATCCTGCTGGGGTCCATGCAGGTAGCAAAAGTACTGTAAGTCCCCATGGACCCTAGCGTGGTGATCTACCTTCAGTTGTTGGTGATCTATAGCCTGTTTTTAAAATGTAATGTATATGTATAGTGCTATTGATTTTATTGTTACATACTAGTTTTAAATTTTATTGCTGTGATACGTCAAGTTGTTTTACTGTCCCTCGTTGGCAGGTTTTTACATACGTTTCATTATATGTATTATATTTAAATTTTGATAGTCACGATATGGCTGAAATATTGCCGATGTGACTTAAAATTTTAACTCACTCACTCATCATTTTGCATAAACATATCTAAATCTGATTTGTTACATTTGTATGAAAAATATCTATAAAGATTCTTGTAGACATATATTATGATACTTGATGTGAAATTTAATTCTTTGTTCACACATTACTGTTCATTGGAGTAGTAGCTAGTTAATCTGTTAATTTACCAACTCAGCAGATCTGTACAGATGTTGTCATACCAGACTAGGTTTGTTTTGTTATTAGACAGATGTAAAGTCGATTCTCCTTTTAATTGTGATTATAAAAACAACTCTGTTTCATGAGCATAACGTATAACTGATATGTCGTACAAGGTTGAATAGGAAATTAGGTGGCCTTACCATAATACATACACACAGGGGGCGGTCGGGTAGCCTAGTGGTTAAAGCGTTCGCTCGTCACAGCGAAGACACGGGTTCGAATCCCGACATGGGTACAATGTGTGAATTCCATTTCTGGTGTCCCAAGCCGTGATATTGCTGGAATATTGCTAAAAGCGGCGTAAAACCAAACTCACTCACTGACTACTTGTTTTCAGATGGCTGAAGGATACTCTCCGAACACATCCAGATCACCAGGTGGATTACATTTCCAAGGTAATGCGCTATATTGCACACAGATCATAAGCACATTCGTATGCTTTATGTGTGAAAAGGCATAAAAAAATAGAAGTTTCTATCCAGTGTAATGTATTCATGTTCTTCTTCTAAATGCCTTTCAAAGAATGTTGCTGTGACTTGATTGCAGGACATTGTTATCAATGTTTCGCGGTGTAACTATTAATATCAAACAGTGTTATTAATTCACTGTCAATTAATAAACAAGACATCTTGAACATACATATAGAACGAACAATACAAATTTGGTCATCATCATTGGTGAACGACAATATCGCGGACCGAGTAAGTCAGTATTGCAATAGTCTGTGTGCTTAAATAGCTGGATAATCAATACAGTGATGAGACTGTAAGTGCCTCATAGCACTATGGGATTATATATAGAATTGTTTCGTGTGAAAATTGGGTGTTTACACCTGTTCAGTGGCGATGTAGAGCAAAATGCGTAATAGGGCAGTGGCGTCCCGAAGACCTGGTAAACATGCAATGACGAACATGGCTACCCTTATCAAGGTGTTGAACTTGACGACTAACGGGATCGTGTGGTCAGGCTCACTGACTTGGTTGATGCATGCCATCGATCCCAATTGCGTGGTTCGATGTTCATGATGTCAATCACTCGATTGTCTGGTCCAAACTCGATTATTTACAGACCGCCGTCATACAGGTGGAATATTGCTGAGTACGCCTTTAAACAACAAACCAACCAACACATCTGATTGGTCAAGGCGCCGCCAATCCTTTTCCATGCATCCTGCTCACAGGCGGTGCTCGCTAAGAAAACAATCTTAGGTAACTCATCTCGAGTAAATATCGTTGTGTTCCTGAACTCAAACGTTGTCTATCCGAATGCATTGAGTAAAGGGAAGTAACTCGGTTTGCTTGCGTCGTTGAAACTGCGGACATGTACTCTGGACCTGTATGAACGATTGTCGGTGTCCCAGGGATTCGTTGTCAACCGATCCCTCGGGATTCAAACACAGGATACATCACCCATCACACAAGACACATCACACGATGTAATCCTCGAGATCAGTTGCCAACTTATAATATAGGGAAGGTCAAACAAGTGAAACGAAAATATGCGAAACCAATAACAGATGTTTCTACAGAACAGGCATCGATAAGAAGGTCTATTCATTACGTTTCATCGCGTGGCAGAGATCTTGAAAATGAACCCGTTAACCTTTAACGACGGAAAGACAATTTGACAAATTATGCGCATTTGTTTGAAATCTAGATGACTAATAATTCAAATCATTGGAGTGAGTGAGTGAGGTTTACGCTGTTTGAACAATATTACAGTTATGTTATGGTGTGTCTGCTTGATCTGGAAAGACAGACCGAAGTGATGCATATCTTAGACATGAACCATTTTAGTGAAACCCACGAGCATGGATATGGTGCCGGCAAACCAATAAACATGTTCCATGAGACCCCAACGTATCATTTGGACGCCAAGTTTGCATTTATTACGCAGGTGATGAAAAAAATAGCATTCAAGTGACTAAGAACATATATGTTTGTTTGTTGTTTAACGCCAAACTCAGCTTAATGCGGGAGGAAAGCCCGAAGTGATGCAGGTTTCAGACGTTTACAACTTCGGTGAAACCCATGAGCACGGGTATGGTGCTGACAAACCTAGAAACATAACTGGGGCCAACCGGAATTCGAACCCACATTCATAGGTTTCTGGCGTGCCCAAGGGACGCAACTCTGCACAGCGAATCGCGGCGCCTTAGACGACTGGGCCACCCGTGCCCCCTGATCAGTCATAGGTAAATGAAAGCTTACCATATTGACACAAATAGCATTTATTTTAATGGTTCTATACAAAACTACGTTATGTTGCCAACATCGGATCATTGGTTTGCAACGTCCACGTCAGTGACGCAAAGAGGTAATTGGTAACATATGGTGAGGAGATTCACTTCACCAAAGACCATTGAAGTTTCCGTGTACGCTGTTAACCAAGGCTTTATCGAAGCTCTGTATTGGATTGCTATCCGGCTTTAATTCAACGATGGCTACAGGGAGTATAATGTTGTAGTTGTGAATATTACGTGAAGCGTTAAACATGAATAACGTGTGGATAAATTCCCCCACACGTTTATATGCAGGGGGTTGGTTATGTTTGGAACCTGTTCCTTGAATCTAATGAGTGAATGAGTGAGCTGGGTTTAACGCCGCTTTTAACAGTTATATCACGGCGTGTCAGCTTAATGTTGGAGGAAAGCCCGAAGTGATGCAGGTCTCAGACGTTTACCACTTCGATGAAACCCACGAGCACACTAAGAAACATCATTTTGAATCTAATGACTATAATGTTGCGTTATGAACAAATATGTTTGTAAGTGCAGATATAATTATTGAAATATGTCTACCGGCAATGACTGAATAAAGTACTATTTTATGAATATTAGCCTCCAGCTGTTTCAATCAGAGGCGGGTCTTCACGGGTCTGGAGTTTATGTTGGTTGGTTGCTTGGTTGGTTTGTTGTTTAACGCCACACTCAGCAATATTCCAGCTATATGACGGCGGTCTGTAAATAATCGAGTCTGGACCAGACAATCCAGTGATAAATGTCATGAGCATCGATCCACGCAATTGGGATCGATGACATGCATCAACCTAGTCAGCGAGCCTGACCAGCCGATCCCGTTAGTCGCCTTTTACGACAAGCATAGTCACCTTTTACGGCAAGCATGGGTTGCTGAAGACCTATTCTACCCCGGATCTTCACGGGTCCATAGTTGATCAGAAGGAGGTGTAGACGACATTCGCAGGAGAGTGGAGTAGATACGTCAGATACCTATGCATATGCTTGCATAAATACGCACAACATTATTAAATATACTACCCGTCTAGGGCATTATGATGCTGAGAACTGAGGAGACAAGTATTTCTAACATTCACACAGGGGGCACGCGTGGCCCAGTCGTCTAAGACGCCGCGAAACCTATGATTGTGGGTTCCAATCCCGGTTCGCCCCGATTATGTTTCTTGGCTTGTCAGCACTATACCCGTGCTCGTGGGTGTCACCGTACGCCTAGTGGTAAACGTCTGAGACCTGCATCACTTCGGGCTTTCCTCCCACATTAAAGCTGACACGCCGTGATTTAGTTGGAAAACTGTTAAAAGCGGCGTTAAACCCAACCCACTCACTGTATGTAATCCATACAATAAATATATAAATGTTCATTCATAAAATATTGATGGGTGTGGGCATACTTCATTTCATGGCGTAATATCATATCATGGTTGGTTTGTTGTTTAACGCCGCACTCAGCAATATAACGGCGGTCTGTAAATAATCGCCTTTTACGACAAGCATAGTCACCTTTTACGGCATAGCGTAATATCATTTCATGCTGTAATATGATTTCATGGCGCAGTGTCATTTCATGGCGTAATATAATTTCATGGCGTAATATGATTTCATGTCGTAATATGATTTCATGGCGTAATATGATTTCATGGCGTAGTAGTATTTCATGGCGTAATACACGTAATACAGAGCGATATAATGGTATAACATAGATCGTGGGATCGTACCGGCATTTACGTCATGTTCATATAGGGTTTCAGCCACATGTGTTTGACTACAATTGTTCGCCGGAAATAATAGACCGTCGAAACAATAGAGCTACGTTATAGGTATTATTTATGTCGGTATATGTAGTCGTGAAGCAACTGAACTGAAATAGAGGCTTTGAACATTAACAAAAATCAACAAATATTTTTTTCTAAATAGCATTCTGAAACATCGACTATACGAAACTGTATTTTAATGCTTTCAATTCCAAGTGTGATATGCTACTATCGTTTGCATGAATCTAAATGTTACCGTGTATAAATGTGTAGAAATCTTTCACCTAGTATATGTTACTCAGGATAGGCTTATGCAAGGGTAATCGGCATTATGAAGCAAGAGTTCAGTTCTTTGTTCACCTTTGTTCAACTTCAGTAAGATGAGACTTGTGCCATGGGGAGTGGACATTGGCAATGTCTGCTGACCATGGGCTCTGACTTCTGATGAACTGTTGACATTTTTATTACTGCACATGAACATAACAGCAGCATTACTTGAGAAATGCACAAGATAAGTCGTTCCTAATTGTTATAAAGAAGTTGTTCACCAACATATCTCATCCCCGCTCAGATGGCCCAGTCGTCTAAAGCTCCGCGGTTTGCTGTGCAGAGTGGCATCCCTTGGGACGTGGTAAACGTCTGAGACCCGCAATGTGTGCAACACATTTCTGGTGTCCCCCGTAAAATCTTACTCACCCACTGCAGCGAGTAAATTGCGTTCCTGTGTTTCGGTGGATAATAGAGCTTGGTTACAATCACAGGACCCTAAAGCAGGATAGTGATATAACTGAAACAGTGGACCCATATATATAAATATATATGGGTCCACTGTTTCAGTTATATCAATATCCTGCTTCAGGGGCCTGTGGTTATAATCTTGCGTTGACGTTTTGTATTTTAGTATGCGCCATCTGCCGTGCGACCAAGGCAACGCAATACATCATCTGTCTTTGATATGTAGGTAATGTTTCTTGTTAAAATTGTCCTGGATTGTACATTTCATTATCATCACTTATACCTTTCTCTTTTATGGTGATGTGCACGCATTCTTTGTGTGCATAAAATGCCACAGCTTGTAGTGTTTGAGAAAAAATATGCAAGCAAACAAAATCTGTTGAAAACAATGTTGTTTATTCTTAAGTTTATTGTGACAGCTGCATGAACGTACTAAAGCTTTGTATTCGTGCTGTAGAAACTGGTCACGACCAATTGCAACAAACTACTCAGTTTTAGTCTGCGGAAATTAGATCTCATCTTTTCTCAATATATCTGACAGTGTTGTTTCAGGTGAAAATATCTATGTTAATAAGGGGCCGCAGGGGAGCCTAGTGGTTACAGTGTTCGCTCGATTCCCACACATGTACAATGTTTGAAGCCCATTTCTGGTGTCCCCCGCTGTGCCATTGCTGCATTATTGCTAACTCACTAATATTGACTCACACGCTAAGTTAGATAATTTTACCAACGGTCATTTCATTTATTTAGTGTTTACTGACAGAACAAATGAAAAACTGACCCGTGAAGATCCAGGGTAGAATAGATCTTCAGCAACCCATGCTTGCCGAAAAAGGAGACTATGCTTGTCGTAAAAGGCGACTAACGGGATCGGCTGGTCAGGCTCGCTGACTTGGTTGATGCATATCATCGATCCCAATTACATTGATCGATGCTCATGATATCAATCACTGGATTGTCTGGTCCAGACTCGTTTATTTACAGACCGATTATTTACAGACAAAACAAATCATAACTGTACCTAAACCAAATAACCAGGAACACTTAAACGTTTTGTGGAACGGGTCCCTGGATTGGAACTTTTGTTTTTAGACAGAATACGATTTGCAGTTTTTTAAAAACAAAATTTATTCTAGGGTCCCACAACCCATTAGGTTTTAGTCATCCATTATTTCAAGTGACCTATATAATATCTGTTGCTTATACCTGAATACACATAATATGGTTCGAGAAGTTTCGACTCTTCCTAAATCACAAACAGTAGTCACCATATGTCACCCCTCCTGCATCTGGTCAGAAAATGACACCTCTTATCGCCGCCCCCTGGTATAAATGCATTGCAAATCCTCGGTAGTTGTCCCGCCTGAAATCAATAACAGCCTGTTACTATCACAGCACTGTGCATCTACCATGGGCAACCCATCAGACAGCCAGGATCTTAACACTGCACTATGTCCATACCTGGATCTTGCTTTGTTGCTTGCCTTGTCCGGTCTTGATGTAAGTAAGAAATGCAGTCGCCTTTGATCTTGTTTGTTTGTTTGTTGTTTAACGCCGCACCCTTTGATCTTGGTTCCATCGGATATGGATATACTATATAGAAAACGTCAAAGGCATAGAGTAACCAGTCGAGAGAGTCGAAACCGATTTCTTTGGTGGTAAAAGGTAAAATAGCGGTGTAAACTATGGAATAAATCATTGAAATTCAGCGATCACACCCGGTGTTCGCGTAAGGGGTTAGCATGTCTTTAACCCATGCTTGCCGTAAAAGGTGACCATGCTTGTCGTAAACGGCGACTAACGGGATCGGGTGGTCAGGCTCGCTAACTTGGTTGATTTCATCGATCCCAATCGCGTGGATCGATGCTCATGATATTAATCACTGGATTGTCTGGTCCAGACTCGTTTATTTACAGACCGCCGTCATGTAACTGGAATATTGTTGAGTGCGGCGTTAAACAACAAACCAACAAAGCAACCAGCCAGTGATTGATATCATGAGCATCGTTGGTTTGTTTGGAACTTGATATGTGTGTTTGTTGGTTGGTTTAACGCCGCACTCAGCAATATTCCAGGAGGAATGATGGCTCCCCAAAGCATGACACCTTGTTCCATTGACAGTTCTGAATGACATCCAGTGTGGTGTCCGAAAGAAACAGAAGTACCATTGGTCTTTTAGTGCGTTTAGAATCGTTTAATAAAAACTCCATTGACAACAAACAACATACTGTATCAATCTTTCTCGATCTAGAGAAGGCATATGATACAACATGGAAACATGGTATTTAAAAGATTTGCATGAATTTGGATTGAGGGGCAGATTACCTCAGTTCATATCTCAATTTTTAAACAACAGTGAGTGAGTGAGTTAATATTTAAAGTCACATCGGCACTATTTCAGCCATATCGTGACTTGATCAAATTTAAATTATATATAAAAACCTGTCGCCGAAGGACAGTAAAACAATTAGCAAATATATCACAGATTATAATTTTAAAAACTAATTTTAAAGCAATAAAATGATCAAATTATATCAGACGACACAGTATAAAAACGGGCTGTATATCGCCAGCAACCAAAGTTCGGCCAACATACTAGGGACCATGGGGACTTACGGTACTTCTGCTACCTACATAGTCCCCAGCAGGATTTACGCCATCCCTCGGGCTACTGGCGATGATCAGAAAGAATAGCCAAACAGTTAAAAGCAACAATAATGCTACGATTAAAATCACAGTTAAAAGGAAAAGATACTTTGAATGATACCGGACTTACGTACCTTCCCAGGGGGACAATTGTTTTACGATACTTCAACCCCCTGTGAAGATTACAGCCACTAACAATCTAAGTTATGTATTCAATTTGCCAAATTAAAATCACTTTCTATATACTATACATATTATAATCAAGATTTATCTATTAATTCTATTTCTTTTAAAAAACCGATGAGCACTGATACCAAAAAGATCCTTGATGGACGAAACTTTGAAATACTTATCCCTTGTAATGGAAAAATCAATACAATCAAGCAGGACATGCTTGACTGTGATATTCCCATCACAAGGGATACAAAACGGAGGATCCTCACCTTTGAATAGATACTCGTGGGTATACCTCGAATGGCCAATACGACATCGTCGCAAAATGACCTCTTCAAATCTGGACTGACACCCCAAGTAGGTGTAACCGATATTGGGCTTAATTTGATGTAATTTATTGATACCTACTTGGGTGTCCCACTTCTTTTGCATAAGATCTTGGATGTAACATCTGATCACAGGTTTGTAATCACTGTATGGAATTAGAAGTGGTGTCACAGACTTGTTGAGTGCTGCTTTAGCTGCAGCATCAGCCATTGTGTTGCCTTTTATGCCCACATGACTGGGCAACCAACAAAAGACGATGTCGGATTGGCCAGTTGAAAGATCATTATAAAGTTCTAAAATGTTTAAAATTATTGGATGACTAGAAGAGACATTTTTTAGTGCCTGAAGACAAGATAAAGAATCAGAAAAGATTATAAATCGTTTATATGCAGACTGTTTTTGAATTTTTTCCCAAGGCGGTAAGGATAGCATTGGCCTCAGCAGTGAGAGCTATTATCTGGTATTCTGGATGATAAATGTTATGATCCAATGACGGTGGCAGATGCTACTTGGCCACCATCCTTGGATCCATCAGTAAAGATTGAACGGTGAGTGTCGTATTTATTTCTTAACTGTAAATATGCTTGTTGATATGCGAGTGGATTGGTCTCAGATTTTATAAAACGTGTGAGGGAAATGTCTACTTCTGGCCTCACCAACTGCCAGGGAGGAGAAGACAAAAGGCGGTAAGGAGAGATGAGATCTAAATCTATATGGTCAGCAATAACATTTGATTTAATCCGAATTCCAAGTGGGGGAACCAGCTTTGGTTTCCCGTTAGATCGGCAAAATTGGTTGCTGAAGGCCAATTCTACCCCGGATCGCAATGATGAGAGGGGGGTATTCAGCATCCTGATCTGGATGTCATATGAATAGCAGCCAAACTCAAAAAAAATTGGTGTGGTTTGTGGTTTAACGCCGCACTCAGCAATATTCCAGCTATATGACGACGGTCTGTAAATAATCGAGTTTGGACCAGACAATCCAGTGATTGATATGATGAACATCGATCCACGCAATTGGGATCGACGACATGCATCAACCAAGGCCCTTGTATTCAACATGCTATTGCATAAACTTGAATTTTCACATGATCTGCTTTCCAGTACCTTGAGATGCTAGTCAAATGTCCTTCCGCATACCTATGTGTGGATTCTCAGACCACAAGCCAAATCAGTGCCAATCACTGTATCGTATGGTACAGACCGCCGTCATATAGATGGAATATTGCTGAGTGCGGTGTAAAACAACAAATAAACAAACATTACAAGAACTGCAAGTTGTAGTGACAGAGGGCATTTGCTGTCCTTATCCAGATCAGGTGCGACGGTAAATGGTGCCCGTCTTGTAGAAGACGCTCACGGGCACGTCAAAGATGCAACAACAGTTCTGCTTAGAAATTCTCGTTCTCGAAGTTCATCTCTCGTTCCACGAAATGTTTATGAAGACAAATTGTCGCACTTGCAAATACAAAACACATCTGTTGCGTTTACATCATACATTAGACCATTCCCCTACAAGCATAGTCGCCTTTTACGGCAAGAATGTCTTTCTTCCAGGGACTCATTGACAGCAGCTTTGGGCCAAGTCTACAGGACCTTCAGTGCCTGTACTCCGTGAGTGTTCAGACCATCAGCATCCTGTTTCCTGTGTACGCTGGCTTCAAGACAGCAGGCAGCGTGCTGTACGTGCCGGTACATGCAGTGATCAATGTGTATACACTGATGATGGTGTGTGTCCTTGTCAGCAGTTGCCTCGTGTTGGTAATACCCCTCTGTTCCTCTTTCTGGGTGGCTGCAGCTGCAAGTTCCGGGTTGGGACTGACCAGTGGAGTTGTAAACAGTGGTGAGTAGTTGTGGAAGATAGTATTGTAACTGTGTAATGTCTTGGACAATATATACCTGCATTTAGTCATTATCTAATTACCGCTCTAGTAGTAGAGCGTCCGCCCGGGGAGCGGAAGGTTCGGGATTCGATCCCAGGTCGCGTCATATCAAATGACATAAAAGATGGTACTTGTTGTTACCCTGTCAGTTGCTCGAAATTAAGGGACTTAAAGAAGGACTGGTCGGCTCGGAGTCAGTATAATGTGTCTGAGTGGGGTATTCATGTTAAACTGCGGCATGGTATCTCAGTGTGCTGGCACTATAAATCGGCTTCAGTCCGGACTAGTACAACCAGCCACAAACACACACACGTGCATGCACATCCCTATATAAGTGCAATAATCTTGGACGCGACGTAAAACCCAATTTCACCTCACCTCTAACGCGGAATTCTCAAATGGTTGGGGGGGAGGGGTGTTGGTGAGGAAGGGGGAGGGTGTATAGTATCATTGATGAAACAACCACATACACGCATCAAACAGTGATTGCATCTTTCAAGACCATATCCGAAAACGCACTTGTATACATAATTCCCCCTCCCCGCACCTTGTGGGTGTGTTGGCATAATGTACTTTATGTAAGCAGAATAGGCGTATGGGTTCCACATGCTATGTCTGTCAGCATTTCATTTGTACGCTTAATTTAATCACTTAAGTCTGCAGGCAGTAATGGTAATATTACAAATATAACATATTCATATTTCGACTGGTGAATATTCATGTGTATCTATGTGTTTCCGTGTGTTTGCGACAGGTGCAACCAGTGAGATAGACATGGTACGTTCCTGCAACAGTTTGTAAAAAATAATCTGTGGCTAGTAAGTTTGTGTTAAGTTTGAAATGTAAATTTGTGCCGAAAAAAAGAGACTTTATTGATTTGCAAAGATAAAATACGCATTAGCAGTTGTGTAATATTTAAAACGTTGGAATAATATAACCATTTGCTGTGCCTACTCAGTTTAACCATGACATTCAATGTTATCGCATTATATATACATGTTGGATGTCAGGTGGAAAGTAATTGTCGGCAACACGAAACAGATATCGATTTATCATGTAGCCCTACCTCTCACAGACTTTATTAATTATAAATGAAACAATATCACGCACTCAACTCTCTTTCGTCTACTATGGGAAATGTAACTTGGTTATGTCTGAAGATTGAAACGATAGACGGTACCAGGTTGAGGTTCGATTAAGGGCTAAAACAAGGACTGGTCGGCTCGGAGTCCGTATACTGTGTGAGTGGGGTATTCATGTTTAACTGCGACATGGTATCTCAGTGGGCGCACTTCAAATCGGCATCAGTCCGGACTAGTACAAGCAGCCACACACCCACACACACACACACACACACACACACACACACGCGCGCGCGCGCGCGCATGCACTTCGCTACATACGTGCAATAATCTTGGACGCGACGCTAAACTCCATTTGACCTCACATTATTATCTTATTTGTAATTGGGGTCCAGATCTTTCTCCAAAATGAGGGTTAAGACCGTTTGAACATTCTTACTCCACAAGTGTCTTCAATCTTAGAATTAGCCTCAAGCACTTTTTATGATCAGGTGGTCAAGTTCTAACATTGGTTGTGTGACATTGTACCCAAACGTCTTGGAACGTTTATTAGACACTAGTTTGTCTGCCTAGTGATATAACCGGAATATTGCTGACTTCGGTGATTACCGACAGACACAAATAAACAAAACAAAACATATTAGTTGACAAATTGTTTCAATGACACTTATGTTTTATCATTGCAGCTAGAGTTGGCAAAATTGGTGCATTAAGCCAGGAGAGTGCTATTCCCTTCCACTTGATGGGGATGGCAATGTGCGCTGGCAACATCCTAGGACCATTGATTATCTCCCCTTTTCTCAACAAAACAATCAACCAAAGCAACGCTTCTAACATGTCAGACTTAGTCGTGACGTCAATCGAATGTGGAGGGTCAGACTCAAGAATAGCTTACTCATATCTGATCATTGCATCAACTGGAACACTACTAGTTATTGTCTTGGCTGTTTTACGTTATTGTCTACAAAACAGTCCCAAGCAGAATTCAGACCAGAAAAACAATTATCCCTTTGGAAAAATGGAAATTATTTTTGTCAGCTTCCAAATATCTTTAATATTCATAGGAGGCGCCACGAATTTCGTTTACGGGACCTTACTCTTGCTCTTTGGAACCCAAAGCAGTCTCAGCATACCAGCGACAACAATGGCACTGATGACATCATCTTTTTACTCAGTCACATTGTTAGGGCGTGTTGGGGGAATGTTTGTGAGCTTAGTAGTGCCGCAGTTGTGTTTGGTCACATCGTGTTTGGTAGGGGTTTTAGCTGCATCTGTTCTTCTGGTATGTACTGCAGAAATGAGTTCGGAGTTTTTATGGGCGGGTTCCCATCTCCTCGGACTGTGCTATGCTCCGTTATTTTCTGCTCTATTGGCATGGTTTGTGAAAAATGTTACAGTGAATGATACATTGTATGCCATTTTCATATTTTTTGACTTGGCAGGAACATCATTGATAGCCCTAAGTATAGGGCAGTTGATGTCACATTTCCAACCTCAAATGCTGCATTATTCCCTGGCGATGATAGCTTTCATACAAATACTGTTATTCCTCTGTCTTTTCTTCTTTGGAAAGTTGCTACGAAAACAATACAAAGAAGCATACGCACCTCTTGCTGGAACAAAAAGTGGATAAAATCCTACAATGCAACAATGATCTGAACAAATTTTAACTAATATGGTATAATAGGTCTTCAGCAACCCATACTTGCGTTGTTAAACGCCGCACTCAGCAATATTCCAATTATATGACGGCGGTCTGTAAATAATCGAGTTGGGACCAGACAATCCAGTGATTTATATCATGAGCATCACACAGACCGACGTCATATAGATGGAATATTGCTGAGTGCGGCGTTAAACAACAAATAAACAAACGAACAAACAAAAATTACCTGCTGCACCAAAACAGTTTTATCAATTTCCAAATAAAAAATGTTACATTTACTTTGTTGAATTTATAACTCTTCAGACTTTTATTATGGATACGCACATTGATGCAAAGTTACCGCAAACAAAATCCACCAGATAAAGGGGAAAATATGATTCTTTCAACATCACCTGTCAACTAAACCTAAATGTTTTATCATGCCTTGATTCTTGTTAATTTTAATTCACAACAAAGTTCTACTTTCTGAGCCATGTGCATCTGGACAGTACATGTTTTGTTAATTTTTTTTATTTTTTTTTTTGCAAGAGCGTATTTTTGAAATCGTCATGATAGAATATACACACCACGTTGTCATGAGACTGAGTGACTTAAACTTTTCCATAGCATCAGCAACATTGCAGTGAGTGAGTATGGTTTTACGCCGCTTTTAGCAATATTCCAGCAATATCACGGCGGGGGACACCAGAAATGGGCTTCACACTTTGTACCGAGGCGGGAATCGAACCCGGGTCTTTGGCGTGACGAGCGAACGCTTTAACCACAAGGCTACCCGACCGCCCAAAGCAATATCGCAGCTATATACAGATTGGGACATACCCTATCGACAGCAAAAATTAAATCATTGAGCTTATGACGGATCAAAAACAAAACGATCCAAGTCAGAATTCAAAATCTATCAATAGCTCAATTGATTCATCTATAAATTTCTATTTTGAAGTTTAGGGATTTCCTGTGATGTGATTGGTTTAAATGCTGCTGTGATTGGTTTAAATGCTGCTCGCAGGATCCGTTCATTTTTCAACAAACTTTTAGAAGTGATATTTACAAAGTATAAAACTTCACCCTTTTCATGCGGAATCCCAGCGGGGACAATTCCCTATGGTCTCCCCTGCTTACCTTTGAGTGAGTTAAAATTTAACGTCGCATTAGCATTATTTCAGCAGTGAGGATCGGTAATATGGAACAACAAATTAACAAGCCTAATTACATATTCACGACCCGTAAAAATCCGGGGTAGAAAAGGTCTTCAGCAACCAGTGCTTGCCGTAAAAGGCGACTATGTTTGTCGAAAAAGGCGACTAACGGGATCGGGTGGTCAGACTCGCTGACTTGATTGATGCATGTCACCTTAACCAATTGCGTGGTGACCCGTGAAGATCCGGGGTAGAATAGGTCTTCAGCAACCCATGCTTGTCGTAAAAGGCGACTATGTTAGTCGTAAGAGGTGACTAACGTGATCGAGTGGTCATGCTCGCTGACTTGGTTGATGCATGTCATCGATCCCAAATGGGTGGATCGATGCTCATGATATAAATCACTGGATTGTCTGGTCCATCCTCGATTATTTACAGACCGCCTGGAATGTTGCTGAGTGCAGCGTTAAACAACAAACCAACCAACCAACCAACCAACCAGCCAACCAATTGTGTGGTTCAATCACTGGATTGTCTGGTCCAGACTGGATTATTTAAAACAATTTGCAGAACTTGTGGAAGAATTTCTGGGCCTAAAGAAAGTCAACAGGCATCAATTAGAAACGTTGGCTGGAAAACTTATTTGGGCAAGACATGTTATACCCGATGGGTTGAACATTTATGACTAAGCAGCTGGAAGATCATTCATTCATTCGTGAGAATAGTCTATAATCTGTTTTTATATATGTTAAGAGTCATTTATTTTGACTAAATAGCATTTGTGTTTTTCTTAAAAGAAACCGAATAGCTCTCCGATCTGAAACTTTGTCCTCTGATTCTGTCTTGTTTCCATTCTGATGAGATTTCCTCGATTGTTCTGCCTTTCGTTTCTGGCAGGAACATAAATAGGAATATCCAGAACAGCACGAGCAGAACCGTGAAGGGCAAGAACGAAAAACTCATCAGTCCTTTCTGAAGAAGAAAACGGGAGGCAGATTATTATTATGTAAATTTGCGACGAACCTGTATTTCACCTGGTAAATACCAATTCAGGGTGTTTCATCTGTCATGTTAGCAATTCAAACATGTGCAGTGAGTAAGGAATATTTTAGTGAGTGAGTGATGTTTCAGTTATACAATATTCAGGTGGGACCTATAGTGTTACAATTCTCAACCGCCCCCTGAAGATTCCGGGGTAGAATAGGTCTTCAGCAACCCATGCTGATCCCGTTAGTCGCCTCTTTCGACAAGCATGGTCGCCTTTTACAGCAAGCATGGGTGGCTGAAGACCTATTCTACCCCGGATCTTCACGGGTCTGGTCATCCTTACTCCCATGTATCAAATGCTCTGTAAAACCCCGCAAGATGTCAGGAGTTGCATACTTACAATCATTACAGTAATCCTTCAACAATTACGTACATGTGCATCGGTCATTCGATTAAACTAAACCATCAAAAGTGCTCCAAAAGTCCGTAAGAAAGATATTTCTAGGCGTCCACACTTGAAGTTCAAAGACCAATTTGGCGCCCTGTGAGAGTTCCGGAGTAGAGGGAGTGAGTGAGTGAGTTGGGTTTAACGCCGCTTTTGACATTGTTCCAGTTATATCATGGCGTGTTAGCTTAATGTGGGAGGAAAACCTGAAGTGACGCATGTCTCAGACGTTTACCCCTTCGGTGAAACCCAAGAGAACGGCTATGGTGCTGACAAACCTGGAAACTTCATCGGGGCGAACCGGGATTTGAACCCACAACCATAGGTTACTGGCGTGCCCAGGGGACGCAACTCTGCACAGCGAATTGCGGCGCCTTAGACGACTGGGCCACCCTTGCCCCCGTCCGAAGTAGAACAGGTCCACAGGTTAACAGGACAGAACAGGTTAACGTATGACTGGTGTAATATGCGACTAAGCTGACTTTCTGATTGAGTGTGAATGGCAACTTGACGACGACAGTGCTCCTAACACCACCAGTGGTTTGTTTGGGTCCGCATTACCCCTGATACACCTGGAAAGTTGCTGACTGTGGCATTATATTTCGGCAAAGGTTGAACAAATATATATATATGCTGGCAGTATTTGCTTTCAAGAGACGCGTGTGTGACCAACATACCTGCATATGAGGGAAGCCATAACCAACGCAGAAGTTCGCCACCCAGTTGACGAGGACAGAGACACTGATGGCGGACGATCTCGCCCCTTGGGAGAACAATTCGGCCACGATCAACCAGGGTATAGAACCTAGAAAAAAGAGCTAATAAGTTCAATTATGACGTCACACCTGCAATGTCACACCCGTATAGCTTTGTTCGTTTGTTGGTAGTTGTTTAATGCCGTAA
Source organism: Haliotis cracherodii (assembly GCF_022045235.1). Classification (NCBI taxonomy): domain Eukaryota; kingdom Metazoa; phylum Mollusca; class Gastropoda; order Lepetellida; family Haliotidae; genus Haliotis; species Haliotis cracherodii. Next base: position 30,993,226 of record NW_027266269.1, on the reverse strand, counting down.
TTGTCCATCTCTGTGACGACGGCTAATAATTTGGTGATCAGAGAAGCCAGTGATTGATATTTTGGGAAATGATCTATGCTGTCGGGGTACAGTGACATTCAACTCAACCATGCCATCGAGCTGTCCGACAAGCCGATCCAATACATCGCCTCTTACGACCATCACTGGTTGCCTCCTACGACCATCACTGGTTCCCTCCTACGACCATCACTGGTTGCCTCCTACGACCATCACTGTTTGCATCCTACGACCATCACACGTTGCCTCCTATGACCATCACAGGCTGCCTACTACGACCCTCAACGGTTGCCTCCTACGACCCTCACCGGTTGCCTCCTACGACCATCACTGTTTGCATCCTACGACCATCTTTAGTTGCCTCCTACGACCATCACTGGTTGCCTTCTACGACCATCACTGGTTGCCTGCTACGACCATCACTGGTTGCCTGCTACGACCATCACTGGTTGCCTCCTACGACCATCACAGGTTGCCTTGTACGACCATCACTGGTTGCCTTCTACGACCATCACTGGTTGCCTTCTACGACCATCACTAGTTGCCTTCTACGACCATCACTGGTTGCCTGCTACGACCATCACTGGTTGCCTCCTACGACCATCACAGGTTGCCTGCTACGACCACCACAGGTTGCCTCCTATGACCATCACTGGTTGCCTGCTACGACCATCATTGGTTGCCTCCTACGACCATCACAGGTTGCCTGCTACGACCACCACAGGTTGCCTCCTACGACCATCACTGGTTGCCTCCTACGACCATCAATGGTTGCCTTCTACGACCAACACTGGTTGCCTTCTACGACCATCACAGGTTGCCTCCTACGACCATCACAGGTTGCCTTCTACGACCATCACAGGTTGCCTTCTACGACCATCACAGGTTGCCTTCTACGACCATCACAGGTTGCCTCCTACGGCCATCACAGGTTGCCTTCTACGACCATCACAGGTTGCCTTCTACGACCATCACAGGTTGCCTCCTACGGCCATCACAGGTTGCCTTCTACGACCACGACTGGTTGCTTGCTACGACCATAACTGGTTTCCTCCTACGACCAACCCTGGTTGCCTGCTACGACCATTCCTGGTTGCCTCCTGCGACCATCGCACGTTGCCTCCTACGACCATCACTGGTTGCCGCTTTCGAGTCCCTCCAAAACGCCTATATGGCTACGGACACACTATGACAACGTTGTAGCGATATGAACACCTTTCTTCTTATTAAACTTAAGGACACGTGGATAATAAAACCCGTCTCAAATTAATGAAGGTATTTTACTTTTATATAAATCAGCGATGGTGAGTAACAACCAGTTATATATCTTCACATGTGTTCGTTGTAACTGATGTTTCGCGGTGGTCATTATTCATCGGAATGATACGTATCTCAAAGCTCCACTTCAATAGTTCACTCCAAGACTATTCCATCTCAGCATATATTGAAGGTCCCCACTGTCCTGCTTATCATATAACAAGGTGGTTTAATCAGTGACACATGGGGACCGCCTGTCATGTATCTCCTGGCTTCCTTGTGTGTTCGTGTACTCTGACGGCGATGGGGACCCGTGAAGATTCCGGGGTAGAATAGGTCTTGAGCAACCCTGCTTGCCGTAAAATGCGACTATGCTTGTCGTAAAAGGCGACTAACGGGATCGGGTGGTCAGGCTCGCTGACTTGGTTGATACATGTCATCGTATCCCAATTGCATGGATCGATGCGCATGATGTTAATCACTGGATTGTCTGGTCCAGACTCGATTATTTACAGACCGCCGTCATATAGCTGGAATATTACTGAGTGCGGCGTTCAACAAACCAACCAATCAATTGACGGCAATGGCCACACGACCATCAACGTCGTCTCGATGCAACGGTATGGTGTTCCACTGCAAAGGGATAGCACTATCACTTGCATACTTCAGTCACATACCCTCTCTAAACCTGAGATCGCATCCATGATCTAGTGGATATTACGTCTTCCCGCTGAGAAGAAATTTAGTGGTTCGATACCCTACCACGTCATACCAAAAGAAGTTAAAATGTGGTATTTGTCGTTACCCTGAGTGGCGCTCGGCATTAATTGGACAAACAAGGTCTGATCAGTTTGGAGTATGCTGAGTAAACGCGACTGAAAGGGAATATAATAAATGCTTGTGTTCGACTAAGATAGACTCACCTGGTCCTAATGCGAAGAAGACGACGAACATGAGAGCCATTGCGACGCTGGCGCCATTGCACCATTCAACTCTGTCCTGAAGAAAAGAAGCGCCTTATAATATACAAGAGACCCGATGAAATGAGTGGGTGAGTGAGTATGGTTTTACGCCGCTTTTAGCAATGTTCCAGCAATATCACGGCAGGGGACACCAGAAATGAGCTTCACACATTGTACCCATGTCGGGAATCGAACCCGGGTCTTCGGCGTGACGAGCGAACACTTTAACCACTAGGCTTACCTCAATGAAGCGAAACAAATACACAGTCAATGCTTATGATTAAATTCGACATCGTAAAACATGTTTTATCTACAATAGTTTAACCAAAAACAGTTGTATAGATCAAAACAGACAAAAAATAACGAGATTGATAAACATTCCGGGTGTAGGAATACATACAGTGGCGTGAGATGAATCAGGTGATCGTTTAATTTATGCACATAACTTGACACGCCTACACAGTCAGTAGCCAATCAACGGAGAGTAGGATCAAACCAATGTTCATTGGACCTGTCAGTTAAGGCAAGAGGCGAAAAGACTGTAACAAACCGGAAGAAATATGCCCGGGAGAAGGCGGCTGTTTCAAATAACATGGTCATTTGCCACCAGATGTAAACATTACTTCCCTGATTACAGTAAAACACAGTTGATAGTTAGAAATGAAACACGAAGACATGAAAGTTGAACCGAGGCGAGCGTGAAAAAAACAGGACTGCACGTTTGCTGTTTCATTCATTCTCGGCCTTCGTTTTCAAAGGGTAGTTTGGACAATGAATATGCATGAAAGTCGCTAAATGTCCTGTGAATGACGATACACGTGAGCAGAAAGGGAATTCCCTCGACTGTAATGTTGGGATTCCGCGACATTCCGCAGTCATAAAAGTAGTCCGCTTCAGTGGGCGTGGTTTAGTTTTTTACATTCAATGGGAAATGAATGCAGTAAGACGTGACCAGTTCGGCTAATCAGAATGCAGGAATTCCAATGAACACAACGAAATTTTAATTAAGGATTGATGTTGTATTTGTTGGCGTTCACCAGTAAATTAACTTGTTCTCGTCGCTGTTTGACTAGAAAATGTCGATGCGACGTTAGATATTAACTCACTCACTCACTCTGTTCATTTAGGGGTAGATCGTTGCGCATAATATCAATCACTGGTTTGTCTCGTCCAGACTCGATAATATACAGGCAGCCCCAACATAACTGGGACGCTGTGAACTGTGGCGTAATACAGCCACAAACATATCTCGTTATGCTGTAATCTCTCTTACTCACCAAAAGCGAGAGGCACACTGTTATTAATATGCTAGACACGATCATTCCGCCGAGACCAATCAGATGCAGGCTCCGTCGACCAACCCGGTCCATGAGTGGAATTGTCACGAGTGTCATGGCAACCATGATAGCTCCCACCCCGCTCGTGGCGTGAGTGGCGGTGGATTCATCTAGCCCCGCCCCCTTGAACAGGTTCCCCGAGTAGTAGAAGATCTGTAATAGAAAACGTGCAGTATAGCTTGTCGGCGAGAAACGAGCAGTTCACAAACGAGCAGTTCACAAACAAGCAAAACAAGTTACACGCACACACGTGTATGTCTGTCGTTATATAAGTAAAACTAATCTTGATCGCGTCGCTAAAATTTATTTTCAACTCATCCCTGACGACCTCCCGTTCTAAATGAGTTTCGTCCAAATGTAAAAGGTTCAGGTAACATAGTCTTCACAAATCCATCACTTAGATACAAAGAGAATCTAACCCTCGTGTCTTTTGATATCAAATATACCCACACGAGTTGATAAAAGTGGAAAAACTCCGAGGCTTGCCATTCCAAAGGACACGAGTGTGACATTTTTTATCATCCAACATCTTTCTTCCAACTTTTCCAGCTTGTAGACAGTAATAAGCGGTGTCTAAGTACTGGTAACAGCTTCAGTAGGAGAATCATTAGTGATGTCATTTGATTGTGACGTCATGGTAACAACTATGTCACAATGGTCTGCAACGCATTGTGATGCAATTTCATTGCAGCGATATCTGCAATGTAGATATCGCTTGATCTCACCCAAGCGATATCTCCTGTGGGAGCCAGTTTGGGATGATAAACAAGCTTTCATATTAGTTTCAATGGTCGTTCCACCATGGTCGTCTGGGAAATTACATGATAGGGTAGATATTTTGGATTAACTTTCGTATATCTCTCAAACAGACTTTCATACCAACTACTGAGCTTATTATTTTAGAACACACAAAAGCCATCAAAGTTAAATTTGTGTTTTCCAATTTGTCAAATACGTACAAAACTACATTTGTATTTCCGTTTGACGAATACCATTGAAGTTAAACATCCATTACACAATAATCCCCTAATGTCGAATAAGTGCGTTCTGTAATTTGTTATATTATGTCAATTATTTTAAAATGTTTTTGCGGAACCAAATTTAGGCAGATTCATAGATAAATGCTGGTCCTACCTCTTTAACTTTGCAATTTTCTCAGACTGTATTATGTCTTTAATTCTAGTTGGGGGGAGTTAACACAGAATAACAGAATAGCCTGTAGATAACATTCTGAAGCATCTACAGTTCATCACAACATCTTAATTTTGTAATAGTGTACCCGTGAAGATTCCGGGATAGAATAGGTCTTTAGCAACCCATGCTTGCCGACTTGGTTAATGCATGTCATCGATCCCAATTGCGTACGCGTGGATCGATGCTCATGATATCAATCACTGGATTGCCTGGTCCAGACTCGATTATTTACAGACCGCCGTCATATAGCTGGAATATTGCTGAGTGCGGCGTAAAACACCAAACCAACCAACCAACTGTAATAGTGAGTCAACATGAGAAGCGTCCTGTTCACCATACAGCTTATGACAGAAGTAACTGACGTCGTTCTGCATGTTCACCTGTTTGTCAAGTAGATCTCCATTTGAAACTTTGATTCGTGTAAAGAATTTATTGAAGAAATTTCAAGATTCAAGTCCTTTTAAGAACGAATTCGGCTTCTCACCCTTTTCAATCGGCTGTGCTTTAGATCTTATAATTGACACTTGTGTTGTTTTATATTCTCAAATGCATCTTTCAATTGAGTTTACTTCCACTATTAGCTTACCCTTTTCTGTTTCATCTTCTGTCTTTTCTCATTAGACGTCTTTGTCAGTAATGTTTACCGATGTTATCTTTCCTTTCTTTTCCAGTTTCTTCTCGTCAACGTCATGGAATTTTGAATGTGGTGTCACTTCTTATCAATAATACGGTTTCGATAAATTACTGGTTATCGATAGGGAAATGGTCAGACGTTTCATCGTTATTTTGATAAAGTTGGGCTGTTTTCTCGCTCTCTCGTTTTATGGATTGTTCAAATGTATGTAATTATATGTGTCCAAACTAAAGTCCTGAATGTCCCAGTCATCACGATCCACAAGGCCACTCTCCAAAGATCTAACTATTGAATCAAATACTTCATAAAATGACGGCTCGTCGTTATTTGGGCCACATATTAATTATTGCTAATTCATACTTTTCTAGGGTTAGTTCAATCGCAATCATATTACCTTTTTCATAAATATTAATGTTTTCGAGTTTGAAAACTAGTCTTTTGTGTGTCCATTATTCAATAAACAGAAGATATTATTATTTTTGACGTATTTATTTGAAAGGAATTGACTTAGCAACCTTGAGGTACATCCATAAATGCAAAACGCAAAATATATATTGACGTTAATGGTCATTAAGTTGATTAGGAAAGGCAGTCTTAAACAGTTTGGGAGTCGTAAGTATACATATGTCACGAATTGCGAGTAGAAGGGACAAAAAACAAAGGCCTGGGGATTCTGGGTAAACATATGGGTCCCCAACAACCTTTGCTTGTCTGAAGAGAACGACTAAATGTATCGGGTGGTCAGGCTCGGTGGCTTCCGTGTCACAGTATCTCAATCTCAGATACAGTAAACTACGGTTATAACGAACTCTAATTTTTGTTCGTTGTAACCGTAGTTCGTTATAAACATATATATACCTTATATACAGCCAATGGCTTGCACCCCCCCCCCCCCCCAAAAAAAAAACAAACCAAAAAAAACAAAAAAAAACAGTTCGTTATATCCGCCAGTTCGTTATTAGCGTGTTAGTTATAAACGTAGTTTACTGTAGCTTGAATATGGCTTAATTGCGGTGTCACACGACACACCATCAACCAACGACACACGACTTACCACATTTATGCCCGAGAGTTGCTGCGAAAGGTGCATGACGATACTGATGATGAGGGGCATGCGCAGAGACCGCTCCTGAACAAACATGATGGCGCTTATCTGGAGTAGAAACATGATCATCGTGAAAATGGTTTCTTGTTATAAATATTGCAATGAAACTTTGCCTCGTCGTGCTTGAACGTGCATCATACATGTAGCACCACGAGCACCAAATGAAGTTGAAGTCCATAGGCCAGTTCTCTTTTTGTCTTTCGTCCCACAGCTGAATGTTACTTGAAGAAATATTTTACTTTGCCATTCGACCCGTGAAGATCCGGTTCAGCAACCGATGCTTGCAGTAAAAGGTGATAATCCTTGTCGTAAGAGGCAACTAACGGGATCGGATTGTCAGGCTCGCTGACTTGGTTGATGCATGTGTTCGTATCCCAATTGCATGGATCGATGCTCATGATGTCAATCACTGGATTGTCTGGTCCAGACTCGATTATATACAGACCAACATAATGCTTGAATAATGCTTAGTGCGGCAAACAAGCAAACTTTGCCATTCTAGTGATCAGTGCACACCTTAGCGTCACCCATGGCTTGTTCGGCTTCCTTCTTCATCTCCGCGATTTCCCCACCAACGTCTCCGCCGCCACGAAGCGACTCCAGTACTGTGTGAAGAAACATCGGTTCATTAACAACAAAAAATAATTCTAACATTGAAAGTATGTGCTTATTGTCGTCCATAACAAGATTTTACAAAAGATCAGCGCACCGTTCAACAAAGCCATCTTAGCGCTAAGGTGATCCTTATTCCAATACATTAACACTGACTGAAGGAAGTCGCTTTGTGGAACGGTGCCTAGTGGTCTTCTGCATAGAGCATCTTCTGAAGGTCAGTGGTTCGATCCCCGACCGCGTCACAAAGTGACATGAAACATTGTGAGTGCGATTGGCTAACTGAGGTGGTTCATAACATACAATCATTGCTTACAAAATTATTCGTGTACGCAGTGTAACCTTTTTAATTCGAACTGACTAGATTCATAGTTGACCATGGAGTGTTGCTATGTTACAAACCTTTCCGTGCATCCTGTTCTCTGCCCTGTGTTATCAGCAGATGTCGAGGGGTCTCCGGGCAGAAAGGCATCACCACCAGTTGTAAAACACAAGGAAGTGCCGTCAAGCCTGGTAGAAGTCAATTCACATTACCCTTATTTGTTTAATTTAACCGAGAATATACGAGGAAGTATTTTGAAGAAATACGTGGTTAACAAAGTCCATTAAGAAAGAAATTCTTAAATCAACAGAGCGATGCCAATGAGTTTGGAAATACGACATTGGTTTTGTTGAAGTATTTTTTATCGTAACAGCAACTCATCACAATCGATGTGGTGGAAAATGTGAAGACAGCAGACACTGACAACCTTCCCGCCTGTGTTAACTGCTCCGGCAGTCATCCCTAATCTTCTAAACAATGTCCTTCATGGAATCTACGACCCGTGAAGATCCGGGGTGGAATAGGTCTTCAACAACGCATGACTTTGTTGATGCATGTCATTGTATCCTAATTGTGTGGGTCGATGCTCATGATGTCAATCACTGGATTGTCTGGTCTAGACTTGATTTTTTACAGACCGCAGTCATGTAGCTGTTATATGGCTGAGTGCGGCGTTAAGCAACAAACAAACAAACAATACCCTTTCCATAACAATAATGATCTCTGCTACGAATCCGACCATATCATAAGCATGTGTTTTCCATCAAAACAAAACCGAAATTTTGCACCGGTTTATTTACAAAATAATTAACTTTCAATATTTAGAGAATTTACGCAGAGTGCGCTCACCGGTGTCTACGCTTATAACTCCATAAGCGAGAAATATATTGATGTCTATTAATATAAAAAAATACATCAACAATAATAATTTCACGGACAAAAAACTGTGGACAATAATACGAAATCAGTTACAGCGCAATAATGCAACACAAGCCCCGCCCATTTTATTATCAGCCAATCGGGAAACAGTAGTCCGGAAACATTCGTATGGAAACTGCCTAGTTAGCCAATTAAAGGCCACGGAAACACTTGCTTCAACCCTTGGCAACGTTTATTTGCGTGCATGCATTGTTAAAAAATATGACGTCAAAAACTGCTGGACGCTTCACGTGGTATTTGTTATTCATCAGGCCATGAAAATAGTTTACATGGTAAAACTCACCTAAAAGAACATGCCAGGACTGGTTGTTTCCGAATATCTCGGGAAAGCCGAGAATCTGCGAGATAAGTAGGCCGGAAACGACAAAAAGCTGATGCAAGACACCTAGAGCTCCCCGGATGTTGACTGAGGCAATCTCGCTGAGGTAGATGGGCGCAAGAGCCGTGTAGAGACCTGATAAAAGAGAATGCGTCGTAGATTATGTGCTACAGTCGAATATAAACGCCATTGCAAGAGAATAACCAGTCTTGATTATCTGCCGAAACACACACCATTTGGCGTTAAGAGCAAAATAGCTGTGATAAAATATGAATGAACAGCTGAAACAGTGATAACTCCAGGGGTTCTGGAAAGGATAACCATGTCCAGACCTACTGCTAGCAGACAATTTGCATAAAAAGTAAGTATTTTGTGTCTGACGTCAGCCGGTACACAAACCAGATAAGAATGTGATCGATAGACGAAAATTCCAGTGACACGATAGTGCATTTACTGATTCTGTTGAAACTAAAAGCTTAAAAGCATTTGTTTGTTGAACGCTGCACTGATTATGACGGCGGTCTCTAAATAATCGAATCTGGATCACACAATCCAGTGATTGAAATCATAAGCATCGATCTACGCAATTTGGATACGATGACATGCATCAACCAAGTCAGCGAGCCTGACCACCCGATCCCGCCAGTCGCCTCTCAAAACAAGCATAGTCGCCTTTTGCGGCAAGCATGGGTCTTTGTATGAGATACATTGACAGGACAATGGAGTGATGTCACTTGAGGTTTATATAGAATTGTATTGATAGCTGATGTTGTCATGGATTCATACATACCACAGTTGAATCCCACCACCAGCCTCCCGACAATGATCATCTCATAGGACGCCGTCATTCGGCTGAAGTACAACAGAGCCGCAGCGCCAATGCCTATCACGGCGTTAATCAGAGAGCCATTCTTTCTGAAAGTCAGAATTCAGAACCATTTCAGTAAAATTATCAGGGGTGGAGGTGTGTGTCGAAGGTGTGTATTTTTAAAGTACTCAAGCCGCTAAAATATGGAATCGTGTCAAAGTTGTGACCAACGTTATTGAGACGATGATGCATGGCATAGGTCGCTCTTGTTGGCAGCTTCAAACATGCCCACAAGATCTGTGCTGTGCTGTGCTGTGCTGTGCTGTGCTGTGCTGTGCTGTGCGGTGAGACGTCGCTTTCAAGACAATCGCACTTATATGTAACTACGTGCATGCACGATAACATCACAATAATACATTATGAGGAATGATCCCGTTATCAACTAAATTTACATACTAACTGAATGATATCGCATGGCGACATTGACAATACGACGTACATTTCTCTTGGTCACCACGTGAATTAAGATATTTGCATGGTTATTTTAATCACCGCCAGACTGCTCACAGTCCCTCTAACACACCACATCTTTGGTATGTTTAAGGTCCGCCATCTACACAGTGCTGCGTACAAAGAGTACGTCATCAAGTGTATGCAATATGCATGCAACGTCATGGTCAGTTGATGTCATGTACATTGTACGTCATCATCACTGTGCGCCGTCTACAGCGTACGTCATGTAGTGTATGCCATGTGCGTGAAACGTCATGTTCTGTGGGTATCATGTACATTGTACGTCGACTTCACAGTGCGTCGTCTACAGTGTACGTCATGTGTAGGGGATGTCATATACATATTACAGAGTACGTCATGTGCAATGTGTGTCGTATATATTACGTCATATACAGGTCATGTGAAAGGGACGTACTGTACATAGTACGTCATGCACAAAGTATGTCATGAACATGTGACGTCATATACAAGTCATGTGAAGAGGACGTCATAAACAGAGTACGTCATGCGCAATGTATGTCATGTACAGATTACGTCATAAACAGGCCGTGTGAATGGGTCATTGGGAGGGTGCGCCATGTATAGGGATTGTTGTATGGTAGGTAATCCATGCGCAGAGTTCGTCATGTCAAGTGTATATTGATTAAAAAGTATGCCACTTTTTGATCAGGTCATACACAGGATGACATGTGCATCGTGCGTCATGGACAAGGTACGTCATGGGTTTGATACGTTATCTATAAGGTACAGCTTGTGGAATGTACATCATGTACGGGATATACTTACGTATTGAGCTTGATAAGTCATCTACACGGCACGCCAAGTACACGTCGTGTACAGGGTATATCGAGTACAGAGCAGGCAATGTGCACGTGGTATCATGTGCACGGGGAGTAATATTCAGAGAAAACAATTCCGTAAACTCACCTGCCAAAGTAATCTGCCCACAGACCCGCCAACAGACCCCCGACGGCGCCGCCGATAGCAAAAGCTGCCACCAGGACGGCGAACAGGTTGGTCTGTGTGTCCACGTCCATCTCTTGACCGTCACGTGACATGACTGTGGCGTTCATGAACTCCTTGATCCTCTAAATAAAAAATAAAAAAACAAAACAGGTTTTACAAGGTGCTTATGTTGCCAAACAGGTGGACAAGGATAAGCAAATCAGCTGATAATTAGGTGAAACCTACATGCTGCGGACTATCTGTGTTACCCGGGTCTGCAACTGTGAGTGCTTTCGCTATTATTCAAGGCATAACCGATGTCATATTTCCATCGTGACATATGCACGAAAAAACCTGAAGAAACTTATTCATTAAGTTGGGAACGATTTTGCGTCCCAAGAGTCCCAGAATGAGTACGTCATGTGTATATTACGTCATTTGCAGGGTACGTCACGTGCAGGTTACTTCATTGCAGGGTGCGTCATGTGCACAACACGTCATGTCAAGGGTATGTAATGTTCAGGGTACTTCATGCCAATGGTACGGCATGTGCAGGTTACGTCATGTGAAGGGTACATCATGTGAAGGGTATGTTATGTGCCGAATACGTCATGTGCAGGTTACGTCATGTGCATATTACGTCACGTGCAGGTTACGTCATGTGCAGGGTACATCATGTGAAGGGTATGTTATGTGCATGGTACGTCATGCCAATGGTACGGCATGTGCAGGTTACGTCATGTGAAGGGTACATCATGTGAAGGGTATGTTATGTGCCGAATACGTCATGTGCAGGTTACGTCATGTGCATAATACGTCACGTGCAGGTTACGTCATGTGCAGGGTACATCATGTGAAGGGTATGTTATGTGCATGGTACTTCATGTCAATGGTACGGCATGTGCAGGTTACGTCATGTGAAGGGTACGTCATGTGCGGGTTGCAGCATGTGCAGATTACGTAATGTACAGAATACGTCATGCGCAGATTACATCATGTGCAGGTTACGTCATGTGCAGATTACGTCATATGCAGGCTAAGTCATGTGCAGAACACGTCATGTGCAGTGTACATAATGTGAAGGGTACTTTATGCCCATGGTACGTCATGTGCAGGTTACGTCATGTCGAGTTTACGTCATGTGCAGAACACGTCATGTGCAGTGTACATAATGTGAAGGGTACTGTACGCCAATGGTACGGCATGTGCAGGTTACGTCATGTCGAGTTTACGTCATGTGCAGGGTGCGAAGGTTTACCTACAGCTTCAGGGGCGTTGATGACTCCAGTGTTGTAGCCAAACTGCAGTGATCCCATAGCGGCTCCACATATCGCCACTACCAGACGCAGGGTCAGTGTCTGTTGAACAAGTGAAATACACATTATTCAAACAACAGTATGTCCATGGTAATCAAGATTAAGAGGATATGTCAACCTGCAGTAGATACTAAAATAAGATAACATAGAGATTATTATACGAGCATGTGTGCCATACTGATTTTATGAGACGAGTGTCAGAATTGTATTTCCCGAGAGGGAGGGAAATACATGAATCCTGACACGAGTGTCGTAAAAACATGACTCTCATGGGAGTGTTATTATTTCTTCCTGGTTCATTATGTCCTAATCTTTCTGAGCTTCGACCCGTGAAGATTCCGGGGTAGAATAGGTCTTCAGCAACCCATACTATACTAGGCGACTATGCTTGTCGTAAAAGGCGACTAACGGGATCGGGTGGTCAGGCTCGCTGACTTAGTTGATATATGTCATCGTCCCCAATTGCGTGGGTCGATGCTCATGATGTCAATCACTGGATTGTCTGGTCCAGACTCGATTATTTACAGACCGCCGTCATATAGCTGGAATATTGCTGAGTGCGGCGTTAAACAACAAACAAACAAACAAATCTTTCAAAGTTTTCTGCACCTTTGGAAATGCACATTTTCTGGTGTCAAAGATGGCCGTTATCCTACCCCGTCCTTTGAATGTTCATCAGGAGGACCAGACTCTGTCCAGTTGGCTGTTCCAACAAGTTTAATTCAAGTCACTGAAACCAAATGTTTCTCTGCCTTCTCCAATTTTGTGATAGATGCCCCCTTTCACGTTGACGATGACCAAAATGTGCTCCAGAAAAAAAGCACCGACATAATATATTCTCATATTTCGTGTTTTCGGAACCTCCGTGTACGTATCCTTTGGACATATCTCAGATGACATGTGTAGATATTTGACAAAATTAATGTCCAAGGTGTCCCCGATACTTGATGGAAGGTTGGTTCAAGAACACGGAATGTTCCTCCAGATAGTCGCATGGACAGGGTCATACGAGATGCGAGGAAACATATGAGAACAATAACAAATATGCTTCATCAGAAACATATTAATAATAACGAATTTAAAAACTTACTATTCTATATGAAAATATATAGTTATTGATGCTTAAATCTTTTCCAGGTGTATACTTAAAGGTAATGTTTCAGTTTCAATTCTTTCATATTTTGTACTAATTACAACGTCTGGATTAGATTGGAAATTGGTTTCAGACGGGAGCATGGTCCTACTTTAAGAAACTTAGCGGACAATGCATAATAGTTGTGCTGCGTTAAACAACAAACAAACAAATCACTTTAGAAATGTGCACCTATCCCGACCGCAATATTAGAAAACCACAAATGTTCATTGATGTTGAACAAGCTTTAGCTATGACGTCGTTTCTAGTGTTCGAATAACGCCAACAATGACCGTCTGGACGACCGTCTGGACAATACACTGGTGCGCGTGAAGTGATATTTGCACAAGTGCACATACGACTTTTATGAGCTGGCTGGGTTATTTCTGTGAAAAATTTGCTTTACAGCGTACGAGATATCAGATACACAACATTATACAATTCACGGTATTACAACAGTTAAGAGAACATTGTTGCTTGTGCGATCGTTTGGTCATGCTCGTTGACTTGGTTAATGGCGTGTTATCCTACATGGAAGGCGTGGGGTCACACAATATCAATTACTGGTTTGTCGGGTATACGTACAGACTCAGTTATTTCAGGCAGCCGGAATATAACCCTTGAATATTGCTGTGGTATTAAACAACAAACAAACAAAGCAAGCATAATCATGTATCCATTCGCGGAACTATAAATGGTTTAACATTTGTATACATCGTACAGCTCTGCCGTCCCGCTGGTGTAATCTGTAGCTCTTCTATTAACGCTAATTAGGGATGCAATAACTTCATCGAAAGTGAAAAGTTCACATTGATGCGGAGAAAATAAAAGGATTTTTTCTAGACACTGTTATTGTGGAACTGCATGGACGTGTATCGTGTAACTCACCCCCTGAGCTGGACCAGGCTGTATACTTGGTATCCCCTTCTCTTCAGCTGCACTCGGTCCAGGTTTAGACTCCTTGCTATCCATGCTCATGGCGGTGTAAGTCGCCGCAGTATGCCGCTACAGTGAACAGGGTCTTCCGTTGGCAGCTAGGTGGATCTGAAAACACCTGAAAAGTTATAAAAATAACGTAAATGCTGCAAAGGATGAAAGCATTTGGTTCCTCTACCATGTTTACAACGACATCATATTATAGGAGAAACTGCCCTTCAACGGCAGATAATTTAGAAAACTTGGCACAGAAATGTTAGACAGTGTGCCTGAGCACTTGTGTCAGATTTACAAACACAACCTTCAAGTCTCACATATCCCACGTTGTAATGGCAAGTGTATACAAGGAAGAAAATCTGGTTTTACAGAAATGACACTGTGACATTTCTACGAAATCGCTGTGTCGTATCTAATTTGCATTCTTTGACAGCAGATTAAGCCACGTTTACACGTCAGGTTTAGTCGTCTCGAGGTCCTGCTGAGACGATCAAGTCGTCCTAATGTTTTACTTTGGAGGTGAACTCGTGTTGGGGTTCGACGTTTCAAACCAGGCCATCTTTGGGATTTACACTGTACACAATATGCAGCCAGCCAATATGCAGATGGAATATTGTTCACTGTGGTGTTATTTAAACAACCCTCATTCCCTCACATGTTACAACAAACGGTCAAAATGTTGCGTTGTCGCATTGTCGCACTGGTGAATGTTGCCACTTTTTGCTTGTTTTATAAGCGTGACAACGCGATAACGTCCCTCCAAGGATTCCATAGTATACGAATGTTGTAAGTTGAATTGAAGTGAGTAAGTTTGGTTCATCGCAGCTTTGAACAGTATGGCGCAGACAAACCTCGAAAGCTAACCAAATCAGAGCGATTCTGGGATTCAAACCCACGACCATAGGTTTCTGGTACGTTTAGGTACCTAAGACGACTGGGCCACTTAGCCCCATTAAAAAAACGGGGGGGCACGGGTGGCCCAGTCGTCTAAGGCGCCGCAATTCGCTGGGCACGCCAGAAACCTGGTTCGAATCCCGGTTATGTTTCTAGGTTTGCCAGCACCATGCCCGTGCTCGTGGGTTTCACCGAGAAGTGGTAAACGTCTGAGACCTGCATCACTTCGGCCTTTCCTCCCACATTAAGCTGACACGCCGTGATATAACTGGAATACTGTTAAAAGCGGTGTTAAAAACCCAACTCACTCACTCACTCACCATAACAAAAACCAAATGATAATTACGGGACAGTTCCGAGTACGCATACTGAACTAAATAAGTAAGGAATCATTGATATTTTGGGGGATATGTTTTTTCCAGTGAAGCGTACTGGTCATAAAATTCCATTAAGATATCTAAAAATCTACTCACCTGTTTTGTTAAGTGTACTTGGACAAGTTAGTTTAATTAACGCACGGTATCCCAATTGTGTGGATCGATGCTCATGATATCAATCACTGGATGGTCTGGTCCAGACTCAAATATTTACAGACCGCCCCCATATAGCTTTAATATATTGCTGAATGCGGCGTTAAACAACAAACAAACGAAACGGGAGCCTGGTTATATATATGTCCCACGTCGGTTATGTGAGAACTGGTCTATGTGTCAACCAGCCTCGAGGCAAAAACCTGCTTCCTGTGTTATAAATACAGTCATTACATCACTGCTGTCTCTATGAGAATGTAGGTCGTGACGTTATACATCAGTGTTATCAAGCTATCTCTGTGGGAACGTCAGTCGTGAAGTCAAAACAAGTTCGGCAAGACACATTGTTTCTTGGGGGATTTCTCAGCAAGGATCTAAATTAAAGCGACGAAACCCTTTTCACAGCCACAAGAAATCTTTAAAAGCAGAGTCGATTGTATGATTCAGACCAAGTATATTATGCAAGTATGAATCACTATCAAATAGTGAGGATACCATGTGTTCGCGAAAAGGTGAGCATATCCTGAGCCACCTGTTGTACCCGTCACAAATACATGCAAATGCAAGTCAATTGTCCAGCTGAAAAAAATCCCACGAGAACATGTGTAACATTGTAGGAATTACAAATGTAGAATGATTTGTTTGGAACCGGCCATATTATTTTCTCTGTGTGGGGGGTCGGGGGTCGGGGGTCGGAGGGGTCGGACTAAAATTTTATAATAATAAAACGTTTTCTTGATGTCCCGAAAGCAGTGAGCTGTGAGCAAATTTTGTTTGGCCTTTTCAAGAAGTGATACACAGAAAGATAACAAATAACAAAATATAATTTCGGACGTAATTCAAAATCAACATCTCGTTTTAAGTTCAAACAAAATCAGTAAATGGACTATCGTGTCACGGGATTGTCTGGTCTACCACTTGATTGTAAAGACAGGATAATTTATGGATGCACGACCTGTATGTTATAAATATATGACATTTGCATTCTTTTATTCTTTTCATTTGATTGAGAATCGGTTGTTTGTGAACCAGAGGCCTGTTGAGGAGGTTTAGCCAAGGCAACGTAGAAGCAGAAGCCTTGGACCAGGTGTATTCAGTCTGGCAATTAACTGATTGGCGTGATACAAGCAGTTCTAGAAACGACAACAAGAGGTAGAGACGAAGCAGAAACAGCATTAGCTTAAGACTTCCCTGATATCTCCTGATCATGAGCGAGTACAACTCTCTTGCTTCATGAAAAGGGATATTACGGCCATGCTTAACTCGTGAAATTTTAGTCTGTAGCTTCCATATTGGGCATTCTCTGGAAGATAAGAGATGACAGCCAGAGCAGTTAACTCAGGCGAGAGCTTTGTCAGTGTCTGCTGTCTTCACCTTTTCCACTACATCGATGACAGCCATGGCCATATTTTTGGCAACTGTAGTGAGTGAGTGAGTATGTTTTACGCCGCTTTTAGCAATATTCCAGCAATATCACCGCGGTGGACACCAGAAATGGGCTTCACGCTTTGTAGCCATGTCCGGAATCGAACCTGGGTCTTCGGCGTGACGAGCGAACGCTTTGACCACTAGGCTACCCGACAGCCCCTTTTGGCAACTATAACAGAACAGGGGATTTGGTATGTTGGCATCCAACCTTAACCTACAGTAGCCAGCACGACGTGACTGTAAGAATGATGGAAGACAAAATAAGTATGTGTTTGTCCATTTAATATGATTGTCTCTCTTACAGTGAATCGCAAATCATCGCCAGCTCCTTGTCAATGTAACTGATTCAATGTCAGTCTCTGACATGTCTGAGTGAGTTGGGTTTAACGCCGCTTTTAACAGTATTCCAGTTATATCAAGGCGTGTCAGCTTAATGTGGGAGGAAATCCCGAAGTGATGCAGGTGTGAGACGTTTTCCACTTCGGTGTATTGAAAATCGTATATTCAAAAAGTTCAATTTAAAATATAAACTTCCAAGCCAAATAGTGATCGAAAAGGAAAAAGTAAGATGTTCAGATTGGCATGACCTGCCTCTTGATAGAATGGGGCCCATCCTACCACCCATCTAGGCGAAGTAAGTGTCAAAGTGGTCTTTTGGGCAAAGGAACGCTACTCCTGGAACCAGTGCCCTCAACCAAAAGACTCCGGTCCTTCACCGACACAGGGACACAAAACACGGTTGGTTGGTTGGTTGGTTTGTTGTTTAACGCCGCACTCAGCAATGTTCCAGCTATATGACGGCGGTCGGTAAATAATCGAGTCTGGACCAGACAATCCAGTGATTAATATCATGAGCATCGATCCACGCAATTGGGATCGATGAGATGCATCAACTAAGTCAGCGAGCCTGACAACCCGATCCCGTTAGTCGCCTTTTACGACAACCATAGTCACTTTTTACGGCAAGCATGGGTTGCTGAAGACCTATTCTACCCCGGATCTTCAACCAACGGCAAACAGCTGCATGTTGCCCAATTTGGTCGCCTCTGACGACAAGCGATGTGGTGCTTGGGACACATTCGACCCCAGTCCGCACGGGGACATATTGTGTGAGTCAGTGAGTGAGTATGGTTTTACGCCGCTTTTAGCAATATTCAAGCAATATTCAAGCAATATCACGGCGGGGGACACCAGAAATGGGCTTCACACATTGTACCCATGTCGGGAATCGAACCCGGGTCTTCGGCGTGACGAGCGAACGCTTTAACCACTAGGCTACCCGACCGCCCCGACATATTGTGTGACATATTGCTCACATATTGTACGACATATGCATGACATTGGATTACATAGAAAAGTTGTTACAAATCAATATTTTCCGCTGTGTATTTTTAAGGGAACATACGTTACACAAATATGCATAAAAGTATAAATGAAATAATAATAACAATTGAAAACGACGAGTCTGTTTAATATCGGATTATCAAAATGGATATATACATCAGTCCTTTTGCTGATGATGAATGTACATATGAAAGACAATGAAATATAGTAAATGGAGTGTTCGAAGTAATACGAGAGGGTTAATATCCAAATTTGTATCCCTTTTGGTCCTGTTGAATAAACAAATAATAAAACTTGAAAATTCAAACTTTTAGTGATTTAACAAGAGACGTCTAAACTTAACAAATAGTTGGGTAATTATGCCGACAAAAAGAAACATAATTTTGAAATATTTCAAATATACTGGAGAATCAGTTGAAATCTATTGTAACCTTTAGAGTTACCGGTCTTTTTAGAGAAATATAAAGTAAATGCAATATTATATTCGGTGTATTATTGTAAAACTTATATTTTCCCTCAGCCTAGCAAAGAAAAAGAATAATATCACCACATTTTAAAACCTGGATTATCACTCTTTGTGAGTAAAACAAGAAAAACATGATAATTTACTCTTCTCTGTGTCCCCCACATTACATTGGTTCCCCACTGAAAGATTAAGGATGAAAGTTAAGGGCTATCTCAAACTTTATAGATAGATAGAGATAACTGACATAAAGTGGGTACATATTTTGATGATGACCCGAGATCAAACACAATAAAAGCGTTGGTTGTAGGAATCCGAGTATATCATAGGTATGTGTTTATGAACCACTGTACGACAGAGATTAACCCAGTCTAAAATAAGAAATTGCATCGGACATCATGCTTGTGCGTCGAATTTGAAAATGTGATTCAAATGTCAACAGCAAACCTTTTGGAATCTTTTACTGAGGCCTTGCATATTGTAACTACTGCTGTGCAAAGGTCGTAGGACGCTCTATCAAATTGTCGATGTCACGCAAGTCTGACCACGCGATCAATTTAGTCGTATCTTACGAAAGTACAGTTTGCAGGAGGAAGAAGTATCTGGAAAGCTATCCTTCCGGGGTAGGTGCTATACTTATACGCACTTTCGCATTCGACCCGTGAAGATCCGGGGTAGAAAAGGTCTTCAGCAAACGTATGCATGCCGTGAAAAGGCGACTATGCTTGTCGTAGGAGGCGACTAACGGGATCGGGTGGTCAGGCTCGATGACTTGGTTGATGCATGTCATCGATCCCAATTGCGCGGTTCGATGCTCATGATATCAATCACTGGATTGTCTGGTCCAGACTCGATTATTTACAGACCGGCGTCATAGAGCTGGAATATTGCTGAGTGCGGCGTTAAAAAACAAACAAACAAACCTTAAATGTCAGTAATCTTTGCTTAGTACAAACGAGAATATTAGTTTTGACTGTTTGCTACGTTAACAAAAATTATACTAAAGGTGACCATGAGTAAGTTCAATAAAAGCCATATTTGCAGGAATAGAAAATAAACTGTTCATGACAAATCAAACAATTATTATTCCAGTAAATGCGCTACACCAAAATAGCTGACAAACAAATGATGTCTTGCCTTGTCTTGTTATTAATCATAATGCTCTTGAATTATTCATGCTGTGACCTAGATATTCATGTGGTAATATATCATACCTCGAGCTCGCTGGTTATGTCCTTTGTTTTACATGTGCAAAAAACAATGGCACAAGACATGTTTTACCCGTTAACCCTATCTTCACAGTTATTAGATGCTGACTTGTCATAACACCAAGGACATAATAAGTAACACTAAAGATATTTAACTTCATCTAACCTTATGTTAGAATTGTTTTTTTATAATAATACCATTAATTGTTAAGTGTTAATATGATTAAGGCGTTGTAACATATCAGTGAGTGAGTGAGTGAATATGGTTTTACGCCGCTTTTAGCATTATTCCAGCAATATCACTGCGGGGGACACCAGAAATGGGCTTCACACATTGTACACATGTCGGGAATCGAACCCGGGTCTTCGGCGTGACGAGCGAACGCTTTAACCACTAGGCTACCCGACCGCCCCCAAAAACATATCAATATGATACCTCTTTAAAGGTCAGGGGCGGTCGGGTAGCCTAGTGGTTAAAGCGTTCTCTCGTCAAGCCGAAGACCCGCGTTCGAATCCCGACAAGGGTACAATGTGTGAAGCCCATTTCTGATGTCCCCCGCCGTGATATTGCTGGAATATTGCTCAAATCGGCGTAAAACCTCACTCACTCACTCACTCACTCACTCACTCTGATGTCCAACGCTGTGATATTGCTGGAATATTGCTAAAAGCGGAGTAAAAGCATATTCACTCACTCACTCATTCACTCATAAGTGGTCAAGCTATCAATATTAACCGGTTAACTAAGTCAGCGTTTCATAACGTCAAAACGTTTCACTTGCTCGACACGTCACAGTTGACACTGACAGTTGGACTTGGAAGGTTGAAATGTTCGTTTTGGTGGATTACATAACTGTTATTGTTTCTTTGATAACATCTGTTGTATAGTGTATAAGAACCTCCGGATCTGTAAATGAAGCAGGGGTGTGACCTCTTGAGTTTACGGAACAACTGCAGCTTCTCCTGCACAAACGCTTGAAGCGCATCTTTGCAGCAAAGGTTGACTCAGCACTGATGTCACAGTGTCATTTTGTTCATGATGATGTGAAGAGCTCACCCTTTATGAGCTGTCGGGGTTCTTCTGGTAGGAGACCAAATAGCTCTCTGATCTCGGCTTATCGCCTTTGCCTCCCTCTTTTCGCCATATTGATGAGATTTCCTCAATCGTTCTGCCTTTCGTTTCTGGTAAGAACATGAATACGAATATCCAAAACAATATGATCATAACGGTAAAAGGCACGAAGGAGTAGCTCCCCAGTCCTTTCTGGAAAGACAAAACAAAAGAATACATCTTAGAAAATGTCGAACGAGAAATAAATGTCGTTTTGCGTACTCATATGTATACTGTTATAAGAAAAAAAATGTTTGTTTGTTTGTTGTTTAACATCGCATCCAGCAATATTCCAGCTATATGAATGCAGTCAGTAAATAATCGAGTCCGGACCAGACAATCCAGTGATTGACATGAACATCGATCCACGTAATTGGGATCGATGCCATGCATCTACCAAATCAGCGAGCCTGACTACCCGATCCCGTTAGTCGCCTTTTGCGACAAGCATAGTCGCCTTTTACGGCAAGCATGACCTATTCTACCCCGGATCTTCACGGGTCTCTTACCATGGATCCTCACGGGTCTGTGTATGTAAATTCCTAATTTCAAAATTGGAATTTACATATCTATGTAAATTAAGTTCCTGTATCGAAAATAGGGGACTTTTAGTATTTTACCTGCATCTGGGGGAAGGCATAACCCACACAGAAATTGGCCACCCAGTTGACGAGGACAGCGACACTGATGGCGGACGATCTCGGCCCCTGGGAGAACAACTCAGCCACTATCAACCAGGGTATGGAACCTTGAAATGAGAAGAATAAATTGTGTTTGAAAAACCTAACCGTCAACATGTTTTAATTCAATTATGTTTAATAAAAGTGTGAGTGTGAGTGAGTATTGTTTTACGCCGCTTTTAGCAATAATTATTCCAGCAGTATCACGGAGGGGGACACCAGAAAAGGGCATCAAACATCATACCCATGTGGGAAATTGAACTTGGGCCTTCGATGTGTCGAGTGAATGCTTTAACTACTAGGCTACCCCACCGCTCCCTTTAACTCGTGATTTTTTGCACAATTAGTTGTCACACCTTATAGGTCTTATCAGTACCTTACATATTACACGGGGCAAGGATGGCCCAGATAACCACGGCTCCTCGAAGCGCTGTGCAGAGTTGCATCCCTTGGGCGTGCCAGGAACTTTTGATCGTTGTTGGGAATCCCATAATAGACATCATTATCATTCTAGGTTTGTCAGAACCATACCAATGCTTGTTGGTTTCAAAGTGGTAAACGTCTAAGACCTGCATGGCTTTGTGCTTACACTCTGTGATTTAACTGTAATAATGTTTGAAGTGGCGATAAATCTATTACAGTAACTCATTTATTGTATCGTTTTAAAGGCGGTCACTTTGCACACGTACCTGGTCCAAGGGCGAAGAAGACGACAAACAGGAGAGACGTGGCGATGCTTGCCACTTTAAACCACTCCACTCGGTCCTGGAATACACAGAACTTTAAGGTTTGTCGTTCATAGATAGATAGATAGATAGATAGATAGATAGATAGATAGATAGATATGTATATATATATATATATATATATATATATATATATATATATATATATATATATATATATAAAAGACACGATGTTTATGCTAATGTGCATCTTCCCGGGGCAGAGGAGTCCACTGACTATAAAAGTCAAGAACGACCCGTTTTATTACAATAAATATCTTGATTATCGATCAGATCGTGTTGTCTGGGCGCCGCCATTTTGTATGAAGCAAATGCAAGGGATATGAGAGGCGGAATTTGATTGGTCAGTAGGAGGACATAGATTGGACGTAACTTGTAATAGTCACTAGCGGCGCTACGATCCAGCCACGGCATTCCAGCTTTGTTCGGCAGGGGTGGAAACTGGACTTATTTAGTCAGTTATCCCCCTTGCCTCGGCAAGATGGCTAATGTTAGAGAGGGTAAATTTGTCATCAAGACAGAACTTTCCCTCGGGTACTTTGGTCAATCGATTATTAGACGATAGCCGTATTTGGAAAGCCAGGTCCCATCTCTGAAAAGGGACCCTCATATATAAAAAAATGAAAGTACTTTTTTAAAATTGCATCTTATTTGTATAAGAGGAAGCTTATGCTAATGAAATGTGCATTTTACTCGTAATTGTTTATCACAGTTTCTACATAATCCTCTTCCAACTCACCAGAAGCGAGAGGCACACTGTGATTAATATGCTAGACACGGCCATTCCGCCGAGACCAATGAGATGCAGTGTCCGTCGACCAACCCGGTCCATGAGTGGAATCGTCACCAGTGTCATGACAACCATGACAGCTCCCACCCCGCTCGTGGCGTGTGTGGCTGTGGATTCATCTAGCCCCGCCCCCTTGAACAGGTTCCCCGAGTAGTAGAAGATCTGTAATAAAAACACGAGTGTACTGAATTATGTCACCTTATAGTACACCCTCAGATGAAGCAGCTAGTCATATTTGTTAGTTTTAGGTATGTATGGTAAGTGTTGTTACCCTTCTTGGGGATCGGCATCTAGAGGATAAAACAGGGACGGTCAAGTCGGAGACAGTACACTGTGTCTGAGTTGGGTGTCCCTTTTAAAATGCGACATAAACTCTAATAATTCACTTGGAATTGTGTATAAAACAGTATCGTATATGAGAAGAATCCTGTGAGCTTGAACTCACCAAAATCATAAGTGAGTGAGTGAGTTGGGTTTAACAGTATTCCAGTTACATCGCGGCTTGTCAGCTTAATGTGGGAGGAAAGCCCGAAGTGATGCAGGTCTCAGACGTTTACCACTTCGGTGAAACCCACGAGCATGGGTATGGTGCTGACAAACCTAGAAACATAATCGGGGCGAACCGGGATTCGAATCCACAATCATAGGTTTCTGACGTGCAAACCAAAATCATATGATGATAAACATGTTATACTTGACGCTTCTCAATTTCTGTGGCAGTTCCTATTCATCTAAGTGCGCACTGTAGTTTCTTCAGAACTATGTTACCATCTGTATCCATGTTTCTGTCGGTGCGCTTGGGCCAAATGGGTTATGAGTGTACTTCTGGACCATGTATCAATGGTAAGATGCCCCTTTGATAAACGTCTTTGCTTGAATCACGTGACTTACCGCGACAATTCCCGAGAGTTGTTGCGAAAGGTGCATGACGATACTGATGATAAGGGGCATGCGCAGAGATCGCTTCTGAAACAGCTTGATAACGCTAACCTGAAATATATGTCAATAAGACAATTGTTCATTTTAAGAATTGACCTCAGTATGTTTTCTGCGTTTGAGGAGTGAGTGAGTGAGTAAGTGAATTTGGTTTAACGCCGCTTTTAACAGTATTCCAGTTATATCACGGCGTGTCAGCTTAATGTGGGAGGAAAGCCCGAAGTGATGCAGGTCTCAGACGTTTACCACTTCGGTGAAACCCACGTGCACGGGTATGGTGCTGACAAACCTAGAAACACAATCGGGGCGAACCGGGATTAGAACCCACAATCATAGGTTTCTGGCGTGCACAAGGGACGCAACTCTGCACAGCGAATCGCGGCGCCTGGCGACTGGGTCACCCGTTCCCCCCGCGTTTGAGGAGGTATAAAAGTAAACTATACACTGTAAATCCGCAAAATCTGCACATCGCTTCTAACGTTTATACCAACATAAACGAAAAAAAAGCATATTGAAATCAATTCTTATTAAAGACCCACCCAATCTATAATAAGCCAATCAATGGATTTCGGTTTGTGGAAACATGAGCGCAAACAAAAATGGTTGGTACGCCAATCAAATGCCACGGAATCATATGCAATTTATTTATTGTGAAGGCAATAGTTGTGTTGTTTGTTAAGTCTTTAACGCGTCTGTATCAAATGCAAATTGCATGTATTTATGTTTGTAACAGACGCTGTTTATTACTGTTTAATCACTGCTGACCGATCTTAAGTTCCTCCAATCATAATCCAGACTTACCTTGGCCTCGCTTTGAGCTTGTTCCGCCTCGATTCTCATCTCCGATATTTCAGCATCTACGTCTTCTATTCCGCGAAGCGACTGCAGCGCTAAAAATATTTTTGGGGTTACAGAAAATATATCGGCTCATAATTTGATGTAGCTGAAAAGATATCTTGCCTCCTTACAAAATCTCACCAATCCAGAAAGCCGGGAGGTGCTTTAAGGTTTTACTTTTGTCAAGTTATAAGACCAACGGTTTTACCCCGGATCTTCACGGGTCGGTTTTACGTTGCATCAACCAAGTCAGGGAGCCTGACCACCCGATCCCGTTGGTCGCCTTTTACGACAAGCATAGTCGCCTTTTACGGCAAGCATGTGTTGCTGAAGACCTATTCTATCCCTGATCTTCACGGGTCGGTTTTACGTTGAATCATAGAAAAGACCTGCATTGATGTTTTACATTTGAACTATGTCAAAGTAATGACCCTCTAAGGTTTATGTTTGACTGGTTAAAAGTCAAGATTGTTTTCACATGAAAATTCCATGACGTGAATCGAATCTGAAGCGACATATCATGTTTGGTATTTTAATCCAGTCTTTTTCGGGTCTGGGGAATAAGTAAACGTGTTTTTTTTAACTGTGCACAACGCTTGTGACAACATGTGTCATTCATCAGTTTGTGCACATGCACTGCCGCTGAGGGTTGAAATAACAGATAAATGCAACATATTTGATTAATGTGTGTATCAATCGAAAAAGATGTCGGTTCATAAATCGGTTCACAAAGTCATATAAGGGGGGGGGGGTGATTCAAAAGTAACAATATCCCTCCTCGAGATTTCCCCCTCCCGCCAAGACGTCATTCTCGGTTGCGAACCTTCACATAAATTGTTTTCTTGTGATTCGCACAGAAACATGGACAAACCTGTTCGTGCATCTTGTTCTCTGCCTTTTGCGATAAGTAGATGTCGCGGACTCTCCGGGCAGAATGGCATCACTATTAGCTGTACCACGCACGGTATTGCCGTCAAGCCTGGACGAGATTAACATAAAGACAAATGCGTGAGTGTTTGTTTGTTTATTTGTTGTTTAACGCCGGCCTCATCATTATTCCAGCGGTTTGTAAATAATTGAATCTGGACTGAACAATCTAGTGATTGGCATCATGAACATCGATCCACGCAATTAAGATACGATGACATGCATCAACCACCCGATCCCGTCAGTCGCCTCTTACGACGAGCATTGTCACCTTTTACGGCAAACATGGGTTGCTGTAGACCTAATCTACACCGGATCTTCACGGGTCGAATGCGTAAGTGCGTGTGAGTGAGTGATTTGGGGTTAACACAGCTTTTAACAGTATTCCAGTTGTATGACGGCGTCTCAGCTTAATGTGAGAGGAAATCCCGAAGTGATGAGTATGGTTTTACGCCGCTTTTAGAAATATTCCTGCAATATCACAGTGGGGGACACCTGTGGGGAATCAACCTCGGGTCTTCGGCATGACGAACCAACGCTTTAACCACTAGGCTACCACACCGCCCGCTGGTCTCAGTTTACCATTTTGATGAAATCCACGAGCACGGGTATGGTGTTACCGAACCTCGAAACTTAATCGATGCGAACCAGGATTTGAACCCACAATCAAAGGTTTCTGACGTGCTCAAGGGACACAACGCATAGGAAATAATGAGTGAGTGAGTTGGGTTTAACACCGCTATTAACAGTATTCCAGTTATATCGTCGCGTGTCAGCTTAATGTGGGAGAAAAGCCCCAAGTGATGCAGGTCTCAGACGTTTACCACTTGAAACCCACGAGCAGGGGTATGGTGCTGACAAACCTAGAAACTTAATCGGGGCGAGCCGGGATTCGAACCCACAATCAGAGGTTGCTGGCGTGCCAAGGCACGCAAATCTGCACAGCCAATCGGAGCGCCTTAGACGACTGGGCCACCCGTGTCCCCTTGGAAATAATGATTTACACCACGTCTACAAGTCTGTTGTGCATCTATTCTCGACAAAAAATGGTAAATTTCTTGCAGTATTGCAATATAACCTAGATGGCAGCACTGCACCTTTACATAGCCTCTGTAATTTATAAGATAATTTTCTTTAGTTTGTCAAAATATTTCAGAGATATGATTGTACTTGGAAACAAATCACTTTAAACACGTAAAATATTTTATCCAGAAATCGTGAGACGTACGTGTAACAGCCTATGCTTCAAACTTCAAATGATCATATTTGTATTATGTGAATTATTTTTGCGAAATATGAAATAGTAAAATAAAAAAAGTCGTATCGCATAATTTTAAGATTCCACATTATTACCAACAAATCATGAATTCTGACCCTGGGCTTGATTTGATCATAAAAAAGACCTTCCCAGATACTTGTTCGTGTGAACTTACATTTTACATATTTGCAGATAAGATATTGTCATTCTTACCCAAGAGAATGTCCCAGTATTCCTTGTTTCCTAATATCTCGGGGAAGCCGAGAATTTGCGAGATTAGAATACCGGAAACGACAAACAGCTGATGCAGTACACCCAGAGCTCCTCGGATGTTTACTGATGCGATCTCGCTCAGGTAGATGGGTGCTAGAGCCGTGTAGAGACCTGAAAGCAAGTACGATATATCTTGTAAATGCGCTATCGTGTCACTGGATTGTCTGGTGCATCACTTGATTGTCTTGGCAAGACTCGTTTGTGTACAGGCCACCGGCTTTGACGGGCAGGGTATGGCTGAGGGGGGTCAGGTGCCAAACAAACACTTACTTTTTATGCAAAGTGTGAGAGCAGTGGGTGCTTACAGTAGGGCAGGACATGCTTACCCTTTTCGCGAAGACCTGGTGTCATCGCTGATTTTCAGTGATTCATTCATATTTTTTTCGAAGCTACAGTAAACTACGGTTATAACGAACTAACGGATATAACGAACTAACTTTTTTAGTCCCGACTATTTGCTGTAGTTGTACAGTATAATTGCTTATAACGAATTACGGTTATAACGAACTAAATTTAGTAATCCCTTTGAGTTCGTTATAACCGTAGTTTACTGTATTTTGCCTTTAATGCCCTATGGAATCTATGTCAGTGTATAATCGTACCATCTTCCCGAGACAAGCATGTCCACTAGCCTCTGTCAAAGCCGAGTTTCCAACATTGCCACATGAAGGCTCTTTTATTGGCTCGACCCTAGCGCCACCTCGGGTAGATCACGAGTTGTGCCCCTTGTAATGAAAACGCGATATCCAGTCAGATCGCTGTTCTTATCACGTATAGCTTCTCAAAAGATGGCGACTACCATAAGCGACGGCCTAGTCGATCAGATAACGAAAACAATAGCGATTTTATCCCTGACACTAAACAAAATTGGCAATCATTGGAGTTTTCTAGGCGGTAAATCACTTTCCTACGAAGCTGTACCAGTCGTGGATGTTAAATTTGTGAAACGTTCTCTGATTGGACTACCGATTTGTGTGATAGTCATATTTAGCACAGATGAGTAGGCTTGATGTGGTAAGGGTGGATACAAGACTTTGATAAAAAGGCTAGTGGACGTTCTCACCTCGGGAAGATGAATCAAGGTTGTTTTCTGGCGTTGATGTTGTATACTTTTATTGTAAAAGAAATATAACATATCCCATGTCATTCTTCTCCGGATGCTAGATAGGAGCATGATCCGATAGTCCTCGCTACTTATAACAGAACCGCGAAATTTCGCGATGAATAATTATCTAAGGTAGCTGGATGTTTGCTAATATTAATAAACAGAAAACAAGCCATTCCGCCGATAAGGAGCATTCCTCGCAGGAATGACAAAAATTACAAAGTGCATTTTTGCAAGAAATATCCGTTTTGTAAGCGATAAACATCATCATTGACTTTTTATCACAATCAGAAATCGGGCAGACAGAAATTCAGTGAGGTGAGGTGAAATTGAAGATTATTGCACTTATATAGCGACGGGCATGTACGTGTTTGTGTTTGTGTGTACTAATCCGGACTGATGCCGATTTATAGTGCTAGCACACTGATATATTATGCCGCAGTTTAACATGAATACCCCACTCAGACACAGTACGCTGACTCCGAGCCGACCAGTCCTTGTTTTAGCCCCTAAATGCCGAGCGCGAGACAGGGTAACAACAAGTACCATCTGTTAACGTCTTTTGGTATGACGCGGCCGGATATCGAACTCCGGACCTACCGTTCTCCGGGCGGATGCTCTACCTCTTGACCACGGAGGCGGTCGAACCTTCAAATAGACATACCACAGTTGAATCCCACGACCAGCCTCCCGACAATGATCATCTCATAGGTCGCCGCCATACGCCCGAAGTACAGCAGAGCGGCAGCGCCAATGCCTATCACTGCGTTAATCAGAGAGCCATTCTTTCTGAAAATGACAACATAATATATCTTATCACTTAATATTTCATGATCGTGATAAGAAATTATTTTGGAAGACTATAGAAACATTTTATTTTTCAAGGCAAAAGACATACATTTTAATTTTTCCACGAGACACGTCACAATGTGTTTGTCTTAGGATGTTCTGGTTTGCAGAGATAAGAAAATAATGCTGTTATAACTTCATTCTAATTGCAATACACGCAGTCATGTCACTGATATCAACAAATACTACAGGTGCCTCGGTCAACAGGGTACGTCAGGTTCATGGTAGGTCACGTACAATGTACATCGGATACTGGATACGTTATACAGAAGGTCAGTCTACAAGATACGTCACATTCATAGTAGGTCACGTACAAGGTACATCGAAAACTGTATACGTTATACAAAGAGTCAGCCTAAAAGGTACGTCACATTCATAGTAAGTCACGTACAAGGTACATCGAAAACTGTATACGTTATACAGAAGGTCAGTCTACAAGGTACGTCACATTCATAGTAGGTCACGTACAAGGTACATCGAAAACTGTATACGTTATACAAAGAGTCAGCCTAAAAGGTACGTCACATTCATAGTAAGTCACGTACAAGGTACATCGAAAACTGTATACGTTATACAAAGAGTCAGCCTAAAAGGTACGTCACATTCATAGTAAGTCACGTACAAGGTACATCGTATACTGGATACGTCATACTAAGAGTCCGTCTACTGGGTATGTCAAATTCAGGTCACGCACAGGATACGTCACGCATGATGTATTTCATGTACAGGTTTGTGTTGAAAAGTAGTGCCAGAATCTGCATTCGCGAACGAGTAAATAAATACCTTGTCATGACATGACATGTTGTATGAACGTAAACCCACCTGCCAAAGTAATCTGCCCACAGTCCCGCCAACAAACCCCCGACGGCGCCACCGATGGCAAAGGCTGCCACCAGGACGGCAAACAGGTTGGTCTGAGTGTCCACGTCCATCTCTTGACCGTCACGTGATATGTCTGTGGCGTTCATGAAATCCTTGATCCTCTGAAAAAAAATGTAAAAATCGTAAATATGTGTATATGCTCTTTGACTGAATTAGCTGGGTGTAACGACGCTTTTAACAGTATTCAGCTATATTACGGACCCGTCTGACTTGGTTGATGTATGTCATCGATCCCAATAGCGTGGATTGATGCTCATGATGTCAATCACTGGATTGTCTTGTCCAGACTCGATTATTTACAGACCGCCGTCATATAGCTGGAATATTGCTGAGTGTGGTGTTAAACAATAAACAAACAGTTATATTCGGCGTGTCAGCTTCATGTTGGTTATTGCTGAAGGCCTCAGACGTTTACAGCTTCGGTGACACCTACGAGCACGAGTATGGTGCTGTCAAATCTAGAAACATAATCAGAGCGAACCGTGATTCGAATCCACGATCATTAGTTTCTGTCGCACCCAAAGGACACAACTCTGCACAGTGAATTGCGGCGCCTCAGACGGCTGAGCCATCAGTGTCCCCTGAATTTCGAAGGATATACATGGACGTGCAGCTCGTGAAATCCCATACATCCCGCTTTTGACACATGTAACGAATTATCACTACGGGCACACACGTTTCAAAAAGGAAATTCTATGAATGTTTGTGACGATACTATCTACATCTTCAAATACTATCTATCCTGAAAATACCATCGTACTTTAGAGCGCACAGGGTCAATTGTGACACGACAAGCAAGGCACGATGCATCAAACATAATGACAATAAGAGAATTATAACGAACATCATTTGTGTCACTGATGGGTCAAATATGGAGTGTGTGAGTGAGTGAGTATAGTTTTAGGCCGCTTTTAGCAATATTCCAGCAATATCACGGCGGGGGACCCCAGAAATTGGCTTCAAATATTGAACCCATGTCGGGAATCGAACCCGGGTCTTCGGCGTGACGAGCGAACGCTATAACCACTAGGCCACCCGACCGACCCCAAATTTGGAAATGTTCTCGATATGTTTACCATAATACGTTTTGAAAGCCTTATTAAGGCCTTCAATGCTGTAACCCTGATAACACAACTTTTAAGAAACGTTAAGCTGATATATAGCAATGGACAACGATGTAGGCAGGTCGTGGGAGCATTCCAGTCTAGTTAACTTCGCAAGGAGCGTAGCAATCCAGGAATAACAATCGAACCATTTTGACCCGAAACATATTTCCAGTGGGACTGTGATATAAAATGTCCACGCCTGAACGCATCCAGAAACATCCGGGGAACTCTGGGGATACTGCTTCAGATGCTTGTCGTTTCCGGTTTTCTAATCTCGCAAATTTCTACCGGTAGCATAAAAGGATCATCGTCCCAAGGCAAGAATTTTAACTGACTATAAAAGTTCAGTTTCTAACCTTGCCGAACTTGGCTGGTATTATAGAGTTCAATTCTGGCTGGCTGTGCAAAGTTCAATTAAAATCACGTGACGATATCGACATCCGGTTCGTAAAGTTCAGTGCACATTTCGAACAATTGCAGAATTTGCAGACCATGTGTACTGTTAACTGGGCTTCGACAGATATTTTCCATATCTTTTCATATTTTAATCAAGGTGCTCAACTGATTTGATGCATTTTGCGAAGTCCCGTTATATTACTAAAATGTCATGATTATCGATTAGATCGTCTTGTCTGGGCGCCGCCATTTTGTTCGAAGCAAATGCAAGTGATATGAGTGGCGTAATTGGATTGGTCAGTAGGAAGACATAGAAGGGACGTAACTCGAAATAGTCACATGCGGCGCTACGATCGAGCCACGGAATTCCAGCTTAGTTCGACAAGGGTGGAAACTGGACTTTTATAATAGGTTAACTCCCTTGTCTCTGGAAGATGAAAGAAGATTTTCATAAAAAATGTGATTGTTTGTTGCCTGAGGCAGCACAGCAGTAGTCTAGGATTAAAACGACGTCATGTAAACAATCGACCAGACAATCTAGGAATACGATAGAGCATTTGCTTGCCATGTATTGTTGGTCCTTAAACTTTGATCACGTGACTCATGAACACGAACGTTATCTAGGTGTTTATGACGTAGGCATTCCTCGGTGCATATGGGCTGTGGCAATAGACACGTGGGTGAGAGATTCACCTCGTCACTTACCGTACCCTGGCCTCAAGTAGCCTTGACCCAGGTTGTCGCGATCTTGGTATCACTATCCGATAAATATGCAATTGGGACCACCTAGTAATGCTAGCCGGCGCTACTTCTTATTAATCTCTATACGTCAATACTATGCCTACATGCTTTTGAGTGATATACAACTACAGGCCTTTTTAGTGATGTACAGCTACAGGCCCTCTTAGTGATGTACAACAACTACAGACTGTCTTAGTGATGTACAGCGACAGGCCATCTTAGTGACGTACAACTACAGGCCTTCTTAGTGATGTACAACTACAGGTCCTCTTAGTGATGTACAACTACAGGCCTTCTTAGTGATGTACAACTACAGGCCTTCTTAGTGATGTACAACTACAGGCCATCTTAGTGATGTACAACTACTGGCCATCTTAGTGATGTACAACTACAGGTCCTCTTAGTGATGTACAACTACAGGCCTTCTTAGTGATGTACAACTACAGGTCCTCTTAGTGATGTACAACTACAGGTCCTCTTAGTGATGTACAACTACAGGCCTTTTTAGTGATGTACAACTACAGGCCATCTTAGTGATGTACAACGACAGGCCTTTTTAGTGATGTACAACTACAGGTCCTCTTAGTGATGTACAACTACAGGCCTTCTTAGTGATGTACAACGACAGGCCTTTTTAGTGATGTACAGCTACAGGCCTTTTTAGTGATGTACAACTACAGGCCTTTTTAGTGATGTACAGCTACAGACCTTCTTAGTGATGTACAACGACAGGCCTTTTTAGTGATGTACAGCTACAGGCCTTTTTAGTGATGTACAACTACAGGCCTTCTTAGTGATGTACAACGACAGGCCTTTTTAGTGATGTACAGCTACAGGCCTTTTTAGTGATGTACAACTACAGGTCTTTTTAGTGATGTACAGCTACAGACCTTCTTAGTGATGTACAACTACAGGCCTTTTTAGTGATGTACAACTACAGGCTTTCTTAGTGATGTACAGCTACAGGCCTTTTTAGTGATGTACAACTACAGGTCCCCTTAGTGATGTAAAACTACAGGTCCCCTTAGTGATGTACAACTACAGGCCTTCGCAATGATGTACAACTACAGGTCATCTTAGGGATATACAACTACAGGTCCTCTTAGTGATGAACAACTACAGGCCCTCTTAGTGATGAACAACTACAGGCCCTCTTAGTGATGTACAACTACAGGCCCTCTTAGTGATGTAAAACTACAGACCTTCTTAGTGATGTACAACACGTCAACACGTGCTGTTGAACTTTCACGAGTGTCGCTGTACATCACAATGCGTACAAAGCTCCGCCCTTGATAAGAGTCCACTGATATATGTCGGGGAGAGAGGTGACTTGCAGTTTTCTCAAGAAATCATAAGTGATGTGCGTCCTTTAATTGGAACGGGTTGTAAAGTACACAGGTCAGATGAGTCTGCTGTATAAATAGCCCCTATAAA
This sequence comes from Haliotis cracherodii, assembly GCF_022045235.1. NCBI lineage: Eukaryota > Metazoa > Mollusca > Gastropoda > Lepetellida > Haliotidae > Haliotis > Haliotis cracherodii. The sequence continues at coordinate 30,958,942 of NW_027266269.1, read as the reverse complement.
TCCCAGTCAACAAGGTAGGTACTTTCGGAAGGAACCGGTGCGTAATATTTTGCCAAGATATGTATAAGAGTGTGTTCAGTACAATGCTCATGCATAGGTTGGTTGGTTGGTTGTTTTACGCCGCACTCAGCAGTATTCCAGCTATATGACGGCGGTCTATTAATAACCGAGCCTGGACCAGACAATCCAGTCTTTAATATCGTGAGCATCGACCCGCGCAATTGGGATCGATGACATGCATCAACCAAGTCAGCGAGCCTGACCACCCGATCCCGTTAGTCGCCTTATACGACTTAATACAACAAGCATAATCGCCTTTTATGGCAAGCATGGGTTGCTAAAGACCTATTCTACCCCGGATCTTCATGGGCCTAATTAACTGGGACTACTGACGTTAATAAAACGAGTATGGTATGTGAGTGGGTTGTATAATATTCCAGTTACATCATGGTGTGTCAGCTTAATGTTGGAGGAAAGCCCGAAGTGATGCAAGTCGCAGACATTTACCACTTTGGGGAAACCCACGAACAAGGGTATGGTGCGAACAAACCTTGAAACATAATCGGGGCGAACCGCGATTGGAACCCACAGTCATAGAGTTCACTCGTGCCCAAGGGACGTAACTCTGTAAAGCGATTTTTGGAGCCTCAGACGACTGGACACCCGTGCCCCCGTATGGTGCGTGCACAGCCAGTGTTAACGGTACATGCTTTTTACTGTTATAACACGTACCGCTTCAGGGGCGTTGATGACCCCAGTGTTATAGCCAAACTGGAACGATCCCATGGCGGCTGCAACTATGGACATCATGAGTCGTGGGGTCAGTTTCTGTGTAGCAGAAATACAAGAAAAAATGATGAAGTGTGTTTAAGGAATAAACAAAATAAAGTCCACTGCAAATTATCAATCTGTATACAACTCACATATCACTTCCGATTCAACAGTCTTTAACTCAAACGAGTTATGTAGTAAACAGTCGTAACATAAGGCCATCAAAGGCTGTGCAAGTGAATGAGTGAGTGAGTGAGTGAGTGAGTTAGTGGGTGGGTGGGTGGGTGGTTGTTTTGATTGAGTGAGTGAGAGAGTGGGTGGGTGGGTGGGTGGTTGTTTTGAGTGAGTGAGTGAGTGGGTTGGTGGGTGGATGTGTGGGTGAGTGAGTGAGTGAGTGAGTGAGTGAGTGAGTGAGTGAGTGAGTGAGTTTGGTGTCACTCTGCTTTGAAAATTATTTCAGTTATATGAGGGCGTGTAAGTTTGATTTCGAAGGAACGCTCGAAGGGATGTAAGTCCCAGATGTTTGCCATTTTAGTGAAACCCGCGTGCACGGGTATTGTGAAACATAATCGGGGCAAACTGGGATTCAAAACCACAATCAAAGGTTTCTGGCACGACTAAGAGATGTCTTCAAGATTATAACACTTATAATATATACTATACACACTGTCTCAGCATGTGTGTACGTGTGTGCGTGCGTATGTATGTGTCTGCTTGTACAGTAAACTACGGTCATTACAAACTCAAAGGGACCACTTATTTTAGTTCGTTATAACCGTAGTTCGTTATAAACACATATACAACACATGGACGGGACTACAAAATCAGTTCGTTATATCGGTCAGTTCGTTATAAGCGTGTTCGTTATAACCATAGTTTACTGTATTATAGACTAATTCAAGTATTATAGTGACAACACCCGAGATACCATTCCGCATTGTAACATAGATACCCCACTCAGACACAGTACGATGACTTCGAGCCGACAAATGCTTGTTTTATTCCCTTAATGCCGAGCGCATAACAGGTTAACAATAAGTACTATCTTTTAGGTATCTTGTCGGTGTGACGCGGCTAGAGATCGAATCCCCGGCTCCGGTCTAAGACCTGCACAAATTCGGGTTTTCCTCATTATCAAGATGGTACTCCGTAATAGCTGGAATACTGTTCTAAGCGATAGCAAACCAAACTCACTACGTTTAAACAAATGTATAGGTACACGGTCCACCTGGGATATAACGGTACAGGTCACATCAATATCGAACATCGGATATAGCGAGTTGATTTTGTTGGTCCAAGAAGGCATCGAAGCATAATACTATTGAACATTTGGTTATATATAATGCGTTTTGCAAACGATCACTGACATTTATGCATTTTATGATTTCTGTCATATAGCTGGAATATTGCTGAGTGCGGCGTTAAACAACAAACAAACAAACACTCACCCCATGTGCTGGGGTGTGCTGGGTCTGAACGTCACCCCCAGGCTTCTCGAGATCTGTCGTCCCATACGTCACCGTCTTTGATGTCTCAAACTTTTCACCCATGATGGCGATGGGAAAAGTCAGTCAATCCAGGTGCTGCCTGTTTCACTGTGTGTTTGATCTGAAATATGACATGACGTATGACAATCAAAATAATATAAAATGTCCTTACATATCTTTTCTCAATTGAGGAATACGTTATTTAGATTTGTCAATTACTAAAACTAATTATGTTTGTCTGGAAAAGAAGAGATGTCAAAATATAAATATAATTTGAATCTCCAAAATTACCTGCAGATGAAATGGAAGTCAATCAAGGGTCAGAAGTGGTTTTCGTTCGTCTCCACTGATATGGCCGTTAGTTTACGACTAACGTAGTTATTTGTAAAAAAGAGCTTGTATTGTCTCTGATCCTATTCCGAATTGACTATTGTAACATTCCCCTCGTTAATGTAACCACGGAGCAGAGAAACTGACTTCCGTCCATAATGAATATAACAGTTACTGTTAATTTGTATCATCGAACGAGTTGTAGAAGCTTACTCTGCCCACAGTTGGGAGCAGATCATTCATTAGTAGGTACCGGTACCGTTAAACGGGTGTGGTTTCAATGCGCCGAGGGTGCTGTTGTACAATTGAGTGAGTGAGTGAGTTGGGTTTAACGCCGCTTTTAACAGAAGTCCAGTTATATCACGGCGTGTCAGCTTAATGTGGGAGGAAAGCTCGAAGTGATGCAGGTCTCAGACGTTTACCACTTCGGTTAAACCCACGAGCACGGGTATGGTGCTGACAAACATAGAAACATAATCGGGGCGAACCGGGAATCGAACACACAATCATTGGTTTCTGAAGGGACGCAGCTCTGCACAGCGAATCGCGGCGCCTTAGACGACTGGGCCACCCGTGCCCCCTAGTAGAAGGAAATAGCTTATAGCATTGGACAATCGAATGAATTGGAAGATGTATTAACCTGTATCATTAAGTAAACTTTTTTAAGTTGAGGACATTGTAACTATTGGTAGAAGGAAATAACCTGTATCATACGACAACCGTAAATGTTGGTAGCAGAAGATAAAATGTAGTTTACGACAATCGTAAATGTTAGTATGCACAATAGCCTTTATCTTACGACAGTCGTAAATGTTAGTATGCACAATAGCCTTTATCTTACGACAGTCGTAAATGTTAGTATGCACAATAGCCTTTATCTTACGACAGTCGTAAATGTTGGTAGCAGAAGATAAAATGTAGTTTACGACAATCGTAAATGTTAGTATGCACAATAGCCTTTATCTTACGACAGTCGTAAATGTTGGTAGCGGAAGATAAAGTGTTTACGACAATCGTAAATGTTAGTACTCACGATAGCCTTTATCTTACGACAGTCGTAAATGTTGGTAGCAGAAGATAAAGTGTCGTTTACGACAATCGTAAATGTTAGTAGACACAATAGCCTTTATCTTACGACAATCGTTAATGTTGGTAGCGGAATGTAACCTGGAGTTTACGACAATCGTAACCGGCAAAAGAAAGCCTGTAGCTGTCAACAATCGTTAAATGTTGGTAGCAGACAATACCCTGGAGCTTACGACAATCGTAAATGTTGGTAGCGGAAGATAAAATGTAGTTTACGACAATCGTAGATTTTAGTAGACACGATAACCTTCATCTTACGACAATCGTAAATGTTGGTAGCAGACGATACCCGAGAGCTTACGCCAATCGTAAATGTTGGTAGCAGACGATAACTTGTAGCTTGCGACAAGCGTGCCTGATGGCATAAGGGGGTACCCTGAGGCCGTTGACCTTCTTTAATGTTGTCAGAGGAGGATAACCAGGGGCACTGTTCCATAAAGCAAAGTCTATGTTAAACTATTGCTGAGTGAAGCGAGGTCCATGATCGTATATTTAGATGAGTTCTATTAAACTAACGCAAACAAGACCAAGTCAGTGTTTCTGTGAATTTACAGACACACACACGCATGTCCCTCGTGTCTTTTGGCGTGTACATGAACACATACGAGTAGCATGTAGCCTTCATCGGATACATCAGTCCACCGATTGAATGAGTGAGTGTGTGTGGTTTTACGCCGCTTTTAGCAATATTCCAGCAATATCACGGCGGGGGACACCAGAAATGGGATTCACACATTGTACCCATGTCGAACACGTGTCTTCGGCGTGACGAGCGAACGCTTAAAGAAGGCATAAGGAAAGCAAACTCCGAACCAAAGACCGCCCGCATATCGACCAGAGGCAAACATATTTAATTCTCGTCTCATGGTACGGGAAATAAAGAAAGGTTCTATAGTTTTACTTTACAGCGCTTGGAATTGGCGTTCGATAACTATCTCTTAGAGTATATGAATGTGCATTACAGTGAATGTGCACACTTTGGATGAATGCATTACGTGTTTACTGAATTGCGGTTGTTATTGAGTATGTAAGGTCCAACAAGTCCCAGAGTTTAAGTCAATGGCATCAAAACAATTCGTCATATGCCCCCTGGAAATTGGCGCAATGTAAATGTATATACAGTAAACTACGGTTATAACGAACTCAAAGGGACAACTAATTTTATTTCGTTATAACCGTAGTTCGTTATAAGTATATATATAGCATAACTACAGCAAATAGTCGGGACCAAAAAAGTAAGTTCGTTATAACCGTCAGTTCGTTATAAGCGTGTTCGTTATAACCGTAGTTTACTGTATATCATATATGTTAATATCCTACATTCGGATGATCCGGTCGTATGAGGCGTCCGAATTACTCTGCTTTTGATCCTGCTTTGTGATTGGTCGCTATCAAATCTATTTTCAGCTTTGTTTGTATTTGCTGACTTTTTGTTTCAATGCAAATGTCGACAGATGACGTGTTGCGATTATTAGATTATTTCAAACAAAAGTGGCAGCGAATGTAAGGCGGATACCCAGTAAACAATTTTGTTTATATCTGTTGTTTAACGCGGCACTCATGATCAGCAACATTTCAGCTGTATGACAGCGGAATGAAAATACTCGAGTTTTGAACAGACAATCCAGTTATTGATATTGCGAGCAACGATTCACAGAGTCGGGGAAAGATGATACGCCATCATACAGTTGCCGAGCCCCCCTTTTCCTCCCCCGCCCCGAATCCATTAAGTCACCTCTTAAGCATGTATTGCTGGGGACCACGCCTATGCCGGAATCCGACCCGGTTCCCAATGCTGTTTGTTTGTTTGTTTGTTTGTTTGTGTAACGCCGCACTCAGCAAATTCCAGCTATATGACGGCGGTCTGTAAATAATCGAGTCTGGACCAGAGAACCCAGTGATTGACATCATCAGCATCAATCCATGCACTTGGGATCGATGACATACATCAACCAAGTCAGCGAGCCTGACCACCCGATCACGTTAGTCGCCTCGCCTTTTACGACAAGCATAGTCGCCTTTTACGGCAGGCATGGGTTGCTGAAGACCTATTCTACCCCGGATCTTTACATGCACAAGGACAATGTGACATCTACTTATACACAGCTTCACACTTGGATCTGCTTTTTCACGTAGGGTTATGTGTATTATTATGAGGGGAACGCTATTTTTTAGGGCATTATCATTTGCAGAAGCCCGAGGTGTTCCATTAACTGGCCGACGAAGGAGGGCGGTTGAAATGACCGAGAGCTTCTGCAAATGATAATGCCCTGAAAAATAGAGTTACCGTTATTATAGCTAAAAATGGATGGACTTTGTTTTCAGATAAAAAGAAACAACAATATCGGTTTTGGAAACATTTACTGCAATCAACACGAATGTCACTGAGCCACTTTTACAAATATGGAAACGTCACCAGATGACGTCACTATTGAACGGTACGTCACTTATCCCTATGCTATAACGTCACCTAACAACGGGCGTGATAATGGCCCGTCGTCAGGCAATATGAGGGCATTATCAAGTTACAGTGGCCCGCTCATTTCTGATAACATGCGGGCGGTTTAATGATAATTCCATCCATTTCAGCTATAATAAAACATATATCGACTCGAATGACAGAATATTGAACAGACTTCATATTTTAAAAAATAAACATACACACTGCCATTGCGTTGAATGTAGGCAAACCTTCAATTCGAAAGCTGTAACGCGTTCCGTTCCGAATAAAATGAACAGTTATCAAATCCACGTTTGAAACCTCAAATTGAATATTAAAAATGTTTACTTTCTAATTCTACCACTTAATACACTGATTGTTTGTTTGTATGTTTGTTTGTTGTTTAACGCCAAACTCAGCAATATCCCAGCTATATGACGTCGGTCTCTAAATAATCGAGTCTGGATCAGACAATCCAGTGATTAATAGCATGAGCATCGATCCGAGTAACTGGGATACGATGAAATGCATTAGCGAGTCTGACCACCCGATCCCGTTAGTCGCCTCTTACGACAAGCATTGTCGCCTTTTTACGGCAAGCATGGGTTGCCGAAGACCTATTCTACCCCGGTCTTACGCTGATTGAGAGAGACTGGAAGTTATAACTTACGATTGGGAATCCGCGCTCCGTCTCTAAGAATTGAACAGGTCTGTAGTGACTGATATCCTTAAGTGAAAACACTACAACGCGTATCGGACCTGGGATGAATCAGCACTTTAGCCATGTGACGAAGCCCTCCGACCTATCACTGCTATCTTCTAAAGCCGCGGTGCATTGTCATTCATCATCAGAAATCCGAGCGATCACGTGATGGTGTTTACATAATTACCATAGACAGTCACATGTCGTCTACATTTCAAGATTAGATCCTTGGGCTGTGTTTGTTGTGGAACCGTTCGATCGACTTCAGTAAATGACCGAGGGTTTTTAAAAAAAAAAAATGTTTTATACACAATACAAATTGCTCTCGGGGGCCGGGAGTAAGTGGGTTTTGTTTATCGCGGCTTTGAACAATATTTGAAGTTATATCACTGGGTGTCAGTTTGGTGTGGGAGGAAATCCCGACATGATGCGGCCTCGGATGTTTATCACTTTGGTGAAACCTACGATCACGGTATGGTACTCACAAACGTGGAAACATAATCGGAGCGAACCGGGATTCGAACCCATAGGTTTCTCGTGTGACGAAGGGACGCAACTCTGAAAAGCAAATGAGACGACTGGTCACACGGACCTAACGTGTTCTCGGTACATTCCGATTGTCCTGAAAACATGCTGGGTGAACCTAATCAGTGGCTGAAAAACTATTTTGTCTGACAGAATTCGGGTAGTTTCGGGAGCCAGTTAATACGACCGCCCACGTCCCGGGTCTGAGCACCAGATCGTCGTTCGGTCCCTTGCTCATAAACGAAAAAAGCACGTAGTTCTTGGATAATGATTTAGCGTGTAATCTTACTGAGAAACTAAATTACTCCAAAACACACGTGGTCCCAGTCATGTCCCCAACGCCTGTTGGAGAGCGGAAGGTCCGGAGTTCGATCCCCGGCCGCGTCTTACCAAAAGACGTTAAAAGATTGTACTTGTTGTTACCCTGTCTGGCGCTCGGCATTAAGGGGCTAAAACAAGGACTGGTCGGCTTGGAGTCAGTATACTGTGTCTGAGTGGGGTATTCATGTTAACCTGCGACATGGTATCTCAGTGAGCTAGCACTATAAATCGGCATCAGTCCGATCTAGTACAAGCAGCCACACACACACATACACGTGCATGCACGTCGCTATATAAGTGCAATAATCTTGGACGCGACGTTAACCCCATTTCACCTCGCCCAACGCCTGTTGATGACGGCTTGCGGATTCTCGGAGTTAAGTATTCTTGTAAGTTACGAAGGTAGCATGCATATTATCAACTCCTACACCCCCTGCCGCACCCCCTGTTATTGACACATGCCAAGATTCAAACAGTAGTTCACAAGCGAAAAGGACGCATTTAGAAGAAATATTTCTGTGACACTTGATCAAAAGGTTTGTGCCCTCCAGTGGACTCTCGGGATGGTAACTCAAGAGAGAACAAAGGCGATTATTACGTCACAAGCAAGTGACGTAACATCAAGCATTACCACGTAATGATATCCGTCCAGGCCGAACAGCCGACTTGTATGGGTTTGTGCAGGACGGCCGCTTGCCAATGAGATTATAGCCAATAGTTCATTAATAATAATAATAATAATAATAATAATAATAATAATAATAATGATGATGATGATGATGATGATATTAATAATAAAAACCTTTACTGCGTTTCTATTTTTTAATCTGTAAACGATATAATAATCATATGAATGACAAACGCGCTGTTTGCCAAATACATGCATGTAACGATATTTGTTTGTGTATGGCCACAGAAGCAGGTTGGGTTCAGCGGGAAGTAATGGATGCTAACGCGGCTCCGGGTACACATGCACTGCGACCTGTATGTCCGTGTAGAGAAAAGTGTGTCGTGTAAGTGCTGTTCACGAGATGCAGCTCTCTTGAACACAACTCTTGTTGTAACTTAATACTACATAAAGAAACGGTTATAGGCACGATAAACTGGTGTTGTTTGCCAAAGGTAGGGTCCAGGTGATTTTGAGACAAACAAACAATATGGCTGTCATGTATAAACATATGTAAATAACATGTTTAAATATATACGTAAACCTCTTTGCTTGGCTTTCCAAGTCTATCGTATCTGCCTATCAAACACCATCCATTAATCCCCCCACCCAACTGACACTATGATTGAGCCACATTTATGGCATGGCTGTATAAGTAGGGAGACGGTTTATGGCAGGGTTTCAGTCATGTCAACTCAATGCGACAGGAGACCCGTGAAGATCCGGGGTAGAATAGGTCTTCAGCAACCCATGCTTGACGGACAAGGCGACTGTGCTTGTCGTAAGAGGAGACTAACGGGATCGGGTGGTCAGACTCGCTAACTTGGTTGAAGCATGTCATCGATCCGAATTGTGTGAATCGATGCTCATGATGTCAATCACTGGATTGTCTGGTCCAGACTCGTTTATTTACAGACCGCCGTCATAAAGCTGGAATACTGCTGAGTGTGGCGTTAAACAACAAACAAACCAACCAGTCATGTCAACTCAAAACGACAGGAATAGCGATAGAGATGCAAGTCGTCGTTCTAACTCACTAACCATGGCTAAAATACTGTCGCTGTGGCTTTAACTTTGAACTCTCTCACTCAAAAAAACTATATCATTTGGTGGACTGCCTGGATGTTTATATTGCAGAGTATTTTTCTCCGTCCGTCAAAGAACATGTTTGCATGTTCGTCTAGGAGCAGGAATGGAAAAGGTAATCTGTCGCCAGTAAACATTATACCCTCTCACTCAACCCCAGAACACAAAATAGTTGGTCCCTAAGGAATGCAGAGCATGATGTTCATCATTTCAGTGCACAAAAAGTCTTTTAGTAATGTCATTCAGTATAAGTCTGAACCCTGTCAGCTGATAGTGTGACACACGTGGGTTCGTACAGGTCGTGATACCAGTTATCCTGTACAGATTACATCTGAAGTCGTTAACATCACCTGGCGAAAGGTGTTGCTGACAGGCAAAGAGGAGCAGTGATGGTGAGTAAGTGAGTATGGTTTTACGCCGCTTTTAGCAATATTCCAGCAATATCACGGCGGGGACACTAGAGTGAGTGAGTGAGTGAGTTAGGTTTAACGCCGCTTTTAACAATATTCCAGTCATATCACGGCGGGTCAGCTTAATTTGGGAGGAAAGCCCGAAGTGATGCAGGTCTCAGACGTTTACCACTTCGGTGAAACCCGTGAGCACGGGTATGGTGCTGACAAACCTAGAAACATAATTGGGGCGAACCGGGATTCGAACCCACAATCATAGGTTTCTGGCGTGCCCAAGGGACGCAACTCTGCCTTAGACGACTGGGCCACCCGTGCCCCCCGGGGACACTAGAAATGGGCTTCACACATTGTACCCATGTCGGGAATCGAACCCGGGTCCGCGGCGTGACGAGCGAACGCTTTAACCACCAGGCTACCCGTCCGCCCCCCCCCAGTGATGGTGAGGTGAAATGGGGTTAAACTTCGCGTTCAAAGTAATTACCTTTTTTCAATTATTTAGCGTGTGGCTGCTTGTACTAGTCCGGACTAATGCCGATTTATAGTGCTAGCTCACTGAGATACCATGCCGCAGTTTAACATGAATACCCCACTCAGACACAGTATACTTACTCCGAGCCGACCAGTCCGTGTTTTAGCCCCTTAATGCCGAGAGCCAGACAGGGTAACAACAAGTACCATCTTTTAACATCTTTTGGTACGACGCGGGCGGGGATCGAACCCCGGACCTTCCGCTCTACGGGCGGATGCTCTACCTCTAGACCACGGAGGCGGTCCCACGCAATTGGAATACGATGACATACATCAACCAAGTCAGCGAGCCTGACCACCCGATCCCGTAAGTCTTTCAACAAGCATAATCGCCTTTTACCGTCAGCATGGGTTGCTGAAGACCTATTCTATGCCGGATCTTCACGAGTCGGGCTACGTGTAACACGTTTAGCAGTGAAACACGTTTATTCCCCCAAAACACGACCCCATTCTTGGGGTGCCCCCAGGTTTTAACCCCAAAAATATCTGGTTTTGCAGCAGCAGCTGAAAACATATCCAGTCTCCATACGAAATAAAACTTTGCCACTTTAAACACTTTAAGACCCTAAATAGGCCAAGCTGTTAAACACAATTCTATACATGTTTAGTTGTTGATGGTTGGTTGTTGTTCTAAAAGCCTTAAAATTAAGAAACGCGCTTAGGTTTGTGTTTGGATACAAACACATTTTGTATAGTTTAAATCTTGATCCAGATCGTTTATAGTGATCTTGTTCCATTCAACGTAAAAATACTATATCCTAAGCATCCCCCGTCCCACTTTCCCCGAAGAACGTTATATAAAGAGGTCTTATTTAATGATAGAAAACTAAGGTCAGGGCTCAGATAAGGCCTGGGTTAATATTGAGGACACTTGTATAATACCTTAAAATCATCTCAACATGGCATTAACCCAGATGACGGTTCGCGAACTGTGCCATTCGAGTTTCCTATTGGTTTTCTACTCACACAGCAAGGGGCGGTCGGGTAGCCAAGTGGTTAAAGCGTTCGCTCGTCACGCCTAGGGCCCGAGTTCGATTCCCGATATGGGTACAATGTATGTAGCCCATTTGTGGTGTCCCCCGCCGTGATATTGCTGGAATATTGCTAAAAGCGGCGTAAAACCATACTCACTCACTCACTCACTCATCCAACTACATTTGTGTTCACGGTGGATGTTGACCTCGGCAGTTCAGGTACATAGTAGCATACATATCTATAGTGAGTGAGTGTGTTTGATTTAATGCCACTTTGAACAGTATTCCAGTTATATCACGGGGTGTAAGCTTCATGTGGGAAAAAAGTAGCTCACAAACGTTTATCATTCCATATGTACACAACCCATGGTTACATATCAGTTCAAGAGAGTTAAGTAGTCAAACAGTCGTATCATTGGGCCATAGCATCAAGGGCTGTACAGATAAGTGAGTGGGATTGATATTACTCTGCTTGGAACAATAATTCAGTTGTTTGAGGGCGTGTAAGTTTGATTTGGGGGAACGTTTAAAGTGATGCAGGTCCCAGAGTCCTGCCAATTTGGCGAAAGACACAACAACGGGAATGGAGCTGTCACAGAAACATAATCGGGTTGAACCGGGATTCGAACCCACAATGCTAGGTTTCTGGCGTACCCAAGAGACGCAGCTCTGCACAGCGAATCGCGGCGCCCTAATGTAGGTCACCCGAGCCCCCTGGATATCGTGAAGTTCCGTGAGAGGTCATATAATCATCATGCTGTGTACATGGGTTGTCATCATAAGATATAAACCTTCGTCTGTACAAACATTCCGCCCAGTGTTTTATATCAGAGGTTGACGGTTTATTCCTGGGGGAATAGCTCTTGTGTGGCCATACAATGGATTTATCTCACAACGGTATATTTACCACAATTTACATGTGAATGCGAAGCTCTTGTTTGTCGCCGTATTGCCATGTGAGCTCCTGACGACGTTTGTTTGTGTTAAGGCTCTGTTCAGTGCATCTTAAGTCAATGTTAAAATACTTATGAGACGCTGTTTTGGTGTAATAAGCTTGAGCGAGTGAGTATGGTTTTACGCCGTTTTTAGCAATATTCCAGTAATATTCCAGCAGTATCACGGCGGGAGACACCAGAAATGGGCTTTACACTTTGTAACCATGTCGGAAATCGAAACCGGGTCTTCGGCGTGTGAGTGAGTGAGTATGGTTTTACGCCGCTTTAAGCATTTTTCCAGCAATATCACGGCGGAGGACACCAGAAATGGGCTTCACACTGTGTACCCATGTCGGAAATCGAACCCGGGTCTTCGGCGTGACGAGCGAACGCTTTAACCACTAGGCTACCCGACCGCCCCGTAATAAGCTTAAAGAAGGCGGGGTATATATTTTTTTAATTTGACGTACTTTCAACACTGTTACATTGTATGTGTTCAGTTTGACATTAGCAACTGACCGTCACGATGAGAACTCTTATTATAGATCCCAGCTATGGATGCTTGTCTTTAAAGGCGATTTGATAGATCGGGTGGTCTTGCGTGGTGATATAGTTGATAGCGTGTCATTGTTTGTTTGTGGTTTAACGCCGCACCCAGCATCATTTCAACGATATGACGGCGGTCTGTAAATAATCGAGTCTGGACAAGGCCATCCAGTGATTGATATAATGAGCACCAATCTACGCGATTGGGATACGATGCATCAACCAAGTCAGCGAGCCTGACCACCCGATACCGATAGTGTCATTGTACCCGACTGAATATCAATCACTGGATTGTGGGGTCCAAACTCAATCATTTATCTGACGAACGTAAACAAACAAAACAATGGCGTGAATTGGCCGACGTGCGTGAAATTGTGGAGAGTCAAAACAAATTGCTATCATTTGAGTGAGTGAGTGAGTTGGATTTGGTTTAACGTCGTGTTTCAGTTACACCAAGGGGTGTCAGCAAAGTGATGCAAAGCAGCGGAAGCAGGGATTCGAACCCACGATCTTATTTGTCTGTCACAAATGTTGATTGTTGATGTTACCATAGGATACCAGACGCCCGTGGTCTGTTCCATCTCCGGCCACGTCATGCAAAAAAGTCGTTAAAAGGCTGCATGTTTGTTCAACTTGCTTAGCGTTGACCATTAAGGGAATAAAACAATGACTGACCGGCTCGAAGACAGTTTTATGCGATGATTTTATGGGTGGAGTATCCATGTTAAATTAGCGAGAACTATAAAACCGGCATCAATCCGGACTAAACACGCACGTACGCACGCACGCACGCACGCACGCACGAACGCACCTCCGCGCGCGCGCGCACGCACATCGATATATAAGTCCAATAATCTTGAGCGTTAAACTCCATTTCACTTCAACACCACCTCGTAACATACATGTACCAACAGTTACAGGGCTTACCTGAAAAAGCAGTATTCCAAATGTATCACTCCTCCACTAAATGCGGCCAGCACACCAGATCCGTGGCTAGCAAGAACGCATGAACTGTCGAGATATGTCCTTAATCCTCACCGTCCCTGCAATAGGAGATAATGTCCACAACTGTGTCCCACAAACTCACAACAACGTCCCTGGGAAATATCAACCCTTATGAATACCCATATCAGAATACCCGTTCTATATATCTTCCCAAAGTAAACACAAAGCGACCGTGTAAGGAGCTTTCAGGAGGCACTAGTAGGGAGCTACGCATTGATGACAATATTGTATGTACATATGTGTACACACAACAGACGTGCCTTGGAATATACAGCGTGATTCTATAGGTGAATATGTATGCACTTTATGTACATGGTTATTTCATCCCCTCTGCACTGAGTAATATTTTCAACTTACCAGGAAAGCTGGTTGTGAAATGGGATTAAACGTCGCGTTCACGCTTTATATATTTATATTGCGAAGTGAATGCACGTATGTGTGGCTGCTTGTACTAATCGTTTCTTCTTTTATTACCTCTGAGGGAAGGAGGTGCGGGTTAGTACATTTCGCTTACAGCTGATTGGCTGTTTGAGAATGCTGCCATTTGATTGGTTGCCGGAACTACTTTCTTCACCCATATATGAGGTTCATTCATCTTTATCCCACAAAGAAACCACACAAATTCTACCGAATAGAAGTTTTCATTTTAAAATTAGGATAAACGTTAACATTTGTTGCAAACGCTTATGGCTTACACAATACATTGATAGGATTTCTTAAAACATTAAATATGTTTGAATAATCATCTGCTACCTCTTAGTACGTGGAACGAAAACAAACATGGCGACAATTGAATACTCTAGTCACGATCGATGAAATGCTATTTGAAAGAGTAAACATGGAACAGTTTCAATGGGTTTTTTTGGTCAAAACAGAGATCGGTGAGCTTCGGATAATTGTTCGTCCAGAAACAGTGTCTTCAGTGTCTGCCATACCCCCTCACACACGCACGCACGCACGCACGCACGCTAACTCTCCGCCTAGATCAGGGGTTCGTGGATAATTTAGCGACTGACGATTTCCTGGATGGTCTTAGCCACACCATTGACATTCATAAACATGCCAAAAGGTTTGCAGGACGGCACCTATATTAACCCATTTTTGGAGGACAATGAAATTGTCAACGTAATTGAAAAAAAACTGCGCTAGTTCTGAGATCCTTCCTTGCCAATAAACTAAATGAGAAATACCCTGTTGAAAACAACCCTCCCTGAACATGTTCGCATCCAATAGTTTCAATGGGGTGAGAAATCAAGATGGATCTGAATACGAGTCAAGCAATTATTGGACTCACTGGAGAAGTTTCGAGTTTTAAACCGAAAAAAACTATAGGTTTTCTCTTTCAGATTCCATAGAAATGTCAAAATTAAGGCTAAAAAAATCATTAAAGAAACAGGGAAGAGGAAACCTACCTTACCGAGCTGAGGTTATTTCTGACCATGAAATCAACTGAACGATGCAGGCCAACTCGGTATAACTTCACCGAAATCCATATTGAGACGGCGTTAAACAAACAACATTGGGAACCGGTGCGGATTCCGTCTTGTGTGTGTGTGTGTGGGGGGGGGTCAATGTGAAACGCGATTCCAAGAATCATGAGTATCACATTCCAGCCTAGTTCGCTAAGTGTTGAAACTGGACTTTTATAGTCAGTTAACACCCTAGCCTCTGGAAGACGAAATCTTTCCAACATTCAAGTTCCAATGCACCGATTGAACCCGTTGCCAGGCCTATGTCCGCGCATGCATTCTCCTCTGCGGTTTGTGACTCGAATGTGATACCCGTAGCCTCATCGGTACACAAACATGACGTGGTTCTATCATCCAATTCATCCAATGCGCAATGACGACCACTAAACTGGTGAATGGATTGAAGGAAACTGCACGTGTTTGATTAATTATCAGATATCCTATGCCACCTACTATGACTTACTTAATGTTTATAATGACTGAAAACAAAATGATTTCCAGTGTTGAATGACGGAATATTTGGTTTAATATTCCCAGATATAGATACGTTTTATTACTATTTTACTATCTTGGAATGATAATGTAGTTTGGCTGTGCTTCGGGTCCATTTCCAGGAATTTGATGCCGTTTCACAGAGTAGGAATATGCCAAAATGTGATTTCGCCTCCCTTATAAAGGTGAATGTTGGTGTTTCTTCTTTCGCTTCTTGTGTATAAAATTGACGGTAGGAAATAAAACAAAGGCTAATGACTTACAAAATTCCATTCCTCGTCACTCGTAAATTATTGCCTTTGTATCTTTACAAACACAGAATTTGTATATGTGTGATTGTAGGATCGTGAAATTGATAAAAATAGGAAGCAGATTGATAAAAATAGTGTTGTTTTGGTGGATGGATCTACCCATTTGGTGAGTGAGTGAGTGAGTGAGTGAGTTGGGTTTAACGCCGCTTTTAACAGTATTCCAGTTATATCACGGCGTGTCAGCTTAATGTGGGAGAAAAGCCCGAAGTGATGCAGGTCTTAGACGTTTACCAATTCGGTGAAACCCACGAGCACGAGTATGGTGCTGACAAACCTAGAAACATAATCGGGTCGAACCGGGATTCGAACCCACAATCATAGGTTTCTGGCGTACCCAAAGGGACGCAACTCTGCACAGCGAATCACGGCGCCTTAGAGGACTGGGCCACCCGTGCCCCCTCTACCCATTGGTGTAGTAGTTGTGTTGGTGTGTACTAGTCCGGACTAACACCGAGTGCTAGCCCACTGAGTTGGTTGGTTGGTTGGTTTGTTGTTTAACGCCGCACTCAGCAATATTCCAGCTATATGTCAGCGGTCTGTAAATAATCGAGTCTGGACCAGACAATCCAGTAATTAATATCATGAGCATCGATCCACGCAATTGGGATCGATGACATGCATCAACCATGTCAGCGAGCCTGACCTCCCGATCCCGTTAGTCGCCTCTTACGACAAGCATAAACACCTTTTACGGCAAGCATGGGTTGCTGAAGACCTATTCCACCCCGGAATCTTCACGAATCGCTAGCCCACTGAGATACCATGCCGCGGTTTAACATGGACGCTCCACCCAGCCACACACACTCGGTGACTCGGTGCCGACCAGTCCTTGTTTTAACCCCGGGCATATGGTCAGCTGATAGTGTGACACACGTGGGTTCGTACAGGTCAAGATACCAACTATCTTGTACAGATAACATCTGTCGTGAACATCACCTGGCTGACGGCTGTGTTAATGACAAACAAGGAGGAGCGGTGATGGTGGTGGTGAGGTGAATGGGTCTAGCTTCGCCTTCAAATTATTTATTCATTTCACTTATATAGCGACGTGCACACATGTACACGTGTATGTGCGTGAGTACATTCATGTGTGTGTATTGGCTTGTACTAGTGGGGACTAATGCTGGTTTTATAGTGCCAGTCCACTGAGATACTTTTGCGCAGTTTAACATTGATACGCCAACCACCCACCCACTCATACTCGGTACCGACCAGTCCTTGTTTTATCCACTTAATGCCGAGCACCAGACAGGGAAACAACAAGTACCCTCTTTTAACGACTTTCGGTATGGCGCAACCGGGGATCGAACCATCGACCTTCCGCTCTCCGAGCAGATGCTTTAGCTTCATGTAGTACAACATGGGGGCGATTTCGTCGTTGTTGTCGTCGTGTGTCTTGTACACGTGTGTTATGTGTGTTATGTGCCGCTGAGTGTCACGTACATGTGGCTGTTGTACACGCGTGTCATGTTGTCGTCGTGTGTCTTGTACACGTGTGTTATGTGCGTTATGTGCCGCTGAGTGTCACGCACATGTAGCTGTTGTACACGTGTCATTGTTGTCGTCGTGTGTCTTGTACACGTGTGTTATGTGTTTTATGTGCCGCTGAATGTCACGTACATGTAGCTGTTTTACACGTGTGTCATGTTGTCGTCGTGTGTCTTGTACACGTGTGTTATGTGTTTTATGTGCCGCTGAGTGTCACGTACATGTAGCTGTTGTACACGTGTGTCATGTTGTCGTCGTGTGTCTTGTACACGTGTGTTATGTGTTTTATGTGCCGTTGAGTGTCACGGACATATGTAGCTGTTGTACACGTGTGTCATGTTGTCTTCGTGTGTCTTGTACACGTGTGTTATGTGCGTTATGTGCCGCTGAGTGTCACGTACATGTAGCTGTTGTACACGTGTGTCATGTTGTCGTCGTGTGTCTTGTACACGTGTGTTATGTGTTTTATGTGCCGTTGAGTGTCACGGACATATGTAGCTGTTGTACACGTGTGTCAAGTTGTCGTCGTGTGTCTTGTACACGTGTGTTATGTGCCGTTGAGTGTCACGTACATGTAGCTGTTGGTTATGTAGTGTAGGTGGAGTAGAATTAACACTGGTTATGTTGTCTGGGTGGGGGTAGGTAGGAGTAACACTTATGTTGTAAGGGTGGGGGTAGGTAGGAGTAACACTGGTTATGTTGTATGAGTGAGGGTTGGTAGAGTAACACTGGTTATGTTGTATAGGTGGGGGTGGGTAGAAGTAACACTGGTTATGTTGTATGGGTGGGGGTAGGTAGGAGTAACACTGGTTATGTTGTATGGGTGGGGGTGGGTAGAAGTAACACTGGTTATGTTGTATGGGTGGGGGTAGGTAGGAGTAACACTGGTTATGTTGTATGGGTGGGGATAGGTAGGAGTAACACTGTTTATGTTGTATGGGTGGGGGTAGGTAGAAGTAACACTGGTTATGTTGTATAGGTGGGGGTGGGTAGGAGTAACACTGGTTATGTTGTATGGGTGGGGGTAGGTAGGAGTAACACTGGTTATGTTGTATGGGTGGGGGTAGGTAGGAGTAACACTGTTTATGTTGTATAGGTGGGGATGGGTAGGAGTAACACTGGTTATGTTGTATGGGTGGGGGTAGGTAGGAGTAACACTGGTTATGTTGTATAGGTGGGGTCAGGTAGGAGTAACACTGGTTATGTTGTATGGGTGGGGGTAGGTAGGAGTAACACTGGTTATGTCGTATGGGTGGGGTCAGGTAGGAGTAACACTGGTTATGTTGTATGGGTGGGGGTAGGTAGGAGTAACACTGGTTATGTCGTATGGGTGGGGGTAGGTAGGAGTAACACTGGTTATGTCGTATGGGTGGGGTCAGGTAGGAGTAACACTGGTTATGTTGTATGGGTGGGGGTAGGTAGGACTAACACTGGTTATGTTGTATGGGTCGGGGTAGGTAGGACTAACACTGGTTATGTTGTATGGTGGGGATGGGCAGAGTAACACTGGTGATGTTCTATAGATGGGGGTAGGTAGTACTAACACTGGTTATGTTATATGGTGGGGGTGGGTAGAGTAACACTGGTTATGTTGTATGGGTGGGGGTGGGTAGAGTAACACTGGTTATGTTGTATGGGTGGGGGTAGGTAGGGGTAACACTGGTTATGTTGTATGGGTGGGGGTAGGTAGGAGTAACACTGGTTATGTTGTATGGGTGGAGGTAGGTAGTAGTAACACTGGTTATGTTGTATGGGTGGAGGTAGGTAGGAGTAACACTGTTATGTTGTATGGGTGGGGTGGGTAGGAGTAACACTGGTTATGTTGTATGGGTGGGGGTAGGTAGGAGTAACACTGGTTATGTTGTATGGGTGGGGGTAGGTAGGAGTAACACTGGTTATGTTGTATAGGTGGGGGTAGGTAGGAGTAACACTGGTTATGTTGTATTGGTGGGGGTAGGTAGGAGTAACACTGTTTATGTTGTATAGGTGGGGGTGGGTAGGAGTAACACTGGTTATGTTGTATGGGTGGGGGTAGGTAGGAGTAACACTGGTTATGTTGTATGGGTGGGGGTAGGTAGGAGTAACACTGTTTATGTTGTATAGGTGGGGGTGGGTAGGAGTAACACTGGTTATGTTGTATGGGTGGGGGTAGGTAGGAGTAACACTGGTTATGTTGTATGGGTGGGGGTAGGTAGGAGTAACACTGGTTATGTTGTATAGGTGGGGGTAGGTAGGAGTAACACTGGTTATGTTGTATAGGTGGGGGTAGGTAGGAGTAACACTGGTTATGTTGTATGGGTGGGGGTAGGTAGGAGTAACACTGGTTATGTTGTATAGGTGGGGGTAGGTAGGAGTAACACTGGTTATGTTGTATTGGTGGGGGTAGGTAGAGTAACACTGGTTATGTTGTACAGCCGGGGGTAGGTAGGAGTAACACTGGTTATGTTGTATGGGTGGGGGTGGGTAGGAGTAACACTGGTTATGTTGTATGGGTGGGGGTGGGTAGGAGTAACACTGGTTATGCTGTATGGGTGGAGGTAGGTAGAGTAACACTAGTTATGTTGTACAGCCGGGGGTAGGTAGGAGTAACACTGGTTATGCTGTATGGGTGGAGGTAGGTAGGAGTAACACTGGTTATGTTGTACAGCCGGGGGTAGGTAGGAGTAACACTGGTTATGTTGTATGGGTGGGGGTGGGTAGGAGTAACACTGGTTATGTTGTATGGGTGGGGGTGGGTAGGAGTAACACTGGTTATGCTGTATGGGTGGAGGTAGGTAGGCGTAACACTGGTTATGCTGTATGGGTGGGGGTAGGTAGGAGTAACACTGGTTATGTTCTATAGGTGGGGGTAGGTAGGAGTAACGCTGGTTATGCTGTATGGGTGGGGGTAGGTAGGAGTAACACTGGTTATATTGGATGGGGGGGGGGGGGGGGGGGGGTAGGTAGGACAAACACTGGTTAGGTTGTTCGGTTTCGCTCAGGTGAGATTGGTCATTGGTGTTTGTCTGAATCGCCACAACCCTCGTCTGCACAATGTTTTCACATGCATCCATACTTAAAGTAAATGTTACATCCCATGTCTGCTCTTCAATGCATTTCTCTAGTTACCATTTCTATAGGATTATAAAACGTGTTTGTCAATGCGAAACATCCATATGAACAGCCCTGACACGTCCATACCAACAACTGAGTGTTTTCATCTGCCCCAAGTTACTGGGAAGCCAGGACAGATATACCTGACAATTAACCCCGTATGTTTATGTATGAGGTCCGCCCTGTCTCTCTCGGCTGACAACGAGTTCAATAGCACATAATGCTACGTGCTGATGTGAGGTACCCGATGACTGTGAATACGGTGACAGCATATTTGCATAGATAACAACAACTGAGAAACATCGTGACAATGAAGGGAATTCTTTTGCTGTTATTATGGAATACTGTTATCTAGAGAGCAATAATGATAGTGTCACGCCATCCATCAATGGTTGTGAAGGTTGAGGCCTTAACGTAGTGACAATTGGATCAATGACAAATTCCTTAATTAATCCCATGTGATTGTTTGTGGGGTTTCAGCATACTGTAAATGTAATATTGCCAGCTGGAATTATATTGAGATAACTGGATAAAAATAGGATCTGTGAGTATCTGGGTAGAATAGGTCTTCAGCAACCCATGCTTGTAAAAATTGACTATGCTTGTCGTAAGAGGCGACTAACGGGATCGGGTGGTCAGGCTCGCTGACTTGATTGATTCATGTCATCGATCCCAATTGGGTGGATCGATGCTGATGATGTCAAGCACTGGCCATGGATTGTCTGGTCCAGACTCGATTATTTCCAGCCGTCATATAGCTGTAATATTGCTGAGTGCGACGTTAAACAACAAACAAACAAGCAAGGATAATCATGGCACTCTTCTTCACATTCTGATGCGCTTTAGCGTAGATAGAGACATTAGAAATGCTGGCTTTTGACAATGCTTTGGTAAGTGTATTTGTACATTCTTTAACCATGTTGGTTGGTTGGTTGGTTGGTTGGTTTGTTGTTTAGCGCCGCACTCAGCAATATCCCAGCTATATGACGTCGGTCTCTAAATAATCGAGTCTGGACCAGACAATCCAGTGATTAATATCATGAGCATCGAGCCACGCAATTGGTATCGATGACATGCGTCAACCAAGTCAGCGAGCCTGGCCACCCGATCCCGTTTGTCGCCTTTTACGACAAGCATAGCCGCCTTTTACGGCAAGCATGGGTTGCTGAAGATCTATTCTACCCCGGATCATCACGGGTCTCTTTCGCCATGTAATTTATGACATTACAGGCCAATTCTCGAGCCTGCTGATAGGTGATTTGATCATGCTTACCTGCTTTGACATGTTTATCTGTTTGTAATGAACTTCTATCAAACGACGTTTAGATGTGGTATTAACTTGTCAAAACGAGTTCCAAATTGTTTTACAAGCAACACTTGTGTCCTCGGGAGCGTAGTCAATTTCATCGTCATGACATGCACGTGCACGACATGCGTTAACCCTCTCTACCTGTAACCAACCAATTTCAAGCCAAAATCTGTGCACCGCCACCTTTTCTCAAAACCGGTTGTTTTTTTTGTTGGTTCAACTTATCCTGGTGAGGTGAGGTGAAATGGGGTATAACGTCGCGTCCAAGATTATTGCACTTATATAGCGACGTGCATGTATGTGTGTGTGTTTGTGTGTCTGCTTGTACTAGTCCGGACTGATGCCGATTTATAGTGCTAGCTCACTGAGATACCATGCCGCAGTTGAACATGAATACCCCACTCAGACACAGTATACTGACTCCGAGCCGACCAGTCCTTGTTTTAGCCCCTTAATGCCGAGCGCCAGAGAGGGTAACAAAAAGTACCATCTTTTAACGTCTTTTGGTTTGACGCGGTCGGGGATCGAACCCCGGACCTGCCGCTCTCCGGGCGGACGCTCTACCACTAGACCACTTATCCTGGATTACCGGTAGGTATGAAATTAAATCATATGTCAATGTTTACGTCGTCAACAAAAGCTTTGTTATGTCCACTTATCTGTTCATCTCTTATCATAAGCTGGAATATAGCTGAGTGCGGCATTAAATAACACACAAACAAACAAACAAAAGCTTATCAGCTGTTAAGGCCAGTCAAAAATATATTGTTGTTATTGATAGGATAAGAAGGGAAAACGGATCTTTTAGAAAAATGTTTTATTTCATCTATTAAAGTAAACTTGATTCTTTGTTTGTATGTTTTGTTTGTTTCTTGTTTAACGCCGCACTCAGCAATATCCCAGCTATATGACGGCGGTCAGTACATAATCGAGTCTGGACCAGACAATCCAGTGATTGACATCATGAGCATCGATCCAAGCACTTGGGATCAATGACATGCGTCAACCATGTCAGCGAGCCTGATCACCCGATCCCGTTAGTCGCCTCCTAAGACAAGCATAGTCGCCTTTTACTGCAAACATGGGTTGCTGAAGACCTTTTCTACCCCGGATAAAATTTGATTCTAATGTACCACAGTGTCTCCTTAGGCCACGCCCCCACATCGCGAAGAAGTAAGAGACAGGACCGAGGTCAAGGCTGATATCCCCAGGACATCTGACACACTTTGAATTGCACGACGTCTATAAGGTTGGAATCTGGAGCAAGAACTATATTTCACTTTAGGTAGTGTTAAATAATATCAACACTATCAGGGGCGTGGGCAATGTGAGCGGGTCTTAAATACAAGCCTTCCAAATTCACATTTCCTTTTTATCGCCAAACTCAAGTTATTTCTTTGTTGTGAACAATGATTCTGACTGGTTTGGTGCACCTGCGTTCAATGAGTAGGGTATGTCATATTTTCGTTATTACTTCGAAATCCTTTGACAATATTTGGTTTTATGCTGCAGAGCCCTTTGTTTGTTTGTTTGGTCCTTGCTTAACGCCGCACTCTGCAACACCCCGGCTATATGACGGCGGACTGAACGTTTATAGTGACATGGTGAAACGCCGTCCGGTTAGTCCGTTCAGTTTCCTCTTTCCACAAGCATTCATATTGACTACTGGGAACATACAGTAAACTACGTTTATAACGAACACGCTTATAACGAACTGACGGATATAACGAACCTACTTTTTTGTCCCGACTATTTGCTCTCGTTATGTTGTACATATGCTTATAACGGACTACGGTTATAACAAACTAAAATTAGTGGTCCCTTTGAGTTCGATATAACCGTAGTTTACTGTATATCCTTACCCGGACCTCATGGGCCAAAATAGCGCTGAAAGTGATATAAATAGATCACTGAAAACCAGTAATGACACCAGGGCAAGTATTCACACAATCTGCATAAACAAGAATGTGTTTATTGCCTGACGCCGCACAGCACTACTCCTGCAACACGACGACGACGACGGCGGCCTGTGAACATACCAGACAATCAAGTGTAGGACCTGAAATCCCGTCACAAGACAGCGTATTTCCTGATTTTGTTGAAACTAAAACGATTTGCTTTTATTTAATTATGTCTGAAGAGTTTAAGTGAGATTGAGGACTGATAAGGACTAACGCGCAATCAGGGCAATCAGTATGCGTTTCATGGCAATATTTCCACTCTGCAGCATGATTGAACTAAAACACGCAAATATCTGAGTGAGTGAGTGAGTTGGGTTTAACGCCGCTTTTAACAGAATTCCAGTCATATCACGGCGTGTCAGCTTAATGTGGGAGGAAAGCCCGAAGTGATGCAGGTCTCAGACGTTTACCACTTCGGTGAAACCCACGAGCACGGGTATGGTGCTGACAAACCTAGAAACATAATCGGGGCGAATCGGGGCGAACCGGGATTCGAACCCACAATCATAGGTTTCTGGTGTGCCCAAGGGACGCAACTCTGCACAGCGAATCGAATCGCGGCGCCTTAGACGACTGGGCCACCCATGCCCCCTAAAGTTGTAAGAAGACACAAAACGGAAAATATATATATCATCTATGACATGTTGGTATCATGTCATATATGAATATTTTATGTGTACATGCATGTCCTTTGTACTGTTTGAACCACACCCCTGGTTTGGTGATTTTAACAAAAAAGCGTTTTACTCTACAATGCAATACAAAATGCAAGAGAACTTAAGAACCTATCGAGATTTATCGATGAAATATTTAAAGTTGCAAGAGTGAGTGATAATGGCGTCCAATCTGTTTGGTGATTTTAACAAAAAAGCGTTTTACTCTACAAACAGATTGGACGCCATTTTCACTCACTCTTGCAACTTTAAATATGTCATCGATAAATCTCGATAGGTTCTTAAGTTCTCTTGCATTTTGATTGGACAATAACCTCCTATATGTACAAAAATTAAAATATGACAAGATGACAGCATTTCAAGCATGGATATATATCTTTTCCGTTTTGCGTTTTCTTGCAACTTTATATATTTCATAGATAAATCTCGATAGTTTAAGCTCTCTGGCGTTTTGATTGGACAATGACCGCTAAAATGTATACACATTCAGGTAAGCAATGGGTTGGTATACACGTCTATGTTTTAACAGAGCTTGGCATCTAAATAAATAACATCCACCGACGATGCTACTTAACGCGACGTTCAAGACATCCGTTCCCCTTCGTACTGCTCCGTCATATGTCACGACACCGCCATCTGGGCGACAATTGGGTGTCATACACAACGTGACTGTGCCTGAGGACACCATACAGAGTCATGACAGCAAGTACCGTAAACCCTTCACAAACTGACCATTTTAGGTAAACACTACGTCGCTCAATTCGGATTAACGATGCTTAACAGTACAGTATACTACGGTTATAACGAACACGCTTATAACGAACTGACGGATATAACGAACTGACGGATATAACGAACTTACTTTTTTGTCCCGACTATTTGCTGTCGTTATGCTGTATATATGCGTATAATGAACTACGGTTATATCGAACTAGAATTAGTGGTCCTGTTGAGTTCGTTATAACCGTAGTTAACTGTATTTCAGTTATATCAGCTTCCTGTAAATAAAGGAAAACCCGAAGTGGTCGCCGTGTTTAGTATAAGGCTGGTTTGTTTGTTTGTTTGTTTGTTTAATGAGGCACTCGGGAATATTCTGTTTAAAGGAAACATCCTGGTATGGCATGCCATGGATCGTATGGTGGCTCACATGACGTTAATACGTAATGTCAGTACAACACGATTTGTTTGTTTGTTGTTTAACGCCGCACTCAGCAATATTACAGCTATATGACGGCGGTCTGTAAATAACTGATTCTGGACCAGACTGTCCAGTGATTGACATCATGAGCATCGACCCACGCAATTGGGACATGATGACATGCGTCAACCAAGTCAGCGAGTCTGACCACCCGATCCCGTTAGTTGCCTCTTACGACAAGCATAGTCACCTTTTTACGGTAAGCATGAGTTGTGAAGACCTATTCGACACCGGATCGCCAAGGGTCTCAGTACAGTACGAAAACCTATTAGGGCCAAAACCGTAGTGACACACCTTATTTATAAAAAAAACCCCTCGTAATTACATCATTAAGACCTCGTAATATCGACTTTATTCTCGTTGTTACAGTTTTCTTCCCGTAATTACGACTTTCAAGAAAAATACATGTTTTGCGGTTTTGACCCCTATAGGCTTTCGTAGTTACAGTAATGAACTTATGACCTATAGCTATTTCCATAAATATCAAATATAATAAACAAGCATAACGGAGGCTGCATGATTCAACAACCGAACGGATAAATAATGTGACAGCTGACGTTAACAATAGATGCACGTTATAACGAAACAGCTCCCGATATTACGCGGCTTGTGTCACGAGTCCCGCACAAAGTGAAATTTATGTCATGTGCATGAGGTTCACACACGGCCTTCTCCACAAATAAGTTATGCAACATAAAACCTGTTCATGGCTGAATAGTCGCAGCGTGTTTGTCATAAACAGAATATGTTTAACAATCCGGCGAGGCAAGTGTATACAAAACATATGCCAAATAGGACAAATCTGAAATATTTACGTAAACTTAACCACCTCTAATACGATATGAATGGCCGAATCTCTTACCTTCGCATCGTGCAATGGGGTTGTCACTAAATCCTATTCCAATGTGACAAGATTATAATTAAAACGAACTCGGAGTTACAAAAAGTATCACAGCTGGCTTGAAATGATGTCCCGGTGTGTGTGTGCGACTATAGTCTGTTTCAGTTTTCAAAGGCTTCGTGCGTCTTTGGCTTTCTTTTCTTGTTGTTTACAGCCGCACGCATCATCATTCCAACCAATTGATGGCGGTCTGTAAATAACCGAGTCGGGACCAGACAATGCAGTGATTGATATCGTCCCATAACCGATTAAACTTACACAGCTTTAGATTTACTGTCGCCTGTTTACTGTACGCGTTTCGTAGTCTGAAGACCGAGTGAGTGAGTTGAGTTTAACGCCATGAATAGTATTCGGGTTATATCACGGCGTGTCAGCTTGATTTGGAAGGAAAGCCCGAAGTGATGCAGTCTTGTCCTTTATCACTTTGATGAAACCCACGAGCAGGGGTATGGTGTTGACAAATGTGTCATTTTCCAAACGTATATTGTATTGTTTGCTTGTTTGTTTGTTGTTTAGCGCCGCACTCAACAGCCATATTCCAGCTATATGACGGGGGTCTGTAAATAATCGAGTCTTGACCAGACAATCCAGTGATTGATATCATGAGCATCGATTTAAGCAATTGGTACACGATGACCACCCGATCCTATTAGTTGCCTCTTACCTCAAGCATGGGTTGCTGAAGACCTATTCTAACCCGGATCTTCACGGGTCTCAAAGATATAGATTGTCGGACTGTCACGGTGACTGTATTATTGACCCGTGAAGATCCGGGGTAGAATAGGTCTTCAGCAACCCATGCTTGCCGTGAAAGGCGACTATGCTTGTCTTAAAAGGCGACTAACGGGATCGGGTGGTTAGGCTCGCTGACTTGGTTGATGCATGTCATCGATCCCAATTGAGTGGATCGATGCTCATGATATTAATCACTGGATTGTCTGGTCAAGACTCGATTATTTACAGGCCGCCGTCATATAGCTGTAATATTGCTGAGTGCGGCGTTAAACAACAAACCAACAACAACAACAACGACTGTATTATGTGAAGATCCGGGTTAGAATTGGTCCAGCAACCTATGCTTGTCGTAAGAGGATAGGCTTGCGTCTCAATTGTGCAGATCGATGCTCATAGTGTCAGTCACTATCCAGACTCGATTATTTACAGACCGCCGTCATATAGCTGGAATATAGCCTTATGATGTTAAACGATCAACGAACAAAAGTATTTTGTGGAGTTATATAGTCACGAATATTTGCAATAGCATAACAGTACTTGCCACGCCCTGTATTGATTGCCGGGGTCACGCATGGCCCAATCGTCTGAGGCGCTTGTCGCTGTGCACAGTTGCTTCCTGAGGCGTGTTTACTGTGTTGAATTGCAGTATTTTTTTATAGTCTATTATCCCGCCCTGTACGGATTTCGGGAGTCATCAGTGCACAAATCGTTTTATGGCACCTCAGTTTTGCTGTGTAGGTTAAATTGTTTGTTTGTGTGTCTGTTGTTTAACGCCGCACTAAGCAATATTCCAACTATATGACGGCAGTATGTCAATAGTCGAGTCTTTCACATCAACCTGAAACATCCTAGTATGTCATGTCATGCATCGTGTGGTGGCAGTTTTTCTTTCTGACGCTAATACGTTATGTCAGTACATTACGATTTATTTGTTCGTTTGTTTTTAACGCCGCACTCAGCGATGTTACAGCTATATGACAATATGTAAATAATCGAGTCTGGACCAGACAATCCAGTGATTGAAATCATGAACATCCATCCACGCAATTGGGATATGATGACAAACGTCAACTAAGTCAGCGAACCTTACCAGCCGATCCCGTTAGTCGACTCTTACGACAATAGTCGCATTTTACGGCAAGCATGGGTTGCTGAAGACCTATTCTAATCCGGATCATAACGTGTCGAGATTTCTTTTGAAAATAATGTGGTCACGTTTCCAGGGGCGTTAACCTATCGTCGAGTGTGTTCCGTGACTGACGTTATCCAGTTGTCGGATTCTACCCCGGATCTTCACGGGTCTGCTGTGCAGGTACGTCATTTAGGAGTGTCAGAAACCTATTAACGTGGGTTCGAATCCCAGATTTACCCCGTCTATATGTCTTGGTTTATCATCACCATAGTCATGCTCGTGGGTTTGGTAAGGCACAAGGGGGCACGGGTGGCCCAGTCGTCTAAGGCGCCTCGATTCGCTGTGCAGAGTTGCGTCCCTTGGCCACGCCAGAAACCTATCATTGTGGGTTCGAATCCCGGTTTCCCCCCGATTGTGTTTCTAGGTTTGTCAGCACCATACCCGTGCTCGTGGGTTTCACCGAAGTGGTAAACGTCCAAGACCTGCACCACTTCGGGCTTTCCTCCCACATTAAGCTGACACGCCGCGATATAACTAGAATACTGTTAAGAGCGGCGTTAAACCCAACTCACTCACTCACTGGTAAGGCATAAGACCGGTAAAACCCGTGAAATAGCTGAAATTCGGTTCAAAACGGCGTATAACCAAAACCACTCACTCACAGTATGTATTTTGAGAAAGACTAGGTCCCCAGCTTGTTTATCACGTTTGACGTTTATGATGATCGGATGGTCACGTTCTATGGCAAAGTGTTTGTTACTTTACCAAAGTTGTGATTATCTGAAGTAGTTCATGAAACCATGCAAGAAATGTTGACAAATTCTAGCCATATCCTGACATCACCAAATCAACATTTTAAATACATTCGAATGGATGTTGTATTGACGAGAAAAATTGTTTGCCCAGAATTTTCAGACGCTCTGTAAATGAAATGTATTTTGATCGCCTTTGCTCCAGTAAGATGAAATACTTCGCGTGAAAAGAGTGATAGGGATTTACTCGACACATCCTGACTCAAGGTTCGCTACCTCAAAATAGTAGTATCCTCCCCGTTGTTTACAGACCGCCATCATATAGCTGAATATTGCGTGCGGCGTTGAAAACAAATAAACAAACTAATCAGACATTATGAAATATCACCACAACTCAAAGAAGGGTAATAAAATATTTGAAATCGAATGGAGTCACAATAGAGTTACGTCCCTTGGTTAGTAACGCGTCGGACATGTGGATGGGTTGTATGGTATGGTACACGTGTTTGAGTGCGGTCTGTGATTATGGAGGGGCGGTGGGATAGCCTAGTGGTTACAGTGTTCGCTAGTCACGCCCAAGATCCGGGTTCGATTCCCGACATGGGTACAATGTATGAAGCCCATTTTTGGAGTTCCCCGCCGTGATATTGCTGGAATATTGCTAAAAGCGGCGTAAAACCACACCTACTCACTCACTGTGACGGAACCACTTGAGTGTAAGGGGGATGTTGTGATGGGGTGGTTGTACGTTTGTCCGGTGGGGGTGGGGTGTGGGGGCAGCGTATATGTATGCATCTTGTGTGTAGGTAGATTATGAATGCTTGCTGTGGAGTGATGGTATGTAGCTATTAATATAAACTATGTTCGCTTTTATATATTTTATTTACTGTGTGATGTATTTTAATATTTATTTTACTGTAATGTAACCTATTGTATTCTATTGTGTCTAATAGGCCATTCTTGGTCGGACATTTAGTACAGTTGTATCTTCTCAATGCTTGAATGTATGTAAATAAATGTGTGACAGATTAATAAAATATTTTTTCATATTTTTCTCTCTTCATCTGTGTGGTCAAGTTCTGCCAGGCAACTGAACCTCTACTGGTAGGCAGCAACGGCCCCATGAAGATCCGGGTTGGAATAGGTCTTCAGCAACCCATCCTGTTCGTAAAAGGTGACAGAAGGGACCGGTGGTCAGGCTCACGGACTTGGTTGATGCATGTCATCGAATGATTACAGAGCTCCAGATAAGCTTTTGGTGTTGTGGGTATTTTACCCATGCATTTTAAAATAATTGGGTATCAGTAATTCTATCTGCGTATTCAAATTTCTGTTACCAACTAGTTTTTACACATGTGGGTATTTAAGTTAAATTTTTAAAAACACTATTCATCTAGTCCCTGCAAACTGGTGTCGTGTGGGTTCGAGAGCTTTATAGGACTCAAAAATACCACGATACTTCCACAAGAAAGTGTGATGGTAAATGATCATGATGTAACTGTCATCGTGGAGTTTGGCAAGGTTGACGGAATGCCCGTTTTTTTTCCAAATAGGTTGCTGATTTGTTAATCGAATACGCAGGGTTACTTCACAATATTTTGATGATACGCACAAGTTTTATTTTTGTAGCGTATCTGTAATGTTCGTTGCGTATTTGATACGCTTGGATTATATTTTACTGTGTATTTCTGATGCGTATTTTACGCAGTTACGCAGCTTATCTGGAGCTCTGAGATTGATAGATCATTTAACGTGTTATAGTTGTTCGGTCAACTAGGGCCATTTACACCTCGCCAATGATAAAGGTTTGCTAATTACCCGGATAGTTCATAGAGTAGTAAGACTGCCACACGCTTTAATATAAGCGCGAATGACATTCTGAACGTCATGGCGAACGGTGTTCCTAGAACATAAAAGTCCAGCCAATGAGACGTCAATATTGAGAACCGTGATAGACTTCACCAGTTTCTTATGTTGATTTACATAGTTTGGACAATGCAGTAAATAAAGAGCCGCATGTCATCGTATCGCAACTGCGTGGGTGGTTGCTCATGATGTCAATCTCTAGATTGTGTGGTCCATACTGGATTATTGACAGCCGTCAAATAGCTGAAATATTGCTGAATGTGGCGTTTAACAACAAACAATCAAAACTAAGTATCGGTGTAGTTGATTAAGGGGGCGTACTTTCGCCAAAGTTAGTTTATAAAACTGAAGTTATAAAACTTTGTACCATCTGAACATAGACAGTATCTCCATAAAATCGAACATAAATGCAAGGATTGAAAACTTGGTTATAAAGTTTATTGTAAACATATAGTATGTATACATAGAGAATACTACACTCATTCTCGTAAGATACCATTTTTTTACGAAACAAGTGGACTTCCAATGATATCTGACCTAGCGAAAGCGATGTCAAATACCATAGAAAGTTCACGAGTTTCGTGAAAATGGTATCTAACGAGAATAAGCGTGGTATTTTATTGATTACCTAGGTTAAATATATATTTAAGTGTAAATACATAAGAACTTTCGTTCGTTGACAGACCAAACTGAAACCGGTTGCAAAATCTGGTTGTGCATGAATATTGATAGATGTCCAAATATGGGCATTATTGACATTTCTATGCACGCGCTTTAACAACATGCGCCTGCAGTTGTGTTTGCAAACAAAACTGCACCGACGCTCAAGATCCTTTTGGAAGAATTTCTTCAAATTATAATAATTCAAGCGCCATGTTGTTAGTACGCAGGACACCTGTAAGAAAATTTGAAAAGTCACATTAGCGCCGGGCTTTGAATATCGGACAAAGAGTCACTCGCACTGCCGGTGTCCCGACTGTGCAATCAAAATGATTCGGTTTCCTTGATCTATCAGCTGAATTTATATCCTGTCCGTACCATTTTGGAAGATGGAAATCAGAGTGTTCGCCAGAGACATTCATGTCTGTACCACTCTATACTGAAGACGTGAAAATCAACAAATTCAAGTCTGCTTGCATGTCAGTGACAGCTTCGAACGATCGAAGGGCAAGGTCACCACCGGAATAAGAAAAGACAACCGTGATCTACTCACAGCGTTTCATGCCAGAGAAGGGGAAGGTTATTGCTCTCATTTGGGATATTTATGGGCCACATAAATCTGAAATCAGGTACACTTCTACGGAGTTTTTGAATGATTTGTATCTGAAATGTTCACTTTGAGTGATCTGTTCGTGCAGTCGTGAACAAACAACTCCCGAAACAGCGCCACAAAATACCTTCGAAGGAGACACTAATGGCACAACCGGATCATCCCAAGTAAGTCTAGATATCTGACCAGATAGTTTAAACTGACTTCATTTCACCACGTTTATCTGTTTACGTTAAATCAAATTGAACATTATGAAAGTTGTCGGGTACGTCACGCTGATTGGGACCCTCGATCTCTTGGTCGGTAGTCGTACATTATGAATGGATATAGCTCGATTATATA
The DNA here is from genome assembly GCF_022045235.1 of Haliotis cracherodii. Lineage (NCBI taxonomy): Eukaryota > Metazoa > Mollusca > Gastropoda > Lepetellida > Haliotidae > Haliotis > Haliotis cracherodii. The sequence continues at coordinate 30,926,135 of NW_027266269.1, read as the reverse complement.
ATGTATGTAGAAGCTCTATGCATAACTTATACAGAATGCAAACCGAATTTGATGCGTGTGACTATCTTGTTTGGTTTAATAAAGTGTTTGTAATTATCTCTTGCTCTCATGAGATTGCTTCAGTTATGCCTTGTAGTTGAATGAATTACGTCTTGCGATTTTTTATGAATGAAAAAAGTAGTTCCAGTGTGACAGAGGTCACGGTTATCGAATCAAAACGAATTAAACAAGGTCAACCTTGTACGACACACGTGTGACGCCCGGATTTCATCATACCACCTGTATCTTCACCACGTGGGTAATATACTGTCATATTTCATCTCAAGATATATATATAGGGGGCACGGGTGGCCCAGTCGTCTAAGGCGCCGCGATTCGCTGTGCAGAGTTGCGTCCCTTGGGCACGCCAGAAAGCTATGATTGTGGGTTCGAATCCCGGTTCGCCCCGATTATGTTACTAGGTTTGTCAGCACCATACCCGTGCTCGTTGGTTTCACCGAAGTGATAAACGTCTGAGACCTGCACCACTTCGGGCTTTCCTCCCACATTAAGCTGACACGCCGTGATATGACTGGAATACTGTTAAAAGCGGCGTTAAACCCAACTCACTCACTCACTCAAGATATATATAATTGAATAAAGAGTTTTCATATCATGGAATGATATAAAAATAAAAGAATTAATAAATAAAAGTCATACACTGCTGGGCAAAAGAAAGTATACCCCATGTTTCATGGTGAAACAAACAAGAAATGATTTTTCTATGGTGATGTATTTGATTCGGGTATCACAGTTGTGTTTTGGACATAAAGTTTTCAGTGTTTTGGCGCCTGTTTTAAAATTGTAGTAAGGGGCGGTCGGGTAGCCTAGTGGTTAAAGCGTTCGCTCGTCACGCCGAAGACCCGGGTTCGATTCCCGACATGGGTACAATGTGTGAAGCCCATTTCTTGTGTCCCCCGCCATGATATTGCTGGAATATTGGTAAAAGCGGCGTAAAACCATACTCACTCACTCACTCAAACTAGTAACGTTTTGATCACGTGTGTAATGATTTGGTCACATTTTTCAAGTGTATTCTTTCTTTTGCCGATGTTACGGATAATATAACACGAACAAGTACTTGTTCTAATCTCCTAGACGAACTGAACAAAACATTTAAGAAGAAAAGTATGAGGCAATGTTTCACTCCAACATTCTGTCAATTTCTAAGGATTAGTTTACAGATGAAAATATGCATTTCGAGATAATTTAAGAGCATGGTCAAACACGGTAAACATTTCAAATATTGAAAAACACGGGAGCATATATGTTGAGCCTCAGTACCAACTGCGCACACACCAAATTTCATAACATTTGGCCATTAAGATGTTTTGTTAGTGTGGCTGTCATGGTAGCCACTTTGAAATCAGATTCGAACCTCTGAACAAACATGGGGTGGGGTGGGGGTGGGGTGGGGTGGGGGGTGGGGGTCATCGTCGGTGGGAATAAGTAAAGTTTCAGCTTCCCTGGTCAAGTGGAACTTGAGGAGAAGATGTATGCAACGGGCGGACGGCGCACGTAGGGCGATGGACCATCGGACCACGACATAGGCGCTCTTGACCTTCAGTTAGTTGAGCTACAAAAGAGGGAAAGTCATATGTTCCCAGACTCCACACCCTCTCATGTCACACATATATATTGCGTGATCGATTTAAACAGTAATCGAAACACAGCCCCCAGCCCTCGCTTCCTCTCCAACCCATCCATATTTTACTTTATGGTTGACTCCTAAATGCTGCGGCTTAAAATAATATACTGTTGTGAAGAAAATCTTCAGTACTGTTTGATTTCTTTCTCGTCCTTGCAAAACCCCTTTGTCTTGCCTCTAAGTTCAGGACTCTTTGGGGGATAAGAACAGGCAATTTCTTAACTGAAGAATCTTTCCTTTTCTGAGCGTCCTCCGCAAAGACATCTTCGTCTAAAGATTCTTGTGATGTTAAAGTCAAACGGCTCCCATTTCGTGAGAAGGGAGTTGTCGTTCCTGACGACACTAACATCCCATTCAAATCTCGTAGATCCGGTAACGACACTGAGTCTCTGCGAGATCTACCTCTGTCAATGTGTCTTGCCTTCTCTACAAATCGTGAAGCAATTTGAGGCAGACCTGACCTTTGACCTCTTTCACTGCACACATCATTCCGGGGTGTGACGTCATTATCCCGAGGTGTGACGTCATCGTCTGCGGCACTGTCGGACTGACGATGTAACTCTGTATCACTGGTACATTGAGCTTGATGAAAAGGTGCACGGTCAGCTGAAAAACCTCTTTCGGGTAGATGACGTTTAGTCACATGGTCGCTAGTATCCAATGACTTGCTGTGGTAGAACGGCAGGCGGGGATTCCCGTTGGTGTTATATGACTTTAACGACAGGGGTTTACTCGCAGTTGGAACAGCCGCCGGAGGGAGCCGAGGTTGTCTTTTGTCCGTCCGCTTCCGAAGCTGTCTGACACTGGGGTGGGCGGGCCTGCGATGTTCCAGCAACTGAATGATGTGTCGGTCTCCTCTCTTCTGGGCGACATCCATTGCTGTCAAACCTGGAATAGACAGAGAGGTGTCTCGAGTGAACAATACTTCAGCTATGTGAGAATTATCTGTAAATAATCTAGTCTAAACAAGGCACAACCAATGATAGATAATGAGTGACAATGGTTTTACGCCGCTTTTAGCAATATTCCAGCAATATCACGGCGGGGGACACCAGAAATGGGCTTCACACATTGTACCCATGTCGGGAATCGAACCCGGGTCTTCGGCGTGACGAGCGAACGCTTTAACCACCAGGCTACCCGACCGCCCCCAATGATAGATAACACTCAATCAGGCATGTCGGTCCGATCCCAAATTTTGCATTAAGCTACCATGCTTGTCTTAAGAGGCGACTAGCGGGATCAGGGGGTCAGGCTCGCTGACTTGTTTGATGCATGTCATCGTATTCCAGTTGTGTGGTTTGAAGCTAATGATTGTCTGGTTCAGACTCGATTATTTACAGACCGCCGTCATATAGCTGGAATATTGCTGAGTGCGGCGTTAAACAACAAACAGACAAACAAGTGAGTGAGTGAGTGAGTTTAACGCCGCTTTTAACAGTATTCCAGTTATATCACGGCGTGTCAGCTTAATGTGGGAGGGAGGCCCGAAGTGATGCAGGTCTCAGACGTTTATCACTTCGGTGAAACCCACGAGCACGGGTTTGGTGCTGACAAACCTAGAAACATAATTGGGGCGAACCGGGATTCGAACCCACAATCATAGGTTTCTGGCATGCCTAAGGGATGCAACCCTGCACAGCGAATCGCGGCGCCTTAGACGACTGGGCTACCCGTGCCCCCTATCGTTGTGAATTAACACGCAATCACCCATGTCGGTTCGATCCTAACTGAAGTGGTCCCTAACAGTTTTGTTTGTTGTTTAACGCCGCACCGAGTTTAATTACAGCTTTATTATGGCGATCTTTAAATAATCGAGTCTGGATCAGACAATCCAGTGATAGACATCATATAAACGTTCTACGCCGTCGGCGTACCATGACACACAATCAACCAAGTCAGCAACCCCGACAACCCGATACATAAGGTCGCCTCTTTCGACCAGCATGGTTGCTGGGGACACTTCTAACAGGGGATTCCCAGGTGCATCAAACATCCGACACTGTAGGCTTTTTTCTATAGTACGAAAGCCCAATGGTGCCACTTTGGTAGCAATTTGCTGTAAACTGAAACGTCTCGTTATTTCAAATTTGTTTTCGTAATTTCGATTATTTTCTCGTTATTTCAAGTTTAATTAAAAACGCGAAATTTCGAACTTTTTCTCGACTCTTCGAATATTTCTCGTAATTTGATCATGTTTGTTATGTCAATAAATGGAAACTTATTTTAACGTATTTTAAAAATAATATGAAATAACGAGAAATTTTGAATTAAAACAAATAAACACGATGGTGCCAAAGTGGCACCACTAGACTTTCATGGAATCGTCATGCATCGAAACTGAACGGACTTATTTCAGCGCCTCTTTAAGTCGTGTCTTCGCAAAGCTACGATGGAGACACCTACCGCTTTGGCGAAGACACGTGGGTTTTGTTTTGTTGTTTTACGCCACACTCAATAATATTACAGCCATTTGACGGCGGTCTGTAAATAATCGAGTCTGGACCAGACAATCCAGTAATTGACATCAATCCACTCGGCTTTGGCATTAATCCTCTCAAATGGGATACGATGACATGCATCAACCAAGTCAGCGAGCCTGACCACCCGATCCCGTTAGTCGCCTTTTCCGACAAGCATAGTCGCCTTTTATGGCAAGCATAGTCGCCTTTTACGACAAGCATAGTCGCCTTTTACGGCAAGAATGGGAATGTAAAGACACGTGGGTTTTCCGGGTAAGTCAATAATAGGTCCCAAGCAAGCTACCTTTTTTAGAGGAGTGGCAAAGCTCGTTGACCTGACTGATTGCATCTCGTCGTATCCCAGTTGAGTGAATTGAGTATTTGACGTTGTTAAAACCAATTCCTGTGATTGACATCATAAGCAAAGATATCCACAAATGGGATACGATGACATGCAATCAACCAAGTCACCGAGCCTGTCCGCCCGAGCCAGTTACTCGTAACGACAAACAGGTTGCTGGATTTGTTTTTTTTGTCTAACGCCGCAATCAGCAATATTCCAGTTATATGACGGCGGTCTGCAAAATAATCGAGTCTGTACCAGACAATCCAGTGATTATATCATGAGCATCGATCTACTCGGCTTTGGCATTAATCCTCTCAATTGGGATACGATGACATGCATCAACCAAGTCAGCGAGCCTGACCACCCGTTAGTCGTCTCTTACGACAAGCATAGTCGCCTTTTTCCGGCAAGCATGGGTTGCTGAAGACCTATTCTACCCCGGGTCTTCACGGGTCTACAGGTTGCTGGGACCTATTCCATTTGAGAATCTCCATGGGTACGGGTATTGAGGAACTCAAAGTGTATTGAGAAAGTCAGCTAATACTTAAACATTAAAATCACCTATATTGTTCTTGGCGTTGAGTAGCTCATATGTTGTTAGATCACAATCAAGTATGTTCTCTATTATGTCAGAGTCCCCGCTCCGGATCGCATACACCAACACCGTATTTCCGTCATTGTCTCGCTGTGTGACGTCACTACACCGTGACGTCACAAACTGCACAACGTTTGACTTCCTGGCAATGCAAGCATGCATCAGCGCTGTCCTTCCTTGAGCATCTTGAGCGTGATAATCCGGGGTCTTTGCGTCCAGTGAGTCCAAAATGGCACTTTCACCGTAGTTGTCGAGTCCCATGTGGCATATTTTCATAAGAAACGTCTGTAGATCGTGAATTCTGTCCCTTTCGTCCGGATCGAAATCTTCATCATCAATAGCGTTCAATAAATCGTCAATGTTTCCGGTCACTATTGAATTCTGGGTACCGGATGACATCGATCCCTCTGAGTCGCACATGCTTATGTCATCGCTTCCAGATGCTGTAATGAAATGCATTCATTTAGTGAAATAAACAGTTTTGTGATGTTCGTTTAAATTTCGACCTTCTTACATACCGTAAAGTGATTCTGTCCTCTGTCAGTACTTTCAACACACAGGAAAAAATGTTGCTTCAATATTCTCATTCTAGCAGGAAAAGGACAGGTTTCACCAAGATGACGATCCCAAATGGTATAGCTAGAATATTGTTTGTTTGTTGTTTACGCCGCACTCTGCAATATTGCAGCTATATGACGGCGGTATTGCTGAGTGCGGCGTAAAACAACAAACAAACAAACATTTACTTACAAAAACAATAAGGACGTTCGTCGTGGAAAATAGAATGATAACGTTCACCCTGGACATTCAAACAATTAAATGGTGACGTTCACCTTTTAACTCGCTAACAAAACCGATGACGATCAATCAGACGTAAATATTCATTACTATTCTCTAAAAACAGAATGAATTCAATACCATAGGTCATAAATATAAACTATAAAATCCACCAATGCTGGCGTCCAACTTCGATTATCGTAAACAATGAATTCGAAGTTTTTTCGCCGTGTTGGAAGGTTCCAATATCTAAAAGCGGAAGGCACATTACGAGCGATGCCGTTCTCAGAGATGTGGATTGTCGTAAATCTGACATCCGCTACGGGTCGAACAACAGACTGAGTTGTAGTCAGGTCGAACAGTCACTTCAGTCGATCGTTTATCAAAGCAGAACCTTTCAGAATCACAATACACTGATATTGATTTATTGATGTACTTTCTTGGAGAGCAGACAATGGTATTCGGTGTTTAGATATATTCTCTGAAGCGTCCTTTGGCGCGCAAAAAGAATTATGCACAAAAGAGCGGAATTATCAATACACGGTGTTACCAGGGTGACTTAGGTCGCCCCGGAAGTGTTTAAAACCATCAATACGCCCCAAAACCGTGTTTAACCTGCACCAAACATAGCTGTATAATTTTTTGTGCCCTGCTTATCGACAGAAATGTCTCTAAAGTCATGCTTAACGCTCTCGGAACAGTAATTTAAATTAATAACGACTGATTTCAAGGATAATACATGCTTAATGTAAGATACAGTTACTTGTGTACGTATATACCGATGAATTTGCGTATAAACTGTCCGGTCAATGGGGTCAGTTTGAGATTTTGAGGGGCGGCATGAGTTTTCTTTTTAAAAAAGTAATGTGTTCCTGAAACCCGTGGGACCACCTCCGTGGTCAAGTGTTAGAGTGTCCAGAGTGCAGACGGTCGTGGATTCGTTCCCCGGCCGCATCATACCAGACATTTAATATATGGTATTTGTTGTTACCCTGCCTGGCGCTTGGAATAAATAGGATAAAACAAGGAATGGTCGGCTCGGAGTCAGTATACTCTCTGGTTGGTTGGTTGGTTGGTTTACGCCGCACTCAGCAATATTTCAGCTATATGAGGATGGTCTGTAAATAATCGAGTCTGGGCCAGAAAATCCAGTGGTTGATATCATGAGCATCGATCCACGCAATTGGGATCGATCACATGCTTCAACCAAGTCAGCGAGCCTGACCCGATTCCGTTAGTCGCCTCTTACGACAAGCATGGTCGCCTTACTCTCTCTGAGTGGGGTATTTGTGTTTAATTTGGGCATAGTATCTCGGTGGGCTTGCACTATAAATTAGTCCGGACTAGTACAAGCAACCACACACACGTCGCTACACACGAGCAATAACCATTGGCCTGAAAACCCCGGCAAAGAGTAATTTGCCCCCAACCTTTATCAAACAATGATAAACCCAACACAAGACATGATAGTTGTCTTGAAAATGTCGATTAATAAAATGTTTGGACTCCTAAAAGAGAACATAACTGTATAAGTATCTTGATAAGAAAAACATCCTGTCTCAGATCACCCAAACCCCCACTACATTCCGCACACTCCCCGACTATAAAATATACCACACTTAGCAATTGTTCGCACTTCATCACCATACACATGTCATACGAAAGCCTAATGATGCCAAATTTGTAGCATTATTTATTTATTGTAAATCGAAATTTCTCATTAATTAAATTATTTGTCGATTTCTATCAAAATATCGGTTATTTTATCATTATTTCCGTATTATTTTAAAAATAACGAATAAATAATGGAAGTAACGAGAAAAAACGCGAAATTTATTTTTTTAAAAACATTAAGCTTTCGTACTATACAATGCATTCAACGCCTCTCATCTACCAGAGTGCTGTGTTATTGTCCGACAGTGTTATTATCCTGCCCACGAACTGCACTGTATGGTTGTCGACAGACAATGCAATGAATGGCCTACTCACGAGGGTGATGAATATTATATGAGAACGGAACAACTCATGGGAGTAATAGTTCCAGGGATTAGTCAGTCTGTTTGGAAATACGCCCAAATGAATAGACCGAAATGAGACTCGGTGAAGCGTCCAACACCTTGATTGGTATCTGTACTAATCCACTGGGTCATTCAGACTCCTGGTCGAACTGGCAAAAACAACATGGCTTCTCCAGTGAGTGAGTGAGTTGGGGTTTAACGCCGCTTTTAACATTATTCCAGTTTTATCACGGCGTGTCAGCTTAATGTGGGAGGAAAGCCCGAAGTGATGCAGTTCCCACACGTTTACCACTTCGGTGGAACCCACGAGCACGGGTATGGTGCTGACGAAACTAGAAACATAATCGGGGCGAACAGGGATTCGAACCAACAATCATAGGTTTCTGGCGTGCCCAAGGGAGGAATTCCCTCGCGTCGCCTTGGACGATTGGGCCACCCGTGCCCTCCTTCTCTTGTGAATCTCGAATCGTGCACAGTGCGGAAGATGACACGAGGGTTCTGTTTGTTGTTAAACGACGCACTAGGCAATATTCCATCTATATGACTGAGGTGAAAAAGTACTGCACTGGCGCTTAGTCAGCACCTAAAGAATACTTTTCCATATTTCAAATTATTTTATGGCAGACATGTGGATAACTTTTCCCAATTTGAAACATCTGTGAAGAAAATGTTGTCCGATTGGAATTCAGTATTCCATATTTTGACTTTCGAACACGTGACTTGTCCGGTGCACGTGGTATCATGACGACATTAAAAATGATGCTTCCGATATAGTCGAAATCGTACATAGGATTCTGCGTTGTCAGAGTGAGTGAGTGAGTATGGTTTTACGCCGCTTTTAAACATATTCAAGAGAGGGACACCAGATTTGTTGTTTGTTTTTTAACGGCGCACTCAGTAATATTCCAGCTATATGACATAGTCACCTTTTACGGCAAGCATTGGCTGCTGAAGACCTATTCTACCCCGGAATCTTCACCAGAAGTTGGCCTTACACATTGTACCCATTTGGATAATCTCAACCAGACCTTCGGTGTGAAGCGCAAATTCTTTCCCCATAAAAACGCCCCACCGCTCCCTTTTATCAGAGATGTCTTCTGATTATGTTTGGTCATTCTCACTTAAAGCCGCCTTCGGCATTATTCAAACTATATGACAGCAAACCAATGATTAATGTATGCAATGTGCCTCGCCGTCAGGCTACGATGATACGCAATCGACCAGTATATGACTGAAAATATACATTGTCAATGCAAGAAAAATAGCCAGCCTAGACTCTCCGCCGACACCGAATCTACGGGTGGCGCACAGACAAACACAGCTGTGAAAACCACATAGACCACCGAAATTCAGTGATGAAAGTGGGGGTTCGCGAAAAGTCTAAGCATTCAAACAATTTGCAAGTAACTTGTTATTCTGAACCTGTGAATTGTACTATGAACACGGCATTTCCTTGAGAGAGCCATTCATTTAGGGACGAGAGCAAGTGGGTGATTGAGTTTGCGTTCGTGCATGCAGTCTAACGCCGCTCTGAACAGTATTCAGTGATACAGGTTTCCGACGTTTACCAACCAGGTTAAACCCTTTAGCGTGGGTATGTTGCTGAAAGAACAAGACACATAATCGGGGAGTGCCGGAATCGATCCCACGATCATAGATCTCTTGCCTGCCCATTGAGCAACGCCTTTGTCAACTGAGACACCCATGTCCCCTATATGGATATAACAGATACGTCCATGTCAACCTTGACATACATAATAACGGATAAACGAGTGAGACACAACCACATCCGTGGTCTAGTGGACTCCGCAATCAGCAATATTCCAGCTATGTGAAGGCGGTCTGTAAATAATCGATTCTGGAGCAGACAATCCAGTGAGTTATATCATGGGCATCGATCCACGTAATTTGGATCGATCACATGCTTCAACCAAGTCAGCGAGCCTGACCACCCGATCCCGTTAGTCGCCTTTTACGACAAGCATAGTCGCCTTTTACGGCCAGAATGGGTTGCTGAAGACCTATTCTACCCCAGATCTTCACGGGTCTATAGGTTACTGGGACCTATTCTAACTGGGAATCTCCACGGGCTACGGGTATTGAGGAACTCAAAGTGTATTGAGAAAGTCAGCTAATACTTAAACATTAAGATCACCTATATTGTTCTTGGCGTTCATAGTCGCCTTTTACGGCCAGAATGGATTGCTGAAGACCTATTATACCCCGGATCTTCACCGGTCTGTTTAATAAAAGACATTACAACGGTATCGTCAAAAATATCTGAGGGAAATATGAAGGCATCAGGTAAATATAAAAACTTTCATTATAACATCATGCATATTTCAAGGAGTAACTTTGTGAAATCAAATGGAACACGGGGAAAACGATCACGGCATCATGTAAAATAAGAGGAAACTATCACGGCATCATGTCAAATAGGAGGAAAACTACAACAGCTTCATGTAGAACACAAGGAAAACGATCACGGCATCATGTAAAATAAGAGGAAACTATCACGGCATCATGTAAAATAAGAGGAAACTATCACGGCATCATGTCAAATAGAAGGGAAACTAAAACAGCTTCATGTAGAACACATGGAAAACTACCGCGGCATCATGTAAAATACGAGGAAAACTACCAGGGCATCATGTAAAATACGAGGAAAACTACGACGGCATCATGTAAAATAAGAGGAAAACTACAACAGCTTCATGTAGAACACAAGGGAAACTACCGCGGCATCATGTGAAATACGAGGAAACCATCAGGGCATCATGTAGAACACAAGGAAAACTACGACGGCATCATGTAAAATACGAGGAAAACTAAAACAGCTTCATGAAGAACACATGGAAAACTACCGAGGCACCTTTTAAAATACGAGGAAAACTATCAAGGCATCATGTAAAATACGAGGAAAACTACGACGGCATCATGTAAAATAAGAGGAAAACTACAACAGCTTCATGTAGAACACAAGGAAAACTATCGCGGCATCATGTACAATGCGAGGAAAACGATCACGGCATCATGTAAAATACTAGGAAAACTACGACGGCATCATGTAAAGTAAGAGGAAAACTATGACGGCATCATGTAGAACACAAGGAAAACTACCGCGGCATCATGTAAAGTACGAAGAAACCATCACGGCATCACGTAAAATAAGAGGAAAGCCAAAGCAGCTTCATGTAGAACACAAGGAAAAATATCACGGCATCATGTAAAATACGAGCAAAACTACGACGGCATCATGTAATATAAGAGGAAAACTATCACGGCATCATGTATAATACAAGGAAAACTATGATGGCATCATGTCAAATAAAAGGAAACCATCACAGCATCATGTAAAATACAAGGAAAACTACAACAGCTTCATGTAGAACACAAGGAAAATATTGCGGCATCATGTAAAATACAAGGAAAACTACAACAGCTTCATGTAGAACACAAGGAAAATATATTGCGGCATCATGTACAATACGAGGAAGACTATCAGGGCATCCTGTAAAATACGAGGAAAACTATGACGGCATCATGTAAAGTACGAGGTAAACTACAACAGCTTCATGTAGAACACAAGGAAAACGATCACGGCATCATGTAAAATGAGAGGAAAACTACAGCAACTTCATGTAGAACACAAGGAAAAATATCACGGCATCATGTAAAATACGAGCAAAACTACGACGGCATCATGTAAAATAAGAGGAAAACTATCACGGCATCATGTAAAATACGAGTAAAACTATGATGGCATCATGTAAAATAAGAGGAAACCATCACGGCATCATGTAAAATAAGAGGAAAACTATGATGGCATCATGTAAAATAAGAGGAAACCATCACAGCATCATGTAAAATACGAGGAAAACTAAAACAGCTTTATGTAGAACACAAGTAAAACTATCACGGTACCATGCAAACCACGCGGAGAACTGTCGTGGGCTTAAGTCAATTAAGACGTAACTATCGTGCAGATTAAGGGGGAAAATATCTGGGCATCATGTTAAATGTGAAGAAAACATTTGCGGCAGCATGTACTATTGCTGCAGAAACGTTCACTGCATTGTATAAAAAATCCAGGAGAAACTCTCACATCCTCTGGAACCCGAGCGCAATTGTCACCGCATCATGTAAAATGTGAAAGGAAATTTAATTATTTCTGCATCGTCTAAAATACCAGGAGAAACAAGCATTGCATCTAGTATCAGTAACACCATGGTAACAGCACCATCTATACATGAGGATAACCATGAAGTGGTGTCTATGACAAACATACACCGGACTGTATGACCACCTATTTCTTTACACTAACACACTAAAAGGCTCGTGGATTTTCAATTATCAATGTTACATAAACAAACCCTTTCACTCCGGAACACTGTGCACAATGCTATGTCGTCGACCGGAATGCAAACCTTTCGCTGGCTTGGTGCAATATAACACTGTAGAAACAATGAGCAATATCGACCTTCAAATTCAACAAGCACAGCTCAATAGAATGAATCGATCTCAGAATCTTTCAGCATGGAAGCATACCGATTTTTGCTGGAGATGCATGCATTTGTGTGTGTGTGTGTGTGTGTGTGTGTGTGTGTGTGTGTGTGTGTGTGTGTGTGTTTGTGTGAATGTACGTGTGTGTGCGTGTATGAGTATGTGTCGATAGTCTGAGCTTCATAGGGATTTGTATATGCTATTGTCTTTTTTTTCTTGTTTTAAGCCGAACTTAGCAATATTCAGCACGGAAGCACAGAGCTTTTCCTGGAGATGCAAGCAGGTGTGTGTGTGTGTGTGTGTGTGTGTGTGTGTGTGTGTTTTCCTTCTCGGGTTCAAATTTTGCATTTAATCACGACAGTTTTGTCTTGTGCGTTCATTACCTGGCACAGTTCTTAGTTTTTTTAACAATACTTGCCAATGTCTGTCTGTTGTTTAACGCAGTACTCAGCAATATTCCAGCTGTATGGCGGCGGTCTGTAAATAATCGCGTCTGGACCAGACAATCCAGTGACTGATATCATGAACATCGATCCACGAAATTGGAATCGATGACATGCATCAACCAAGTCAGCGAGCCTGACCACCCGATCCCGTTTGTCGCCTCTTACGACAAGCTTAGTCGCCTTTTAAGGCAAGCATGGGTGGCTGAAGAAATATTAATATTCTACCCCGGACGGAATTTATATCTATCACTTGATAACCCAGTTTGACGAAAACAGTGTTTCCATTTGGATTCGAGCCGCGCAATCCACACCAAAGGCGATCGAATGTCGTCTTCTGACACGGTGACATTTTCTAACATCAAGCTGATCGTTATTCCTTTTGTGATGGAGATATTTGTAATTTATACCGAGTGTTAACTGGGGAGCACATGTGTGATTTTCAATTTAAAAATATATTATGTTAAAGATATTATATACTGGCGCCAAGTCAGTCATTCAGAGAATACTTCTACATGGTTTATATATTAAAATATAATTTGATTTAAAACATGAACAAATTCACACAAAAAACAACCGCCTATAAAACATTGCTGATAGGGATCCTTGACATCTTATCATCAAATTAGATTTCTTCTTATCTTAAATTTCAAAACTGGTAGTGGGCGGTTGGGTAGCCTAGTGGTTAAAGCGGTCGCTCGTCACGCAGAAGACGCGGGTTCGATTCCCGACATGGGTAAGATGTGTGAAGCCCATTTCTGGTGTCCCCCGCCATGATATTGCTGGAATGTTGCTTTCGCCCCGCGGTTTACACTGAATATAGATTAATTTAGTACCTTTAGTTTAAAAGAAACGTAAAGATATTAGAATTGGTACTCAGCAAGCCATGTGATCGGACGTTTACCAATTTTTCAAAGACACGTGTTTGTAATGGCAAACCAAAAAACATAATCAGAGCGAATCTTGGAAGTTCATGATGTAAATCACTGCGTTGTGTGATCCAGAGATTAGATTATTGACAGATCGTCGTCATGTTGCTGGAATATTGCTAATTTCTGCGTAAAAACAACAAGTTAAAAAAAGACAATAGCATATACAAATCCCTATTAAACTCTCGAAAACACACACTGGGGAATTATTTAAAGCCGAAATTCTTTTATTTCATCAACTTGCCACACTCACGTACGGCGTCAAACAGACAAACAAACGCAGTGATCCACAGCGCAGTAGCGTCAATCATAATAATAATACTATGAGAACACAGTGATTTTTGTTTTGTTTGTTGTTTAACGCCGCACTCAGCAATATTCCAGCTATATGACGGCGGTCTGTATATAATAGAGTCTGGACCAGACAATCCAGTGATTGACATCATTAGCATCGATCCACCCAATTGGGATCGATGACATGCATCAACCAAGTCAGCGAGCCTGATCACCCGATCCCGTCAGTCAGGCTATTTACGACAAGCATAGTCACCTTCTAGGGTATGCATGGGTTGCTGAAGACCTATTCTATCCCGGAATCTTCACGGGTAAGAGAGAACACAGTGAAGAAGCAGAACATGTTTCATTAATTAGTCCGAATTATGTAACTACAGGCCAAACACACTTTCGTATTCTCTTTTTGAGATACACACACTACAACAGTGCGAAGTATGCATAATTCAGTCAATGAGGCGGCTTGTCTTCCCTGGGAACAATGAGGCCACCGGCCCATTTGTAACAGCGGAACAAGTGTGTTCACATGGAGACATGTTTCATTGTCAGTCAGACAGGCATACGCTTAAATGTCGGTGTTAGTCAGTGTTAACGACGGTTTGAACAGTATTTCAGTTATATCACGGCTTGTTAGCTTATTTTGGGAGAAAAACTTTATGATCACTTTGGGGAACACCAGTGACGAAATTAACCCGGGATAGGGTATGCGGTTCCAGCATGGCTAAGGGACGCAACTCCGTGGACCAATTGCGACTCCCACTGCCCTGGAGTCATTAGTGTCACTTTGGGATTAGTATTTTGCGTTGATATTGGCATTGGGCATAAGCAATATTGAGGATAATACTTTTGTTCAAACGATAAGACAGCCTCCACGGTTTAGTGAAAAGAGTACCCGGATTGAGTTGGTTGGTTGATTTGTTGTTTAAAGCCGCACTCAACAATGTTCGAGTCTGGACCAGACAATCCAGTGATTGACATCATGAGCATCGATCCACGCCATTGGGATCGATGACATGCATCAACCAAGTCAGCGGCCTGACCACCCGATCCCGTTGGTCGCCAAGCATATTCGCCTTTTACGGCAAGCATGGGTTGCTGAAGACCAGTTCTACCCCGGATCGACGCGGGTGTTATGATGGAAGCGAAACATAATTATATATATTGCCCGCGTACTTTCCTCTCCCAGCCTTAACTTGTGCACGTAATGCCCCTGATCGAACATTCTATCTATAAACAGATCAATCAACCTTGTCTATTTCCTATTTCACTGCAAAGGCGTACATTTCCTTCACTGTCAATCATGCAATTTACATTATGAAACGTGAAGGTTATATGTGTGTCAGAATCTTACCTTTGTCGACTAATTGGCGTTGTGGGGAGAATGTCCAAGGTTAGATTCAAGAATGGAGGAGACTGCGAGTGTAGGCTGTGACGGACGTACCTGGAAATCGATCATCCCGCTGAAGAAACACTGACAGCGGGCTATGTATATTTCAGAGACATCCCATGGGAAAGAGCCTATCAGTAGGCTTTAAAGCTGTCACGCACGCATGGGCTTGTAAAAACAGTGTCGGGTGGAAACACTAACAGCAAGTGTGATTTCATTCATGTCGGTGATCATGTAAACGGAGAACGTTTTTTTAGGTTGAATTATTTGTTTGTTTGTTTGTTTTTTAACGCCGCTTTAAGAGAATATCAACCGAGTGTTTGATTTGAAATATTTCGATACGAATCGATACTCGACGCTTGTTGATATATTTGGCCGATATATTTGGCCGTCCTATACCTGGCATATTGCGGCGTTAAATATCAAACCAACCAACCAATGATATCTTTGAAATAAAATGATTCATCGTACAGCATCTTCCACGTTTTGATTTAGTTTTGATTAAGGTAATAGCCAATTTCTTGAGTTTTACAGTACATCTTCAGTGTCAATGTTTGTTTGTTTGTTTGTTTGTTTAACGCTGCACTCAGCAATATTCCAGCAATGACGGTCTGTAAATAACCGAATCTTGATCAGACAATCCAGTGATTGACATCATGAGCATTGATCCACGCAACTGGAATACGATGACATGCATCAACCAAGTCAGCGAGCCTGACCACCCGATCCCGTTAGTCGCCTTTTACGACAAGCATAGTCACCTTTTACGGTAAGCATGGGTTGCTGAAGACCTACTCTATCCCGCGATCTTCACGGGCGATTCACGCACTTTGGATACGATGACCTGCATCAACCAAGTCAGCGAGCCTGACCACCCGATCCCGTTAGTTTCCTCTTACGACAAGCATAGTCGCCTGTAACGGCAAGCATGGGTTGCTGAAGACCTATTCTACCCCGGATCTTCACGGTTACACTTAGGGGGTTCGTCCTGATCTGTCTTAAGTAGACATTCCTGGGTAAACCGTTTGTCGCTCGGGAGAAAGCACGAGTGACAGGAAGCACTTTCTGATCTGGAATCCCCACGTGGCGGCACGACCAGGTTGCAATGTGCCATGACAGCCGACGAAGCGTTCTGTCACGACTTCGCGACCAGGTCAAGCGGAAGAGGACATGGTTGTGTTAATTGCCTATCCTGCTTTGATCATAATTGTCTTCCTTAATAGACTAATGCATATTTTAATACCATCAACATCGTCTTTAAGACAAGCACCCATAAAATAGGATGTTCGCTTGGACAGCGCCAGAATGAAGCGTTAAATTCATAAAGGATGTATTTGTAAGGTGGGCATTTGGGGT
The DNA here is from genome assembly GCF_022045235.1 of Haliotis cracherodii. NCBI lineage: Eukaryota > Metazoa > Mollusca > Gastropoda > Lepetellida > Haliotidae > Haliotis > Haliotis cracherodii. The sequence continues at coordinate 30,909,341 of NW_027266269.1, read as the reverse complement.
ATCATAAGGTATCTCGCCATCTTCCCGAGGCAAGAGTGAGTGAGTGAGTTGGGTTTAACGCCGCTTTTAACAGTAGTCCAGTTACATCACGGCGGGTCGGCGTAATGTGGGAGGAAAGCGCGAAGTGATGCAGGATGTCAATCACTGGATTGTCTGGTCCAGACTCGATTATTTACAGACCGCCGTCATATAGCTGGAATATTGCTGAGTGAGGTGTAAAACAACAAACAAACACATCAACCGAGGGTTGGGATCATTTTCGGTCAGTTAGTTGAAAAACGTTCAACATTTTCAACAAAACTTGGGGTGAGTGAGTAAGTGAATTTTAAAGTCACGTCGGCAGTATTTCAGCCGAAACAGTTATAATATAATTATATTTAGATTGAATAATCCTAATCCTAAATTTTATTCCGCGTCCCACGGTGAGTGTATCAACAAACAACAAACAATTTAGTTGAGGTGAAAGTACTAGGTTTATGTTCGTAATTTTACTGGCGCAACTTTATCAGCGTGGGTTGACATAATTATCCCACAAAAAAATTTCCGGAAGCTATGAAGACGCTGACGCTTTTACCACAGCTGCCAACTGCAGACCAAGATGCAACCCCAACGACTGCTCCGTTGCATATGAGCGGACTACCATCATCGCCCTGCAGAAGCAAGCATCAAACATACACTGTTTCTCCATGTAATCAAACATTACTACCTGTCAATTCAATCAGTATCGCCGCACTCAGCAATATTCCAGCTAAATGACGGTGGTCTGTAAATAATCGAGTCTGGACCAGACAATCCAGGTTTCTGGCGTGCCCAAGGGACAGCAACTCTCCACAGCGAATCGCGGCGCCTTAGACGACTGGGCCACCCGTGCCCCAATAGCATAATAGACAAATTACATTTTGTAATATACTGAAATATAGATACCTCTGAGATGACGTTTCCATCAACACACGTGTCTACTGACAAGATGGTGGCCCCCAAGGAGGACACACGGGACTGGCACTCAGCATTACTGATCAGCTTAACATTTCTTTTCTGGAGGAGACTGGGAAAAGTACCATCTGAAGAAAAATTTCCAATACTTTTTCACACATAGTTATCCAATGACTGGACACGTGAAAGTCCGGGGTAGATTAAGTCTTCAGCAACCAATGCTTGCCGGAAAAGGCGACTATGCTTGTCGTAAAAGGCGACTAACGGGATCGGGTGGTCAGGCTCGCTGACTTGGTTAATGCATGTCAACGATCCCAATTGCGTGAATGTTCATGAAATCAATCACTGGATTGCTTTGTCCAGACTCGATTATTTACAGACCACCGTCATATAGCTAGAGTATTGCTGAGTGTGGCGTTACGACAAGCATATTTGCCTTAGCAAGCTTAAGTTGCTGAAGACCTATTCTACCCCGGATCTTCACGGGTCTCAACCAAGTCATAGTAGCCTCTTATGACAAGTATTCGCCTTTAACGGCAAGTATGGGTTGTTGAAGACCTATTCTATCCAGAATCTTCACGGGTCTCCTGGGTAGAATGTGTCCCCAGCACATAATTGCTTGCCGTTAAAGGCGACAAAATTGGGCATTCGGTTTACCGTTGGGTCCGAACCTGTGTCAAGTCGAGGAAGCGATTCTGGGTGTTGAGCGCAGTGGTGTCGGTAACACAGTTCCTGTTGGTCAACACACATTTGACCCTGACTTCAGACAGACGGGTGGGTGAATGAACTTGGTTCTATGCTGGTTGGTTGGTTGGTTTGTTGTTTTACTCAGCAATTTACCAACTAAATGACGGCGGACTGTAAATAATCGAGTCTGGACCAGATAATCCAGTGATTGATATCATAAGCATCGATCCACGCAATTGGGATCGTTGACATGCTTCAACCAAGTCAGCGAGCCTAACCACCCGATCCCGTTATAGTCGTCATTTACGACAAGCGTCGTAGCCTACGCTGGTCATGTCAAGCCCTGCGTATGGGACTGTATTTTTTCTATGGTTTGAATTAATAGTCGTCTGTTCATAGCCATTAGATTGGTTGGTTGGTTTGTTGGTTTGTTGATATGAATATTGCTGAGTTTCAGCTCTATGAGTCGCTATATGGCTGAAATAATGCCGATGCGACGTTAAATTTTAACTCATTCACTCCAGCTATATGACGGCAGTCTGAAAAATCGAGTCTGGACCAGACAATCCAGTGATTGACATAATGAAAATCGATCCACGCAATTGGGATCGATGACATGCATCAACCAAGTCACCCGATCCCGTTAGTCGCCTTTTACGACAAGCATTGTCGCCTTTTACGGCAAACATAGTCGCGTATTGAAAAGCAGGGAGATAATGCTGAATGACTTCGAGTCCCCGTGATCCCCAGTTAGGTGGTCTTGCTTTGGTTGCCGGTGGTATATAGCGTTGTTTTATTTTCTACTACCTAAATTACTGAAACATTCTTTGTATGTAATAGTAATTGGGTTTTTTTATACCTAAGCTGTGATACATGACTTACTGTTTCGCTGTTCTTTATCGATAGTATTATTTATTATTAATGAACTTGTTTTCATCGCCGTAAAAGGCGACTATGCTTGTCGTAAAAGGCGACTAACGGGATCGGGTGGTCAGGCTCGCTGACTTTGTTAATAATGCATGTCATCGGTCCCAATTGCGTGGATCGATGCTCATGATATTAACCATTGGATTGTCTGGTCCAGACTCGATTTTTTACAGACCGCGGACATATAGCTGGAATATTGCTGAGTGCGGCGTTTAACAACAAACCAACCAACCAAATTTGTATCGCCATATGGCTGCAATATTGCCGATGCGATGTAAAACGTTAGCTCACTCACTGATGTTGAAAAATTAATTTAAAAACCCTTTCACAATTATTAGTTTTGTTTGTTTGCCTTAGACCTTTTTCACCTGCTCTTGGACTAAAGAATCCAGACCATTGAAGCTTCTGAGCGTATTTGACGACGTCGTCAGCAGTTTGTGACTTACATCACTTACGTTCTTAATTTCTACATCAAGATTTTCAGTTTGCGAGACCTTCAGGTCCTTGCGGAGAAATATTCATGTTCATGTTCCAAAAAAAGCCTTACCTGTTAACTTTCCCCATCCAAGAATTTCACACTCTAATCCAGCTTGGTCAATTGCAGTCCCAATTTGGGGATCAGAGGCATCAGTAACAGGGGTTGCTGATCTGTACTCAATGTTGTCGTAGCTGTACCCAGGACCATTAGTTGTAAATGAAGCAGTCTAGAAAATCATGTTTATTTTAGTTTGTTTGTTGTTTAACGCCGCACTTAGCAATATTCCAGCTATATGAAGGGGGTCTGGAAATAATCGAGTCTGGACCAGACAATCCAGTGATTGATATCATTTTGGTTGGTTGGTTGGTTTCTCGTTTAACGCCGCACTCAGCAATATTCCAGCTATATGACGGCGGTCTGTAGATAATCGAGTCTGGACCAGACAATCCAGTGGTTGATATCATGAGAATCCATCCATGCAATTGGGGTTGGTGACATGCATCAACCAAGTCAGCGAGCCTGACCACCCAATCCCGTCAACGGTCCTTCTGCTGACTGGATGTCCAAGGCGGATTGCGGATGATGACGTCACAGTAAAGAATCTGGATTTAGGTGAAGCACCCGTAAATACCGGTCTTCCTGTGCTTGTCTGCAGTACTGCCAGTTTGCCTGTGACCTGTAACAAGTCTGGCGATGGTGCACTTGAAGCAGCCCATGATCCTGGCAACGTGCTCCTGCATCGCTCCCATTTGCAACATACCGATGTCTTCAGCAACCCATGCTTGCGGTATAAGATGTCTAAGCTTGTCGTAAAAGGCAACTAACGGGATCGGGTGGTCAGGCTCGCTGACTTGGTTGATCCATGTCATCGATCCCAATTGCGTGGATCGATGCTCATGATATCAATCACTGGATTGCCTGGGCCAGACTCGATTATGTAGAGACCGCCGTCATAAGGCTGGAATATTGCTGAGTGCGGCGTTAAACAACAAACCAAACCAAACCAAATTATGCGTAAACAGTAAATGTGTTTTGAGGGAATTTAGGAATATGATCAAAGTGCAGTAGTGAAATAATGGTCAAGATGTATATTGTAGTGAAAATCTGAAGATATGAGATTTCCCCAGGGTGATATTAAACTACGAAAAACATAAAAAGATAAAACATGCCAAGTGGCTACAGTATAAAGTCAACTAACCAGAAGTGCAAACTCGATGTTAGAAATCGTTGCTTGAGATAAATCCGATAGGTCGTTGGTATCAAACACCATTCTGTAGTCATATAGGGGGGAGCTGAAATTTAATTCTGCACTTCACTAATAGTTCAGGATTGGTGCTTTCTTCTGTTTGTTTGTAGTTTAACGCCGAGCTATGCAATATTCCAGCTATGTGACGGTGGTCTGTAAATTATCGAGTTAGGACCAGATAATCCAATGATTGACATCATGAGCATCCGTCCACGCAATTGGGATCGATGACATTCATCACCCATGTCAATTCATCACCCATGTCAGCGAGCCTGACCACCCGATCCCGTTAGTCACCTCTTCCGACAAGCATAACTTGGGATCGATGACATGCATCAACAAAGTCAGCGAGCTTGACCACCCGATCACGTTTGTCGCTTCTTACGACAAGCATAGTCGCCTTTGACGGCAGGCATGGGTTGCTGAAGACCTATTCTATCCCGGATCTTCACGGGTCAAAAGTGAGGCAATACAGCTTTCATGGTCATCAATCTATGCATTTAGTATACGATGACATATATCAACCAAGTATATTACCTTTTACGACAAGCATGGGTTGCTGAAGAGCTATTCTTCCCCGGATCTTCACGGGACGGTCCTTTCTTTCATTTCTTACTCATACGGATTTGAGACCAGTAAAAGGCAATATGTTTGACGTAAGAGGCGACTAACAGGATCGGGTGGTCACACTTGGTTGATGAATGTCATCGATCCCAATTACGTGGATCGATGCTCATGATATTAGTCATCGGATTGCCTGGTCCAGACTCGATTATTTACAGACCACCGTCATGTAGCTGGAATATTGCTGAGTGTGGCGTTAAACAACAAATAAATAATCACCACTACAACAGATGGACTGATCACCATAAACAGCTGGTTTGTTTTGCTATTGTCAGTGAGTGAGTGAGTTGGGTTTAACGCCGCTTAGTATTCCAGTTATATCGCGGCGTGTCAACTTAATGTGGGAGGAAAGCCCGAAGTGATGCAGGTCTCAGACGTTTACCACTTCGGTGAAACCCACGAGCATGGGGATGGTGCTGACAAACCTAGAAACATAATCGGGTCGAACCGGGATTCGAACCCACAATCATAGGTTTCTGGCGTGCCCAGGGGATGCAACTCTGCACAGACGACTGGGCCACAGGTGCCCCCTTGTTTTGCTACGTTAAATAGCAAAGTGTAGAGTTGCAAGGACATGGTCCGCCTCAGAATCAAAAGAATATCTTACAACTTCACATGTACAATACAATCTCAAATCCGTAAACGCACAGGCAGTCGTCCATAGTCTCAAATTCATCTGCAAGTAGAAACAGCGTGCAATGCACTTACAAATCACAATATTTCAGCAATATCACGGCGGGGGACACCAGAAATGGGCTTCACAAATTGTACCCGTGTCGGGAATCGAACCCGTCTCATTGGCGTGACGAGGGAACGCTTCAACCACTTGGCTACCCGACCGCCCCTATCAAAACAGAATATACATGTACCTGGTATTAAAACAGTGATATGCAGATGCGGCCGCAGATTTTCCCATCCCAGATACGAGTCCACAAATATGGGTCCATGTCCCAGTTACATTAGTTTGCAGACTCCCCATCCACGGGAAGTCATTCGTGCTGACGTCTGTCCCGCCACCAAATCGTTTCTGAGGAGAAGCTTGGCATACGGCTGAAATGATAGATTTCATTAACACTATATTCGGAATCCGCAGTCGTAATTTGCAGAAATGTCAAATCGGTGCAGTGAGTGAGTATGGTTTTACGCCGTTTTTAGCAATATTCCAGCAATATTGGAGACACCAGAAATTGGCTTCACACATTGTACCCACGTCGGGAATCGAACCCGGGTTTACAGCGTGACGAGCGAACGCTTTAACCACTAGACTACAAACAAAATACGGAGACCTGTACATTCGGATAAACCAGTACGTGATCTTATGAGACACATTCAATATGGTCAGTTACAGTTACACGCAAATCAACCATTACCCGTGATGATCCGGGGTAGAATAGGTCTTCAGCAACCCATGCTTGTCGTAAGAGGCGACTAACGGGATCGGGTGGTCAGGCTCGCTGACTTGGTTGCTGCTGGTCATCGATCCCAATTGCGTGTATCGATGCTCGTGATATCCATCACTGGATCGTTTAGTCCAGACCCCCGTCATATATAGCTGTACTATTGCGGAGTGCGGCGTTAAACAACAAACTAAACCTTACCTAACTTTGGTTGCTGGTGATCATGATCAGTATTGTCATCAGTAGCGAAACTGTTTATGGTTATATGCTGGTTTTACCGCTTTAAGCTATATTCAAGCAATATCACGGCAGGGGACACCAGAAATGGGCTTCACACATTGTACCCTAAACAAAATTGCATTCATAAATATGAACCACATGAGGACCCAGATTTACATCTAGCTGGAACTCCAGTTAAAGTTGTAAAAGGAGCTAAATCTTTAGGAATATTTTTTATCATCACCTTACTTTCTTACCACATATTAAATATTTGAATGCTAAATGTCTGAAGGTACTAGATTTAATAAAGGTTGTTTCTAATTCCAAATGGGGAGGAGATCAAACGACCCTCCTTCACTTATATAGATCACTGGTCCGTTCTAAATTCGATTATGGCTCCACCATATGTGGGGGTGCTTGTAAAAGTAACCTTAAATTACTCGATCCCATACATCACCAGGGTCTGAGACTTTGTCTGGGATCTTTCAGAACTTCTCCATTGAGAATCTGTACGTTGAGGACCCGTGAAGATCCGGGGTAGAATAGGTCTTCAGCAACCCATGCCGCCACTTTAACTACCTGTACGCCGAACGAAACTAACTTTGCAGTACAGTAAACTACGGTTATAACGAACACGCTTCTAACGAACTGACTGATATAACAAACTTATGTTTTAGTCCCGGCCATTTGTTGTATATATGCTGTATATATGCTTATAACGAACTACGGTTATAACGAACTAAAATAAGTGGCCCCTTAGAGTTCGTTATAACCATAGTTAACTGTATATCACAAACTTAAATTCTAATCCGTCTAACACCGCGTGCACCTGTGTGTTTAATCCTCTTTATGAGGATCTGTATAGTAAGAAGTCCTCTCTTATTTCACCTCTCGGAATAAGAATAAAATCTTTAATTTCGGCTGCTGGTATAAAACACAGGTTACTGTCTACACCTCCTTGGCAACTGGTCAAACCGGAGGTAGACCTAACACTAACTACCCTCAAAAAAGATGACACAAACCAGTCGGTCTGTCAACAAGAACATGCCCAATTGCGGTCAAAATATGATATCCATCGCTCTATTTTTACCGATGGCTCAAAGGATGGTGGCAGAGTTTCAAGTGCCACTGTCATTGGATCTAAAAGGGTGTCTTCTAGAATTTTTACAGCTGAGGCCAATGCCATTCTTATAGCATTGGACTACATTCAAAACCAATCATCTCAACAGTTCATCATCTTTTCTGATTCCTTCTCATGCCTTCAAGCAATACATAATTGTACTTCAGATCATCCGTTGATTCTGAATATTTTAGAATTGAATAATGTTCTCGCCACTGCCGAATACGACATCGTCTTTTGCTGGTTGCCCAGTCATGTTGGAATTGCTGGTAACACTATGGCTGATACTGCTGCAAAGGCAGCACTCAACAAATCAGTAACACCACTTCTTTTACCATACAGTGATTACAAGCCAATAATTAGATGCTACATCAAAGATCTAATGCAAAAGAAGTGGAACACCCAAGTTGGTATTAGCAAACTTTATGCTATAAAACCAACAATAGGGTATACCTACTTGGGTTGCCATTCGAGACATGACGAAGTTGTTTTGCAACGATGTCGTATTGGACACAGTCGATATAGCCATGAGTATCTTTTAAAAGGTGAGGATTCTCCATTCTGTGTCCCTTGTGATCATGTGAGAATCACAGTCAAGCATGTTTTACTTGACTGTGTTGATTTTTCTCTCATAAGGGACAACTATTATCATTCAACATCTTTTAAGGATCTTTTTTTATAATACCAGTGCTCATTTAATTCTCGTTTTTTTAAAAAGAAATACTATTATTTATTAAATTTTGAATTGTTTTAGAATAGTTGGATATTAATGTCAACTGAGATGTATGAAGGTGGTGCCACTGAGGGGGGTAAAGTAGTGTAATATGATTGTCCCCCTGACAGTGGCACGTGAGTCCATCTATATTGAAATAATTAATATCAACTAGTGTTTGAATTCCTTGATTGTGTTTTGATTTTTAATATTGGTTTATATTTCGTACAACCACTGGTGACCAAAGTGATGGCATACATCCTCCTGGGAATCATGCAGGAAGCAAAAGCACTGTAAGTCCCCATGATCCCCAGTTAGGTGGTCTAGCTTTGGTTATTAGTGGTCTATAGCCATGTTTTAATTGATAAGACTTAATGTTGTGTATAGCTATATGGTTTTTAAAACTCACACTCTGGTTCGTTTTATTAAAAACTGTCATATACCTTACTATTTTACTGTCCTTTGTCGACAGATATTTTATATCTAATACCTTGTTCCCATCACTATATGGCTGAAATATTGCCGATGCGATGTAAAATTTAACTGACTCACTCACTATAAAACTGGAAAATATATCTCTTTTCCGCCTGCTTTCTTCTCCTCTATGGCAGGTGATAAGAGCCACAGGTGGACCTTACCTTACCTTAACTGAAGAAATCTGACACTAATCAACTACAATATCAACAAGATTACAATCAGTTAAGGTGTAAATATGATACCTATAAATCTATTTTTACTGATGGATCCAAGGATGGTGATGCTGTTGCCACCATCATTGGATCCAGAACTATATCAACTAGCTATAGATTACAAGATGACTCTTCCATTTTTACAGCTGAATCAAAGGCAATATCAACTGCTTTAGAATATATAAATAAACAATCTAAACAAAAGGAATTCATAATTTTGACTGTTTATCCTGTCTTCAGGCAATTAAAAATACTTCGTGTCAGGATCCAATTTTTCTCGACATCATAGATTGGTTGGTTGGTTTGTTGTTTTACGCCGCACTCAGCAATATTGCAGCTATACGACGGCGGTCTGTAAATAATCGAGTCTGGACCAGACAATCCAGTGATTAATATCATGCGCATCGATCCACGCAATTGGGGTCGATGACATGCATCAACCAAGTCAGCGAGCCTATCCACCCGATCCCGTCAGTCGCCTATTACGACAAGCATGGGTTGCTGAAGACCTATTCTACCCCGGATCTTCACGGGTCGACATCATAGAACTACATAATAACCTTGCATCTGGCCAATATGACATCGTCATGGTTACAGTTGGTTACATGTTGGAGGTGAGGTGAAATGGTGTTTAACGTCGCGTCCAAGATTATTGCACTTATATAGCGACGTGCATGTACGTGTGTGTGTTTGTGTGGCTGCTTGTACTAGTCCGGACTGATGCCGATTTATAGTGATAGCTCACTGAGATACCATGCCGCAGTTTAACATGAGTACCCCACTCAGACACAGTATACTGACTCCGAGCCGACCAGTCCTTGTTTTAGCCCCTTAATGCCGAGCGCCAGACAGGGTAACAACAAGTACCATCTTTTAACGTCTTTTGGTATGACGCGGTCGGGGATCGAACCCCAGACCTTCCGCTCTCCTGGCGGACGCTCTACCACTAGACCACGGAGGCGGTCGGTTACATGTTGGAATTGTTGGTAATACAACTGATGATGCTGCAAAAGCAACACACAACAAATCTGTGACACCACTTCTTATACCATACAGTGATTATAAACCTGTCATTAGATGTTTCATCAGAGATCTAATGCAGAAGAAGTGGGTATGAATACATTTCACGTAATATAAGCAAATGTCGGTTATACCTACTTGGGTTGTCAGTCGAGATTTGAAGAGGTCATTTTAAGACGATGTCGTATTGTCCATTCTCGCTATACTCATGAATATATATTAAAATTCTGCATCCCTTGTGATGAAAGAATCACGGTCAAGCATTTCCTGCTTGACTGTACTGATTTTGCCATCACAAGGGATTCATATTTCAAAGTTTCAGCTATGAAGGACATTTTTAGTTTTTACACAGGTAAGTACTCATTTAATTCTTGTTTTTGTTAAAGAAATTGAATTAATTCATAAATTTTGATTGCTATGTTTTGTAAATATATAAATTCACTTTTACAATTGGTAGAATTAATCATTAACTGAGATTGTTAGTGGCTATATCCTCTAAGGGTGTTAAAGTAGTGTAAAATTATTGTCCCCCTAGGAGGGTATGTCAGACCACGTCCTTCAAAGTATGTTTATTTCGCCACGTTTTTGATCGTAGTTTATATGTTCCTCTAGATTTTGGTTTAATTTGTCAATAATCGCCAACAGGGGATGATGTAAATCCGGCTAGGGGTCCATGCAATTAGCAAAAGTCCCCATGGAACCTAGTATGGCGATCTGCCTTCAGATGCTGGCGATCTATAGCCCTTTTTTACATTGTAATGTTTCATGACTATTTAGTGATATCTTTTTATTGTTGTTTGCTACTTTTAAATATTAAATCTGTGATATTCTAGTAATTTTACTGTCCATCGATGACAGGTTTTTATTCGGTTGAAATACATGTATGAATACCGTATAACTTCTCGTCACGATATGGCTGAAATATTGAAGATGTGACGTTAAGCATTAAATCACTCACTCATGTGGGGAATCGAACCCGGGTTTTCGGGTAAGGGTTGGGCTACCCCACAGACCCGCTAGTTTTAAGGGGTTGTGGGACAGCATCGTGGTTAAAGTGTCCCTACATGTACAATGTGTGAAGCCCATTTCTGGTGTCCTCCGCCGACACAAACATGTACCTGAAATATTGCTGAAAGTTGCGTAAAACTATACTCACTCGCTAGTTTTATATATATATATATATATATATATATATATATATATATATATATATATATATATATATATATATAAATGTGTGTGTGTGTGTGTGTGTGTGTGTGTGTGTGTGTGTGTGTGATAGTCTTGTCATTTTACTGGTTGGTTGGTTTGTTGTTTAACCCCGCACTCAGCAATATTGTAGCTGCTGACAGCTGCTTTTTAAGTTAGTTGGTTTACCAGAAAATCCAGTCATTGACAATATGAGCATCGATCCACGCAATTGGGATTCGTTCGTTCGTTCACAAGATTACACATGTAAATAGAGTCTGGAGCAGACAATCCAGTGATTAATATCACGAGGACCCATCCATACAATTTGGATCGATGACATGCATCAACCAAGTCAGCGAGCATGATCACCCGATCACGTTAGTCGCCTTTTACAACAAGCATAGTCACCTTTTACGGCAAGCATGGGTTGCTGAACACCTATCCTACCCCGGAATCTTCACGGACCTGACATTTTACTGTCCTTAGGTGACAGGGGGATAATATGCTCAGATGCTTAATCCGGCAGTACAAGCTTCAGACTCGGTGCCTGTCTTCATATTTTCTAATTTTTTAAAATTTCTTTTGTTATTTAACGCCGCACTCAGCAATATTCAACCTATATGACGGCGGTCTGTAAATAATCGAGTCTGGACCAGACAATCGGGATCGGGTAGTCAGGCTCGCTGACTTGGTTGATGCATGTCATCGTATCCCTAATACGTGGATCGATGCTCATGATGTCAATCACTACTTTGTCTGGCCTAGACTCGATTATTTACAGACCGCCGTCATATAGCTGGAATATTGGAATTATAGTGCGGCGGTAAACAACCAACAAACACACAATATATGACGACAGTCTGTAAAGTGTAAATCATCAAGTCTGGATCAGGCTTACAACAGATTGACTTCATGAGCATCGATCTACCGAATTGGGATACGATGACATGCATCAACAGAGTTAGTAGGCATGACCACCCGATCCTGCTAGCCACGTCTTACGAAAAGCATGCTCGCCCTTTACGGTAAGCAACCCGTGAGTACACGGGAAGAGAAAGGGCGACTGACTGGTCCAGACTCGATTATTTACAGACCGCCGTCATAATCTGGAATATTGCTGAGTGCGGCGTTAAACAACAAACGAAATAAAACTATCGGTAAGCTTGGGGTGCTGACCCGGATCTTCACGTAAACAGAGTAATTGTATTAAAGCCTACCTGACAAGCACATGATCGCAGCGATGTAGACTTTCGTCATCCCTCCTGTCCTGGTCATGATAGTTGAAACCTGTTCTTACTGGAAATATTCCCCGACAGCAAATGTCAGGGAGATCTGCTATTTAAGGAAATATCCAACACGGTGTAGTAATGTGATTGGGTGTTCATAATAACGTATAAGATTGTCATTTTCCCCTAATTTAGAACTCTTAATCAACTCGTGACAGCAGGGTGCTAAATGGACATGCCACCCGTCACCTCACACATTGCTGTTAATAGAAGATAGTCTACGGTAAAGATCCAAGTTACAACATGCGACTATGCTTGTCGTAAGCTTTGGTTTGGTTTGTTGTTTAACGCCGCACTCAGCAATATTCCAGCTATATGACGGCGGTCTGTAAATAATCGAGTCTGGACCAGACAATCCAGTGATTAATATCATGAGCATCGATCCACGCAATTGGGATCGATGACATGCATCAACCAAGTCAGCGAGCCTGTCCACCCGATCCCTTAAGTCGCCTTTGACGACAAGCATTGCCCCGGAATCTTCACGGGTCGCTTGTCGTAAGAGACGACTAACGGGATCGGGTGGTTCGACACGCTGACTTGGTTGATGCACGCCATCGCTTCTCTGGATAGTTTGTGGTTTCACGAAAGCCTCTTAGCGCTACGACCTCCTAAACCACGCCTTAAAGCACCTCTTAAATATTTGTGCCATTTCACAAAGACCTCCTAACTTTACACCCAACCGTAAACAACCTCCTAACCTACGATAGGTATGGGGCACTTGTAACTAGCTTACGACATCAGTCAGCGTCTGATATGGCTACACAATATTGAACAGGAGAAACATTAGGCGAGAGCGCATATTCAGGGATAAGACAGAAGTGTTGGATACTTTGACCGACACAGAACTGATTGCCAGGTATCGCTTTCCTCGGCATACCATCCTACAAATGGTTGATCGGGTCAGCGCGGAGATCTCCCGGCCGACCCTACGTTCGCGTGCCTTACCTGTCCACGTTCAGGTGTCAGTAACACTTAAATACTTTTCAAAAGGGGGATTCCTAAGCGAATTAGGAGATATACGTGGTACTGCCAAATCAAGTGTTTGTCGCGTGTTGGAAAAGACGACAGATGCAATTGTTAAGTCGTATGACTTGATCTGGTTTCCAACGCCCGACAAACACGCTGAACTAGCGGAGGATTTCTTCCACGTCTGTGGTTTTCCGAAAGTTGTTGGCTGCATAGATTGTACTTTTATACCTGTTCAACGACCAGCTCGGAGATCTCTCGGCCGACTAAACGTTCGCGTGCCTTACCTGTCCATGTTCAGGTGTTAGTAACACTTAAATACTTTTCAAAAGGGGGATTCCTAAGCGAATTAGGAGATATACGTGGTACTGCCAAATCAAGTGTTTGTCGCGTGTTGGAAAAGACGACAGATGCAATTGTTAAGTCGTATGACTTGATCTGGTTTCCAACGCCCGACAAACACGCTGAACTAGCGGAGGATTTCTTCCACGTCTGTGGTTTTCCGAAAGTTGTTGGCTGCATAGATTGTACTTTGCTACCTATTCAAAGACCAGCATTAGATGAAGCAGTATATGTGTGCAGAAAAGGATTCCACGCCATCAATGTGCAAGCTGTGTGCGACGCCCAACTCCGGTATATATCCTTGACGTCCTTGACCCTTGCAATGTAAACAAACAATCTAGACTTTCTGGTACTTTCAGATATTAAACGTCATTTTGTCAAAATTGATTTGTCAATAGCTCATGTAGGCTTATTTATGTCCAAATGTGTCATAATTATTTAGCTTATTTAAATATTATTTTCTTAACGAATGTGGACTTGTGGATTTGGTTATTTATGTGTATATTTTTTTATCTATTTTTGCAGATTCACAAACATTATTGTCCAATGGCCAGGATCAACCCATGATTCACATATTTTCAACAACTGCAATTTGAAAAGGCATCTGGAGGAAGGGAAATATGACATCTGGCTTCTTGGTGATTCTGGGAAGGTACATGTATGTCCAAGTTATTTATGTCATGTTTCTCTTTTAATGTATACATACATATATATCGGGAACATTAAATTTATCAAAACATTCTACATTAGGTATGCATGTAGACCCTACCTCCTGGCCCTTGTCAAATGAAAAAGAGGAGAAATACAACCGCTGTCATATTGGAACAAGGTACTCAGTTGAGAGGGCAACTCAACAAATATTTAATTCATGTTTTAATTCAAGGTTTATGGACTAATGGGCATGTGTATTGCTGATTGTATGTCATTCTGATTTCTAAATACCTGTGCTGTTGGCATGTATTTATCATGATAAAACATTTATACTAACAGGTAATATAAAATATGCGTTTTACCTGATGATAAGTATTACTTGCTAAACTATAATTATATATGAAATGATGTATAAATATTACACAATGATATCTCATAAAAGCACTTGATGTGGATCTAATTATTATAGGAAAACTTAGTATAAATGTTATATCATGAGATATTCATCACTATATTTGTAAACACAACTATATAAGTATGTTACATCTGCTTATGTGTCTACACAAATCAACAGGATGCCTGTTATTCAGCCCAGAGAAGAGTATCAAAATTATTACCGCCTGCTTTCAACTTCATAATTTGGCAATATTACTGAGGTTGCCTGAGCCTGATGTTCTTTGTGAGACTCCTGGACCAGAGGTGGACAGCAGTCCTGCTGATAACCACAACATGGATGGATGTAGAGTCAGGGGAAATCTTATCAACACTAGGTTTTAAATGAGGTAGCATACATATCCAATTGTGATACTTTTACTAAGAGTCCACATAATGTCAATAATCCCACACTAAAAGTTGTAAGGTAGCACTTTTTCAAAATCCAGCACCACTTTATGGCCACACTTGTGAATATTGCATATTATTGTTTTTTGGAGTTTATGAAAATGTATTGTTTTTTGTACATATGCTATTATAAGGGTAACGCTATTTTTCAGGGCATTATCATTTGCAGAAGCCCGAGGTCTTCCATTAACTGCCCGACGAAGGAGGGCAGTTGAAAAGACCGAGGGCTTCTGCAAATGCTAATGCCCTGAAAAATAGCGTTACCGTTATTATAGCTAAACTGGATGGAATTTGTTATCAAATAAAAAGAAACAACAATGTCGATTTTGAAACATTTACTGCAATCAACACGAATGTCACTAACCCACTTTTACAAATATGGAAACGTCATAGAACAAACCAGATAACGTCACTATTGAACGTTACGTCACCTATCCCTATCCTATGACATCACCTAACAACGGGCGTGATAATGGCCCGGCGTCAAGTAATATGAGGGCATCATCAAGTTACAATGGCCCGCTCATTTCTGATAACATGCGGGCGTTTTTATGATAATTCTATCCATTTTAGCTATAAATCCAAATAATAACACAAACAACTAAACATCTTTGTGATCACAAGTAAACAGTAACATGAGTCACTGACTTTAATCAAATTTGATTACGGGAGACAATGAGTTTCCAAAAGATTTTTTATATTCAAATTTTTCTCTTTCCATGTTTGCCGTAAAAGGTGACTATGCTTGTCGTAAAAGGCGACTTACGGGATTGGGTGGTCAGGCTCGCTGACTTGGTTGATGCATGTCATCGATCCCATTTGCGCGGATCGATGCTCATGATATTAATCACTGGATTGTCTGGTCCAGACTCGATTATTTACAGACCGCCGTCATATAGCTGGAATATTGCTGAGTGCGGCGTTAAACAACAAACAAACCAATCTTTCCAGGTCCAGCCTCTGTCTTTGGATCTCACGGATGTCCCGCTGCACAGACAGAATTTCCTCAAGGAGTGACATCTTTTTCTCCTCCTGGGCTTGTAAGGACTTTATCTCTCCCAGAATGTCTTCTGAAAATGTTTAGACAATTTTGGGTTATATCAATGGTATTTGGATGTTCATTAATATTATATCAATGATATGTAATACTGAAACCACTACATTATGAACAAATATATGTCATTCCTTCATTAGATGTTTTCTTGATCAGAGGCCTCCCTTTAGGTTTTCCTTGAAAACAAATTTGTATTGTTATTAACTAGAATTCATGATATAGTGACTTGATTTTTTAATGTTAATACAAATTTACTATTGAATAAAGTTGCATAATGTTTAATACATACTCGTTCTGATAGCAGGAGTCATCATTATATCCTCCAGACTGGCTTGGTTCTTTTCTTAAATGTATATAATATTTTTAAGATAATTGTAACTGCTAACATCTCACATGGGGTACCGGTATTCAGTTTGTTCACATGTATTTACAGCATACACTTAGTTTTATAGAATAAAATAGCACCAAGTGTATGAATTTATTCACCATGTCAGTGTAAATTATAACATTTAATTATCTTTATTATTAAAAATTATTTCATACCTGTGCTAGTTCCACAATCATTGTCTCCTGTGCTTGTAGCTGTCAGTGGAGTGTAAAACACCTGTATATATGAAATATATAAGTTGTGAGTGCACTAAAATATTTGTATTGAAGATATTGGTTAATTGTGCCTGACCATTCAGTGCATCGAGAAATCTCATATATTTCTTTTGTTTACATTTGTTCATTTATGATACATTTAATATGTAAGGGGAATTTGCCAATATGCAGGAGGTATTAGTTTTTGAATATGGCAATATTTAGTTTATATACATCTTCAAAACAAAGAAATAAATGAGTTTGAAGTAGTATTTACCAAACATTAATGCCTGTGTAGCTTCTTCAGCTTCATCAGCAACTAGGGGCGGTCGGGTAGCCTAGTGGTTAAAGCCTTCGCTCGTCACGCCGAAAACCCGGGTTCGATTCCCGACATGGATACAATGTGTGAAGACCATTTCTGGTGTCCCCCGCCGTGATATTGCTGGAATATTGCTAAAAGCGGCGTAAAACCATACTCATTCATTCATCAGCTACTGAAGGAATCATGCTGAACACGGTTAAATTAATAGAACATATTTTTCATTGGTGTTATGACAACAAATACTGTCAATATTTCATAAATATACCATCAAAAACCCATAAAGCTTGATTAAGTTACATACGTTATTGACTTTAATACACATGTACATGAATCCCAAGAAGGAAGTGTCATCATTACCAGGTGTTTCCATGCCTCCTGAGATAGGACAGGATGGAATCAGTTGTAGAATCTATTTAAAGAAGGAATGGGTGACTATATTACTTACTATAATGATAGTTTATTTTAAAATGTGTAATACACAGTTATTTTTTCATGAATTATATATGTTGTTTCATGAACTCAATATGTTTCAAACCATTACTTAATCAGGTACATTTTGAAACATTTGGTCTGTTGGTTGGTTGGTTGTTTTACATAGCACAATCCAGTGATTAATATCATGAGCATCAATCCACGCATTTGAGATCGATGACATGCATCAACCAAGTCAGCAAGCCTGACCACCCGATCCCGTTAGTCGCCTTTTTACGACAAGCATAATCACCTTTTACGGCAAGCATAGGTTGCTGAAGACCTATTCTACCCCGGAATCTTCAATCCCATGTCTGTTGTTTAACGCCGCACTCAGCTATATGACGGCGGTCTGTAAATAATCGAGTCTGAACCAGACAATCTAGTGATTGACATCATGAGCATCGAGCTACGCAATTGGGATCGATGACATGTATCAACCAACCCAGCGAGCCTGACCACCCGATCGCGTTAGTCGCCTTTTTACGGCAAGCATTGTCGCCTTTGACAGAAAGCATGGGTTGGTGAAGACCTGTTCCTCCCCGGATCTTCACGGGTCCAGCAACAAATGTTTCGCTAAAATACTAGGGACCGCGGGGACACCTGGTACCTGCATCCGGGGTAGAATAGGCCTTCAGAAAACTATTCTTGCCGTAAAAGGCGACTATGCTTTTCGTAGGAGGTGAAAATCGTGAATGTTTGCAACACAAAAAGTGTAACAAATGGCTTCTTTTCACATACTGACGACCATGGTCGCTTTTGGAATCACCTTCCTTTGGCGATCAAACGCCAAAAGTAGCTAACGCGGTTTGGGTATTGATTTTATCCCATGAACGTGGGTGTTAACAGGTGGTATATTCAGTAAGCACCATGCTGTGAAGAGTTCATACAGAGTTTATTTGAGTTTATTTGACCTTGACCATTGAAAATGAGTAAATATTTCTAAAGCAGGCGTTTTATGCATTGCTATCGCGTTTTGCTTATACACCTTAAAATTGCAGGACAAGGCCTTGTAAAATCATTACCGTGACGATACGGAGTAGAATAGGTCAATAGCAACTTATGCTTGTGGTAAGAGGCGACCAACGGGATCGGCTGGTCAGGCTCGCTGACTTGGCTGATTCATGTCATTGATCCCAATTGCGTGGATCGATGCTCATGATATCAATCACTGGATTGTCTGGTCCAGACTCGATCATTTACAGACCGCCGTTATATAGCTGGAATATTGCTGAGTGCGGCGTTAAACAACAAACCAACCAACAAAACCCTCCCTCAATCAAACGCCAACAGTTGGGTGTTGATTGTGTCCCATCAACGTATGTGTCAACAGGTGGTATATCCAATTAGCACCATGCTGTAAAGTTCATTCAGAGTTTATTTGGCCTTGAAAATAAGTAAATATTTCTCAAGCAGTCGTTTTAACATTGCTATCGCGTTCTGCTTCTACACAATAATATAGCAGAACATAGCCTTTTCAAATTAAAAAAAGAAGTGAAGATCCGGTGAAGAATAGAATATGTCTTCAGAAACCCTTTCTTGTCGTAAAGAGGAGATTAACGGGATCGGGTTCTCAGGCTCGCTGACTTGGTTGGTGCATGTCATTGTATCCTAATTGCGTGGCTCGATGCTCATGATATCAATCATTGGATTGTCTCGTCAAGACTCGATTATTTACAGATCGCCGTCATAAAACAGAATATTGCTCAGCGCGGCCTTAAACATCAAACAGACAAACTAACTTTAAAATCATTTTGGTCAACTGTCCCTGTAATAAGAATGACCAATGTTTTTTTTGCGTTTTATAATTAGTTGTTACTGGTATTTGATTCAAGCACTACATTTCGTTTGTTACAGTGCGTTTAGCAATGGAAAACCAGAATATTTATTATTTCTGTAACAATTGTCTTTGTCATGCGATTCAATCAAGATGCATCAATACATAAAACATACGCAAAAACAATATACAGTAAACTACGGTTATAACGAACTCAAAGGGACTACTAAATTTAGTTCCGTTATAACCGTAGTTCGTTATAAGCATATATACAGCATAACTACAGCAAATATACGGGACCAAAATCGTAAGTTCGTTATATCCATCAGTTCGTTATAAGCGTGTTCGTTATAACCGTAGTTTACTGTATTTGTACCCAAAGTTAATTAAAGATAAAACATTGAGCCAGTGTAATAATAATGTTGTGTTACGCGGGAGTTTAGTATTGTATTTCTAACTTGCCATTTTGAATATTTAAATGTTTGAATAGGAAAGTTCCGAAACAAAACATGGGTGAGATGAGGGGAAAAGGGGTTTAGCGTCGCGCTTTTGCACTTACATAGCTTTTGTGAAACGGAGCCCTAAATTCTATAGGTGGGTCATTGTATGGTATGCATTTAATAAGTATTAACTGGATCTCGTAAATGTATTCACACAAGAGAGTGAAATTTTACAAAAAATACAAAAGACAAGTAATACATAAAATACTAAACTCGCTCCCGTATGATACCAATTTTCTGAAACTTATGAATACGTCTAAAACAATTCATGTATGTGTAAACGCAGTAGGACTACGTAGTGATAACAGTAAAGACGTAGTGGACGTAGTGTAGTAACAATAGCAGTAGAAATACGAAGTGGTAACAGTGAAGACGTAGTAAACGTAATGTAGTAGCAATAACAGTAGAAATATGAAGTGGTTACAGTGATTACGTAGTAGACGTAGTGTAGTAGCAATAGCAGTAGAAATACGTAGTGGTAACAGTGAAGACGTAGTAGACGTAGTGTAGTAGCAATAGCAGTAGAAATACGTAGTGGTAACAGTGAAGACGTAGTAGACGTAATGTAGTAGCAATAACAGTAGAAATATGAAGTGGTTACAGTGATTACGTAGTAGACGCAGTGTAGTAGCAATAGCAGTAGAAATACGTAGTGGTAACAGTGAAGACGTAGTAGACGTAGTGTAGTAGCAATAGCAGTAGAAATACGTAGTGGTAACAGTGAAGACGTAGTAGACGTAATGTAGTAGCAATAACAGTAGAAATATGAAGTGGTTACAGTGATTACGTAGTAGACGCAGTGTAGTAGCAATAGCAGTAGAAATACGTAGTGGTAACAGCGAAGACGTAGTAGACGTAGTGTAGTAGCAATAGCAGTAGAAATACGTAGTGGTAACAGTGAAGACGTAGTAGACGTAGTGTAGTAGAAATAGCAGTAGAAATACGTAGTGGTAACAGTGAAGACGTAGTAGACGTAGTGTAGTAGCAATAGCAGTAGAAATACGTAGTGGTAACTGTTAGCAGCAGGTACAAGTGTCACAGGGAACTATAACTTCATTGAGGAATGTGGATTACTTTGTTCAAGTCTGTGTGAAATTAATGATGTAGTAACAGATTGTATGACAATTTTGATCAGATTTGCCCAAGGCAATGAGAGTGAATTGTTTGAAGTATCATAAAATATCCGTATCTAAGTATTTTTCCACAGCCACACACATGCAATCAGTGCTGGCGTACATGGCATAGAAATAGCGTAATGTCAATAGCAGTAGAAATAAGTGGTATTAACAGTGATGACCTAGTAGACGTAATGTATGAGCAATAGCAGTAGAAATACGAAGTTATACCAATGGTGACGTAGTAGACGCAGTGTAGTAGCAATAGCAGTAGAAATACGGAGTGGTAACTGTGATGACTTAGTGAGTGAGTTAAAATTTAACGTCGCATCGGCATTATTTCAGCAATATAGCGACGAGACCAAGTTAATATATACACAATTTAGTTTTTTAATGAAACATATTGGAGCATACTATATTTAAAAACAATTGATGAAACATATTTGAGCATACTAATATCATGTATACAATTTAAAACACGGGCTATAAGCCACCAGTAACCAAAGTTGGGCCACCTCGCTGGGGATCATAGGGACTTACAGTACCTCTAGATCTGCTTCCTGCATGATACCCCAGCAGGATTTACGTCATCACTTTAGCCACTGGTGGTTGTGCACAATACTAGCCAATATTAAAAAATACATAATGAGTTGGCTTAAAACACTGGTTGATGATAGTTTGATGACTTAGTAAACGCTGTGTGGAAGCAATAGCATTAGAAATACGTAGTGGTAACAGCAAAGACGTAGTGTAGTAGCAATAGCAGTAGAAATACGTAGTGGTAACAGCAAAGACGTAGCAGACGTAGTGTAGTTGCAATAGCAGTAGAAATACGTAGTGGTAACAGTGGTGACTTAGTAGGCGTAGTGGGGGCACAGGTGGCCCAGTCGTCTGAGGCGCTGCGATTCACTGTGCAGAGTTGCGCCCTTGGGCACGCCAGAAACCTATGATTGTGGGTTCGAATCCCGGTTCGCCCCGATTATGTGTCTAGGTTTGTCAGCACCATACCCGTGCTCGTGGGTTTCACCGAAGTGGTAAACGTCTGTGACCGGCATCACTTCGGGCTTTCCTCCCACATTAAGCTTACACGCCGTGGTATAACTGGAATACTGTTAAAAGCGGCGTTAAACCCAACTCACTCACTAGTAGGCGTAGTGTAGTAGCAACAGCAGTAGAAATACGTAGTGGTAACAGTGGTGACTTAGTAGGCGTAGTGTAGTAGCAATAGCAGTAGAAATACGTAGTGGTACCAATGGTGACGTAGTAGACGTGGTGTAGCAGCACTAGCAGTAGAAATACGGAGTGGTAACAACGAAGACGTAGTAGACGTAGTGTAGTAGCAATAGCAGTAGAAATACGTAGTGGTAACAGTGATGACGTAGCAGACGTAGTGTAGTAGCAATAACAGTAGAAATACGTAGTGGTAACAACGAAGACGTAGTAGACGTAATGTAGTAGCAATAGCAGTAGAAATACGTAGTGGTAACAGTGATTACGTAGTAGACGTAGTGTAGTAGCAATAACAGTAGAAATACGTAGTGGTAACAACGAAGACGTAGTAGACGTAGTGTAGTAGCAATAGCAGTAGAAATACGTAGTGGTAACAACGAAGACATAGCAGACGTAGTGTAGTAGCAATAACAGTAGAAATACGTAGTGGTGACAGTGAAGACGTAGTAGACGTAATGTAGTAGCAATAGCAGTAGAAATATGAAGTGGTTACAGTGATTACGTAGTAGACGTGGTGTAGTAGCAATAGCAGTAGAAATATGAAGTGGTGACAGTGAAGACGTAGTAGACGTGGTGTAGTAGCAATAGCAGTAGAAATATGAAGTGGTGACAGTGAAGACGTAGTAGAGACAGTGTAGTAGCAATAACAGTAAAGAACGTTGTGTACGTTGTGTACTGTTAACAGCAGGTACAAGTGTCACAAGGAAATATAATTTCATGGAGGAATGTGGATTACTTTGTTCAAGTCTGTGTGAAATTAATGATGAAGTAACAGATTTTATGACAACTTGGATCAGATTTGCCCAAGGCAATGAGAGTGAATTGTTTGAAGTATCATAAAATATCCGTATCTAAGTATTTTTCCACATCCACACACACGCAATCAGTGCTGGCGTACATGGCATAGAAATAGTGTAACATCAACACGCAATTGGGATCGATGACATGCATCAACCAAGTCAGCGAGCCTGACCACCCGATCCCGTCAGTCAGGCTATGTCATTGAGAGTCAATCAATACTTTACGGGTGATTTGATGTGGTTTTCTCTTCTGCTTCAAATATTACAGTTATGTGTAAGCTGGAGAATACTTTGTGCATGGATCTATGCATGAAACAGGTGAGGCGGTATCACTGGTCTCCTTTATATCTAGTTCAGTTGGGGAAATCAGTTTTAAGCGAATTGGCTATTTGATGGTTATTGGACATGCAACAACGTACAACAATATTTTGTTTATTTGTTTGTTTTTTAACGCCGCACTCAGCAATATTCCATATGACGCGGTACAAGAACAATTCAAGGATCTGATAGGTTAAACACAGGATAATATATCTTCAAAAACTGCTCTCGTGTTATGTTTGTTTGTTGATCTGTTGTTTAACTCCGCACTCACCAATGTTACAACTAAATGACGGCGGTCTGTAAATAATCAAGTCTGGACAAGACAATCCAGTGATTGATATCATGAGCATCGATCCATGTAATTGGGATACGATGATATGTATCAACCAAGTCAGCGAGCCTGACCACCCGATTCCGTTAGTCGCTTTATACGGCAAGCATGGGTTGCCTGAGACCTATTCTACCCCGGATCTTCACTGGCTCGTAGCGCTGGGCTCCAGGGGTACAGATTTACAGTGAATTTATGCAATATCACTACCCCATTGATGCCTGAGATACTATCTGGTTTGCGATAGAACCTGAGTGGACCCCATAGAATTTCCCGGCCGTCAGGTATAAGCCTAACAATATTATTAACAATACAGGCTGTTTGGCTTATTCTTGGTTGGTTGTTGTGCTGGTTTGTTGTTTTACGCCGTATTCAGCAATATTCCAGCTATATGACGGCGGTCTCTAAATAATCGAGTCTGGACCAGACAATCCAGTGATTAATATCATGAGCATCGATCCACGCAATTGGTATCGATGACATGCATCAACCAAGTCAGCGAGCCTTTTAGTCGCCTTTTACGACAAGCATAGTCACCTTTTACGGCAAGCATGGGTTGCTGAAGACCTATTCTACCCCGAAATCTTCACGGGTCCAGAACTTAAAGGGTTGAGCACATAATCACCAACGAGTCGGGAATGCTAGAAACTTTTGGCATTCCCAACTCGTTGGTGATGATGTGCTCAACCCTCTCATGAGACTTGTTTGATAGGCATTACTTAGAAGTTGACGGATGACAAGATAGACACAATTTTTATGGATAACAACTTCTTTAATACTGTAAAAAGGCGACGTTTCGGTATAGATCCTTATACCGTTGTCAAGCTTGTCAAGTATAAGGATCTATACCGAAACGTCGCCTTTTTACAGTATTAAAGAAGTTGTTGTCCATTAAAATTGTGTCTATCTTGCCTCTCATGAGAGATGCCCACACCACTGGCAATATATCGAGTGGTCAATCATTGATCAGCCATCACCATGTCATGCACCCGGGTAATGTTTTCCAGAATGGTTGCTGTTGAAGGTCTTCCTGGACGTGGGTCATCGTCAAGGCTCTCTCTGCCACGCTTGAATTCCCTAGCCCACTTCTTTACAGTGGAAAAGGAAGGGGCATCATCCCCTAAAGCGGAGACCATGTCAGCATGTATCTGTGTTGGAGTTAGCCTTTTCAGTTGCAGGTACTTGATGACTGCCTTATAGCCAGTTTTGTCCATTTCTGGTGATTCAGTGGGTAGGTTCACAAGATGGTCTGGTACAAAGACAATAATAACACTACAGTTGCAGTTCTTATGTCTATGATTCATTAAATGATTGTACTTGTTGGTGGCAAACGTTTTTCAAACCGATTGAGATATCCCACATAGGCTTAGAACTTTTCAGCCAGCCCTCGTACATTTGTTAAGAATATGACAATAGCTCCGTCAAAATATTATGTTCACTATAATGAGATATCCAGTGTTATGTCCACTGCAATAAAATAAATAGTGTTATTTTCACTGCGATAACTTTTTTCTACTTCAGAAAACTCAGTCTTTCACACTTAAGTATATCATTTAAAAGTTTTTGTCAGTAATTTTCCGAGCACTATTGCTCTATCTCAGCTTTTACAGTTATGAGACAGGCATAATTGAGGATTCTCATGAGGAATATTGTTCCGGCCACTGTAAGAAAATATTGCTGAGTGCGACGTTAAACAAATTACATAAAAAAATATGTTCGGCGCCTACAATGTGCACAATTCATGTTATCTGTTTGTGCTGAAGGCAAAATATTTCAGGAAACTAGGTTAATGCCAATGAATCATGGTTTAGCCGGAGCTTACTGTCAGATGTCCGTGAAAAATAGTAAGTTGTGTAAGTCACACGTGTTCCTTTCTTTATGTGGGTGTGTTTCTTCTCAGCAGATAAGCTTCTCGTACATCTTACTGTGATGATGTGGCGTAAGAACATCACTCTGCCAAGACAAGGTTAACACTTCACAGAGTGATCACATTTTCTGACCAGCATTTGTGAAACAGTTTGATTAATGTAGCCATATAATCAGTCACGGCAGACTAAGAGCTGTAGGCATTGACTATTCTTAGCAAAAACGGTTTGTATACTTGCGTGGAGAGATGTTTAGAAGATTATCCAGAGAAGGATTGATAAACGGGATGTCATCCTTAAGAGAGGAGCAGGAAGATCGAGATTGAGGACACAAGTTATAAGCCCAGGACCTACATGGACATGACAACTTAACAAAACATAATTCCTCAATTTGGATTATATCCTGATGGAACGAAAAAAGAGATCACGTAAATATCAGGTTCATTATCATTGTTTAGAGCTGTGAAGATCTGGGGTAGAACAGGTCTTCAGCAACCCATGCTTGCCGTGAAAGGCGATTGTGCTTGTCGTAAGAGGCGACTAACGGGATCGGGTGGTCAGACTCGCTGACTTGGTTGATGCATGTCTTCGTCTCCCAACTGCGTGTCTGTTTTCAAAAATGCAGTCTATTTATAGAAAGAATACGTAGGGAATATGCAAGGGGAACTTTTGTGCTGCATTATCTGCCTTTGGATTGAAACTGACCCGAAGACTGCCAAAGTCCGAATGACCCAGTATGGATCTCATCGTATATAGGTGTGAATAAATGGTCACATGTCAGTTTTTGACCAATCAAACAACGAGAAATTACCTCCCGTTACGTTCTCATTCCTTTTAGGGGTCTACTTTCTCAACGTAATATCACTGAATCAATCAATACTAATCAATTAATCACGGCTAATTGATTCATTGATTGCCTTCCAGTATCACAAGATAAACAATTACGTCCTGATATGTCGAGGCTACGTCCGCGTTGCCTCCCAAGAGGACGTAATAACAACAAGCAACATCGACTGGGAATTACGATGGACAATTCAAAGGGGAAGATTACAAATGTCAGGAGGTAATTGGAATTTATCTGATACATAAGACGTTTAATAACACGAAATGGCCACTGATATGCTTTGACAGTAGCACTGGATGTCATATGTATGAGAAACATGTTCATAAATAATCATGGTTAATGACGCGCATGAATACATCAGCGAAAATCCTGATGTCAAAATTAACAGCAGCTACGTATCACCAAATAAGATTCTGCGTTCCTCTGTACGCAATTCATTTGATTAACTAAACTTTATAATGCAAAATGCTTAGCAACATTCAGTAACTTTATTTCAACTTAAGATAGCTGTCACAAAGTTAAAATCGCGGGCGACAGCGAAACGCGTAGCTCAGCCCTGATCACAAATTCACACAAATATGTATAAATATCGAGCTGTCAAAGGATTGAGATCTGGTTTTTTTTAGGAACGAAGGTATGATTAATCTGCATCTGATGGTTAATTTGCGTTACTCTATACTATACGATGAATTCTTCAAAAGTTACGGTCATTTTGACAGGCACGTTGTTGACATCGATGCTTCTGAGGTACTGACATATCCTACAAATTAGGGTAACATGATGGCATGGACATATAATTATTTTTCCAGATACCAGTATGCCATGAAGCTCTTTAACAGCATGCTATGATCCTTTGATGAATTTCAAAACGTTGAGGTTGGCAAAAAATATACTGGTATATCCCTGCAAAACTAATTACAGTTTACAGGATAATTATGACATGATTCGTTCACTGTCATACAACCATCAAAACATTTACATTGAAGATACGTTAATATTTAGCGTCACGTTCAATATAATATATAACTTAGATTGTTAGTGGCTGTACCCTCGAGGGGGGTTGAAGTAGCGTAAAAATATTGTCCCCCTAAGAGGGTATGTAAGTTCCACGTCTTTCGAAGTATTTTTATGCAGCATTTTAGCATTTCTGTCATTTTACATCTTAGGCTTAACTGGTATACTATCGCCAGTGACTGCAGGGGTGATATAAATCCTGCCAGGGCCCATGCAAGAAGCAAAGGTACTGTAAGTCCCCATGGTCCCTGGTGTGGTGATCTCCCTTTAGTTACTGACGATCTCTAGCCCATTTTTATATTGTATTGTTCCTTATTACATAATGCTTTTAAATGTTCCGCAACTAGTTTTAAATCTTATCTGTGATATTCTAGTTCTCATACTGTCCCTCGATGACAGATTTTTATAAAGTTTAAATATATGTATATTTCATGTACAACTTCTCGTCACGATAGTGCTGAAATTTTGCCGATGTGACGTAAAGCGTTATCTTACTCACTCACTCAATATATCGATTATTATCCCCCGCCCAACAAGGTTGGCAAGGGATATAGAAACGGGCTCCGTCCGTCCGTCCGTCCTTACGTCCGTCCGTCACGTTTCGTTTCCGGAGCATAACTAATAAACCGTTCAATATTTTTTCATCAAACTTTGCCGGTCTGTCAGGTACATGCTGAACTGGTGCCTTTTGCTATTTAGAAATTTTAGAAATTTTGATTTTTTTTACGTTTCCATGGCAACAAGATGGACTTAGGTTCTGCGATGGTAGGATTCGTTTCCGGAGCATAACTCATAAATCGTTCAATATGTTTTCATCAAACTTTGCAGGTCTGTCAGGTACATGCTGAACTGGTGCCTTTTGCTATTTAGAAATTTTAGAAATTTCTATTTTTTTACGTTCCATGGCAGCAAGATGGACTTAGGTTCCAAACTCTTCTTTTTTTACAATATCCATGACAAGTTCCACCTCGGTTAAAAAAGGTTAGGGTTTGTTTAGATTTAATTATGTCATGAATTCTGCAACAGGGCGGGAGATATAGCCACGTTACTGGCAAACTCTAGTTATAGATGCTTCGTGATGGCCATCACACTATCACGAAATGGAACCCCATCATACCTGTCCTCGTGGATTTCACCGAAGTGGTGAACGTAATGGACCTGCTACCATGGACTTTCTTCCACATTACACTGACACGCCGCGATATAACTGGAAATACTGTCCAAATCATCAGCCAAAACACAACTCACTCCCTCAATCAACAGGGAAAACCAAGAACGAACCTACACACTTTCTTAGGATTTTAGGAAAAATATTATCTTTTGCCCTGGACCGAAATGTTAGTGAGCATAGCGAACAATATTGCGTCTTGGCAACTCCTTCTGAGAGACATATTTGGTGAATATTACTTATGCAGAGGTGTGGCCAGACTTCATTCATACTACCAGTAAACTACGGTTATAACGAACTCAAAGGGACTACTAATCTTAGTTCGTTATAACCGTAGTTCGTTATTAGCATATATACATTATAACTACAGCAAATAGGCGGGACCAGTAAGTTCGTTATATCCGTCAGTTCGTTATAACCGTATTTTACTGTATTTCAGTGAACAAAAAAGCTGCCATCTTCTTCACCATTTCCTCAATAAATACTGTAAGCATAGCATTCTCTTTCATTGCACTGACAGACAGTGGTCACTAATTGGGTTTCCATCGAAGGTCCCGTCAATAACTGGGTGTTTTCCATTGAATGTTATCAGACACTCAAAGCCATGTTTTCACGGAGTAATTACTTCAGTGTTTCCCATGTTAGTTCCAATCACGTTAGGGACAGCCACTTCATATTTAAAGAGCATCAGTTCGGAGAACTGAAATACAGAAGATTTTCAGATGTTAGCCATGTCTGGGGAAAAAACGAATGACATAATATTTGCTTTATTGCGTATGTATTCAGGCCACTTCGTAAGGATTCATGCTTCGATAACCAATGCTGGTGTAATGTGATTGTCTTGACACACGGGTCCATAGCTGTCAAAGTTGATTCACAAACATATTTCTCAGTCTCTTATGCTTTGCCTAATGAATGCAAAATGTGAGAATTTACATTCTTATCTGAAAATGCGTGTCCACATCGAAACTATTTAATGGTTAGTATTATTCAGTAAATTCATGGTAGGGGTGAAACTATGTATTTTGCTTATTGATTTACATACAACAAACACACACAAAGGAGCACACTGGGTAAAATAACGGCACAAGTATTTCAGTCCTATACGGTCGTGTTTCGCCATGGTACAAACCGACCATCCTGAAATTCAGTGCAGCAATCTCATGTTCCTCTACAGTTACAAAAAACCTACTGAGAAAGAACAACATAACTATTACAAAATTGTTAACTTCTTTGTTTCTTAGACAAACGTGTGTGTTGTTATCGATTTTATAAAGAAGGTCACGACACGTGTACAATATGATTTCCTCTACAGTTACAAATAACTTATTGAGAAAGAACAACATAACTATTACAAAATTGTTAACTTCTTGCTTTCTTAGACAAACGTGTGTGTTGTTACAGATTTTATAAAGCAGGCCACGACACGTGTACAATATGATGTGTCCAGTGTCCAGAGACGTGTTCGCAGGAACAACGTTGAATGCATATGTTCCATTGATTATTCCGCTGCGGAATCCAGCGCTTCTCAGGGACAATTTCGTTCAAACATTTTTTAATACAAGATGCAACGACTGAAATTCGATTATGTCACGTGGTCATTTTTTACCGTTGTCGTTTTCGAGAACAGCTGTCGGGAATGCTTTTAAACTTAACATATTGCCATCAGATAGAGCACATAAATAACAAAAGCACAAACTGTTATACGATCAAACAAGGCTTTTGAATCCTCATGAAAAACGGCGATGAAAACAAAAGTTTGAAGAGAAGTTTGTTTCGTTTCAATGGCAACTGTTATCCTTTTGGCATGCTGTGCCTGAGGGAAACATCTTGAAAATCTAAACATTTGTTGGCTGGTTGGTTGGTTGTTAAACGCCGCACTCAGCAATATTCTAGCTATAGGACGGCGGTCTATAAGTAATCGAGTCTAGACCAGACAACCCAGTGATTGACATCATGAGCATCTATCCACGCAATTGGGATCGATGACATGCATCAACCAAGTCAGCGAGCCTGACCACCCGATCCCGTCAGTCGCCTTTTATGACAAGCACAGTCGCCTTTTACGGCAAGTATAGGTTGCTGAAGACCTATTCTACCACGGATCTTCACGGGTCTAAACATTTGTAATACTAATACACCCACATCCAGATTCACACCCACACCGACACCCACATAAACACCTACGATTTCGATTACACCCACCACTACAACAAAATACACGATTGAAGTCACGAGAGCGATCATGTGCACTTCCACGTATACAGGGGCGGTCGGGTAGCCTAGTGGTTAAAGCGTTCGCTCGTCACGCCGAAGACCCCGGTTCGATTCCCGACATGGGTACAATGTGTGAAGCCCATTTCTGGTGTCCCCCGCCGTGATATTGCTGGAATATTGCTAAAAGCGGCGTAAAACCAAACTCATTCACTCACTCCACGTATACAAGACTGAAAAACATGTCAAATATCATTGAAGTGCTACTGTTCACTTCTTCTAAATTACTCCAACTGTATTTCATTTATGTCTTAAGCTACAGCTAAGACAATGTACCTGACTCAACACATTTCAGAGTGTTTAGTGTTGACAACTTCTGTGTTCTACACACGGATTATCCTTCAGATGCACTCTGCCTGTTTACTTGATAACTGCTGACACACGATACGATAAAGTATTTCCTAACACTACAGATTGACAGCTCCATTTCAAGAGGCAGTCTGTAAATTGCCCTACAGCATATATAGCACTCCTTCTCTGAGCAATCTAATAGTTCACAATTCGTCAGAAGAGTGTGCGAGATACATTTTCAGGATCCACACAGGACCGCAATCTGATTGATGTGTCTACAGGTTGTCCGTATACCATGACACTGCGGTTGTGTGATGGATGCGTGGGGTCAGAGAAGTCACTTGTTCACCATTAGTTTATAACTGTGAATGTTACAGCTTTTTTGTAAAAGGTGTTCAGACATAGTTTTGTAAATTGTTTCTGTCATATTTCATGTAATATTCCTGACTGAGTAACCTGAGATTACAGTTGTCTTTTTTAACTTGCTCCATGGCATCATCGCATAATCTTTTGTTTGTTTGTTTGTTGTTTAACGCCGCTCTCAGCAATATTACAGCTATATGACGGCGGTTTGTAAAATGATCGAGTCTGGACCAGTGATTAGTATCATGAGCATCGATCCACGCAATTGGGAGTGATGGTGGGGCTGTTGGGCTTTCCCAAACTCCTGCGGCACTCAGACGTTGGATGCTTGCTTGACCAGAAGTAATGCGAATGAATGCTGAATTTGAAGCATCCTTGGAGACAGATCTCAAAGGACAAGAGACACACCACCAGCCAATCAAGTGATTGACAGCATGAGCATCGATCCACGCAATTGGGATTGATGACATGTATCAACCAAGTCAGCGAGCCTGACCACCCGATCCCGTTAGTCGCCTTTTACGACAAGCATAGTTGGGTTTGCTGAAGGCCTATTCTACCCCGGAATCTTCACGGGTTCATCACGTTATCATTAATGTCGTTCCTGAAGACATTCAGTTGAGTTTATGTATTCATCCGCGAAAAGGAGAATTGGATTATCACGAATTGCTGAGACCAGTAACGTTATTGCCTTCTAACGGAGACCTCAGTTGCTGGCGATCTATAGCCCGTTTTTATACTGTCATGTTTTGTATAGTGCTATTGATTTTATGATAAAATACTAGTTTTACATTTATTTCTGTGATATGTCTAGTTATTTTACTGTCCCTCGTTGACAGGTTTTTACATAAGGTTCAATCTATGTATTATACTTAACCATTGCTAGTCACGATATGGCTGAAATATTGCCGATGTGACTTAAAACTTAACTCACTCACTCACTCTAACGGAGACCACCTAAAAACATATAATTGTGTTAAATTAGATATTTTCTACAGACATTATGTTGTTAACTGTCTTTGATGCTATTAGTTACCAGTCATGTTCTCGCATAACATTTAGCTGTGTGCTGGATGTACCTGTTCACAAAGATTATATAGGTGAGAGTTTTTTTGTATATAACATGTTTCGTATAATACCAACGCGTTATCCTTAAAATGACATCTGTTATGTTGTTTGGTTTACCCACATGAACTTGAAACGAAGGTTTTGGTTTGGTTTGTTTTTTAACGCCGCACTCAGGAAAATTCCAGCTATATGACGGCGGTCTGTAAATAATCGTATCTGGACCAGTCAATCCAGTGATTGATATCATGAGCATCAATCCACGCATCTGGGATACGATTACATGCATCAACCAAGTCACTGAGCCTGATCACCCGATCCCGTTAGTCACCTTTTACGACAAGCATAGTCGCCTCTAACGGCAAGCATGGGTTGCTGAAGACCTATTCTATCTCGGATCTTCACGGGCCGGAGACCAGTGGGACCGTGTCATCTGTTTCAAATTCCAATCTGTGTATAAGGTTTAAGAGTGACAAGACACTCCCGCATGGCAATGGGATGACTTCAACTTTCCCTTTGTGCCGAGCATTACTCCTCCAGTTTCAGCGCTTGGTGCCTACATTTCACAACTTCTAAGGTGCAATCGAGCATGCTCGTTCTTCCAAGATTACACGGCGTCATACAACTCTTGCTTAGAAGTTTTTGATCAAGGTAACAACATTCAAGGCCTCAGTAGAAGTTTTAGAAACTTTTATGGTCGTCGTGTGGAGGACATTTCCGAAGTTGACGCATCACCATATTTTCCCGTGTTTTTTCCAGGTGAACAATTTACTTGCCTTTGCATGTGTTTGTGACAGAGCCACCGTAGGGGCAGGATACGCTCATCTTTTCCGCGAACATGGTAACTGATGATGTTGCATTGCTACAAAGCATTCCGATGCTATTTCATTGTAGCCATATATCAAAGGACACACAGCTTGATCTCATGAAAGGAATATATCCTGTTGAAAACAGTTATTGGTGATAAATTGTGTTGTGTCTTTCATTTATTTTTTTATGAAACCAGGAAGTTTCTCTCTTTGTTTGTTGTTTAACGCCGCACTCAGCATTATTCCAGCTATTTGACGGCGGTCTGTAAATAATCGAGTCAGAACCAGACAATCCAGTGATTGACAGCATGAGCATCGATCCACGCAATTTCGGATCGATGACATGTATCAACCAAGTCAGCGAGCCTGACCACCCGATCCCGTTAGTCGCCTTTTACGACAAGCATAGTCGCCTTTCACGGCAAGCATGGGTTGCTGAAGACCTATTCTATCCCGCATCTTCACCAGGAAGTGTTGATGTGGCGATTAATGAAGTACGTCGATGTTTAGATTTGAGTTGAAACAGGTGAAAGGGAAGTGTCCAGCAAACGTGCAATACAAAAGCGCATATGCCCCTTTGTGAATAACATTATTTCTTATGTCCACAGTTGCAGGGGATGATGTAATTATGTTATCACCATTTGTTTTTATCTATGTGTAGGATGATCCAATTACAGTGTTAAAAAGCATGTAAAAGTCAATTGATAGCCGTGTTAGAACCGGAATCTACCTATCATTTAAGAGACGAATAATTGATAGAAAAACAAATGTAAAAGCTCTATTTGTTTTAAAACGTGGCAAATGATATCGCCAGCCGCTGTAAGTGGATGCAAGTACTATTTGTTTAAGAAATGGCCTGGGTTAGCGAGAATTTACATTGATAATTGTAAAACAAGATTTTCGTATAAAATATACCCCATATATAATAGAACACCAGCTATCTTACTGGCTACTAAATAATTTTGTCCAAGTGTGATTTGTTTTGAACGTAAGGAGCCCCGGACCAGCACTGAATGGAAAACGTTAAGACATTACAACAAAACAACGACATAAAGAGATAATAATAATTCTCTTAACTGAAACATAAAATTTACTGTTAAAATAATTACAATTCTTCTGCTCGTGAAAATTAAGCGTAACAAGAGCTCTTGTTTTCACATATGTTTAGATCTTGTTACTGATCTCTCTTAAATGCATATTTTACATATTTATTATGGTGCATGTCTGATACAGTGTAGTAGTATAATGTAGCTAGAAACATGATATAAATGCTGTATCGTTATAATAATGTTGTATAGCTGGTTATGCTATATATTTCATGTAGTATCATATTTGTCAGGTCGCACAGGTATGCTATGATCAAATAAAGTGGAAAGATGACTTTCGTGTTGAGCTTTCTTCTCTCCTGATACTCAGTCATGTAATATGTGTACTTAACTGTGTGGATTGTGACCCAACAAGGGATTCATTTCATAAAGCCTCACATCGGACTCATCTTTCGAGCGGTGTCAGTGGGCAATGATGTTTACACTATCTTATTTGTCTGAATATTCAACTGTGAAGTGAATTAGTATGGTCTCACGCCACCTTTTTAGAAATATTACAGCAATATCGCACCAGGGGACACCAGAAAGGAGCTTCATAAAATTGTTCCCATGTGGGGAATCCAACCTGGGATTTCGGCGTGACGAGCGAACACTTTAACGACTGGGTTACGCTGCCGCCACTCAACAGTTACGACGCGTATATAGTCAATTTTTTATTGTAGTTTATATTATTGTCAGGGTGTTTATATATTTATCTCTCCTGTTTGCTTTATGTTAAATTTGGAAATACTAGTAAATATTTCATTTTGTAAGATTTGCTATATGCTCTGGTGAATGGATGTACGGACCATTCATTTGAAGATGTAGGGCTTTCTTATTTCCGATGCGGAAACTTTCCTGTCTCCAAGATAGGACTTTTTTATCTCTTATGTGTGAACGTTGGAAATACGTAGGCAATTGCAATCACACATAGGAGATACGAATGTCCAACTTAGAAGAGAGGAAAGTTCTACGTTGAAGATAGAAAGTCCTACGTAAAAGATAGAACTACGTAGTACTTTCTAAGTCCCTGTCTGGGTGAGGTAAAAAAACTCAACATAATTTTACATTGAACAGCCGTGACTTATTCAACACAAGATCTGTAATTTGTAACAAATCAAACAAGGTGATCAGTCTGTGACAATCTGATTTTATGATAAAAAAAATTTAAGTGACTGTCCATTTCACCATGCACAAATACATTAACCGAATGCGCAGTGGGTGTGACACAGCTAACATATTGCGTCTCATTGTGTCCTGCTTGCACAGTTTATTCATGTTTTCATAATTCATGCATTCATTATATATTTACAGGCCACTGAGATGAAACTGAATATCGCAGACTGTGGAAACAATCACTCACGAATAAGTGACAGAGCTGTGACAGTGAAACAGTTGAGGCAGAAAACAATATTCACTCACTCTTGGTATTTAATATACCTCACAATTGAAACATGCTATGTTGTAACACGTCGCACGTTAGTCAAACAGTCAATCAGATGAACTAAAAAGAGGGAGTGAGCATTTACCATTGTTTCTAACAGTATTTCAGTGGATTTTATGATTTTATGATTTTACAAAAGTAAAATAAATTCATGCCTGACATTTACCAAACGGAAAAAGGTGATGACAATCAATAACACCAAACATGATACACGTCGTGAGGGATTCGGCTCTCTTGAATTTTCAAAATTCATATTGACCAATAAATTAAATACAGATGAATTCTTCAGAGCCTCCTGTAACCGCTCTTTTATTTCATGATTTGAACTGCTGAACTTAAGAATTTATTACTTCAAAAGTTGTCACCGCATGGGGAAAACAGTGTGTCTTTTGAAGGCAGTAAACATTGTATTTGCGCGATAGGATACTTGTCAAATACGTGTACAGTCATGAATGTTTACTGAAACGATGAATCTGGCACGAAATACAATCGAAACTGAGGTTCAAAATTTGGCACCATGTGAACTTTACCTTGTGAAGACAGGTAACTTGCACATTGAGTTCTTTGTGATAGGATACTTGTCAAATAAGGAAACAGTCACATATGCTATCTTCAACTTTACCTCATTAAAACGATGAATCCAGCTGGAAACAGTCACACATTGGCTCGAAATATACTCACACAGATGGATATAAAGGACAAATTAGAGTTTTATGCTAGATAATTCCCGCTTCATCCAATTAGTTTGATTTATCGAATTCTTCAACTTCGTTAAATGAAGCTACTGAAAAGTTTTCCAATTATTACGTAGGATATTTTTGTACTTGGTTGGACTTTATTACTTAACTGTCATTGGATGCAGATCTTGCAAGCTTGCAGTGTATGAAGCAATCAAACCACATTGGTTTCAGTCTGGAATGTTATAAGGTGCACTACGTTATCAGTGTGTGAATTGACTTTAATACTACTATCTATTGTATTTCAGTTGAATAGTGGCGTCAGATTATGTTTGAAGGGCACGTTTACACATTTGTGAAGCATCACCCGTGTTTTGAACTCTCTGTTTTAATGAGAAAATAATATGAATATCCGTTGGAATTGGCAGTTTTAATTAGACACCCTTAAGGTCAAGGTGATGCTTTATTTCACTCAAGATTGATTATTTACACACTGCAATAATATACCTGGAATATTTGTTTTTCGAATTGACTTACGCTTACACAAGAGAAAATAATATGAATATCCGTTGGAATTGGCAGTTTTAATTATATACCCTTAAGGTCAAGGTGATTGCTAAATTTGGCTCAAGATTGATTATTTACACACTGCAATAATATACCTGGAATATTTGTCTTTAGAGTTAACTTACGCTGACACAAGAGAAAATAATATGAATATCTGTGGGAAAACACATAATAATCATCGATTCAATCTTAATTAAAACGTTCCATGCAATCAGATTACAGCATACATTTCCGAGCAATCAGGCTCCATGATTTGGTTGATTGAATCTCATTGTAAGTTGACATCGTGTCTCATCGCTCACTGGTTTGTATGGTCCAGACTTGATTATTTACTGGCCGCTGTCAGAAAGATGGAATATTGCTGAGTACGGCATTAAACAATACATATAAAGATGGCTATGTGTTCAACACCTACACCTCATGGTAAGCTTTTTAAGCGTGTTTTGTTTGTTTTTGTTTGTTGTTTTTGTGTTGTTGTTTTTTGTTTTTTTGTTTGTTTGTTTGTTTGTTTTTGTTTGGTTTTTTTTGGGGGGGACAGCTGTCGGAAATGCTTTAATAGTTTACTTTTGAACTTCGACCATACCGTCAACACTATCGATCTCATAACAGCATTACAGCTCTGCATTGAGGGGCTAAAACAAGGACTCAGTTTTCTGTGTCTGAGTGGGGTATTCATGTTAAACTGCGGCATGGTATCTCAGTGGGCTAGCACTATAAATCGGCATCAGTCCGGACTAGTACAGGCAGCCACACACACACACACACACACACACACACACATGCATGCATGCACGTCGCTATATAAGTGCAATAATCTTGGACGCGACGTTAAACACCTACACCTCATGTTTAGTCGGAGCTTACTGTCAGACAAAACACGGCTTTCACTTCACAGAGTGATTACCTTTTTTGACTAGTTTGCAAAACAGTTTGCTCAATGAAAGCATAATAAGTCATGGCAGACTAAGAGCTGTAGAGAGTGACTTTATTATACATCTGGTTTGCATATTTACGTGGAGATTATCTTGTGAAGGATTGATAAATGGAGAGTCAGCCTTCAAGAGTATCAAGAAAACGTACCAGGACGGGGCAGACACCTTTAAGCTCTGGACCTTCCTGCCATGACAAACTCAGCAAATCATAACTCCTCCTTTTCCAAATTTGGTATACATGTTGATGGAATGAAAAGAGAGTTCGCCTGCAAAACAGGACCAGATATCTATTAACATTGTTTATAACTTGGATGTGATAATGATAATGTGTAAATGCCATAACTTGCTATAGGGCTGCAATCATTCCAATGTGGCCTTAAACTGCAACTCACTTTTAAAATAACTTTCGACCAGTGAAGGTCCGGGTAGAGAATAGGTCTTCAGAAACCCATGCTTGCCGCAAGAGGCAAATAACTGTATCGAGTGGTCAAGCTCGCTGACTTGGCTGATGCATGTCATCGTATCCCAATTGCTTACATCGATGCTATCATTGGATTGACTGGTCTAGACTAGATCATTTACAGACCGCTATCGTGTATCTTGAAAATTGCCGAGTGCGGCGTTAAGAAAGCTTCACACAAGAAACTCATGTTTGACAATTTGTGTTTACAAAAATGAGTCTGTGTGTTTGCACATTGCAAAAGCAGTTTGCCAACTAGTTTGTTCCCGTTATATAGCTGGAATATTGCTGAGTGTGGCGTTTGAGACCGAACAAAAATAATAACTTTCGCATTTTAATTTTGGATTCAACACGTAATAATGCATCTTCAAAACAGTTGACTTTATTGTTATGCACTTCATTGCCAATGTATGTGATAAAGAGGTATTGTTAGTAATAGAATATACATTTCGAGTAGCAACTATTCATACACGTTTTTATCAAATCGCTTTCCAATTAGGTACAGTACAAATGTTACTTGAAATTTCAGTCGTGGAATTGCAAAACAACACCAGCAGTTTCTTGTGAAAGTAACTTTACTCATAGTAAACCACAGGTAAAATAAATGACCAGGTTGTCGCAGTGAATGTTTCAGTCGAAGTCGGGGGTATTAATGAGTCCTGCTCACATTTTTCCATGTTTTTGTTATGAAAAAATAAATGTACATTGGGAGAAGGACGGTTATGGTAGACATTACTTGAGCATCTATGCACCTGACCTATGACATTTTCACATTTCACAGACTTAATAGAATACAAGTACCATGAGGGACACAATGAGGGAATATGACCAATGACGCACTATATCCCGATAGGGAAACCAACCATACCGGTGCTCGTGGGTTTCACCGAAGTGGTTAACGTCCTGGAACTGCATCACTTCGGACTTCCTTCCACAGTACACTGACACGCCGTGATATAACTGGAATACTGTCAACATCATCAGCTGTAAACCCAACTCCCCCACTCGACAGAAAAACCCAAGTACGAACCAATAAACTTTCTTCGGATTTTAGGAACTCTTCTGTTTCGCCCTGGACCAAATTAGTAAGTAGTCGCAGTGAGCATAGTAATCATTGCATTTCGTCTTACCACTCATTCTGTGAGACATATTTGGTGAATATTTTACTTATGCAATTAAGTGTGGCCAGACTTCACTCAAACCATTTCAATGAACAAAAAAGCTGCCATTTTATTCACCAGTTTCTCCAAAAAAGACTGTAAGCATAGTACTCTCTTTCATTGTAATGACAGACCGTGGTTCCTAATTTGGTCTCCATCAAATGTCTAGTCAATAAGTGGGTGTTTTCCATTGAATGTTATCAGACACTCAAAGCCATGTTTTCACCTCTTTCGCACGGAGTAATTACCTCCGAGTTTCGCATGTTAGTTCCAAGCACGTTTGGAGAGCCATTTCAGATTAATGGAGCATCACTTCGGAGAACTGAGCTATTGAAGGATAAACAGATGATAGCCATGTCTGGGAAAACAACGAGATTATTATTTGTTTTATTGTATATGTACTCAGGGCACAGCCGCACGAATTCATGCTTCGATAACCAATGCTGGTGTAATGTGATTGTCCTGACACACAGGTCCATAGCTGTCAAAGATGATTCACAAACAAATTTCTCAGCCTCTCGCGATTTGCTTAATGAATGTAAAGTGTGAGTATTTGAATTCTTGTCTGAAAATGCATTACCACACGGAAACCACCTAAGGGTTGTTATTAAAATTTAGTAAATTAATAATGGAGTGGAAACCATATTTCTTTGTTTGGCAATATACCAGCTAATTGCATCCAGGCTCTAAATAATCGACGAAATATCATGGTGTGGAAATTAACGGAAGGAGTATTTCAATCGTACAAAGAAATCATCCTCCGTTTTTGTCTGTGATTGGTCATGCTCCGGGCAATTTAATATTTGCCTTCAGCAACAGATAACCTTGTGAGAAAGAACCACACAACTATTGTCAAGTTGGTAGCTACTTCTTGCTTACAAAGACATGTCAGTAAACTGTGAAAAGAAAACGTTTTTGTTGTTATCGATTGTGTGAAGAAGGCTACAACAGCTTGATGTCAAATGTCTTAAGGCCTGTTTGCCGTACCAATGTTGAATGCACCTGTTTCATCGATTATTCCACTGTGGGATGCTGAGCCTCTGAGGGACATATTCGTTTAGC
This sequence comes from Haliotis cracherodii, assembly GCF_022045235.1. NCBI lineage: Eukaryota > Metazoa > Mollusca > Gastropoda > Lepetellida > Haliotidae > Haliotis > Haliotis cracherodii. The sequence continues at coordinate 30,868,430 of NW_027266269.1, read as the reverse complement.
TTTTTAATACAAGATGCATGGACTGAACTTGTTGTACGATACATGGTAAGCTTTTTAAGCGTTTTTTTTTTTGGAGCACAGCTGTCGGAAATGCTTTAAAAGTTTACTTCCGAACTCCGACCATACCGTCAACACTATCGATCTAATTACAGCATTACAGCTCGGCATTAGGGGGCTAAAACAAGGACTGGTCGGCTCGGAGTCAGTATACTGTGTCTTAGTGTGGTATTCATGTTAAACTGCGGCATGGTATGTCAGTGGGCTAGCACTAAAAAAACATCAGCCCGGACTAGTACCACACACACACACACACACACATGCATGCACGTCGCTATATAAGTGCAATAATCTTGGACGCGACGTTAAAACCCCATTTCACCTCACCTCTAATTACAGCCATAGCTATTTACTCCGATCAAATGGGGCAAATAAATTCGTTGCTTGGTTTGTTGTTTAAAATCGCACTCAGCAATATTCCAGCTATATGACGACGGTCTGTAAATAATCTTGTCTGGACCAGACAATCCAGTGATTGACATTATGAGCATCAATCCACGCAATTGGGATCGATGACATGCATCAACAAAAGCAGCGAGCCTGACCACCCGATCCCGTGAGTCGCCTCTTACGACAATCATAGAGCAAATAAGTAAAGAAAGCACAAACTGACATTCGGTTAAACAAGATAGTTTGAATTGACATGAAAAACTGATGTTGAAAACAGAAGGTTGTTGTCATGCTGAGCCTGAGGGAACATTAAAATACTATGAATAATGAATAGGCTGTCTCTCTTTTCGTTTTTGCCACAGCATCAACGTTTCATGTTGTCATAAGTTGCACACAGTGTATACATCTGTTTATTTCTGTCTGATTAAGTATTCAAGGAACACTGATGTATATCTCCAATATCAAAGTCTCCACTTCAATTTGTTCAATGTTAACAACTTCGGACTAATGTTATCTTTCAGATCCACTCTCTCTGTTTCCTTTTTAACTGCTGACACGCGATACGATGAAGCTTTTCCTAACAGACAGACAGATCCATTCTCAGTGTCTGGCAGTAAATTGTCCTGCAGTATATAGTATTTCTTCCCAGGTGAAGTCTCATAGTTCAAAAGTTATCAGACGTGTGTTGAAGATACGTCAATAGACTTCACATACCCTACACTCTGATGAATGTGTCTACAGGCTGTCCGTAGACCCATGACACTGTGGCTATGTGATAGATGTGTGGGTTCAGGGACGTCACACGTTCCCCATTATTTCAGCTGCGACTGTTTGCCAGCTTTCTTGTAAAACCGGGAGGTCGGATAGCCTTGTGGTTAAAGCGTTCGCTCGTCACGCCGGCGACCCGAGTTCGAATTCCCGACATGGGTACAATGTGTGAAGCCCATTTCTGGTGTCCCCCGCCGTGATATTGGAATATTGGAATATTGCAGCGTAAAACAATACTCACTCACTCACTCTTGTAAAGCTATTGCCATTTAGACATAGGTTTGTGAATTGTTTCTATCGTTTTTCATGTAGTATCCCTGATTGACCTGATGTCCGCAGATGTCTTTGTAGCTTGCTTTATACCATCAACACATTATGAACATTGTCATTCCTGAAGACATTCAAAATATAAAATACAGATGAATTCTTCAGAGCCTCCTGTAATCGCTGTCTGATTGCATGATTTGAACCACTCAACTTAAGAATTAATTACTTCAAAAGCTGTCACCGCATGGGGAAAACAGTGTGTCTTTTAAAGACAGTAAACATTGTATTTGCGCAATAGGATACTTGTCAAATATGTGTACAGTCACAGTCTCGTACATGTATGTTTAGTAAAACGATGAATCCGGCACGAAATACAAGCGAAATTGAGGTTCAAAATTTGGCACCATGTGAACTTGACTCTACCTTGTGAAGACAGGTAACTTGCACATTGAGTTCTTTGTGATAGGATACTTATCAAATAAGGAAACAGTCACATATGCTATCTTCAACTTAACCTCATTAAAACGATGAATCCAGCTGGAAACAGTCACACATTGGCTCGAAATACACTCACACAGACGGATATAAAGGACAAATTGGAGTTTTATGCTAGGTAATTCCCGCTTCATCCAATTAGTTGGATTTATCGAATTCTTCAACTTCGTTAAATGAAGCTACTGGAAAGTTTTCCAGTTATTACGTAGGATATTTTTGTATTTGGTTGGACTTTATTACTTAACTGTCATTGGATGAAGATCCTGCAAGCTTGCAGTGTATGAAGCAATCAAACCACATTGGTCTGGAATGTTATAACGTGCACTACGTTATCAGTGTGTGAATTGATTTTAATACTGCTATCTATTGTATTTCAGTTGAAAAGTGGCGTCAGATTATGTTTGAAGGGCCATGTTTACACATTTGTGTAGCATCAACCGGGTTTTGAACTCGAAAATAATATGAATATCCATTGGAATTGGCAGTTTTAATTATATACCCTTAAGGTCAAGGTGATTGCTATATTTGGCTGAAGATTGATTATTTACACATTGCAAAAATATACCTGGAATATTTGTTTTTCGAGTTGACTTACGCTTACAAAAGAAAATAATATGAATATCCGTGGGAAAACACATAATAATCATCGATTCAATCTTACTTAAAACGTTTCACGGAATCAGATTACAGCATACATTTCCGGGCAATCAGACTCGATAGTTTGGTTGATGTGTCTCATTGTAAGTTGACATTGTGGATCATGGCTCACTGGTTTGTATGGTCCAGACTTGATTATTTACAGGCCGCTGTCAGAAAGATGGAATATTGCTGAGTACGGCATTCAACAATACATATAAAGATGGCTATGTGTTCAACACCTACACCTCATTTTTAGCCGGAGCTTACTGTCAAATGTTCGAGGAAAATCCTTAGTGTTTCTTCTCATCAGATAAGCTTCTCCTACATCTTATTGTGATGATGTGGCTCGAAAACATCGCTCTGACAAAACACGGCTTTCACTTCACAGAGTGATTACCTTTTTTGCCTAGTTTGCAAAACAGTTTGCTCAATGAAAGCATAATAAGTCATGGCAGACGAAGAGCTGAAGAGAGTGACTTTATTATACATCTGGTTTGCATATTTACGTGGAGATTATCTTGTGAAGGATTGATAAATGGAGAGTCAGCCTTCAAGAGTATCAAGAAAAAGTACCAGGACGGGGCAGACACCTTTAAGCTCTGGACCTTCCTGCCATGACAAACTCAGCAAATCATAACTCCTCCTTTTCCAAATTTAGGTAACATGTTGATGGAATGAAAAGAGAGTTCGCCTACAAAACAGGATGAGATATCTATTAACATTGTTTATAACTTGGATGTGATAATGATGATGTGTAAATTCCATAACTTGCTATAGGGCTGCAATCATTCCAATGTGGCCTTAAACTGCAACTCACTTTCAAAATAACTTTCGACCAGTGAAGGTCCGGGTAGAGAATAGGTCTTCAGTAACCCATGCTTGCCGCAAGAGGCAAATAACGGTATCGAGTGGTCAAGCTCGCTGACTTGGCTGATGCGTGTCATCGTATCCCAATTGCTTACATCGATGCTATCATTGGATTGACTGGTCTAGACTAGATCATTTACAGACCGCTATCATGTATCTTGAAAATTGCCGAGTGCGGCGTTAAGAAAGCTTCACACGAGAAACTCATGTTTGACGATTTGTGTTTACAAACATGAGTCTGTGTGTTTGCACATTGCAAAAGCAGTTTGCCAACTAGTTTGTTCCCGTTATATAGCTGGAATATTGCTGAGTGTAGCGTTTGAGACCGAACAAAAATAATTACTTTCGCATTTTAATTTTGGATTCAACACGTAATAATGCATCTTCAAAACAGTTGACTTTATTGTTATGCACTTCATTGCCAATGTATGTGATAAAGAGGTATTGTTAGTAATAGCTATAGAATATACATTGCGAGTAGCAACTATTCATACACGTTTTGTCAAATCCCTTTCCAATCTGGTACAGTACAAATGTTACCTGACATTTCAGTCGTGGATTGGCAAAACAACACCAGCAGTTTCTTGGGAAAGTAACTTTACTCATGTTTTTGTTATGAAAAAAATAAATGTACATTGGGAGAAGGATGGTTATGGTAGACATTACATGAGCATCTATGCACCTGACCTATGACATTTTCACATTTCACAGACTTAATAGAATACAAGTACCATGATCGACACAATGAGGGAATATGACCAATGACGCACTATATCCCGATAGGGAAACCAACCATACCGGTGCTCGTGGGTTTCACCGAAGTGGTTAACGTCCTGGAACTGCATCACTTCGGACTTTCTTCCACAGTATACTGACACGCCGTGATATAACTGGAATACTGTCAACATCATCAGCTGTAAACCCAACTCTCTCACTCGACAGAAAAACCCAAGTACGAACCAATAAACTTTCTTCGGATTTTAGGAACTCTTCTGTTTCGCCCTGGACCAAATTAGTAAGTAGTCGCAGTGAGCGTAGTAACAATTGCTTGAACATTATTCTGTCTTGCCGCTCATTCTGTGAGACATATTTGGTGAATATTTTACTTGTGGAAATAAGTGTGGCCAGACTTCACTCAAACCATTTCAATGAACAAAAAAGCTGCCATTTTATTCACCAGTTTCTCCAAAAAAGACTGTAAGCATAGTACTCTCTTTCATTGTACTGACAGACCATGGTTCCTAATTTGGCTTCCGTCAAATGTCTAGTCAATAAGCGGGTGTTTTCCATTGAGTGTTATCAGACACTCAAAGCCATGTTTTCACCTCTTTCGCACGGAGTAATTACCTCCGAGTTTCGCATGTTAGTTCCAAGCACGTTTGGAGAGCCATTTCAGATTAATGGAGCATCACTTCGGAGAACTGAGCTATTGAAGGATAAACAGATGATAGCCATGTCTGGGAAAACAACGAGATTATTATTTGCTTTTTTGCATATGTACTCAGGGCACAGTCGCACGAATTCATGCTTCGATAACCAATGCTGGTGTAATGTGATTGTCTTGACACACAGGTACATGGCTGTCAAAGATGATTCACAAACAAATTTCTCAGCCTCTCGCGATTTGCTTAATGAATGTAAAGTGTGAGTATTTGAATTCTTGTCTGAAAATGCATTACCACACGGAAACCACTTAAGGGTTGTTATTAAAATTTAGTAAATTAATAATAGAGTGGAAATTATTTTTGTTTGTTTGGCAATATACCAGCTAATTGCATCCAGCCACTAAATAATCGACGAAACATCATGGTGTGGAAATTAACGGAAGGAGTATTTCAATCGTACAAAGAAATCATCCTCCGTTTTTGTCTGCGATTGGTCATTCTCCGGGCAATAGTTAAGAAATTTGATATTTGCCTTCAGCAACAGATAACCTTGTGAGAAAGAACCACACAACCATTGTCAAGTTGGTAGCTACTTCTTGCTTACAAAGACATGTCAGTAAACTGTGAAAAAACCCTTTTGTGTTGTTATCGATTGTGTGAAGAAGGCTACAACAGCTTGAAGTGTCAAATGTCTTCAGGCCTGTTTGCCGTACCAATGTTGAATGCACCTGTTTCATCGATTATTCCACTGTGGGATGCTGAGCCTCTGAGGGACATATTCGTTTAGCTTTTTAATACAAGATGCATGGACTGAGCTTGTCGTACGATACATGGTAAGCTTTTTAAGCGTTTTTTGGAGAACAGCTTTCGGAAATGCTTTAAAAGTTTACTTCCAAGCTCCGACCATACCGTCAACACTATCGATCTAATTACAGCATTACAGCTCGGCATTAGGGGGCTAAAACTAGGACTGGACGGCTCGGAGTCAGTATACTGTGTCTTAGTGGGGTATTCATGTTAAACTGCGGCATGGTATGTCAGTGGGCTAGCACTAAAAAAACATCACCCCGGACTAGTACAAGCAGCCACACACACACACACACACACACACACACACACACACACACACATGCATGCACGTCGCTATATAAGTGCAATAATCTTGGACACGACTTTTAAACCCCATTTCACCTCACCTCTAATTACAGCCATAGCTATTTACTCCGATCAAATGGGGCAAAAACATTCGTTGCTTGGTTTGTTGTTTAAAATCGCACTCAGCAATATTCCAGCTATATGACGACGGTCTGTAAATAATCGAGCCTGGACCAGACAATCCAGTGATTGACATTATGAGCATCAATCCACGCAATTGGGATCGATGACATGCATCAACAAAAGCAGCGAGCCTGACCACCCGATCCCGTTAGTCGCATTTTACGACAATCATAGAGCAAATAAGTAATGAAAGCACAAACTGACATTCGGTTAAACAAGATAGTTTGAATTGACATGAAAAACTGATGTTGAAAACAAAAGGTTGTTGTCATGCTGTGCCTGAGGGAACATTAAAATACTATGAATAATGAATGTGCTGTCTCTCTTTTCGTTTTTGTCACAGCATCAACGTTTCATGTTGTCATAAGTTGCACACAGTGTATACATCTGTTTATTTCTGTCTGATTAAGTATTCAAGGAACACTGATGTATAACTCCAATATCAAAGTCTTCACTTCAGTTTGTTCAATGTTAACAACTTCGGACTAATGTTATCTTTCAGATCCACTCTCTCTGTTTCCTTTTTAACTGCTGACACGCGATACGATGAAGCTTTTCCTAACAGACAGACAGCTCCATTCTCAGTGTCTGGCAGTAAATTGTCCTGCAGTATATAGTATTCCATCCCAGAGGAATCTCATAGTTCAAAAGTTATCAGATGTGTGTTGAAGATACGTCAATAGACTTCACATACCCTACACTCTGATGAATGTGTCTACAGGCTGTCCGTATACCCATGACACTGTGGCTATGTGATAGATGTGTGGGTTCAGAGACGTCACACATTCCCCATTATTTCAGCTGCGACTGTTTGCCAGCTTTCTTGTAAAGCCGGGAAGTCAGATAGCCTGGTGGTTAAAGCGTTCGCTCCTCACGACGAAGACCTGAATTCGATTCTCGACATGGGTACAATGTGTGAAGCCCATTTCTGGTGTCCCCCGCCGTGATATTGGAATATTGGAATATTGCAGCGTAAAACAATACTCACTCACTCACTCTTGTAAAGCTATTGCCATTTAGACATAGGTTTGTGAATTGTTTCTATCGTATTTCATGTAGTATCCCTGATTGACCTAATGTCCGCAGATGTCTTTGTAGCTTGCTTTAAACCATCAACACATCATGAACATTGTCATTCCTCAAGACATTCAAAATATATAAAATACAGATGAATTCTTCAGAGCCTCCTGTAATCACTGTCTGATTGCATGATTTGAACCACTCAACTTAAGAGTTTATTACTTCAAAAGTTGTCACTGCATGGGGAAAATAGTGTGTCTTTTGAAGACAGTAAACATTGTATTTGCGCAATAGGATACTTGTCAAATACGTGTACAGTCACATATATGTATGTTTAGTTAAACGATGAATCCGGCACGAAATACAATCGAAACTGAGGTTCAAAATTTGGCACCATGTGAACTTGACTCTACCTTGTGAAGACAGGTAACTTGCACATTGAGTTCTTTGTGATAGGATACTTATCAAATAAGGAAACAGTCACATATGCTATCTTCAACTTTATCTCATTAAAACGATGAATCCAGCTGGAAACAGTCACACATTGGCTCGAAATACACTCACACAGACGGACATAAAGGACAAATTGGAGTTTTATGCTAGGTTATTCCCGCTTCATCCAATTAGTTGGATTTATCGAATTCTTCAACATCGTTAAATGAAGCTACTGAAAAGTTTTCCAATTATTACGTAGGATATTTTTGTACTTGGTTGGACTTTATTACTTAACTGTCATTGGATGCAGATCTTGCAAGCTTGCAGTGTATGAAGCAATCAAACCACAGTGGTTTCAGTCTGGAATGTTATAACATGCACTACGTTATCAGTGTGTGAATTGACTTTAATACTGTTATCTACTGTATTTCAGTTGAATAGTGGCGTCAGATTATGTTTGAAGGGCCATGTTTACACATTTGTGTAGCATCACCCGGGATTTGAACTCTGTTTTAATGAGAAAATAATATGAATATCCGTTGGAATTGGCAGTTTTAATTATATACCCTTAAGGTCAAGGTGATTGCTATATTTGGCTCAAGATAATTTACACACTGCAATAATATACCTGGAATATTTGTTTTTCGAGTTGACTTATGCTTACACAAGAGAAAATAATATGAATATCCGTGGGAAAACACATAATAATCATCGATTCAATCTTAATTATAAAGTTTCATGCAATCAGTTTACAGCATACATTTCCGGGCAATCAGGCTCCATGATTTGGTTGACTGTGTCTCATTGTAAGTTGACATCGTGTCTCATCGCTCACTGGTTTGTATGGTCCAGACTTGATTATTTACTGGCCGCTGTCAGAAAGATGGAATATTGCTGAGTACGGCATTAAACAATACATATAAAGATGGCTATGTGTTCAACACCTACACCTCATGTTTAGCCGGAGCTTACTGTCAGATGTCCGAGGAAAATCCTTAGTGTTTCTTCTCATCAGATAAGCTTCTCCTACATCTTTCTGTGATGCTGTGGCTTGAAAACATCACTTTGCCAAGACAAGGCTTACACTTCACAGAGTGATTACCTTTTTTTACTAGTTTGCAAAACAGTTTGTTCAATGAAAGCACAATAAGTCATGGCAGACTAAAAGCTGTAGAGAGTGACTTTATTATACATCTGGTTTGCATATTTACGTGGAGGGCTGTTTACAAGATTATCTTGTGAAGGATTGATAAATGGAGATTCAGCCTTCAAGAGTAACAAGAAAAAGTACCAGGACGGGGAAGACACTTTTAAGCTCTGACTGGTTGGTTGGTTGGTTGTTTTACGCCGCACTCAGCAATATTCCAGCTATATGACGGCGGTCTGTAAATAATCGAGTCTGGACCAGACAATCCAAAGATTGACATCATAAGCATCAATCCACGCAATTGGGGTCGATGACATTCATCAACCAAGTCAGTGAGCCTGACCACCCAATCCCGTTAGTCGCCATTTACGACAAGCATAGTCGCCTTTTACGACAAGCATGGGTTGCTGAAGACCTGTTCTCCCCGGATCTTCACGGGTCTGGTCCTTCCTGCCATGACAAATTTAACAAAACATAACTCCTCCTTTTTCAAATTTAGCTTACATGTTGATGGAAAGATCAGAGAGTTCGCCTACAAAACTGGACCAGATATCTATTAACATTGTTTATAACTTAAATGTGATAATGATAATGTGTAAATTCCATAACTTGCTATAGGGCTGCAATCAACTCATTTTCAAAATAACTTTCGACCAGTGAAGGTCCGGGTAGAAAATAGGTCTTCAGTAACCCATGCTTGCCGTAAGAGGCAAATAACGGTATCGAGTGGTCAAGCTCGCTGACTTGGCTGATGCATGTCATCGTATCCCAATTGCTTATATCGATGCTATCATTGGATTGACTGGTCTAGACTAGATCAATTACAGGCCGCTATCGTGTATCTTGAAAATTGCCGTGTGCGGCGTTAAGAAAGCTTCACACGAGCATCTCATTTTTGACGATTTGTGTTTACAAACATGAGTCTGTGTGTTTGCACATTGGAAAAGCAGTGTGCCAACTAGTTTGTTCCCGTTACATGAATGGAATATTGCTGAGTGTGGCGTTTGAGACCGAACAAAAAAATTACTTTCGCATTTTAATTTTGGATTCAACGCGTAATAATGCATCTTCATAACAGTTGACTTTATTGCCAATGTATGTGATAAAGAGGTATTGTTAATAATAGAATATACATTGCGAGTAGCAACTATTCAAACAGATGTTTTGTCAAATTCCTTTTCCAATTAGGTACAGTAAAAATGTTACTTGAAATTTCAGTCGTGGATTGGCAAAACAACACCAGCAGTTTCTTGTGAAAGTAACTTTACTCATAGTAAACCACAGGTAAAATAAATGACCAGGTTGTCGCAGTGAATGTTTCAGTTGAAGTCGGGGGTATTAATGAGTCCGGCTCACATTTTTCCATGTTTTGTTATGAAAAAATAAATGTACATTGGGAGAAGGATGGTCATGGTAGACATTACATGAGCATCTATGCACCTGACCTATGACATTTTCACATTTCACAGACTTAATAGAATACAAGTACCATAATCGACACAATGAGGGAATATGACCAATGACGCACTATATCCCGATAGGGAAACCAACCATACCGGTGCTCGTGGGTTTCACCGAAGTGGTTAACGTCCTGGAACTGCATCACTTCGGACTTTCTTCCACAGTACACTGACACGCTGTGATATAACTCGAATACTGTCAACATCATCAGCTGTAAACCCAACTCTCTCACTCGACAGAAAAACCCAAGTACGAACCAATAAACTTTCTTCGGATTTTAGGAACTCTTCTGTTTCGCCCTGGACCAAATTAGTAAGTAGTCACAGTGAGCGTAGTAACCATTGCTTGAACATTATTTTTGTCTTGCCACTTATTCTGTGAGACATATTTGGTGAATATTTTACTTGTGGAAATAAGTGTGGCCAGACTTCACTCAAACCATTTCAATGAACAAAAAAGCTGCCGTTGTATTCACCAGTTTCTCAAAAAAAGACTGTAAGCATAGTACTCTCTTTCATTGTAATGACAGACCGTGGTTCCTAATTTGGTCTCCATCAAATGTTTAGTCAATAACTGGGTGTTTTCCATTGAATGTTATCAGACACTCAAAGCCATGTTTTCACCTCTTTCGCACAGAGTAATTACCTCCGAGTTTCGCATGTTAGTTCCAAGCACGTTTGGAGAGCCATTTCAGATTAATGGAGCATCACTTCGGAGAACTGAGCTATTGAAGGATAAACAGATGATAACCATGTCTGGGAAAACAACAAGATTGTTATTTGCTTTATTGTATATGTACTCAGGACACAGTCGCACGAATTCATGCTTCGATAACCAATGCTGGTGTAATGTGATTGTCTTGACACACAGGTCCATAGCTGTCAAAGATGATTCGCAAACAAATTTCTCAGCCTCTCGCGATTTGCTTAATGAATGTAAAGTGTGAGTATTTGAATTCTTGACTGAAAATGCATTACCACACGGAAACCACTTAAGGGTTGTTATTAAAATTTAGTATATTAATAATAGAGTGTAAACTATTTTTGTTAGTTTGGCAATATACCAGCTAATTGCTTGCAGCCTCTAAATAATCGACGAAACATCATGGTGGTTAAATTAACGGAAGGAGTATTTCAATCGTACAAACAAATCATCCTCGTATTTTGTCTGTGATTGGTCATTCTCCGGGAAATAGTAATGAAATTTAATATTTGCCTTCAGCAACAGATAACCTTGTGAGAAAAAAACCCAGCTATTGTCAAGTTGGTAGCTACTTCTTGCTTACAAAGACATGTCAGTAAACTGTGAAAAATACCGTTTGTGTTGTTATCGATTGTGTGAAGAAGGCTTCAACAGCTTGATGTCAAATGTCTTGAGGCCTGTTTGCCGTACCAATGTTGAATGCACCTGTTTCATCGATTATTCCACTGTTGGATGCTGAGCCTCTGAGGGACATATTCGTTTAACTTTTTAATACAAGATGCATGGACTGAACTTGTCGTACGATACATGGTGAGCTTTTCTTTTTTTTTTTGGGTGGGGGGTGGGGGGGGGGGGAGAGAACAGCTGTCGGAAATGCTTTAAAAGTTTACTTCCAAGCTCCGACCATACCGTCCACACTATCGATCTAATTACAGCATTACAGCTTGGCATTAAGGGGCTAAAACAAAGACTGGTCGGCTCTGAGTCAGTATACTGTGTCTGAGTGGGGTATTCATGTTAAACTGCGGCATGGTATCTCAGTGAGCTAGCACTAAAAAACGGCTTCAGTCCGGACTAGTACAATCAGCCTCACACACACGTGCATGTACGTCGCTATATAAGTGCAATAAATTTGGACGCGACTTTAAACCCCATTTCACCTCACCATCTAACATGGCACATAACTTCTCTCGCTCGTGAGAATACAATGCCACTCTTCGTAATCGAGTCTGGACCAGACAACCCAGTGATTGATATCATGGGCATCAATCCACGCCATTGGAATCGATGACATGCATCAACCAAGTCAGCGAGCCTGACCACCCGATCCATGACACTGTGGCTATGTGATAGTTGTGTGGGTTCAGAGACGTCACACGTCCCCCATTATTTCAGCTGCGACTGTTTGCCATATTTCTTGTAAAGCCGGGAGGTCGATAGCCTGGTGGTTAAAGCGTTCGCTCGTCACGCCGAAGACCCGAGTTCGATTCTCAACATGGGTACAATGTGTGAAGCCGATTTCTGGTGTCCCCTGCCGTGATATTGGAATATTGGAATATTGCGGCGTAAAACCATATTCACTCACTCACTCACTCTTGTAAAGCTATTGCCATTTAGACATAGGTTTGTGAATTGTTTCAATCGTATTTCATGTAGTATCCCTGATTGACCTGATGTCCGCAGTTGTCTTTGTAACTTGCTTTATGCCATCAACACATTATGAACATTGTCATTCCTGAAGATATTCATTTCTTTAACCCGCGAAGATTCCATAGATTTTCAGCAACCCATGCTTGTCGTAAAAGGTGACTATGCTAGTCGTAAAAGGCGACTAACGAGATCGGGTGGTGAGGCTCGCTGACTTGCTTGATACATGTAATCGATCCCAATTGCGTGGATCGATGATCATGATAATAATCACTGGAATGTCTACTCCAGACTCGATTATTTACAGACCGCCGTCATATAGCTGGAATATTGCTGAGTGCGGCGTTAAACAAACAAACAAATAACATTTCGTTATATATATTCATCCGTGACAAAGAGCAATGGCGTTATCACCAGCGCTGAGAATAGTTACGTTATTCCTCGCTCCGTTATTAAAATAGGCTATCTAATATAAGAACATTTTATGATGTTGAATGTGATATTTTCCATACCTATTATGTCTTTAGACAGTTTTTGATGCTATTAGTTATGAGTCATTTTTACGAATGGAGTAACATGGAGCTGTGTGATGAATGTACCTGATTACCAAGATGAAGTTAGTTTGTTTTGTTTTTTACTGAAAACGTTTAAAATAATATAACACATGTAAAAATTAAACTGACATCAGTGTTGTATTACAATATAATAAACGTGATATATAGACATAGAATGGTACAATTTACTCCCTCAATATGTCAAATATTTAAAAATACTCAGAACAAATACAGAAACAAAATGTCAAATATCTCGTGTTTTACAACCGCTGTCACTTTGTACAAATACAATCATTCAACAGATACACAGTCTGCTTGTTTGATTTATTTTTCAAAACTGAACATCACTCAAAATATCAAACTAATAGTTGTTGTCAAGAAAACGATACAGTCAAGTAACGTTTCGTGTACAACGATAAATACCCGCACACTAAAATAGATTATGAAGACGTGAAAGGAAAAGTATGGTTGTATTTATTCCTGAATTTCTTTAACACAAACCTGTTTTTGAGAACGTTGAATAATGATATGTGTCTTCTTTGAATGAAAATGTACCTCGCATTCCTGTGTTTTTTTAGATGAACAATTACTTTTCCTTTGCATGTGTTTGTGGTGGGTACCACCCAGAGACGGGATACGCCCACCTTTTCACAAACTATTTATTCCTTAATTTCTTTAACACAAACCAGTTTTTGAGAACGCTGAATAACGATATGTGTCTTCTTTGTATGAAAATGTACCTCGCATTCCTGTGTTTTTCAGATGAACAATTACTTTTCCTTTGCATGTGTTTGTGGTGGGTACAACCGAGGGGCTGGGAAACGCCCACCTTTTCACAAACATTTGGTATCATTTGATAGTCATTCATAGGCACATGCTCATGGTAAGTCGGAATCGTACAGTAGACTCTGCCTTTAACTGAAATTTCTTATTATTCTGGAAAGAGCTTTGACACTTATAATATAATATATATGAATATACATATCTATATCTGGTGATAATCTGGGAGATTTGAGAAGTAATGGGTTATTGTTTTGAGCATTAACCTCAGAATTGGTGATGATTAAAAGCGATGTTGAGAAAGGAGGTAAATGTAACAGGAAAAAAACGAAACAATGAATTTATTGATAGTGAGTGAGTGAGTGAGTGAGTTGGGTTTAACGCCGCTTATAACAATATTCCAGTCATATCACGGCGTGTCAGCCCGAAGTAATGAAGGTCTCAGGCGTTTACCACTTCGGCGAAACCCATTGGCACGGGTATGGTGCTAACAAACCTAGAAACATAATCGGGGCGAAGCGGGATTCGAACCCACAATTATAGGTTTCTGGGATGCAACTCTACTCAGCGAATCGCGGCGCCTTAGACGACTGGGCCACCCGTGCCCCCAATTTATTGATAGAGCAATCATAGAAATCATGTTCGTGCAGCTTACAAATTCATCTGCTGCCTGAACGTATCTTTAAAGCTTATGACTACATGACGATACAATACATGGTATATGAATGTGATTAAATTATTTTGTGAAATGCCACGATAAATATTAATGTCGGTGACGTATCGCTTCTAAAGCTGATCCGGGGTAGAACTGGTCTTCAGCAATCCATGCTTGCCGTAAAAGGCGACTATTCTTGTCGTAAGAGGCGACTAACGGGATCGGGTGGCCAGGCTAGCGCTCGCTGACTTGTTTGATGTATAAACAATACCAGCAGTGTCTGATGACAGTTAATTTTCAGAAAGTAAACAACAGGCAACGAAAATAGCCACGTCGACGTATGGTAGACACTGCTGACATTTAGCTGAATATCTGACTAAATACCTTTATGTTTATTTTCATGAAAATAAAGGTCTACTATTTGTCTTCCACAAAGAGGGAAAAACTGGGCAGGTTTAACAAATATTCTTGGGTCACACGGTGACCTTCAAGTTTTATGATTCTGGTAGACATTACATACCTATCCATTTTAGGGCACCTCTCCTCTGACATTTTTTGAAATTTCGTAGACTTAATGAAACACCTTTTTAATGCATATATGAAATAGACAGAATAGTTTAATTGAATTACCTTTTGACTGTGTGTGTGTGTGTGTGTGTGTATGTGTGTGTGTGTGTGTGTTTGGATATACTTGTTCGTTTTTTTTAACGTATTTTTTTGCGTGCCATTCAACACGTCTCTGAAAAGTACTTTTGCGGCAAGGCCTGGCAACTTGATGTAAGACGAAAGCCCGAAGTCATACATTAAATGCTAACCACTTTTTGTGAAACCAGAACGAGTTCGTCCGGGCCAATGCACCCCTGAACACAGCTATAATAGCTTACTGTTTACTTCTACAAAGAAACATTATCTAAAAGTGACACTTGAAGAGATCGTGATGTGTTTATACAAGGATTCGCTGAAACCAATTCAATGTAACAATATGAAACACTGCAAATTTCTTCACCTGTTTCCCCAATAGAGAAGAAACGCAAAGAACTCTCTCACATCCATACATTGCACTGGCAGATCCACAGTCCTAACTGGATTTCGATCATATGACTAGCTGGATGTTTTCCCATTGAATTTTATGAGCCTTGTTGTCACCGCTTTCGCACTGAGTAATTACATCACAGTTTCATGTTGCATGTATTTAGTTACATGTTAAGCTTTAAGCTATTGTTGACTTCAGGAACAACTGTCGGAAATGCTTTACGAATTCATTTCTTATCTCTGGGCGAACTGTCAAAATACTATCAATACCATTACAGCCACAAAACATGTTACACGCAACATCCACAAGCTCAAATGGAGTAAGATCGATCAAACAGCAAATAGTTTGAATCAAGGAGGTGAGGTGATTGACCCTTTGCTATCTCAGAAACGAACCAAGTTCAATTCTGTTAAAAACATTTACTTTTTCAACTTCGTACACCACTATCCCACATGACATACTTTAGATTAATTAACGGGGCGGTCAGGTAGCCTAGTGGTTAAAGCGTTCGCTCGTCACGCCGAAGACCCGGGTTCGAATCACGACATGGGTACAATGTGTGAAGCCCATTTCTGGTGTACCCTGCCGTGATATTGCTGGAATATTGCTAAAAGCGGCGTAAAACCAAACTCACTCACCAGTTTAATTAAGGGACAGTTTCATTCCTTAATCCATGGGGCGTTTTTTTTACAAACAGTGGTGACCATAAATACAGTTACATATCTGTCTTCAAGAAGATCAGGACAATTTGTAAGAAATGAAAGCAAATGTTATCTGAAATGTACTGAGAAAATATGTGAAATGTTGGACTGCTGTAAAGTTTGGGGTAAGAAATTTAAGCAAGAAGTAAGCATCCCCATGTGCACCAACTGTGCTCCCTTATTGCGGATCAAGGCAATTTGACCAAGAAATTTAACTTAACCTTCAGGTATATTGATGATCTGATATCGTTCAATAACTATCAAATAGTCATTTTACCCACCGGAACAAGAAATAAAGGAGACCAGTGACACCGCCTGATCTGTTTCATTATTAGATCTAGGCATGAAGATTCAGAGTGCCAAAACATTTCCACAAGACTGTATGACAAGAGGGATTACTTCAACTTTCCACTAGTTCCCTTTAAGCCGACCAATATTCCAGCCTTAGTGTCAACATGTCACGACTTTCTGGGCATGATCGAGCATGCTTTTTCTACGAAGATTTCAAATACCATCATACCTCTCCAGTGCAATAGTTTGTGATCAGGGTTACATGGTGCAAGGCTCAATAAAGTTTTCAAAGTGTTTATGGTGGACATCGGTTGCAATAGTGGTGCATTTCCCTTTTGGACTTGTACAATAAGCTCCCGTTTCTTCTGTCCAGGTGAGCAGCTGACTTGCCTTTGCTTGTTTATGACGGGTGCCGTTGGTGGGACCCCTGGTGTTCGCTGCTGCTTGAAGCTAATTCGTAGGCGCATGATCATGGCGCGGTCGGAGTCAACTCTGCATTTAGCAGATATATTTTCTGGCTATGGAAAGGATTTTGTCGGTTTAATTTAACGTTGTGTTCAAGATTATTGCGCTTATATAGCGACATGCCGTATATTCTTTACATGGTTTATGGTATTATGTCAAAGCAGCTTTGATAGATAAAGTTTGTTTTGTGACAATGATAACCATTATCTTATTACCATTAGCACTAGAGTGACGCGTTGTACAATTGATCCCGTAAAACCAAACGTTTTTAATGAAGAATGTATGTGGTGATTCGCTTTTCCTTTCTGGCTCAAGATCGTAGCACCAGGGGCAGCGGGTAGCCTAGTGGTTAAAGCGTTTGCTCGTCACGCCGAAGACCCGGGTTCGATTCCCGACATTGGTACAATGTGTGAAGCCCATTTCTGGTGTCCCCCGCCGTGATATGGCTGGAATATTGCTAAAAGCGGCGTAAAGCCAAACTCACTCACTCGTAGCACCGTATTTCTCAGCTGACACACAACCTGAGGTTAGTGCATTTAATCTTATTAGGTATGCCAGTAACAAGAAACGATGTATTTCTCCACCACTGTGTATCCTGGGAATTAATCGAGGTGAGGTGAAATTGGGTTAAGGTCGCGTCCACGATTATTGCACTTATATAGCGACGTGCATGTACGAATGTGTGTGCTTGTACTAGTTCGATGCCGGTTAAGAGTGCTAGCTCACTGAGATACCATTCCGCAGTATAACATGAATACCCCACTCAGACACCGTATACTGACTCCGAGCCGACCAGTCCTTGTTTCTAGCCCCTTAAATGCCGAGCGCCAGACAGGATAACAACAAGCATTATCTTTCAACGTCTTTTGGTATGATGCGGTCGGGGATCGAACCCCGGACCTTCCGCTCTCCGGGCGGACGCTCTACCACTGGACCACGGAGGCGGTCGGGGTAAATCGAAACAGCAATGCTGATATACCTTCATCCGCAGTCCCTGTTTTGTAGTTTAATGTGCTGTGCAGACCTTTCACACATCTGAATCAACAGAACTGGTTTCAAATCTCCCAGCGTCTCATGGGCTACAGAATGCCAATTGATGTAGTTTGTCATTTGCCAATATGCCGTGGGTTTGGATGATTCCTTGTGCTTATTCCTGATCCATACATACTAATAATTAACGGTTAGCTGTTAACTGTTAGCGGTGAATGACAGACAACAACCATGAATGGAAAGCGTAAATTGGATATGTCTCCATCACTTTAACTGAGATATTATTGTCATTTCGATACATCCCCATACCTGTAAGGATTCGAGTGAGTGAGTAGGTTCACTGCCGCTTTGAACAGTATTCCAGTTACATCACGGTATGTTTGTTGTTTAAGCCGCACTAAGCAATATTCCAGCTATATGACGGCGGTCTTTAAAATAATCGACTCTGGACCAGACAATTCAGTGATTGACAGCATGAGCATCGATCCACGCAACCTGTATCAACCAAGTCAGCGAGCCTGACCACCCGATCCCGTTAGTCGTCTTTTACGGCAAGTATGGGTTGCTGAAGACCTATTCTACCCCGGAATCTTCACGGGTCACATCACGGTATGACATCACGGTATGACAGCTTAATGTGTGTATGTGTAGATGTAGATGTCAAACGGATGAATGGTAAATGTTTGGCGAGAAAACTTATTTGTGCAAAGATTAACGTTCGTTTGTTTGTAGTTTAACGCCGCACTCAGCAATATTCCAGCTATATGACGGCTGTCTGTAAAATATCGAGTCTGGACCAGACAATCCAGTGATTGACATCATGAGCATCGATCCACCCAAATGGGATCCGATGACATGCATCAAACCAAGTCAGCGAGCATGACCACCCAATCCCGTTAGTTGCCTCTTACCACAGGCATAGTCGCCTTTTACGGCAAGCATGGGTTGCTGAAGACCTATTCTACCCCGGATCTTCACGGGTCTCTCTCCAATGTATCCGATTGCAATATTACGTCCTGTATACATTTACATTTAATGCAAGATACGCATTTATTTCCATCTTTACATGTGAGGTGAAATGGGGTTTAAATTCGCGTCCAAAATGATATAGCGACGTGCATGCTCGTGTTTTGGTGACTGCTTGTACTTATCTGGACTAATGCCGATTTTATAGTGCTAACACACTGAGATACCATGCCACGGTTTAAAATGGATACCATGCTCAGACACAGTATGTCACTGCAGACCAATCATTGTTTCAGCTTCTTAATGTGGAGCGCCAGGCAACGTGACAAGTACCATCTTTTAAATTCTTTTGGTATGGTGCGGACGGGGATCGATCCCCGGACTTTCCGCTCCCTCGGCGGACCCTCTCCCACTAGACCACGGAGGCGGGCCTCTATACAGGTAATCAGTTGTTAACCATATTTGTCAAATAAGAGATTATGACAGAATAGTTCAAATTCCTTTAAACCAAATAATCATATTTGTTATTGGGTAATTCTTTGATTGTTGTCGAACCAACCCTGGGAGTCAGAATGGCGATCAATCCCATTCTCCACTACGCAACCCCTTTGCCCCATATGATTAATTTGGTCTCAACGTAAACACATATAACATGTTACAAGTCACAGCGAGAAACTATGAGACTTGTTAATGCTATCAAAGTTTGTTTTGGGGTTGGTTGGTTAACGCCTCACTCAGCAATATTTCAGCTTTATGACGGCGGTCTGTGTATATAATCGAGTCTGGACCAGACAATCCAGAGATTGATGTCATTAGCATCGGTCCACGCAATGGGGATTGATGACATGCATCAACAAAGTCAGCGAGCCCGGCTATCATAGTGCAAACACATTGATTCATAATTTATATCAAAATATAACAATAATATTCTGTTCAGCCATTTCGCGGATAACTCACATACATGCGAGTAACTTACTCAGGTTGCAAAATGTCGACAGATATATAATATAGACAAAAGATGCCTGTTTGTATTACAGTCCCCGGCAGCGTGTCAAGGAGGAAGTGTGAAAAACCTGTTGACATCCGTCGAAGGAAATCTGCTGAAGTCGTATCCTCGAAGTCTTTTGATTGTGAGTCAAAAACACACGTGAATAGAGAGGGAGTTCTGATTGAGGTCATCAATTTGTAAGTCTCAGTTGTTGCCTCATGTAACCATACTGTAAAAAGTTCTCCGGAACTACCAGAAAACTCAGGAAGCAATGTCCAAGGCGTCCATGCCTGTCAATGTCATACAGAAAAAGTCTACGAGCTTTCCCAGCGGTTTCCAATCCATCTTTTGGCAATGCCAAAGTGTGCTATAACAATGAAGCCTACCATCCCCTGGTAGGTCTTCTTCCAGACTTTCACAGATAGTAATTACCTTTCATACAAACTGATACTCCCAAACACGTCTCAAATGGAGGTTGAAATCGATGAAAGTTCTTCTGTGTACACTGAAACAGCAGCAATTAAGTCACGATTTTTGGGGTTGTTTGTTGTTTAACGCCGCACCCAGCAATATTCAAGCTACATGACGGCGGTCTGTAAATAATTGAGTCTGGTCCAGATAATGAGCATCGATCCCCGCAACAGGGATACAATTACATGCATCAACCAAGTCAGTGAGCCTGACCACCCCGATCCCGTTGGTCACCTCTTTCGACAAGCACAGTCGTAAGTAATATTTGTAGCATCATAACTTAAGAGTAAAAGTATAAAAAACCCTAACATAATGTTTTTCGTCCACACATTGCACACAAGTAATTAATGTCATTCATACAAAGTCATCCACTGAAGGTTCCGCATTGAGTTTAAGAACAGATTTCGATGTTGTAATTATGTTATGTTTATCCAAGGCTGTTCGTTCTCGTTAATAAAGTGGTACCGCTTTCAAAAATGTGTATGAATAGCAACATGTGCATCGCATAATATTACATATTTGTTTTAGTCCAGAATCAGGATTTTTTGTGTCCCCATGTGTGTAAATTTCGACCTCAGCATCCTTTGCTTGAATAATATTGAGCTGGGGCACAAAATGGCCCCGGCTGTAACCATCTATCTGCCTTGTGTTGTTACCTTGTCTGCTCAATTTCTGGAAATAAAATAGTACAAAATGTCCGTCATCTTTTATAAATGCATTTACACGTCGTCTTGTACATCTGTATACTGGCCTGCTGATCCCAATTGCCTGGATCGATGCTCATGGTATTAATCACTGGATTGTCTGGTCCAGACTGGATTATTTACAGACCGCCGCCATATAGCTGGAATATTGCTGAGTGCGGCGTTAAACAACAAACCAATTGGGACCGATGACATGTATCAACCAAGTCAGCGAGCCTGACCACCCGATCCCGTTAGTCGCCTTTTACGACAAGCATAGTCACCTTTTCCCGGCAAGCATGGGTTGCTGATCATGAAGACCTAGGCAGGGAGGGAGACAACAGAAAATAATTATTCATGCTATCAGTTAGTAAGTGAGTTGGGATTATCACTACTTTTCAATTATGATATGGCAAACCTTACCTGTGTACAACCCGTGCAAGGACAATGGCGAAACAAATTATATCAGCATAAAAATTCTTCTTCAGCAACCCATGCTTGCCGTAAAAGGTGAATATGCTTGTCGTAAAAAGCGACTAACGGGATCGCTGACTTGGTGGATGCATGTCATCGATCCCAAGTGCGTTGGTGGATGCGCATGATGTCAGTCACTGTATTGTCTGGTCCAGACTTGATTATTTACAGACCGCCGTCATAAAGCTGGAATAATGCTGAGTTCGGCGTTGAACAACACGCCAGCCAACCAGTATAAAAGACATAATCTGTTGGTAACGTTTAAGATGATTCTCACTACTACGTTATCCTATGAACTGGCATCTACAGGAACTGTGGGCACGGGTGGCCCAGGCGTCTAAGGCCCCGCGATTCGCTGTGCAGAGTTGCATCCCTTGGGCACGCCAGATTGTGGGTTCGAATCCCGGTTCGCCCCGATTGTGTTTCTAGGTTTGTCAGCACCATACCCGTGCTCGTGGGTTTTACCGAAGTGGTAAACGTCTAATACCTACATCTCTTTGGGCTTTCCTCCCACATTAAGCTGACACGCCGTGATATGACTGGAATAATTTTAAAAGCGGCGTTAAACACTGCTCATTCACTCACTCTACAGGAACTATAGTTGACATGCAAAGGCATACCTTGATTCTTGGTTAGCAATGAGTATCTAACATTACCTATTCTGGTATGTGTCTAACATGGTTCGGGCGGGTCCCTCGGTCATTTCCTATTTACAATGCTTCCAAGAACCTTGTCCTTCCGAGACATAATCAGATGTTCACCATCCTCTTCAATTATAGAGGCGTCAGAGTGCGCCCTCGACTTATTTGTGTCTACTGAGGCAGGTGGAGAGATGATAAAACGATGAATCAAGAATTATTGAGGAAATTATTTCCAGTCTGACTTTTAAACTGTCTGGACAACACATGGAACGTCCCAGGAGTTCTAACCACTTGCTCAAGCCTTTGGTGACCATATTTCACATCTTCTGAGGTACAATCGAGCTTGCTCTTTCTACGATGATTTCAAAGAAAGTCATTCCACTGCTCAAAGGTTGTTTAAACATAGTTACAATATTCAAGGCTTCAGTAAATCTTTCAAATACAGTAAACTACGGTCATAACGAACACGCTCATAACGAACTGACGGATATAACGAACTTACTTTTAGGTCCCGACTACTTGCTGTAGTCATGCTGTATATGTACTTATAACAAACTACGGTTATAACGAACTAAAATAAGTAGTCCCTTTGAGTTCTTTATAACCGTAGTTACTGTAGTTGTAAGGTTGACGTGTTGAGGAGTCTGACAAATTTGACATATCAGTGACAATACTTATGTCAATACAATGCCCTATTTTCACTTGGAAGATATGTTCCTGTGTATTTTCAGGTGCACAATTAACTTGCCTTAGCATGTGTTTGTGACCAGATCCCAGTGGCGCAGGATACGCTCACCTTTTCACGACCACATGGTATCATCACTTTTGATAGTGGTTCATAAACACACCATCATGATACAGCCGGAACAGTGCCATGGACTCTGCTTGTAACAGAAGTTGTTTTTTATGAGTGAGTGAGTGAGTTGTGTTTAACACCGCTTTTGACAGTATTCCAGTTATATCACGGCGTGTCAGCTTAATGTGGGAGGAAAGCCCGAAGTGATGCAGGTCTCAGACGTTTACCACTTCGGTGAAACCCACGAGCACGGGTATAGTGCTGACAAACCTAGAAACATAATCGGGGCGAACAATCATAGGTTTCTGGCGTGCCCAAGGAACGCAACTCTGCACAGCGAATCGCAGCACCTTAGACGACTGGGCCACCCGTGCCCCCCAGAAGACCAAGATATACTTCCCTGGCTATATTCAAATTGCAGACCATTGTGTCGTAATCGGTTATAATGACGTCACAATCTATTGACATCATTACTCTCTCCTGCACTGAAGCTGGTGAGTTATTCTTTTGACATTCAAGACACTGGTTGTTAGGTTAACAAACCCTAAAAAAAGTGAAAAAGTTTTAGATAATAACTAGAATCTCATCGTCCAGTCTTTTGTTATTAAATACCTGCATAAAACATCTCTGCAAACAGTTTGTTGATATACAGTAAACTACGTTTATAACGAACACGCTTATAACGAACTGTTGGATATAACGAACCGTTTTTGGCGCCGTCCATTTTCTGTATAGATGTTGTACATATGCTTATAACGAACTACGGTTAAAACGAATTAAAATTAGTGGTCCCTTCGAGTTCGTTATAACCGTATTTTACTGTACTTGTATATTAAAAGACACACTGTCTGGCTTCTGTGTCTTCGCTCACCACTATGTCTTTATAAATACAGTAAAGTACTGTTGTAACGAACTCAAAGGGAC
This sequence comes from Haliotis cracherodii, assembly GCF_022045235.1. Taxonomy (NCBI): domain Eukaryota; kingdom Metazoa; phylum Mollusca; class Gastropoda; order Lepetellida; family Haliotidae; genus Haliotis; species Haliotis cracherodii. The sequence continues at coordinate 30,844,460 of NW_027266269.1, read as the reverse complement.
TACTAATTTTAGTTCTTTATGAGCATATATACAGCATAACTAAAGCAAATAGTCGGGACCAGAAAGTAAGTTCGTTATATCCGTCAGTTCGTTATAAGCGTGTTCGTTATAACCGTAGTTTACTGTACCGTATTTTGAAATGTTAGTTGTGGTATGTCATTTAAAACGTCCCACATGCAGCTGTGTACAAAATGTATGTGACTACCCATACTAGGTTAGAGTTTGATTTGCTGTGTAAAATGTTTACAATCTTTAAACATCGCTAACGTAATGACTGAAATACATAACCAACTATCATGTCAAATATCGTTGATTTACCACAATCTGAATCGCATGACACTATTCGATTAAGTGTGATTAATCAGGAGAATCAATCCCATTCTTTTAAATTCTTTCTTTTAAACTTGATATATATATCAGTGGACAGACATGGACGTGTTGTTAAGGATACTTTGATGAGTGCAACTACAAATACCTGTAAATGCAAGACATTATGCTGATCTTCTGCTATTTTGACTTAGTACCCGAGAAGATTCGGGGTAGAATAGGTCTTCAGCAACCCCTGTGTGTCGTAAAAAGTGACTAACGGGATCGGGTGGTCAGGCAGGCTGGCTTGGTTGATACATGTCATTGTATAACAATTGCGTGGATCGATGCTCGTGATGTCAATCACTGGATTGTCTGGTTCAGAGTATTATTTTTTCCATCCCGCCGTCATTTAGCTGGAAATTGCTGAGTGCGAAACAAACAAACAGATTTTGACTAAGCTAAAGCGCTTGTACAATGGAAGCTATGGTGTTATTTGATTCCATTGCTTTCTATTTGATTGGCATTCTTTAAGTCGGGAAGTGAATAGAAAAAGATAAAACGTTATGGATAACAGCTGGTTTATTGTATTTAGCAGTGTAGATTCCTACACTCAAGCTTCATAACGTTGTAAGAACCCACATGGGTAATACGCGATTATCCATAAAGTTGTGTTTTCCTGTAAAAACACATATGTTTGCGAGGAGCATGATGATATAATAGTTCTCCGTGGTACATAAAATGTTCAAACAAAAAAACTTAATTGGAAAGTGTCGAGATGATCAAGAAGGAATATCGATTTCATATTAGAGTCTAACAGAGTAAGGCACAGTGCTTAGGAAACATGCTGGAAAAACATTTGCAAATTTCCCAAAAGACTTATTTGAAATTACATAGCTGCAAAGAATTATGACAGAATGATTAGTGATTTTTTGTTGTTTTTGGCATGAATCAATTACAGTGTTGCAAAAAACAGTAAATGGATAGACGACATGGAGCCAGAAACTACCACAAGTGAGATGTATAGTATTTCTTCTAGTTGTAATTGAAAATAGCGGTTGAAGGCGGAAAGCATATACGAAGCATTTAACATATGTTTTCGCTAATATGGATGTGAATTTACAGACGATTTCCCTGGATACACATGGAAACCTGAAGAAAAAAAATTGCCGTTCTTTCAGCTTTCGTTAAGGACATTAGATATATATTTTTCACCTAAAGCGGTATCCGTGGTGGGAACTACCATACTCGGGTGACATGACGTCAATATAGCTTCACTATCTGGAATCTAGATGACACTGATCTTGAGGACCCTAGTAAGTTTTTGTCGTGTAAGCCACACGGTGTCATTGACCAGTTTTGCCAGCGACACGTGTCCTTAAAATAGGCTATGGAATAGGAGATATGACCTACTCTTCAACAACAGGGCTTACAAAAGTGCCACTTTCTGCTGGTCGTGAGTTTCAATTCCCCAAATTGAATATGTCAGAACAATGCCATTATTCGTTGTTTTTATCTACGGGGTAAACATCACCCGCCTGCTTTCAGCAGTCAAGAAGTTGATATACTGCAGCATGTGTAGAACTTTGGTTATGTTGATAAACCTTGCGCCACAGAAGCTTTAAAAAAACGTTATGGAATAAGAGATAAAACCTACTCTTAAATAACAATACAATTTTCACCTTTTGAAATGACACCGCCGTTGTTTCATCAAAGACATATCAGAAGTGGTTATTAGGTCCTAGGGCATCCCAAGTGTTGCTCCGACAGATTGTAATAATATTGACCAATGTCAGATGGGGGAATCATTTCCACAATCATTCCTGATTCATACTTTCGGCTATTTTTTATCATTTATGTGCCAGCCTCGTTAATGGAAATTTGACCCGATTCTTTCATAATTTAAGAGTATGGGGAACATCAGATGATATGATATGTTACGAGCATCGTAAATAGTAAATACTCCGTGTCTGTCCCTTTTAATACTTAGTAAAAGGCGACTAACGGGATCGGGTGGTCAGGCTCGCTGACTTGGTTGATGCATGTCAGCGATCCCAAATATATAGATCGATGATCACGACATTAATCACTGGATTGTCTGGTCCAGACTCGATTATTTACAGACCGCCGTCATTTAGCTGGAATATTGCTGAGTGCGGCGTTAAACAACAAACCAACCAACCAATTTAATACTCAGTGTGTGTATACAAGCAGTTATGACAGTCGTGATCCGTGCATGACTGCGTCTTTGCTCTTTGCTGCTGGTGATCTCCAGCCAATGATTATTTGTATTGTTATAAATAGTCCAATGTTTATGGTTACATGGTAGTTTTAAATCTACATTTTTCGTAATCTAGTACTGTCCTTTGTCGAGATGTTCTATGGTCTTAATTTGTGTATCATCAATATATAACTTGATTTAGTCACGTCATGACTGAAGTATGTGAGTTAAAATTTAACGTCGCATCGGCATTATTTCAGTCAGACCAAGAAAATAGAATCACAATTTAATTACTCATGCAAGGTTATATCTAAAAACAAGTTATGAAACATATTTGAGCATGACATTATCATTAATAGAGTATTAAACAGGGGCTATAGTCCACCAGTTACCAAAGCGATATGACTCACTCACTCACTCCTGGTAAGTTTGTCCAATATTCTTATAACCACAAAGGAAGAAAGAAAGTCATTCCTAGATTCACAGTGTAAGCTCACTATTGTTCGTGTAGTGTGTACGAGAATTACGAAAGGAAACGACTTTCTTCAGCTCTTGAACACTGGGACCGCCTCCGTGGTCTAGTGGTAGAGCGTCCGCCCGGAGAGCGGAAGGTCCGGGGTTCGATCCCCGGCCGCGTCATACCAAAAGACGTTAAAAGATGGTACTTGTTGTTACCCTGTCTGGCGCTCGGCATTAAGGGGCTAAAACAAGGACTGGTCGGCTCGGAGTCAGTATACTGTGTCTGAGTGGGGTATTCATGTTAAACTGTGGCATGGTATCTCAGTGGGCTAGCGCTATACATCGGCATCAGTCCGGACTAGTACAAGCAGCCACACACACACACACACGTGCATGCACGTCGCTATATAAGTGCAATAATCTTGGACGCGACGTTAAACCCAATTTCACCTCACCTCATCTTGAAAACTGACTATGCACATACAGGCAAGCCACATTAATATTATCAAGGCAGACATCAAAGGAAGTAGTAACGAAATCGACTTTAATTAACTACGCTGATCAGACAAGACGGTGAGGAGATGTTAAGTGAACAACACATGGCAAACGGTTTGTAATAGATATATATGTGGTCTGGACACTTTTTGCGCGAACTCAGTTTTATTCTTGCGGCAAAAGGCGATTATGCTTGTCGTAAGAGGCGACTATCGGGATCGGGTGGTCAGACTCGCTGACTTGGATGAAGCACGTATCGTATCTAAAATTACGTAGATCAATGCTCATGATGTCAATCACTGCATTGTCTGGTCCATATTATTTACAGACCGCCGTCATATAGCTGGAATATTGTTGAGCGTGGCGTTAAACATCAAACAAACAATACATTCTCCTTGCTGGAATGTTGACTGTAAACCCAACACTCACAAGGACAGGGGTGGACGGTTAGCCTAGCGGTTAAAGCGTTCGCTCGTCACGCCGAAGACCCGGGTTCGATTCCCAGCATGGGTACAATGTGTGAAGCCCATTTGTGGTGTCCCCCGCCGTGATAATGCTGGGATATTGCTAAAAGTTGCCTAAAACCATACTCACTCACTCACTCATAAGGACATAGAGTGTCAAATTGACAGAACTCTGTACCTCAGATGGGCAACCATGACTAGAGCTGGGAGGGGTAACTCGGGTACTCGGGTCGGGTGGTTCCTGAGTAGGACCTGGATACCCACAGGACCACCCGTACCCGTGGTTACAACATAAGTGACAAACGTTTGCATTTCTTTCTGACTTCTGTGAATGCATGACCAGATCGTTTTATACGAGTATTTAAATACATTTTGCCAAGGCTACGGTCAAACTATTCCCTGATCACTATTCCCTGTACCTAATTCTTGAGACCAAAGGCGGGTACCCGGGTAGGGTCGGGTAATATTGGGATGGGTACCCGGGTAGTAAATTTGGACTCGTCCCAGCACTAGCCAGGACCCTGAGACTTAAACACGATCTTGAACTAATAGATGCCAAGGAACCGATAGTGGTCTCCTCGTGGCAAATTGTAATTCAGAATGGGAGAGCAGAGGCTAGATGTAAGTGACACACGCGGGAAGAAAATGGAATCCTTCAGTTGATGTTCCTCTGTGAAAACCCCACATTAGTTTAGAGTTTGTCTGTTATTTGGACGCACAGAAATGATTGGTATTATCGTCCAAGTGGCACAAGGCTTTAAGTTGATACTTCATCAAATTGACTTTGGTCTCGGGACGTGTTAGGGAGTAGCATGGCATACTGTAGGTGATCACTCTCTCAAGATGTGTTGGGAATGAGTCCACGGTGTCTGATGGCCTTCGCAATGGAAACACAAATTGATATTGACAGAGCACTTGACTGGACACAGCAGCAAAGCACTGGGGTCGTCGTTCTGTATTGTCATCTCAGTGTCACTGAAACGTTTTTTATGGGCCGGAGGCGGAATATTTTGTCCACTAAATGAAAACAATTACCTGTTATATTCTTCTCACCCTGTCCATCTATGATGACACACACTGTCAACATGACACTTAAATAGGAATCTGTTGACACATTTTATTTTTTCAATAGTCAGTGAGAGTTGTTGGTTTTGTTTGTTGTGTAACGCCGCACCCAGCAATATTCCAGCTATATGACGGCGGTCTGTAAATAAGTGTTACTATTTATGTGTTATTACAGTGTGTCCACCGTATGTTGGAGGACAGCTTAAAGTTTAATTGCTATGTGTCTCCATCGCATCATGCATATGCCTGGTTATCATATATTATATCATGCATATACATGGCTATACATGTAACCAGGTATACATAATAGTTTGCATGCTTTGGCTATATAGCATTCGTGGCATTTTATGTATTTTGTATTATCATAATCTATACAGTTCTATAATCTGCACAGTTCACATCACATACTAGAAGACCAACCTGTAGGTCCCGTGACCAAATCATGGAAACAAAGGTTTGAAAGTGTTTTTGAGTTTTCTGATGTTTTACTGAACAATTTTGACCTGGGCTGCCCGGTTGAATATCCCGGGCATTTGGGGAAGGGTCAACAAAGGTCACACAGGGTTCAAAATTCAAAATTGAGTCGATATGCATATCAAATTACTCGTCCAGTCATAAGGAACCTAGAAATATATAGTTTGTTATACTTCCGACCTTAAATGGGGGAGCTATGGCCAAAAACGTTGAAAGGTCAACGCACTTTTGGCAGTCGGTGAAATTCACAAACACAGTTAACAATGTCCGATAGTCATGATTTGCCCAGGTCAAAATTGTTCAGTATACATCAGGAAACTCAAAAACACTTTCAAACCTTTGTTTCCATGATTTGGTCACGGGGCCTACAGGTTGGTCCTTGACTAACAGTGACGTAAATGTAGTTAAAACAGCACTCTGATGAATAGACCACAAGGCCGCGGTGTCTCAATTTATAGAAACTTATGACTGAGTGTCGAGAGAAGCAATTTGTTTACAGTGTACAAATAAGATCAGTGTAAAACTTCCTATCAACTTGAATACTGTAGATACCAACTTGAAAATCTCAAATGCCACAAATATATCCATAATCACATATAAGTCATTATTTGTATCAGAACTTTGCTCTTCCCTTCAAACTTCACTAAATAAACAGATTTGGATATATCTGAAAAGGTTTCATTCACTTGTCTGATCATGTCAAGGTGGGTAAGTTTCAAGCGAATGCTTCCATATTTCAGGCAAAGGGGAACATGATAAAATGAGAGTTTGTTCCTAGCAATCGGTTCACTTTATGATCGTCATTTTGACATTGTAAGTGCGTTGGCCAAGGATACTTGTGATGACGCCGTGAATAAGGCTACGTATTACATTGTTGAAATCCAAGAAGAGGAGTAACGTAGCATTGATACGATTATCTACTCTCGTCATGGATGGAGCGGAGATGATGGATGGAGACTGACATTTTTGCCCTTATTTACAACATGTTGAGGCTTCGGTTCATACTTTAGTAGTTACCTAAGGGGCCCGTGAAGATTCGGGATAGAACAGGTCTTCAGCAACCCATGCTTGCCGTAAAAGGCGAGTATGCTTGTCGAAAAGGGGACTAACGGGATCGGGTGGTCAGGCTTGCTGACTTTGTTGATGCATGTCATCTTATCCCAATTACGTAGATCGATTCTCATGATGTCAATCCCTGGATTGTCTGGTCCAGACTCGATTATTTACAAAACGCCGTTATAGAGCTGGAATATTGCTGAGTGCAGCGTTAAATAACAAACAAACCCTATTTTGAGTCTTCTGGGAAACATGTCTTTGTTTATCAATTCATTATTTGCCTATTTACGCTTCGAGTCAACTTCTTGTCCGAGCAAAGTCCAAAGAGACACAAGCGAGTGATGTTTACTACATAAGGAACCTAGAAATATATAGTTTGTTATACTTCCGACCTTAAAAGGGAGAGCTATGGCCAAAAACGTTGAAAGGTCAACGCACTTTTGGCAGTCGGTGAAATTCACAAACACAGTTAACAATGTCCGATAGTCATGATTTGCCCAGGTCAAAATTGTTCAGTATACATCAGGAAACTCAAAAACACTTTCAAACCTTTGTTTCCATGATTTGGTCACGGGGCCTACAGGTTGGTCCTTGACTAACAGTGACGTAAATGTAGTTAAAACAGCACTCTGATGAATAGACCACAAGGCGTCGGTGTCTCAATTTATAGAAACTTATGACTGAGTGTCGAGAGAAGCAATTTGTTTACAGTGTACAAATAAGATCAGTGTAAAACTTCCTATCAACTTGAATACTGTAGATACCAACTTGAAAATCTCAAATGCCACAAATATATCCATAATCACATATAAGTCATTATTTGTATCAGAACTTTGCTCTTCCCTTCAAGGGGGCACGGGTGGCCCAGTCGTCTAAGGCGCCGCGATTCGCTGTGCAGAGTTGCGTCCCCTGGACACGCCAGAAACCTATGATTGTGGGTTCGAATCCCGGTTCACCCCGATTATGTTTCTAGGTTTGTCAGCACCATACCCGTGCTCGTGGGTTTCACCGAAGTGGTAAACGTCTGAGACCTGCATCACTTCGGGCTTTCCTCCCACATTAAGCTGACACGCCGTGATATAACTGGAATAATGTTAAAAGCGGCGTTAAACCCAACTCACTCACTCACTCACTCTTCCCTTCAAACTGCACTAAATAAACAGATTTGGATATGTCTGAAAAGGTTTCATTCACTTGTCTGATCATGTCAAGGTGGGTAAGTTTCAAGCGAATGCTTCCATATTTCAGGCAAAGGGGAACATGATAAAATGAGAGTTTGTTCCTAGCAATCGGTTCACTTAATGATCGTCATTTTGACATTGTAAGTGCGTTGGCCAAGGATACTTGTGATGACGCCGTGAATAAGGCTACGTATTACATTGTTGAAATCCAAGAAGACGAGTAACGTGGCATTGATACGATGATCTACTCTCGTCATGGATGGAGCGGAGATGATGGATGGAGACTGACAGTTTTGCCCTTAGTTACAACATGTTGAGGCTTCTGTTCATACTTTAGTAGTTACTTAAGGGGCCCGTGAAGATCCGGGATAGAACAGGTCTTCAGCAATCCATGCTTGCCGTAAAAGGCGACTATGCTTGTCGTAAAAGGTGACTAACGGGATCGGGTGGTCAGGCTCGCTGACTTGGTTGATGCATGTCATCTTATCCCAATTACGTAGATCGTTGCTCATGATGTCAATCACTGGATTGTCTGGTCCAGACTCGATTATTTACAAACCGCCGTTATATAGCTGGAATATTGCTGAGTGCAGCGTTAATAACAAACAAACCCTATTTTGAGTCTTCTTGGAAACATGTCTTTGTTTATCAATTCATTATTTGCCTATTTACGCTTCGAGTCAACTTCTTGTCCGAGCAAAGTCCATAGAGACACATGCGAGTGATGTTTACTCTACAGATGAACACAACGAGTACTGGCATAGTTCTTACAGATCAATGATCAAAATCGGGAAAATCGAACTCACGTCCAGCAGTTATGGAGCGCAAGTCTTCACTGTAAATGTCGATGCGTCAGAACTCTAGGTATCTTTTTCACAGAATTCGATAGTTGTTAAATAATTGTGTAACTACATTGTGTGATCCCATCCTTCAGGCAGGACATATAAGGTTTCTTTAAAATTACCTCTTGATAAATTACCTAAGAAAGAGCCAGGTTGATTGTGTGATCTGACAGGTGTTGTTTTTCTCTTTGTAATAGGGTTCTTTGATCCTACGAAAACAAGTGAAACAAATCTTTCGAAATCTGATTAGATCATTAGAATGGACAGCCAATGAAGGGGAATTCATATGATGAGGATAGATAATTAGTGAGTGAGTGAGTTCGGTTTAACGCCGCTTTTAACAGTATTCCAGTTATATCGCGGCGTGTCAGCTTAATGTGGGAGGAAAGCCCGAAATGATGAAGGTCTAAGACGTTTACCACTTCGGTGAAACCCACGAGCACGGGTATGGTGCTGACAAACCTAGAAACATAATCGGGGTGAACTGGGATTCGAACCCACAATCATAGGTTTCTGGCGTGCCCAAGGGACGCAACTCTGCACAGCGAATCGCGGCGCCTTAGACGACTGGGCCATCCGTGCCCCCTGGATAGATAATTACTTCCAATACGAAAACAAATTAGATTGAAGAAGGTTCAGACGAAGTAAGTTCAATTATATATGGGCTTTTGTGTACTGTGTTTATGTTGTTACGGATATATTTTTAGCAGAGATTACTTACATGGATATACATAATTGCGACGCGGGGTGGTGATGTTGCATGGTTGTGTTTTGTGATAGTCACGTGAACATGTAATACCAGTGAATACAGATCCATGCTGGCCCAGGTGACCGATCAGAATGTGAGGCAAGTTAGCGAGGCATGTTTGTCTATATAAATTTTGTGGTAGGAACGACCGCTTTAAGCAAGAGAGTGAAAGGTTGCAATATTTGTCATTCATGAAGGAAGCATAATATCATCCAGTGTCACCTGTTTTTAGTCTATTGTGTCACCTTTGTTAGTTTATGTATAAAGCTTTAACGTGTAATCAAAGTGATAATTCCTCCTACAACGTTTTTCATGGACGGGACCCCCTTTAAAATGTTATAATCCATCGGAATTGCATACATAAACAATGGTTCTTGTTTGAATTTGACGTCGCCATGATATTATCAAGACAATCATTCGTTTGGAATGTTCTTTATAACCCATTCCAAAAGAAACGCACACCCAAAGTATGGACGTCGGGACCTGAAATCGTGTGTGCTGACACAGGCTGGGTTGGGTTCCAACCGTCTGTCTGACAGTATTTAACTTCCAACCGTCTGTCTGACAGTATTTAACTTCCAACCGTCTGTCTGACAGTATTTAACTTCCAACCGTCTGTCCGACAGTATTTAACTTCCAACCGTACAGTATTTAACTTCCAACCGTCTGTCTGACAGTATTTAACTTCCAACCGTCTGTCTGACAGTATTTAACTTCCAACCGTCTGTCTGACAGTATTTAAAAGACCCGTGAAGATTCCGGGGCCTTCAGCAACCCATGCTTGCCGTAAAAAGGCGACTATGCTTGTCGTAAAAGGCGACTAACGGGATCGGGTGGTCAGGTTCGCTGACTTGGTTTGATACATTTCATCGATCCCAACTGCGTAGATCGATGCTCATGATGTCAATCACTGGATTGTCTGGTCCAGACTCGATTATTTTACAGACCGCCGTCATATAGCTGAGTGCGGAGTTAAACAGCAAAGAAACAAAACACTACATCGAGTTTCGGATTTCCTAAATTCGATTATTTCCACATTTGTATTTCCTTGAAGACTTGTATAAACATTTACAATTCCAGTTTATAGAATCATTCCTTTAGTGTAGTCTCAGGAAGACTTGTCTGAACGTGTGTTACTATAAAGATTCGCAGCTTAATTGAAACAAAACAACCTTTTTCACAAGGGCTGCTTTCGAAAACTTTGAAAAGCACTGCAAGGAATGAGAACATATTTACATCATTATCACACTGTTGCTTGATTTAGGATAGATAGAGATCGAACGCTAGTTTGTATTTTTAACATTTACTTGCTAAATACCTAAGGTACCAACAGGAAATTGTTTGCTTCATTATTTCTTGCTTAACGCCAAGCTGTGCATATAATCTAACTATTTGACGGCGGCCTGTAAATGGTCATATATGAACCTGGCACACCAATGAATGCCTTTATGTCCTATGGAGCTGTATGTTTGTAGGAATTATCCTAGCTATGGTGTCTCAAAACAGTGCTCACTGACGGTGCTATGATGGACATATTGAAAATGTCATGTTTGTTCATTTCTGCCTGAGAGGCGATGCTCTCTCACTTGGTAGATGCATGTCATCGTATCCAAATTGTCCTGTAAACATTCATACAGAGTGACCTTGTACTTCATTGTCGACCCTTGACGATCCGGGATAGAATAGGTCTTCAGCGACTTAAGAGGCGACCAACGGGATCGGGAGGTCAGCCTCTCTGTCTTGAATTGCGTTGATTGATGATATCAATCACTGGATTGTTTGGTCCAGATTCGGTTATTTACAACAGACCGCCGTCATATAGCTGGAATATTGCTGAGTTGAGCGTTAAACAATAAACAAACAAACAAATATATAATTAATGTAATTATGTGTCATGTTATGATGACACAGAGCATGTACGGTGATATGGCCTGCTACATGTACTTTATTATAAAGTCCACACGTTATGATGATTATAGAAATATTAATGCCTACTCTAAATGCATTGAGCCTTCTAACAGTACTCCATTCATATCACAGCGTGACAGTCGAATGTGGCTCAGACGTTTATCACTTAGTCGAAACCCACGAGCATGGTTCTTATAAACAGAGAAACACAATCGGGAAGAACCGGGATTTTAATCGTAGGTTCCTGGCGTTTTCAAGGGAACCAACTCTGCTCAGGTAATTGTGGCGCCTGAGACAAATGCCCCATCCGTACATCCTTTTCTTATAACAAGTGAAAGGTGTTGACATAATCCAATAATATTGCGTTTGTCAGCATACATTGACTTGGCGAGAACAATAAAAAGGTGACTGTATTTCCATATCACGGAAGGAATATCCGTCTCGGCCTACAACATGGCATTTCAATGACCCTGCGTGTGGCAAGACACTGTAACAACCCCAGTAATTCACAGTCGTGTCCAGGCAATTACTCTTGTCAATACCAATGTGTGCTTTCATATTAAATGCTATCATGCACAGCGGATTCATCGCCTACACTAATCTCCTACACATCTTGACAGAGTGATCGCCGACAGTGTGCAACGCTGGTCCCAAACACGTTCCCAGCCCAACTTCAATTTGTTTAAGCACAGCGTTAAGCTATGTGCCACCGGTTCGTTAATATTAATCATTTCAGTGCGACCAAAAAAAACAAAAAATCAACTTAAATAATGTAGGCATTCGACAAAAATACATCCACTGAAGGATAAACATCGAACAGCGCGTCTCAGTTACAGCTAGACTTTGCTATTCCAAATTCTATATTAGGGGCGGTGGGGTAGCCTAGTGGTTAAACCGTTTGTTGCTGGTGTCCAAGTATGTTGTGGCATTCAAATATATCTAGGTACAGCAACATAAAAAACAACCCTAACAGAGCAAAGAAATAACCTCTTATGAGACTGTCAAAAGATTAGTCATGTTTGGTGTTCATTCGGTAGACGTGTTATGGCCTTGCGTGTGTTCTCTGCATTCCCTTCAGAATACTATTGACGAGAAATGTCTCAACTATATCCGCCTGTCACAAACAGTTGGCCTCGTGTTGTTAACTTAACTGACATCTGTTGTTCTTGTCTAAGTAATAGCTGGGGAATAACTACAAAAACTGCCAATTTCCTTCAGTAAGGCTGCGTGCTTCTGTGTAGACTGTCAATGTCGTGAAGCCGTACAAGGACCGTTATAAACGCAACACGAATCTGGCCCGTATAGAAGCCATCATCAACCATAACATAAAGACAGAGATGATTTTATCTCGTCCTCTGTTCTATGAGCTGTGATAAACCCTACATGTACTGTCATTAACGTGCAACGCATACCTCTGATTCTCGGTCAGAAATGATTATCTAATACACAGCTATTTTGGTTTATGTATAACAAGGATCAGACGGTCTCCTCGCCCAATTACTATTTACAATGCTTCTTAGAAACTTGTCCTTCCCGAGACGTAATCAGGTGTTCACCATCCTCTTCAATTATGGAAGCTTCCGTGTGGAGCCTCTACTAATGTCCGTCTAACGAGACAGGCCCAGAGATGATAAAAGTGACCCTAAAGGATAAATCAGGAATTACTGTGGAAATGATTTCCCGTCTGACTTTGGCCACTATTATTTCAAACTGTCAGAGCACTACTCGGGATGCCCCGGGAACTCATAACCGCTTCTTACATGTTTTGGATGAAACACTCACAGCGTCACTTCAAAAGGTCAAGCTTGTGACTGCTGTTATTTAAGAGAAGGTTATATCTCTTATTCACTTACGTATTTTTCAGGTTCTCTGTGCACTGATTCGCCAGCAGCAATCAATTCAAGTGTCATAAAATATAAACCCTAAGAATTGTGTCTAAGAAACATATACATACTTCAGCTGGTCAGAGTCGTTCATAGAAAGTCGTCAATTGCACCTTCCTCGCTGGGTTTCGATACAGATTATAAATGCAACATGCATGCGTGTTGATTACAACATGAAGTTCCAAACAATCTTGATTCTTTATTCTTTCTTATTCTTGTTTCAACTCTCATGTACAAACATTAGATTAACTGTAACAAATAGAAAGGATTTCATTTAGTATATGGCTTTTCAATTTGATTAATTTACACATTAACTTCATAATACAGCAGTATTATACTAAGTTGGACTTGTTTAATTTACAAATGTATGAACATTTAACAATAAGGTGTACAAGACAAACCTGGAAATTGCACTAAGTACATAATAGTCCAATAAATGTACAGAAACAATGCCTTAACTGCACTTGATAAACAGGAAACTTACAATTTCATATACCTTTATAAATTTAGGCCATGAGAATATTATGAACAAAATTGAAGTCTAGGGTGTATCTCCATGAGCCAAGTCTAAACCAGCCACAAACCCTCAATTATGAAGAATTAAGATACTGTGTATGGTAGAAACTAAGAAGGTGCATTTCTAAACAAATTCCTATTTATGAATTTTCAAATGAGTGACTAAATATGCCATACCATTACTTTTGACTTCACTGGCTCCTAACATGACTTCCTCCTGCATGCTGCATAAAGCACATGGTGACATGACCACACCAATCTGTGCTTATCTCCCTTCTTAATAAGGTTGATGTAAAATTGGCACATGACCAAAAAATGAAACATAACATTCTAACCCAGGAAATTAAATAAACATCCGAACCATAACAAATATTTAATATTGTATATTGCTGTTGTTATGTGTAATACATAATTTGTGGAAATTCTAGAAACCAGATTTCATACCTCCTTCACCAATTAAGCTATCATAATTGATAGAAAATAGAATGAAACATTTTGACCATTACATACCGGTCTCCTCATTGTACAATCAGGGAGTAACAATTACAAAACACAGTACCAAAAATGGTCAAAACTTCTCTGAATTTTAAACATTCTATAATGAAAAGACCTGAAAACAACATAATTTATTTGTTTGTTTGTTTGCAATATCGCTGCAATCAACAATATCCAAGCCATATGACGATGGTCTGTAAAAAGTCGAGTCTGGTCCAGACAATCCAGAGACTGACATCATGAACATTGATCCATGCAATCGTGAAACGAAGACATGCATTAACCAAATCAGCGAGACTGACCACCCGATCCCATCAGTCGCCTCCTACAACAAGCATAGTAGCATCCCACGGCAAGCATGGGTTGCTGAAGACCAATTCCAACCCGGTTTACCATGGGTCGAAAATAACATAAACCTTATAAGAGTTATCAACTTCACTCTAAGTAGGCCAAATAAACCTTAAAGTTTACATATTCACATTCTTTCACGATGACTTTCAGAAGTGTTCATTTTGATTCACGCACAATGACACACAATTTGTTTATAGGACGGACAAGCTCTGTAAAAGCTGTCCTCACACGCACGATACGTACAGATCCCTTTTTGTCCATCATGATCTCAATGACACGTCCAAGTGACCATGAATTACGAGGAGAACTGTCCGCCAGAAGAACAATGTCTCCAACTTCAAGATTGGGCTTCTTTGTAACCCACTTTTGTCTTTCTTGCTGCAGTGTAAGGTATTCCTTTACCCACCGCTTCCAAAATATATCAGCTAAATACTGAACTTGCTTCCATCGTCTGCGAGAGTAGACGTCATCTTTACAAAATGTACCTGGTGGCATCTTTTGACCCGATCGCAGAAGCAAAAGATGATTTGGCGTGAGGGGGTTTAGATCATGAGGATGATATGGTACATCAGTGATAGGTCTACCATTGAGAATAATTTCAACTTCACAAAAGAGAGTACTCAGACCTTCATCGTCAAGCTTAATTGCTTGTTCCTGGACAACAGCATTAAGAACTTTCCTTATTGAACGGATCATACGCTCCCAAATCCCACCATGATGAGATGCTGTAGGAGGGTTAAAATGCCAATCAATTCCCTTCTCAAGCAGTGATGAGTGCAACTTGGACTGGTTCAACTTCAAGATTTCTTCTTTAAGTTCACGTTCGCTGCTTGAGAGATTGGTCCCATTGTCTGACCTGATCACTTCTGGTTGACCTCGTCTTGATATAAATCTCCGTATGGCATTGATACAACTGTCAGTATCAAGAGAACAAGCTAGTTCTAAATGCACTGCTCGCATGGTCAAACATGAGAAGACCACACCATACCTTTTCACAGTTGCGCGACCTCGTCTAACTAGAAAAGGCCCAAAAAAGTCCATGCCTACATGTGAAAAAGGTGGCTTATCAGGTTGAAGACGATCATCAGGAAGGTCTGCCATCTGTTGTTGTCCAGTTGGTGACTGATACTTCTTACAAATGACACACTTGGAAACAAGACTTTTGATGACAGCTCCAGCTCCTAAGATCCAATAACATTGCCTCAAGTAGGTAAGTATAGCATTTTTACCCATATGACCTACAGCCGTGTGAGCATCTTTGATCAGCAGCTTTGACAAGGGAGAAGTTTTAGGCAATACAACTGGATGTTTTGAATCATGCGGAATCTCTGCTCTTTGAAGACGTCCACCAACCCGTATGATTCCATCTTCAATGAAGGGATCTAACTTGTACAAAGAACTAGATTTACTAACCCCTCTTCCTTTCTTAATCTGGCTTTCTTTTCCTTTCAAAAATTCAATCTCTTTCATGAAGTGTTGACCCTGCACATAACGAGCAAGTGCAACTTCTGCATCCTTTAATACTGAAACTGTCAGCTTGGGTTTTGCCCGTGATAATTTTTCAGATCTGTCCTCCGCTGCTTCTGACTCCAATTGCCTTGCTTTCATCTTTCTTTTTAGCTCTCTGATAGTCAAGATGATCCAACCAACTGCTTTTCGGAGCCGTAGCCAGCTTGAATAGTGATTCAATAGTCTGTCCAATATATTTTGGGACTGGCCAGTTACTAGACAACTTACAGAGTTCTTGACCTCTGGGTCCTCATCAGTGACAGATAAGTCAGGAGAAATGGGCCATTTGACTCTTAGTCTCCACAGAAAATCTGGTCCTTCAAACCACTGATGTGCATGTTTGAACTTGTCGTAGGTCATTCCCCTTGATGCTAAATCTGCTGGGTTGAACTTTGTGTTGACATAATTCCACTGCTTGACCTCAGAACCTTCATGGATAGTGGTGAGCCGATTTGCTACAAAGGTTTTGAATCTTGATGTGCTGTTAGAGATATATCTGAGCACAGACATACTGTCTGTCCAAAAGAAAGTCTCATCAATTTTGTACTGCAACTCTCTGGTCAATAGCTTACCCAGGCGAACTGCAACTGTAGCTGCTGTTAGCTCCATGCGGGGTATTGTCATTTTCTTCAAGGGTGCCACTCTTGACTTAGCCATTACCAAGACACAGTGTACACCATTATCTTCATTTGTTAGACGAAGGTAGGTTACAACGCCATAGCCAACTTCACTTGCATCAGAAAACAGATGCAATTGACACGATGCAATTTTTCCAAACCCTTTTGGTTTGTAACACCGTTCCACTTCTATCTCATCCAACCTTGGCAAGTCCTTTAGCCACTGAAGCCAAATTGTCAAAGAAGCTTCATCTATTACCTCATCCCATCCAAGATCTTTCTTACATAATTCTTGGAGAAGACGCTTGGCGATCAACACGTAAGGTGCCACAAACCCCAGTGGATCGTATACACTACTTACAACAGACAATATGCCTCTTCTGGTGATTGTCTTTTCCTTGCTTTGAATCTTGAAACCTAGCGTATCTGAATCAACAAACCAAAAGACGCCGAGAGCTCTCTCACTGGGAAGAGATTCACATTCCAGATTCAATTCTTTCACCTCCTTGGCCCTCTCCTCAGTAGGTATAGCTTTCATTACAGATTTGCTGTTGGAGACCCATTTTGTCAGATGAAACCCTCCATCCATGCAGAGTTTTGATACTTCATTGATTAGGTAAACTGCCCTTTCTTCATCTTCTACAGAAGCTAAACAGTCATCAACATAGAAGCTGTCTTTAACCATGCTAACAACTTCAGAAATATATCTTTCTTTGTTGTCCTCAGCAGTTTGTTGTAAGGCGAATGTGGCACAACTAGATGAAGAAATGGCCCCAAATAAATGGACGCACATTCGGTATACTTCTGGCTTCTCATCACAGTCACCTCTCGGCCACCAGTAGAAGCGAAGGTAATTACGATCTTCTTTGGGCACTTTGACACGATAAAACATCGACTCAATGTCTCCCATTATCGCAACTGAGTCTTGGCGGAACCTGAGAAGAATACCAAGTAAGTTGTTTGTCAAGTTTGGGCCTTGTATGAGCATATTGTTAAAGGAAACTCCTTGATAACTAGCTGTACAATCAAACACAACTCTTATTTTCGAAATCTTTCTTGGGTGGTATATCCCATGATGAGGAATGTACCATACCTTTCCTGTTTGGCCCTCAAGCTCCTCAATAGGTACCTTCTCAGCATATCCCTTGGCCAGTATGTCTTCCATGAATGTTTTGTAGTCATCACTAAACTTTTGATCCTTATTAAACTTCCGTTTCAAGCTGTCCAGGCGTTTTAGAGCTTGCACACTATTGTTGGGCATCTGCACATTGGAGCACTTAAAAGGTAGACTAATATGATAATGACCTTCTTGTAAGGAGACAGACTCATTAACCTTGTCAAGAAACTTCTTGTCCTCTTGGGACATTTCTGCTTTGTCGTCGATGGAGCTTTCTGGGAAGTCAAAGTTTATGCTCTTCCTAACCAAACTATTCAATTCACTGATTTTCTCAACATTTCTGACATTTACAATGTCTGTTCTCATAGATGGAAAATGTTGTTTTCCTTCTTCTCCTGAAGGTCTGACAACGTTCCATAGGATCCATCCTAATCGAGTTCTGGTTGCATGAGGGCTTCCCTGTGGACCAACTTTGACTTCAAATGGAGAGTAAGCATCAGGGGCATTAGCACCTATCAGAAGATCGACACCAGATTCAAGTGAAGGTAAATGAATTCCACCAAGGTGAGACCACTCTGCGACATCAGAATCATTTGGAATGTGCCTACTTGTTACTGGGATATGGCTCCTAGAATACACTGTAGGAAGGACAACAGTATTCTTCATATCCATATCATGAACTTTCAGACCAGAGATGGCATGCACAAAGGAAGTATGAGGCTCCCCTAGTGTATCTATAGTTATTTCAACCTTCTTTGACTTTCCACTGCATCCAAGCTTATTCATCAGGGATTCTGAACAGAAAGAGATGGTACTTCCGGGGTCCAAGAATGCATATGTCGATATCACTTTCAATGTATCTTTGAATGTTACTTTCACAGGGATTACAGCTAGTGTACATTCACCGCTGCTGTCACCGGTCTCCATATCTTCACTAGCTTGACCTGTACATGCACTTAAACATTTCAGGTTTGTCTGGGAGTCAATATGCAATATTGTCGAGTGATTGCCTTTGCAGCACTGACAAATGACAATTTTATGACATTCCTTGCTACGATGACCCTGCTCAAAGCAACGAAAACATAGACCCTTGGATTTGAGAAAGTTCAAACGATCAATGTGGGGTTTTGAAGCTAACTTCTTGCACGAGTCTATTAAATGTCCATCATTTCCACAGTAGTCACATGGCCTTTGGACATTAGTATCAAACCTAGATGGCTGTTGATTATTGTAATCCTTTCCCATCTTGTTTGCCTTTACCAGATCAGTACCAAATGTTAGTTTGGTTGGAACCTTTACAGTGCTGGGATTAGCCCATACTCTTTTTTGAACCTGTTTTTTGTCATCTGGTCGCATGGCTTCTTTTCCATACATTGGATCCATAGCCTTTTGGGCTTCTTTTCGGACAAACTGAACAAGGTCAGAAAATTCTACAGTTGATCTAGAGAGACGAATTTGTAAAACAATACCTCTCCACTTCTCCTGGCAGTGAAATGGTAACTTCATTACAAGCTTCCGTATGTTGTCAGGGTACTCAAGTACCTTAACCGAGTACAAACTCTTCACAGCATTCTGGCATTCATTCAGGAACACAGCATATTCGTCCAAAGATTTCGCATTATCTGCTTTAATGTTGGGCCAGCACATAGCCCTTTTTATTAGGGCATTTGCAATTGTCTCTTGATTGCCATACCTTTCTTCAAGCTCGGCCATAGCAGCTTTGTAGCCACTTCTTGCATCCAGGTAGCTAAAACTTTTAACAACTTGATGTGCCTCTCCCTCAGTGAACTGCTCAAGGTAACACATAAGCTCATCTTCAGAACTCGAGTTGCTAATTATCTTTGTCCGAAATTGCCTCATGAACTTCTGGAATTCTAAGGGATTTCCATTAAACTTTTGGATGTCTGGCACTGGTTTACGAAGTTGTTGGACTATTGATATAATCATGTTATCAGATGGCTGTTCATATGCATAGGAAGAAAATGGAGATACTCTGGGATTACGATTTGCCCCTTCAGACTTTTGCATATGTGGTACGTGCTCTCTTATGACATGATCTCTATGCATTTCAGACTTCAGGCTTTGATCAATACTACCCTCGTCAAATGTCATATATTTTCTGGCAGAGTTCCTATCGTCCTGGTCATTGTCATAAACATCCAACACCTTAGACCTGGCCTCGGAGATCTCCAGTTGTGTTCTCAACTCTAGCTCTTCCTCCTTCATCTTAATTTCTAATTTTGCTTGATTAAGTTTTTGTTTCTCTTTCAGGGCTTTTACTTTAGCTTGAAGCTCTGCTTTTCTTTGCCTTTCAAGTAACATTGCTGAAGAAATAGTACTGGCCAAAGGTGACAGGCCAGTTCTACATGATCCTGACCTTTTACTAGAACGACTGGGGTGTAAAGAAGCTTCACTCTGGCTTTGGACTGATCCGTGCTTCACAAAAAACTGCTCAATTGCTGTTTTAATATTTGAAAGAACTTTATCTTGAGATATGCACTCCTCTTCAAAGTGGTATATTTCAGGCTCTTTTAACAGTTGTCTATAGTCTTCTCTAACATCAAATAGCGTGTTGTAGAGGAAAAGCCAAGATGCATACTCTCGACGTACATCCTCAATTGTGCTTTTATTCACAACCCCCGTAGCAATTACTAAGTTGATGTGGTCAAAGTCTCTTTCAAGTTGCCGGAAAATGCCTTGTACCCGTTTACCTTTTGTTTCAGATGCATAAGACATGCCCTTATCAGTTAACTTTTTTCGTCTGGTTTCTTTTCCTACTTTTTCTTTATCTTCTGTCTTATTTTCCTGATCCATTTCCAAAGTCAAGTAATGTTAATGCTATGTTGATTACAACATGAAGTTCCAAACAATCTTGATTCTTTATTCTTTCTTATTCTTGTTTCAACTCTCATGTACAAACATTAGATTAACTGTAACAAATAGAAAGGATTTCATTTAGTATATGGCTTTTCAATTTGATTAATTTACACATTAACTTCATAATACAGCAGTATTATACTAAGTTGGACTTGTTTAATTTACAAATGTATGAACATTTAACAATAAGGTGTACAAGACAAACCTGGAAATTGCACTAAGTACATAATAGTCCAATAAATGTACAGAAACAATGCCTTAACTGCACTTGATAAACAGGAAACTTACAATTTCATATACCTTTATAAATTTAGGCCATGAGAATATTATGAACAAAATTGAAGTCTAGGGTGTATCTCCATGAGCCAAGTCTAAACCAGCCACAAACCCTCAATTATGAAGAATTAAGATACTGTGTATGGTAGAAACTAAGAAGGTGCATTTCTAAACAAATTCCTATTTATGAATTTTCAAATGAGTGACTAAATATGCCATACCATTACTTTTGACTTCACTGGCTCCTAACATGACTTCCTCCTGCATGCTGCATAAAGCACATGGTGACATGACCACACCAATCTGTGCTTATCTCCCTTCTTAATAAGGTTGATGTAAAATTGGCACATGACCAAAAAATGAAACATAACATTCTAACCCAGGAAATTAAATAAACATCCGAACCATAACAAATATTTAATATTGTATATTGCTGTTGTTATGTGTAATACATAATTTGTGGAAATTCTAGAAACCAGATTTCATACCTCCTTCACCAATTAAGCTATCATAATTGATAGAAAATAGAATGAAACATTTTGACCATTACAATGCGCATATCACTATTTGTTGCTGTAACAGAAAATGGTAAGACGAACTCATTACCGACATTCTAACAAAAGTATGCAGATGCGTTCAAATATGTCTGTGAACTCCTACATTAATGTGAAAGAAACTTACAACAGATCTAAGTCTAACATTGCTGACAAATAACCTGCTTTTGACACGCAAAAGACAAGTCATGCTTTAGGTTCAATAAGTAGATGTGAATTTCACACTCTGCATTCCCTTAAGAATAATATTGAGGGGAAATATCCAGACTGTACCCAACTGTCACCAACAGTCTTCCTCGTGTTGTCAACTTAGCTGACATCTCTTGTCTGAGCAAGGTCTGGAAGTAAAGATACACATACTATTTAACCTCTTTTGACATCGCAGCCTACCTCTCTGTGTGCAGTCAGTGTCAAATAGCTAGCGTATCTGTGTCAGTCACAGGGCACAGAAAATGTAGGTACCAGTTGGTGGTGGTATTAGTAAGTAAGATATTACAGGTATTGCAGTTATATCCTGCAGTTCCATCTTAATGGTAACATGGAGTATTTCAACCCAGGCCATGTCCAATTTTAGCATACATTTTTGTTAATACTGATTTTGTAATTTTAACGACATTTTTTTGCAACAACCCTTGTACTTTCGGTATTAAAGCAATGACATATCCGCATATAAGCCATCATCAACCTTGTAATACATAAAGACAGAGATGATTCTTTCTAGTCCTCTGTTCTATGAGCGCTCATAAACGCATAATGAACTATCGTTAACGTACAAACACATACCTCTGATCCTCGGTCAGAAATGATTATCTAACACACAGCTATTTTGGTCTATGTTTCTTCAATTTGTCTAAGCACAGCGTTAAGCTTTGTGCCACTGGTTCGTTAATATTAATCATTTCAGTGCGACCAAACAAAAACAAAAAAACAACTTAAATAATGTAGGCATTCGACAAAAAAACATCCACTGAAGGATAAACATCAAACAGCAGTGTCAGTTACAGTTAGACTTTGCTATTCCAAATTCTATATTAGGGGCGGTGGGGTAGCCTAGTGGTTAAACCATTTGTTGCTGGTGTTCAAGTATGTTGTGGCATTCAAATATATCTAGGTACAGCAACATAAAAAACAACCCTAACAGAGCAAAGAAATAACCTCTTATGAGACTGTCAAAAGATTAGTCATGTTTGGTGTTCATTCGGTAGACGTGTTATGGCCTTGCGTGTGTTCTCTGCATTCCCTTCAGAATGCTATTGACGAGAAATGTCTCAACTATATCCGCCTGTCACAAACAGTTGGCCTCGTGTTGTTAACTTAACTGACATCTGTTGTTCTTGTCTAAGTAATAGCTGGGGAATAACTACAAAAACTGCCAATTTCCTTCAGTAAGGCTGCGTGCTTCTCTGTGCACTGTCAATGTCGTGAAGCCGTACAAGGACCGTTATAAACGCAACACGAATCTGGCCCGTATAGAAGCCATCATCAACCATAACATAAAGACAGCGATGATTTTATCTCGTCCTCTGTTCTATGAGCTGTGATAAACCCTACATGTACTGTCATTTACGTGCAACGCATACCTCTGATTCTCGGTCAGAAATGATTATCTAACACACAGCTATTTTGGTCTATGTATAACAAGGATCAGACGGTCTCCTCGCCCAATTACTATTTACAATGCTTCTTAGAAACTTGTCCTTCCCTGGACGCAATCAGGTGTTCACCATCCTCTTCAATTATGGAAGCTTCCGTGTGAACCCTCCACTAAAGTCCGTCTAACGAGGCAGGCGCAGAGATGATAAAAGTTACACCAAAGGATAAATCAGGAATTACTGTGGAAATGATTTCCCGTCTGACTTTGGTCGCTATTATTTCGGACTGTCGGAGCAACCCTCGGAATGCCGCGGGGCATCATAACCATTTCTGTCATGTTTTGGATGAAACACCCACAGCGTCATTTTAAAAGGTCAAGCTTGTAGACTCTGTTATTTAAGAGCATGTTTTATCTCCTATTCACTTTCATATTTTTCAGGCTATTTGTGCACTGAATCGCCAGCAGTAATCAATTAACTATAAAATATAAAGAGGAAGAGAATATATGGTTGTCAATTTCTTTATTATGAGGAATTAGCCCCTCTAAGATCAAAGCAATAAGTCCCAAGCTCCTATCAGTGCTGATTTGCCCAGTGTCCAATACCAATTCCTTACCTATGATAACTTAAGTGTTGACTTACATTGTCTATCGCTAATTATCTATCAGCGCCAGTCATCTGTTGGCTTCCCTTGTAAGGTTCTACCCTTCTTTATTTTCCACCTTTTGTTATCTTATTAACTTTGAAGTCCTTACATGTACATATATATGCTCTCTGCCTCATTGCATTCATTCACCTGATGAAGGAGTAAGCATATACTCCGAAACGTTGTGTTCCTCATAATAAAGAAGTTGACATCCATATATTCTCTTCCCCAATAATTGTGTCTTAAAAATATATACATACTTCAGCTAGATTGTGTGGTGTAGGATACGCTCACGTTTTCGCAAACACCTGGTATCATCACTATTTGATAGTAATTCATTAACACATGCTCATGATTTAGACGGAATTGTACAATCGACTCTACTTTATGCAATTATTTCTATTGGATATGGAAAGGGTTTTGTTACTTTAATTTCATAAAGAGTCGTCCATTGACCCTTCCTCGCTGAGCTTCGATACAGATGTCGCATATCGCTATTTCCTGCTGTAAGTGAAAATGGTGAGAAGAATTCCTTAACGACATTCTAACAAAAGAATGTAGTTGCGTTCAAATATGCCTGTGAGCTCCTATTCACAAACATATCTTTCAGGCTTCTAAGAGACTACTCACAGCACAACAAACATTGGCATAGTTTTGCCAGACCTATTATCAACATCGGGGAAATGAGTGAGTGAGTGAGTGAATATTGCTTAACGCCGCATCAGCAATTTTGCAGCTATTCGCGGCGAGAAAAGTCTTTTGTGTAATCAGATATCAACCAATAGAATAAAAGTGATGTTGAAAATCACTAAAATCTCAGTCATGTATCACATTCAGAGGTAAAAGACTGACTGTTCAGGTAAAAAATCTATATTTTATCATAGAGCTTGATTTCCTTTAAATACGCTAAAATCAAGTGATTAGAAACTGTGGTAAAAAGTTCAAATAAGGTACGAACATTACCATAAAAACGTTGTCTGACAAGTGCAAAATCAACACATTCCAGCAGAATGTGCTTCATAGTAAGAGGGCTATGGCAAGGTATACAAAAAGGTGGATCTTCACCCTTCAATAAATATGAATGTGTATAATAACTGTGTCCAATGCGGCATCGCTGCAAAACAACTTCATCATGACGATATAAACCAGAATGTGCGTGACCACCAATCAATGGTTTGATAGCATGAAGTTTGTTCATAGTCTTGGTATTCCAATTTTTTTGCCAATGGTCATTCACATATTGTCTGATGGAAGGTTTTAGATCAGAATATGGGAAGTTTGTGTTGGAGATTGGTTTATTAATAGCAGCTTTTGCCGAAGAATCTGCTTTACAGTTACCACTGATGCCAACATGACTGGGCAGCCAACAAAAAATGATATCTTTTCCAGCTACGGATAAATTGAGATGACGCCTTAAAATTTCAGCTAAAAATGGATGATCCACTTTTCGATTTTTGATGGCCTGTAAACAGGACAAACTATCAGAGAATATGAGAAAACTGCTTTTAGAAGACTGTTCAATATATTGCAAAGCTAATAATATAGCCTGAGCTTCTGCCGTAAATATCGAACTGCCGTCAGTTATACGCATAGACACTGTATAATTGTTAGCAACAGCTGCAGCAGACACCTTTTCATCATCTTTTGAACCATCAGTGTAAATACTGGTATAAGAGGAATATCGGTTCTTCAGTTCATGAAATTCTTGTTGATAAAATAACTGATTAGTGTCAGACTTCTTCAGGTTCGCTAATTCTAAATTAACATCAGGTTGTATCGATTGCCAAGGAGGCATTTCTGAGATTTTGTATTCGGCAATGGCAGATAGGTTTAAATGGGCATCCTTGATATGGGATTGCATGCGAATTCCAAGTGGTGGGATTGTGTTTGGTTTTCTGAGATATAAATGCTGATATGGAGCATTGAAGATATTGTTAAATGCTGGATTAGAAGGATGGGAGCGGAGTTTAGTGATATATTGTAATGCCAGTTTTATTCGTCTTAAGCGAAGACTGGGTTCATTGGCTTCCACATATAGACTGTCAATGGGCGATGTCCTAAATGCTCCAAGACACAACCGAAGACTCTGATGGTGAATAGTGTCAAGTACTTGAATGTATGATTTACGAGCTGAACCATAAATGAAGCAGCCGTAATCAAGTTTAGACCTTATCAAAGTTCTATAGAGATGTAATAGTGTTTCTCTATCACCACCCCACCTAGTATTTGACACTACCTTTAAAATGTCAAGCGCTTTCAAACATCTAGCTTTAAGATTTTTAATGTGGGGTATAAATGATAACTTTTGATCAAAGGTAAGACCCAAAAACTTGGTTTCTTTGACCACTTTTATTGGAGTATTATTTAAAGTCAATTCAGGATCTTTATGCAGTTTCCGTTTATTGCAAAAATGAACACAGCAGGTTTTAGTTTTGGAAAACTTAAAACCATTTTCTAAGGCCCATTTCTGTATTTTATTGAGACAAAGCTGTAACTGTCTCTCAATGCTATTCATATTTGCACCACAGCATGAAACATTAAAATCGTCAACAAACAACGAACCATCAATATTTTCATTTAAAACTTTAGCAAGACTGTTGATTTTAATGCTAAAAAGTGTCACTGATAAAATACTGCCCTGAGGGACCCCCATTTCCTGATCATATATCTCGGACAATGTGGATCCAACTCTAACTTTAAATTTTCTATCTTCTAAAAAGCGAGTGATGAAATCAGGCATACGGCCACGTATACCCATGTCGTGGAGATCTTTTAATATACCATACTTCCACGTGGTATCGTAAGCCTTCTCAAGATCAAAAAAGATCGACACAATATGTTGCTTGTTTACAAAGCCATTCCGTACAAATGATTCCAATCGGACAAGATGATCGATGGTGCTCCTGTTGTGTCTAAAACCACACTGAATGTCTGTGATCAGATTATTTGATTCAAGAAACCAAACGAGACGCCGGTTAATCATCCGTTCCATGGTTTTACAGAGACAACTTGTCAGAGCAATAGGTCTGTAATTAGAAGAATCTGTGTGATCTTTACCAGGTTTAGGCACAGGTATTATAGTAGCCTCATGCCAGGAAGGAGGGAAGTTACCATTTTCCCATATACTATTAAATATGGATAAAAGCGTTAAAAGAGAAGGCTCAGGAAGACGTTTCAAAAATTGATAATGTACATCATCTGGTCCAGAAGATGTATCCGGAGCCTTGTTCAAAGCCTCTTGTAATTCAGTCAACGAAAAGGATTCATTGTAATCCTCTGCATTATCAGACCGAAAATTCAGAGTTTTCCTTTCCTGCTGATTTTGAAATTTTTGAAAATTTGGGTCATAGTTGGCAGATGAAGAATTTTGGCTGAACGTTTCTGCCAACTTATTAGCAATATCCTGTTTTGATGTCAATACATCATGATTAGATTGTAGATGCTGAATCTTGTTCTGTGACCCCTTTCCTTTTATCTTTCTTATCATATTCCATACTTTATTAAGGGGGGTTCGAGAATTTATTTTCGAAACAAACTTTTTCCAGCTTGTACGTTTATTTTGTTTTATTGTTCTACGAGCCTTTGCTCTAGACATTCTTAAGCAGTTTAAATTATTGGCTGTTGGGTGTTTATTAAACATTCTTTCAGACTTTTTCCTATTTTTCCTAGCTTTCCTACAAACTTCATTATACCATGGTGTTTTTACATGTGGATTAATCGAGGTCTTGGGGATGGTTTCTGTGGCAATGGAGATCAATTTATCCGAAAATGAACTGATTGGGTCAGGATCATCAATAAAATTTTCGAAGGTCAATTCATCACTGCACATGGAACTAAACGTTTGCCAATCTGCCTTGTTAAGTTTCCATTTAGTAATCGGTGGGTCTTTACAAGGAACGATAGTTTTGAGTAAGGTTGGGAAATGATCACTCCCACACAGGTCATCATGTACTGACCATGAGAACTCATCCAAAAGAGACGGATCAGCAAAGGCTAAATCAAGAGCAGAGTAAGTACCAGTCGCTGGATGTAAATACGTGTTGCTACCATCATTAAATAGACAGAGATCATGCTTCTGAAGCAACTCCTCAAGTATTTTCCCTTTATGATTTTGATCACTGGAACCCCATAATGGGTTGTGACCATTTAGATCGCCCATAAGCAAGAAAGGCTTAGGAAGTTGGGTGATCAAATTATCTAAATCTTTAATCTGAAGTGCAGATGATGGTGGTAAATAAAGCGAACATAAAGTTATAGCAATATGCAAAGTTAAGCGTACTGCAACCGCCTGTAGGTTGGTATTTAGGGGAACAGCACTATGGATTGTCCCTTGTTGAACGAGAATGCTCGCACCACCTGTCCTTTTACCATTAGTAACCTTCGCATATGAATGATACATATCATATTGACGGAAGCTGAGATTATCGCAGTCACCTAAATACGTTTCTTGAAGACTAAAAGCCACTGGATTAAACTCTTTTGATAAAAGTTTCACCTCATCAAAATTCGCCCTAAGCCCTCGACAGTTCCACTGTAGGATTGTATTATGATACATTTAAGGAGCATTGACAGGAGACCGGTCTCGGTCTTTCTTCTTTGGAGAATGGCTCCTTGAACGTGTGTTTTGTGGAGAGGACACGTCCATGTCCTCGAACACACCAAACCTATTAAACATTGAGACTGGATCTCTATGACCTTTTGGGACACGATCTGAGTTATTCTTATTCTTAGAATAATCAACGTTTGGGTTTTTTTTGTTAGCAGGAGGTATTGATTTAGTAGTCTGTGAACTAGATGTTTTAGATGCAGTTGTTTTAACCAGAGAAAGTGAGATGACTTGAGGAGACTCAGTTCTTGTCCAAGTGTAATCTGTTTGGCAACCAATGGATGCAAAGGAAACAGACCTTGAAACAACTTTTGAAACATTACCTGAAACAGGTCTAGAAGCTGTAACTGAGTAAGAAGGCACTGTTGGATGTGCTTCAGCTAGTACAAGTTTCTTAGCATCTTGAAACGATATGTTCTGTTCGTGTTTCAGTTTGACAATTTTTGCTTCACATTTCCAAGTTGGGCATTCCTTTGAGGAGGAATAGTGGTCCCCAGAGCAGTTGACACAAGATGGCACATTATCACACACAGCACTGTCGGCACAACTGCCACCACATCGATGACAAGCAGATGGATGAGTGCATGACTTAGAACCATGACCAAATTTTTGGCATTTGTAACATCTCAGCGGATTAGGGATATACCTATCCACCTTGATGTTACAATATCCTGCTTTAAGTGAGTCTGGGATTTTAGGAAATCCAAATGTAAAAAGATAAGTGTTTGTTAAAACAACTTCATTTTGTCTTTTGGCAGTAAAGCGCTTCACCGACGTTACACCTTGACCTTTAAGTTCCAATACAATTTCATCTTCAGTCATATCTGCCAGGAATCGCCCTCTATCTCGAACGATTCCCTTGCTACTATTGAGAGATCTGTGTGGGGATACCACAACAGGAACACTGACAAGTGACTGAAGTGAGAGCAAATTGACGGCTTGCTTTTGTCTCTTACATTCTATCAATAAGCACCCAGACCGCAATCTTTTGGCATCTGCCACATCTCCAGCTATGCCTTGTATTGCTTTCTCAATTGCAAAGGGGTTCAGCTTTAACGGGGTGCCATCCGAAGCAGATATCACCAAGAATCGAGGCCAGTTGTCAACAGTAACAGGAGAAGTCCTTGGACTAACATCTTCAGAATCAAACCAGTCATGAGATACATGAGAGCGTTTTTTTAAAGGGGGTTCCATGTTGGTATTAAGTGTGTTTCATCCTCTTGGG
This sequence comes from Haliotis cracherodii, assembly GCF_022045235.1. Taxonomy (NCBI): domain Eukaryota; kingdom Metazoa; phylum Mollusca; class Gastropoda; order Lepetellida; family Haliotidae; genus Haliotis; species Haliotis cracherodii. The sequence goes on along the minus strand of NW_027266269.1, from coordinate 30,814,977 downwards.
TCCCCACCCACCATGGAGTGTCAACAAGGACAATGCCATCTGCCTGTGGGCCTCCGACAGGCGACACCAAGGATACCAAGAGGATATACTCAAGCAGAAACAAAAGATATTGTTCTACCAGATTGGCCCATGAGCCACCGCCTTCTGGGCATAGGACTCTAGGCAAATTTCAAACTTGAAATACATACATTGGAAATACAAACATTTGAAATTGAGACATAAGTCAGAATAATCAGGGCCAAGCCTCAAATAAAATACAATTCTGAAACATAACTTGTGCAAATGCAATTTTGAATGCACAGGGCTCGGCATGACCAGCCGATTGATAGGACCGGGCCCATCCTACCTCCCGTCTAGGCGAAGTAAGGGTCGAAGTGGTGTATTGGGCAAAGTAACACTGTTCCTGGAACCAGTGCCCTCAACCACCAGACTCCCGTCCTCCGCCGACACAGGGACGCAACCCACGGCAAACGGGCTGCCCACTTTGGTCGCCTCATACGACCAGCAATGGGGTGCTGTGGAATTATTCTGCCCCGGTTCCACACGGGGGAAGAGCTATTAGCGCTACCCAGCACTCACCACGAGGAGGTTGCTCTTCACGAGTGCCATCGGGGAAATGAAACTAACCACTATCAGTTATGGGGCGCAACTCTTCCCTGAACATAGCGATGCCTTAGAACTATGGTTTCCCGTGTCGCCTTTGTCACAGAAATCGATGGTTGTTAATGAATTGTGTAACCACAGCGTGTGATCCCATCCTTTAGACAGGCCATATAAGGTTTCATTGAGATCACTTCATGGTAAATTACTTCCATTTAATATCAAGGAGCCAGGTTGATTGCGTGATCAGACAGGTTTTATTTCCTCTTTGATACAAAGTTCTGTGATCTCGAGCAAAGGGGCAGCACAAGAGAGCAAGTCTTCTGATAATTACAGAGGGTAAGAATTGAGGAAATGATATTTTTAGGACCGTTAATTACCTCAATACAAAAATATATTAGACACAATATTGGACACGATCCTTAGTGGATCTAGTAAGAGGAATGTGTCCACGTTGCAGATGTAATTATATCACTATTTTAAGAGTTCTCATAAATTGTTTAGCTTTCTCAGGACAACTGTGTAACTTCACAATTGGAACAGTTCTTCAGTTTATTATATCATGTAGGTTATGGTCGTATCGCTGGTAGATTAGCCATGTGATTCAAGTGTTTACTTGTCAGGCTTAGAATCCGAGTTTGATTCCCCAAACGTGGTGTAAAACCTTTACTTCCTCTATTTCCATAACAATAAACTCACTCTTCATCGCTTCAGCTTCAAGATTATTTTTTTCTAATTCTTTATTCTTGCCGTTCTCGCCAACGTCGCTTTTTTATAATGACCACCATTATACGTGTCACGTGATACCATACATCAATTAAAACTTGAATTTACAAACGAAATCGTCACTGATCAAAATCCATTGGGATTTTCTGAAGAGAATACCTAGAGTTATAACTTATTTTGTTCAATTCCTATAATTTTCCACACTATTTTGCCTATTAAGCCAAATTGTGTTCTGGAAGATAAACGAGACTGATTATTCTCTGGTGATGACGTTTTAAGTATCCAATCAGTGAGGTCCTTTCGCAAAGTGTCAGTTGAGTTACCCTCACCTCAGATATTATGGAAACCAATGTGTTCTTTGAATGTGAATCTCGATGTTTATGATATGTGTACACATGTAATTATACTTTTATGAGGTGACGTTGATGACAGAAGGTTTGGTTCGAGATAGGCATGTCATTCCAAATTGAGGCTACTGTGTGACATTCACAGGTACAACAATGTTATTTTACAATAATGTAATACATCGATATTATTTGTTACAAAGAGTGAGTAAATGACACTGACAGATCGAGGCTTATTATCAGAGCACATTTTAGAAATGAAGAAACAAAAGCGGACCAACATGGATTGCGTTTGCAATCCTGCCCAGCTAAAATGTGCAGGCCACTTGCCAACCTGTGTCCCATCAAAGCAGACATGTTACACACACTTGGTTAAAGAAACAACACAATTTGGCAGGATGAACGTGGCTACACATGGTTCTCCCGTGGTATAGGAGCTTCCTGGTTGTTTCCAACAGATTTGTCAGCCACAACCATACGGCTTAATCTAATCTGACGTCTGTCTACTGTCTCCACTGAAGACTTCCAAGCACTTAGGATCTGTTGGTGTCAGGTTAAACTAAATTGAAGTACCAGCACATTAATTTGATCTCAGCCTGGAACAAGACATACAAAGATGGACTATGGGTTCGAAAGCTTGAAGATTAATAGCATCAATAGAAAGACCCTGGAAATGTGTGTACTCTTGAATGTTTGTTAGCGGAAACATGTTAGGGAATCATGTGGAGATGTAAACGTTTTATGTATCATATGCCGTCATTGTTGCGTAGTAGAGTGATATTTGAAGCTTATGACATATTTTATGGAAGTCTTTGTCATTATAGTTTATTGTTGTCAGAGGGTCATGTAGCTTAACATTGTTTTGTAAAAGTGAAATAGAAAGTAAAAGGTTTAAAACAGTATCATTACATGTTGTACTTGTGGTTATTGTTTACGGCAATTTTGTGGTTTGGTCATAATTGCAAAAATGTTGAAAATTAGGTCTATTTTTTCGCTTTTTTTCACTATTTATCATCGTTAGTTGAACTATGCCTGTGCCTAGACCACGGAGGCAGTCGTGATCAAACAGTAAAATATCTTCAATTATAAGAGTTATAAGCTGTTAACACGCTGGCCAGGATAACGCATAAAGAATTCATGTTTGGACCTTGCGCAAGAAAGGGAATGCTTGCCGGGATCTTATGTTGATAAAGGATTCCAGTCAGGTTTCCTTTGTATGTTGTGAAGGTGACCTCGAACCCTAATATGGATCACTCAATGTAAATAAGCCTACGTACCCCTATATACCTTCTTCCTATGCACTTTAATTGACGTCAGTGTATGTGGTTACTAGGTAGCCAAGGTTGTTCTGATTACGCTTAAACCCACCCTTATTAATAAAAATGCAAACCAGTTGTAATCAAAATCTCAAAGCATATTTTACATGTCTTTAACGTTTTTCTGTTCCTAAATTATCATGTGCTAGTAACACCTTAAGGGTTCTCGATATCATTTCTTTTATGATGAGGTGATTTCAAAATTCGCTTTTAGAAATGTTAATCAACTGGATGACAAAAGAAAGTAGTGGTGTAAAAATGAAACAAACACAAGAAAATTATTCGACGGTGATGTATTTAAGACGGGTATCAACCACAGTTGTGTTTTGGACATTATGTTTGCAGTATTTCAGCGACTGTTTCAGCCTGGTAAGGTTTTGATAACATTTGTAAATTGTTGGTCAAGTGTATACTTTCGTTTGCCCGGCAGTTTATATTCCAATACAAATGAATTAATTTGCTGATCCGTAGCTGATCCGGTTTCAAAAGTGGAACACTGGTTTACACAGGAGCAAACCATACTCCACTACTAACCACCTCTGGCTACCGAACAAGCTGTCAGTGAGCAATGTTATCTCAAATCTGTTTTCTTTCTACCCTGAAGAATTCAAAGCAGCAAGGACCTGTAAGTGTCAAATTTGGAACGAATTTCATTAGCAGCGCCTTTGATCTAAGCCTTGAAACAGGAGACATGGAATATGGCTGAAGAGCCTGTAGATGATCAGCGATAACATGTTAGGAGCTGAATAATTGTGTGTTGTGGTCTATTCGTATTACACGGAAACATCAGTTCTATAGCTGGCGGAGATGTACAGGTCTCATTTGCAGCGTGTCACATTTCAACGTGGTTGGATGCAAGATCAAAGGGACGACGTTGCTTCTAATTCAATGTAGACTAGGCAACAAGGGACGCCCATTACAGTAACACATTGCTGTTTTAACTAGTGCAGTCAGTAATAGGCACCTTCAACTGATGACAAAGCAACCCTCATATCTCAAGAAGCAGTATATTTGTCAAGTAGTTTCCTTGCAGTTCTATCTAGATGTTTGTATCGTTTTGTATGCAGAGGGACAGCCTACTGGTGAAATCATTTGAATGTCACAATTGCCCATGATCGATTCCACAAATGTCTGGTATCCTCGGCCCCGCCATGATATTAATGGATTATTGCTAAAAGGCTTCACAAGACCATACTCAGTCACTCACTCTGACACAGAATAAAAAGTATTTCAGTTCTACAGCAGATATCTACAAAAAGATAACAGGAAAAGTAGGCATATGGGATGTTTGACCCCTTTTCTCAATCCACTTGTTGTACCAATGACACCACACCTTGGGTTTGCTTTTAACAGTGTCGTATGCTTCCAAATCAAGTGTCTTTGTGGAAATTATAGAATTCTGCGAAGACAAAGAAAAACACATTCCTCGTGTGCATTTCCTCACACTAGAATATTGATTATTGGAATGTCTAATCCATGTTCTTACAAAGTAATCAAGCCGCCTGTTCCTTGTCAGCCCTAAACACGTCTCAAGCACCAGTTCAAATTAATCGAGTAACACCTCTGCACTACTCAGCGGCCTAGTCGATAGCGCTGATCTGTTTTTGTCGAGGATCATTGGGTCCTTCATGTCTTTAGAACTGTGAGTAGACCATGAATATAAAGACATGGTGTTCGCATGACCTCTTCTCTATTGAAAATCAAAATAAACGTGCTTAACAACTCAAGGACTGTCAAGAAGACTTTTTTAAACGATTCTGTTGAAGTTGGAGCTTTCTTGCAGTTGAAGTATTTTGCTTTTACGTAAATTCTAAAACTTTGTAATGTCAGAAAACACGTTTTAGTATTGATCCATTTATAAACCAAATTGCATTTTTGGAAAATAATATTTTGGTAATGCTTTGTACACAAATCTTCGCCACGTTTGCAGCGTATGGTTACTGCCAAAAAGGTTGCAACTAATCGTATCCATGAACTTTTTGGATACTGTATAGATGTATATCAGTTTATAACTTGTTTCAATTGTCTTGTTTCAATTCATGGTAAAACATGTTGTTATCATTTGGTCACTCCAAGTTTCATGCAGTGTGGGAGCGATGGATAGCTTTGTGGTTAAAGCCTTCCCTATTCACCTGGGTTCATTTCCTTCCTAGGGTCTCCTCAGTAATCTTGCTTGAATATTGATTAAATATTCAACCCCATTTGTGTGAGTGAGTAATGTTTTACAGTGCTTTAAAAAGTTATTACACAGCGTGTTAGCTGGATTGGGGAGGAAAGCCCGAAGTGATTCAGGTCTTAAACATTTACCACATTGGTGAAACCGCGAGCACTGGCATGGAGCAGGCAAACCTAGAAACATAATCAGCGTGAATCTGGAATTCGATCACGATCAGAGGTTTCTGGTACGCCTAAGGGAGGCAACTCTGAGGATGAAATAGGGTCTCCTCAGATGACAGGATCACAACAAATTGAGTCGGATCTAACGTTATGCTGAACAGTATACCTGTTATACTACGAAGTCTACATGTAAGCTTATTATGAGAGGAAACCCCCAGGTCCCGTAGGTCATACATGTTATTAAGCACGACATCAGTAAAGTTTCTAAAACCTAACCATCATCATCAGGATCAATAGGATATTCGCATACATGACCAGCCCTTGTGGTGTAAATATTTTGATAGAAATTGCTTCATGATTGAGTGTGTTCAGTTATACGAAAACCTAATGGTACTCCTTGATAGCATAATATATTTTCGAAATTTCAATTTCTTCATTTTTCAAATAGTTGCATATTTTTCGAAATTTCGATTTTTTTCGTGCTACTTTGATTATATTTAGTTTGGCTTTGCTTCCAATTCACAATTACTACTTGCACTGAAGTTTGTTTTGTTTGATTGTTGTTTAACGCAGCACTCAGCAATATTCCAGCTATATGACGGCGGTCTAAATAATCGAGTCTGGACCAGACAACCCACTGATTGAAATCATAAGCATCGATCCACACAATTGGGTTATGATGACATGCATCAACCAAGTCAGCGAGCATGACCACACGATCCCGTTAGTCGCATTTTACCACAATCATAGTTGCCTTTTACTACAAGCATTGGTTGCTGAAGACCTATTCTACCCCGGATCTTCACGGGTCTTGCACTGAAGTATCTGATGACCACGACCCTCGTATTCTTGGAATATTAATTGATGGTTTTGTTTAAATGTTTTGTTCATGGTGGCCCAGTTTAATAACAGTTTATTTACAGAGTTGCATCTATTTGTCGTGTCATGTTTCGTTCACACTTGGTTCAAATGAAATATATATTTCCTTAGGTGTGTCTCTACTAGAGCCGACTATCACTGTGATGAGTCACTAGACTGGATAATGTTTAAATATCCGACACTACCCACGTTGCATTGATATAGCCTGTATTCTCTCTCCACCATATGTTAATCACCTAGTCAATACCAATGTGTGTTTTAGCACAGAGGCTCATCTTCTAGACTTTTGCAGATCCTTATCAGCTAAAATGCCAAATGATAGTCCTAAACACCTCTTGAATGCAAGTTGAAATTGATGAATGTTCTTTGAGTGGCAACGTGTGCACTGAATCCTCAGAAGCAATCAATACACACCCTAATAATTGTGTCTTAGAAACATATACATACTAAACCTTCCTCACTGAGTGTTGATACAACTTTCAACGCTATGTGTATGTTGACATCACGATTTGCTGCTGTAAGTGAAGATGGTTAGACGAACTCGTTACCGGCATTCTAACAAAAGTATGCAGTTGCTTTCAAACATATCTGTGAACTCCTTCATAAACATGAAAACAACTTACACAAGATCTAAGTGTAACATAGCTGACAAACAAGTCCTATTTGGACTTCAAGACATAGATGTGAATTTCGCCCCCCTCAATTTCATTAAGAATAATATTGAGGGGAAATGACCCGATTGTATCCACCTGTCACCAACAGTCTGCCTCGTGTTGTAAACTTGGCTGACATCTCTTGTTTCAGCAATATCTGGAAGTAAAGGAACAACAACTTCCTTTGGCATGGCAGCGTACCTTTCTGTGCACTTACAGTTTCAAATGGCTAACGTATCTGTGTCTGTTACAGGGTGCAGAAAATGTAGATTCTGATATTAGTAAGTATTATATTACAGGTATTGCAGATATATTTTGCAGTTTCATCTCAATGATGATGTAGACTATTCTATTTTAACCCAGGCCATGTCGTTCAATTTTAGAATACAGTTTAGTTAATACTTACTTTTTAAAAAAAATACTTCATCTTTGTGCAAGAACCCTGTAATTACGGTGTAAAAGAAAACATATGTCCGTATAGAAGCCATCATCAACCTTGTAATACATAAGGGCTCAAGGGTGCCCCAGTCGTCTAAGGTGCCGTGATTCGCTGTGCAGAGTTGCCTCCCTTCATCACGCCAGAAACCTATGATTGCCGGTTCGAATCCCGGTTTGCCCCGATTATGTTTCTAGGTTTGTCAGCACAATACCCGTGCTCCTGGGTTTCACCAAAGTGGTAAAGGTCTTAGATCTGTATCACTTCAGGCTTTCCTCCGGCATTAAGCTGACATGCCGTCATATAACTGGAATGCTCACTGGAATATAACTCACTCACTGTAATACATAAAGAAATAGATGATTCTCTCTAGTCCTCCGTTCTATGAGCTGTCATAAACACTACATGATCATCGTAAACGTACAAACGCATAATGATTATCTAATACACACCTATTTTTATATATGTATAACAAGGATCAGACGGTCCCCTCGCCCAATTACCATTAAAAATGCTTCTTAGAACCTTGTCTTCCCCGAAACTTAATCAGGTGTTCACCATCCTCATTAGTTATGGAAACGTCCGTGTGAACCCTGCACTAATGTCTGTCTAACGAGGCAGAGATGATAAAAGTTACCCCAAAGGATAAATCAGGAATTACTGTGGAAATGATTTCCCGTCTGACTTTGACCGCTATTATTTCAAACTGTCAGAGTAACACCTGGGTGCCCCGGGGCATCATAACCAATTCTGACGAGTGTTTGATGAAACAACGGCGGCGTCATTTCGAAAGGTCAAGCTTGTAAACTCTGTTATTTAAGAGTGGGTTTTATCTTCTATTCACTAAGGTATTTTTCAGGCTTCTATGAGACTACTTACTATTTGATTCGCTTTGTGTCTGACGTATGTGCAAAGAGACACATGTGGGTGAAGTTTTCTCCTGAGATAAACACAACGAACACTTGCATAGTTCTGACAGATCAATGATTAAAATCGGGGAAATAGAACTAACAACTAGCAGTAAAGGGGTGCAACTCTTCTCTGAAAATAGCGATGCCTTAGAAGTATGGTTTCCTGTGTCGCCTTTGTCACAGAAATCGATGGTTGTTAATGAATTGTGTAACCACAGCGTGTGATCCCGTCCTTTAGACAGGACATATAAGATTTCATTGAGATCACTTCATGGTAAATTACTTCCATTTAATATCAAAGAGCCAGGTTGATTGCGTGATCAGACAGGTTTTATTTCCTCTTTGATACAAAGTTCTATGAACTCGATCAAAGGGGCAGCACAAGAGAACAAGTCTTCTGATAATTACAGGGGGCAAGAATTGAGGAAATGGTATTTTTAGGACCGTTAATTCCCTCAATACAAAAATAAATTAGACACAATATTAGACACGATCCTTAGTGGATGTAGTAAGAGGATGTGTCCATGGTGCAGTTGTAATTGTGTCAGTAATTTAAGAGTTCTCATAAATAGTTCAGCTTTCTCAGGACAACTGTGTCCCGCCGTGATATTGCTGGAACATTGCTAAAAGAGGCGTAAAACCATACTAACTCACTCACTCACTCACGACAACTGTGTAACTTCACAATTGGAACAGTTCTTCAGTTTATCAAACTATATGTAGGTTATGGTCGTTAGGCTGGTAGATTAGCCATGCGATTCAAGTGTTACTTGTCAGGCTTACAATCCGAGTTTGATTCCCAAAACGCGGTGTAGAACCTTTACTTCCTCTATTTCAATAACAATGTACTCACTCTTCATCGCTTCAGGTTCGAGATATTGTATAATTCGAGAAGATATAGACATGAACTATTGAAAGATTGTTTTTTTCCAATTCTTTATTCTGGCAGTTCACGCCAACGTTGTTTTCTCATAACGACCACCATTATATGTGTCACGTGATACCATACATCAATCAAACCTGGAATGTACAAACGAATTGTCACTGATCAAAATCCATTGTGATCTTCTGAAGAGAATACCTTGGGTTACAACTTATTTTGTTCAATTCATATAGTTTTCCACGCTATTTTGCCTTTGAAGCCGAATGGTGTTTTGACGAGACTGATTATTCTCTGGTGTTGACGGGTGTTTTAACCAATCAATAAGGTCTTCTCGCGAAGTGTCAGTTGAGTTACCCTCACCTCAGATCTTATGGAAACCAATGTGTTCTTTTGAAGATTCCGGGGTAGAATAGGTCTTCAGCAACCCATACTTGCCGTAAAAGGCGACTATGCTTGTCATAAAAGGCCACGAACGGGATCGGGTTGTCACGATAGCTGACTTTGTTGATATATGTCATCGATCCCAATTGTGAAGATCGATGCTCATGATGGCAATCACTGGATTGTCTGGTCCAGACTCGATTATTTTACAGACCGCCGTCATACAGCTGGAATGTTGCTGAGTGCGGCATTAAACAACAAACAAACAATGTGTTCTTTGAATGTGAATCTCAATGTTCCAGATATGTGTACACATGTAATTATACTTTTATGAGGGGACGTTGATGACAGAAGGCTTGGTTCGAGATAGGCATGTCATTCCAAATTGAGGATTTAGAGACTGGGCGAGGCTATTGTGTGACATTCACAGGTACAACAATCTTATTTTACAATAATGTAATACATCGATATTATTTGTTACAAAGAGTGAGTAAATGACGCTGACAGATCGAGGCTTATTATCAGAGCACATTTTAGCAATGAAGACACAAAAGCGAACCAACAAGGATTGCGTTTGCAATCCTGCCCATCTAAAATGTGCAGGCCACTTGCCAACCTGTGTCCCATCAAAACAGACATGTTACACACACTTGGTTAAAGAAACAACACAATTTGGCAGGATGAACGTGGCTACACATGGTTCTCCCGTGGTATAGGAGCTTCCTGGTTGTTTCCAACAGATTTGTCAGCCACAACCATACGGCTTAATCTAATCTGACGTCTGTCTTCTGTCTCCACTGAAGACTTCCAAGCACTTAGGATCTGTTGGTGTCAGGTTAAACTAAATTGAAGTACCAGCACATTAATTTGATCTCAGCCTTGGACACCGACCGATGGATTATGGGTTCGAAAGCTTGAAGATTAATAGCATCAATAGAAAGACCCTGGAAATGTGTGTACCCTTGAATGATTATGTTAGCGGAAACATGTTAGGGAATCATGTGGAGATGTAAACGTTTTCTGTATCATATGCTGTCATTGTTGCGTAGTAGAGTGATATTTGAAGCTTATGACATATTTTATGGAAGTCTTTGTCATTATAGTTTATTGTTGTCAGAGGGTAATGTAGCTTAACATTGTTTTGTAAAAGTGAAATAGAAAGTATAAGGTTTAAAACAGTATGATTACATGTTGTACTTGTGGTAATTATTTTCGTCAATATTGTGGTTTGGTCATAATGGCAATAATGTTGAAAATTAGTTCTATTGTTTCGCTTTTTTTCACTATTTATCATCGTTAGTTGAAGGTGACCTCGAACCCTAATATGGATCACTCAATTTAAATAAGCGTACGTACCCCTATATACCTTCTTCCTATGCACTTTAATTGACGTCAGTGTATGTGGTTACTAGGTAGCCAAGGTTGTTCTGATTACGCTTAAACCCACCCTTATTAACAAAAATGCAAACCAGGTGTGATCAAAACTCAAAGCATATTTTACATGTCTTTAATGTTTTTCTGTTCCTAAATTATCATGTGCTATTAACACCTTAAGGGTTCTCTATATCATTTCTTTTATGATGAGGTGATTTCAAAATTCGCTTTTAGAAATGTTAATCAACTGGTTGACAAAAGAAAGAAGTGGTGTAAAAATGAAACAAACACAAGAAAATTATTCGACGGTGATGTATTTAAGACGGGTATCAACCACAGTTGTGTTTTGGACATTATGTTTGCAGTATTTCAGCGACTGTTTCAGCCTGGTAAGGTTTTGATAACATTTGTAAATTGTTGGTCAAGTGTATACTTTCGTTTGCCCGGCAGTTTATATTCCAATACAAATGAATTACTTTGCTGATCCGTAGCTGATCCGGTTTCAAAAGTGGGAACACTGGTTTACACAAGAGCAAACCATGCTCCACTACTAACCACCTCTGGCTACCGAACTAGCTGTCAGTGAGCATTGTAATCTCACATCTGTTTTCTTTCTACCCTGAAGAATTCAAAGCAGCAAGGACCTGTAAGTGTCAAATTTGGAATGAATTTCATTAGCAGCGCCTTTGATCTAAGCCTTGAAACTGGACACATGGATTATGGCTGAAGAGCCTGTAGATGATCAGCGATAACATGTTAGGAGCTGAAAAATTGTGTGTTGTGGTCTATTCGTATTACACGGAAACATCAGTTCTATAGCTGGCGGAGATGTACAGCTCTCATTTGCAGTGTGTCACATTTCACCGTGGTTGGATGCAAGATCAAAGGGACGACGTTGCTTCTAATTCAATGTAGAATAGGCAACAAGGGACGCCCCTTACAGTAACACATTGCTGTTTTAACTAGTGCAGTCAGTAATAGGCACCTTCATCTGATGACAAAGCAACCCTCATATCTCAAGAAGCAGGATATTTGTCAAGTAGTTTCCTTGCAGTTCTATCTAGATGTTTGTATCGTTTTGTGTGCAGAGGGACAGCCTACTGGTGAAATCATTTGAATGTCACGATTGCTCATGATCGATTCCACAAATGTCTGGTATCCTCGGCCCCGCCATGATATTAATGGATTATTGCTAAAAGGCTTCACAAGACCATACTCAGTCACTCACTCTGACACAGAATAAAAAGTATTTCAGTTCTACAGCAGGTATCTACAAAAAGATAACAGGAAAAGTAGGCATATGGGATGTTTGACCCCTTTTCTCAATCCACTTGTTGTACCAATGATACCACACCTTGGGTTTGCTTTTAACAGTGTCGTATGCTTCCAAATAAAGTGTCTTTGTGGAAATTATAGAATTCTGCGAAGACAAAGAAAAACACATTCCTCGTGTGCATTTCCTCACACTAGAATATTGATTATTGGAATGTCTAATCCATGTTCTTACAAAGTAATCAAGCCGCCTGTTCCTTGTCAGCCCTAAACACGTCTCAAGCACCAGTTCAAATTAATCGAGTAACACCTCTGCACTACTCAGCGGCCTAGTCGATAGCGCTGATCTGTTTTTGTCGAGGATCATTGGGTCCTTCATGTCTTTAGAACTGTGAGTAGACCATGAATATAAAGACATGGTGTTCGCATGACCTCTTCTCTATTGAAAATCAAAATAAACGTGCTTAACAACTCAAGGACTGTCAAGAAGACTTTTTTAAACGATTCTGTTGGAAGTTGGAGCTTTCTTGCAGTTGAAGTATTTTGCTTTTACGTAAATTCTAAAACTTTGTAATGTCAGAAAACACGTTTTAGTATTGATCCATTTATAAACCAAATTGCATTTTTGGAAAATAATATTTTGGTAATGCTTTGTACACAAATCTTTGCTACGTTTGCAGCGTATGGTTACTGCCAAAAAGGTTGCAACTAATCGTATCCATGAACTTTTTGGATACTGTATAGATGTATATCAGTTTATAACTTGTTTCAATTGTCTTGTTTCAATTCATGGTAAAAAATGTTGTTATCATTTGGTCACTCCAAGTTTCATGCAGTGTGGGAGCGATGGATAGCTTTGTGGTTAAAGCCTTCCCTATTCACCTGGGTTCATTTCCTTCCTAGGGTCTCCTCAGTAATCTTGCTTGAATATTGATTAAATATTCAACCCCATTTGTGTGAGTGAGTAATGTTTTACAGTGCTTTAAAAAGTTATTACACAGCGTGTTAGCTGGATTGGGGAGGAAAGCCCGAAGTGATTCAGGTCTTAAACATTTACCACATTGGTGAAACCGCGAGCACTGGCATGGAGCAGGCAAACCTAGAAACATAATCAGCGTGAATCTGGAATTCGATCACGATCAGAGGTTTCTGGTACGCCTAAGGGAGGCAACTCTGAGGATGAAATTGGGTCTCCTCAGATGACAGGATCACAACAAATTGAGTTGGATCTAACGTTATGCTGAACAGTATACCTGTTATACTACGAAGTCTACATGTAAGCTTATTATGAGAGGAAACCCCCAGGTCCCGTAGGTCATACATGTTATTACGCACGACATCAGTAAAGTTTCTAAAACCCAACCATCATCATCAGGATCAATAGGATATTTGCATACATGACCAGCCCTTGTGGTGTAAATATTTTGATAGAAATTGCTTCATGATTGAGTGTGTTCAGTTATACGAAAACCTAATGGTACTCCTTTTTTCGTTCTACTTTGATTATATTTAGTTTGGCTTTGCTTCCAATTCACAATTACTACTTGCACTGAAGTTTGTTTTGTTTGATTGTTGTTTAACACCGCACTCAGCAATATTCCAGCTATATGACGACGGTCTAAATAATCGAGTCTGGACCAGACAACCCACTGATTGAAATCATAAGCATCGATCCACACAATTGGGTTATGATGACATGCATCAACCAAGTCAGCGAGCATGACCACACGATCCCGTTAGTCGCATTTTACCACAATCATAGTTGCCTTTTACTACAAGCATTGGTTGCTGAAGACCTATTCCACCCCGGATCTTCACGGGTCTTGCACTGAAGTATCTGATGACCACGAACCTCGTATTCTTGGAATATTAATTGATGGTTTTGTTTAAATGTTTTGTTCATGGTGGCCCAGTTTAATAACAGTTTATTTACAGAGTTGCATCCATTTGACGTGTCATGTTTCGTTCACACTTGGTTCGAATCAAATATATATTTCCTTAGGTGTGTCTCTACTAGAGCCGACTATCACACTGATGAGTCACTAGACTGGATAATGTTTAAATATCCGACACTACCCACGTTGCATGGATATAGCCTGTATTCTCTCTCCACCGTATGTTAATCACCTTGTCAATACCAATGTGTGTTTTAGCACAGAGGCTCATCTTTTAGACTTTTGCAGATTCTTATCAGCTACAATGCCAAATGATAGTCCTAAACACCTCTTGAATGCAAGTTGAAATCGATGAATGTTCTTTGAGTGGCAACGTATGCACTGAATCCTCAGAAGCAATCAATACACACGTGTCATTAAATATAAACCCTAATAATTGTGTCTTAGAAACATATACATACTAAACCTTCCTCGCTGAGTTTTGATACAACTTTCAACGCTATGTGTATGTTGACATCACGTTTTGCTGCTGTAAGTGAAGATGGTTAGACGAAATCGTTACCGGCATTCTAACAAAAGTATGCAGTTGCTTTCAAACATATCTGTGAACTCCTTCATTAACATGAAAGAAACTTACACAAGATCTAAGTGTAACATAGCTGACAAACAAGTCATATTTGGACTTCAAGACATAGAGGTGAATTTCGCCCCCCTCAATTTCATTAAGAATAATATTGAGGGGAAATGACCCGATTGTATCCACCTGTCACCAACAGTCTGCCTCGTGTTGTAAACTTAGCTGACATCTCTTGTTTCAGCAATATCTGGAAGTAAAGGAACAACAACTTCCTTTGGCATGGCAGCGTACCTTTCTGTGCACTGACAGTTTCAAATGGCTAACGTATCTGTGTCTGTTACAGGGTGCAGAAAATGTAGATTCTGATATTAGTAAGTATTATATTACAGGTATTGCAGATATATTTTGCAGTTTCATCTCAATGATGATCTATACTATTCTATTTTAACCCAGGCCATGTCGTTCAATTTTAGAATACAGTTTAGTTAATACTTACTTTTTAAAAAAAATACTTCATCTTTGAGCAAGAACCCTGTAATTACGGTGTAAAAGAAAACATATGTCCGTATAGAAGCCATCATCAACCTTGTAATACATAAGGGCTCAAGGGTGCCCCAGTCGTCTAAGGTGCCGTGATTTGCTGTGCAGAGTTGCCTCCCTTCATCACGCCAGAAACCTATGATTGCTGGTTCGAATCCCGGTTTGCCCCGATTATGTTTCTAGGTTTGGCAGCACCATACCCGTGCTCCTGGGTTTCACCAAAGTGGTAAAGGTCTTAGATCTGTATCACTTCAGGCTTTCCTCCCGCATTAAGCTGACATGCCGTCATATAACTGGAATGCTCACTGGAATATAACTCACTCACTGTAATACATAAAGAAATAGATGGTTCTCTCTAGTCCTCCGTTCTATGAGCTGTCATAAACACTACATGATCATCGTAAACGTACAAACGCATAATGATTATCTAATACACACCTATTTTTATATATGTATAACAAGGATCAGACGGTCCCCTCGCCCAATTACTATTAAAAATGCTTCTTAGAACCTTATCTTCCCCGAAACTTAATCAGGTGTTAACCATCCTCATTAGTTATGGAAACGTCCGTGTGAACCCTGCACTAATGTCTGTCTAACGAGGCAGGCGCAGAGATGATAAAAGTTACCCCAAAGGATAAATCAGGAATTACTGTGGAAATGATTTCCCGTCTGACTTTGACCGCTATTATTTCAAACTGTCAGAGTAATACATGGGATGCCCCGGGGCATCATAACCAATTCTGACGAGTGTTTAATGAAACAACGGCGGCGTCATTTCGAAAGGTCAAGCTTGTAAACT
Source organism: Haliotis cracherodii (assembly GCF_022045235.1). Classification (NCBI taxonomy): domain Eukaryota; kingdom Metazoa; phylum Mollusca; class Gastropoda; order Lepetellida; family Haliotidae; genus Haliotis; species Haliotis cracherodii. The sequence continues at coordinate 30,799,051 of NW_027266269.1, read as the reverse complement.
CTGTTATTTAAGAGTGGGTTTTATCTTCTATTCACTAAGGTATTTTTCAGGCTTCTATGAGACTACTTACTATTTGATTCGCTTTGTGTCTGACATATGTGCAAAGAGACACATGTGGGTGAAGTTTTCTCCTGAGATAAACACAACGAACACTTGCATAGTTCTGACAGATCAATGATTAAAATCGGGGAAATAGAACTAACAACTAGCAGTAAAGGGGTGCAACTCTTCTCTGAAAATAGCGATGCCTTAGAAGTATGGTTTCCTGTGTCGCCTTTGTCACAGAAATCGATGGTTGTTAATGAATTGTGTAACCACAGCGTGTGATCCCGTCCTTTAGACAGGACATATAAGATTTCATTGAGATCACTTCATGGTAAATTACTTCCATTTAATATCAAAGAGCCAGGTTGATTGCGTGATCAGACAGGTTTTATTTCCTCTTTGATACAAAGTTCTATGAACTCGATCAAAGGGGCAGCACAAGAGAACAAGTCTTCTGATAATTACAGGGGGCAAGAATTGAGGAAATGGTATTTTTAGGACCGTTAATTCCCTCAATACAAAAATAAATTAGACACAATATTAGACACGATCCTTAGTGGATGTAGTAAGAGGATGTGTCCATGGTGCAGTTGTAATTGTGTCAGTAATTTAAGAGTTCTCATAAATAGTTCAGCTTTCTCAGGACAACTGTGTCCCGCCGTGATATTGCTGGAACATTGCTAAAAGAGGCGTAAAACCATACTAACTCACTCACTCACTCACGACAACTGTGTAACTTCACAATTGGAACAGTTCTTCAGTTTATCAAACTATATGTAGGTTATGGTCGTTAGGCTGGTAGATTAGCCATGCGATTCAAGTGTTACTTGTCAGGCTTACAATCCGAGTTTGATTCCCAAAACGCGGTGTAGAACCTTTACTTCCTCTATTTCAATAACAATGTACTCACTCTTCATCGCTTCAGGTTCGAGATATTGTATAATTCGAGAAGATATAGACATGAACTATTGAAAGATTGTTTTTTTCCAATTCTTTATTCTGGCAGTTCACGCCAACGTTGTTTTCTCATAACGACCACCATTATATGTGTCACGTGATACCATACATCAATTAAACCTGGAATGTACAAACGAATTGTCACTGATCAAAATCCATTGTGATCTTCTGAAGAGAATACCTTGGGTTACAACTTATTTTGTTCAATTCATATAGTTTTCCACGCTATTTTGCCTTTGAAGCCGAATGGTGTTTTGACGAGACTGATTATTCTCTGGTGTTGACGGGTGTTTTAACCAATCAGTAAGGTCTTCTCGCGAAGTGTCAGTTGAGTTACCCTCACCTCAGATCTTATGGAAACCAATGTGTTCTTTTGAAGATTCCGGGGTAGAATAGGTCTTCAGCAACCCATACTTGCCGTAAAAGGCGACTATGCTTGTCATAAAAGGCCACGAACGGGATCGGGTTGTCACGATAGCTGACTTTGTTGATATATGTCATCGATCCCAATTGTGAAGATCGATGCTCATGATGGCAATCACTGGATTGTCTGGTCCAGACTCGATTATTTTACAGACCGCCGTCATACAGCTGGAATGTTGCTGAGTGCGGCATTAAACAACAAACAAACAATGTGTTCTTTGAATGTGAATCTCAATGTTCCAGATATGTGTACACATGTAATTATACTTTTATGAGGGGACGTTGATGACAGAAGGCTTGGTTCGAGATAGGCATGTCATTCCAAATTGAGGATTTAGAGACTGGGCGAGGCTATTGTGTGACATTCACAGGTACAACAATCTTATTTTACAATAATGTAATACATCGATATTATTTGTTACAAAGAGTGAGTAAATGACGCTGACAGATCGAGGCTTATTATCAGAGCACATTTTAGCAATGAAGACACAAAAGCGAACCAACAAGGATTGCGTTTGCAATCCTGCCCAGCTAAAATGTGCAGGCCACTTGCCAACCTGTGTCCCATCAAAACAGACATGTTACACACACTTGGTTAAAGAAACAACACAATTTGGCAGGATGAACGTGGCTACACATGGTTCTCCCGTGGTATAGGAGCTTCCTGGTTGTTTCCAACAGATTTGTCAGCCACAACCATACGGCTTAATCTAATCTGACGTCTGTCTTCTGTCTCCACTGAAGACTTCCAAGCACTTAGGATCTGTTGGTGTCAGGTTAAACTAAATTGAAGTACCAGCACATTAATTTGATCTCAGCCTTGGACACCGACCGATGGATTATGGGTTCGAAAGCTTGAAGATTAATAGCATCAATAGAAAGACCCTGGAAATGTGTGTACCCTTGAATGATTATGTTAGAGGAAACATGTTAGGGAATCATGTGGAGATGTAAACGTTTTCTGTATCATATGCTGTCATTGTTGCGTAGTAGAGTGATATTTGAAGCTTATGACATATTTTATGGAAGTCTTTGTCATTATAGTTTATTGTTGTCAGAGGGTAATGTAGCTTAACATTGTTTTGTAAAAGTGAAATAGAAAGTATAAGGTTTAAAACAGTATGATTACATGTTGTACTTGTGGTAATTATTTTCGTCAATATTGTGGTTTGGTCATAATGGCAATAATGTTGAAAATTAGTTCTATTGTTTCGCTTTTTTTCACTATTTATCATCGTTAGTTGAAGGTGACCTCGAACCCTAATATGGATCACTCAATTTAAATAAGCGTACGTACCCCTATATACCTTCTTCCTATGCACTTTAATTGACGTCAGTGTATGTGGTTACTAGGTAGCCAAGGTTGTTCTGATTACGCTTAAACCCACCCTTATTAACAAAAATGCAAACCAGGTGTGATCAAAATCTCAAAGCATATTTTACATGTCTTTAATGTTTTTCTGTTCCTAAATTATCATGTGCTATTAACACCTTAAGGGTTCTCTATATCATTTCTTTTATGATGAGGTGATTTCAAAATTCGCTTTTAGAAATGTTAATCAACTGGTTGACAAAAGAAAGAAGTGGTGTAAAAATGAAACAAACACAAGAAAATTATTCGACGGTGATGTATTTAAGACGGGTATCAACCACAGTTGTGTTTTGGACATTATGTTTGCAGTATTTCAGCGACTGTTTCAGCCTGGTAAGGTTTTGATAACATTTGTAAATTGTTGGTCAAGTGTATACTTTCGTTTGCCCGGCAGTTTATATTCCAATACAAATGAATTAATTTGCTGATCCGTAGCTGATCCGGTTTCAAAAGTGGGAACACTGGTTTACACAGGAGCAAACCATGCTCCACTACTAACCACCTCTGGCTACCGAACTAGCTGTCAGTGAGCATTGTAATCTCACATCTGTTTTCTTTCTACCCTGAAGAATTAAAAGCAGCAAGGACCTGTAAGTGTCAAATTTCGAATGAATTTGATTAGCAGCGCCTTTGATCTAAGCCTTGAAACTGGACACATGGATTATTGCTGAAGAGCCTGTAGATGATCAGCGATAACATGTTAGGAGCTGAAAAATTGTGTGTTGTGGTCTATTCGTATTACACGGAAACATCAGTTCTATAGCTGGCGGAGATGTACAGCTCTCATTTGCAGCGTGTCACATTTCACCGTGGTTGGATGCAAGATCAAAGGGACGACGTTGCTTCTAATTCAACGTAGACTAGGCAACAAGGGACGCCCCTTACAGTAACACATTGCTGTTTTAACTAGTGCAGTCAGTAATAGGCACCTTCAACTGATGACAAAGCAACCCTCATATCTCAAGAAGCAGTATATTTGTCAAGTAGTTTCCTTGCAGTTCTATCTAGATGTTTGTATCGTTTTGTGTGCAGAGGGGCAGCCTACTGGTGAAATCATTTGAATGTCACGATTGCCCATGATCGATTCCACAAATGTCTGGTATCCTCGGCCCCGCCATGAATTTAATGGATTATTGCTAAAAGGCTTCACAAGACCATACTCAGTCACTCACTCTGACACAGAATAAAAAGTGTTTCAGTTCTACAGCAGATATCTACAAAAAGATAACAGGAAAAGTAGGCATATGGGATGTTTGACCCCTTTTCTCAATCCACTTGTTGTACCAATGACACCACACCTTGGGTTTGCTTTTAACAGTGTCGTATGCTTCCAAATCAAGTGTCTTTGTGGAAATTATAGAATTCTGCGAAGACAAAGAAAAACACATTCCTCGTGTGCATTTCCTCACACTAGAATATTGATTATCGGAATGTCTAATCCATGTTCTTACAAAGTAATCAAGCCGCCTGTTCCTTGTCAGCCCTAAACACGTCTCAAGCACCAGTTCAAATTAATCGAGTAACACCTCTGCACTACTCAGCGGCCTAGTCGATAGCGCTGATCTGTTTTTGTCGAGGATCATTGGGTCCTTCATGTCTTTAGAACTGTGAGTAGACCATGAATATAAAGACACGGTGTTCGCATGACCTCTTCTCTATTGATAATCAAAATAAACGTGCTTAACAACTCAAGGACTGTCAAGAAGACTTTTTTAAACGATTCTGTTGAAGTTGGAGCTTTCTTGCAGTTGAAGTATTTTGCTTTTACGTAAATTCTAAAACTTTGTAATGTCAGAAAAAACGTTTTAGTATTGATCCATTTATAAACCAAATTGCATTTTTGGAAAATAATATTTTGGTAATGCTTTGTACACAAATCTTCGCTACGTTTGCAGCGTATGGTTACTGCCAAAAAGGTTGCAACTAATCGTATCCATGAACTTTTTGGATACTGTATAGATGTATATCAGTTTATAACTTGTTTCAATTGTCTTGTTTCAATTCATGGTAAAACATGTTGTTATCATTTGGTCACTCCAAGTTTCATGCAGTGTGGGAGCTATGGATAGCTTTGTGGTTAAAGCCTTCCCTATTCACCTGGGTTCATTTCCTTCCTAGGGTCTCCTCAGTAATCTTGCTTGAATATTGATTAAATATTCAACCCCATTTGTGTGAGTGAGTAATGTTTTACAGTGCTTTAAAAAGTTATTACACAGCGTGTTAGCTGGATTGGGGAGGAAAGCCCGAAGTGATTCAGGTCTTAAACATTTACCACATTGGTGAAACCGCGAGCACTGGCATGGAGCAGGCAAACCTAGAAACATAATCAGCGTGAATCTGGAATTCGATCACGATCAGAGGTTTCTGGTACGCCTAAGGGAGGCAACTCTGAGGATGAAATTGGGTCTCCTCAGATGACAGGATCACAACAAATTGAGTTGGATCTAACGTTATGCTGAACAGTATACCTGTTATACTACGAAGTCTACATGTAAGCTTATTATGAGAGGAAACCCCCAGGTCCCGTAGGTCATACATGTTATTAAGCACGACATCAGTCAAGTTTCTAAAACCTAACCATCATCATCAGGATCAATAGGATATTCGCATACATGACCAGCCCTTGTGGTGTAAATATTTTGATAGAAATTGCTTCATGATTGAGTGTGTTCAGTTATACGAAAACCTTATGGTGCTCCTTGGTAGCATAATATATTTTCGAAATTTCAATTTCTTCTTTTTTCAATTAGTTGCATATTTTTCGAAATTACGATTTTGTTCGTGCTACTTTTATTATATTTAGTTTGGCTTTGCTTCCAATTCACAATTACTACTTGCACTGAAGTTTGTTTTGTTTGATTGTTGTTTAACGCCGCACTCAGCAATATTCCAGCTATATGACGGCGGTCTAAATAATCGAGTCTGGACCAGACAACCCAGTGATTGAAATCATAAGCATCGATCCACACAATTGGGTTACGATGACATGCATCAACCAAGTCAGCGAGCATGACCACACGATCCCGTTAGTCGCATTTTACCACAATCATAGTCGCCTTTTACTACAAGCATGGGTTGCTGAAGACCTATTCTACCCCGGATCTTCACGGGTCTTGCACTGAAGTATCTGATGACCACGACCCTCGTATTCTAGGAATATTAATTGATGGTTTTGTTTAAATGTTTTGTTCATGGTGGCCCAGTTTAATAACAGTTTATTTACAGAGTTGCATCCATTTGACGTGTCATGTTTCGTTCACACTTGGTTCGAATCAAATATATATTTCCTTAGGTGTGTCTCTACTAGAGCCGACTATCACACTGATGAGTCACTAGACTGGATAATGTTTAAATATCCGACACTACCCACGTTGCATGGATTTAGCCTGTATTCTCTCTCCACCATATGTTAATCACCTAGTCAATACCAATGTGTGTTTTAGCACAGAGGCTCATCTTCTAGACTTTTGCAGATCCTTATCAGCTAAAATGCCAAATGATAGTTCTAAACACCTCTTGAATGCAAGTTGAAATTGATGAATGTTTCTTTGAGTGGCAACGTGTGCACTGAATCCTCAGAAGCAATCAATACACACGTGTCATTAAATATAAACCCTAATAATTGTGTCTTAGAAACATATACATACTAAACCTTCCTCGCTGAGTTTTGATACAACTTTCAACGCTATGTGTATGTTGACATCACGATTTGCTGCTGTAAGTGAAGATGGTTAGACGAACTCGTTACCGGCATTCTAACAAAAGTATGCAGTTGCTTTCAAACATATCTGTGAACTCCTTCATTAACATGAAAGAAACTTACACAAGATCTAAGTCTAACATAGCTGACAAACAAGTCATATTTGGACTTCAAGACATAGATGTGAATTTCGCCCCCCTCAATTTCCTTAAGAATAATATTGAAGGGAAATGCCCGATTGTATCCACCTGTCACCAACAGTCTGCCGCGTGTTGTAAACTTAGCTGACATCTCTTGTTTGAGCAATATCTGGAAGTAAAGGTACAGCTTCCTTTGGCATGGCAGCGTACCTTTCTGTGCACTGACAGTTTCAAATGGCTAATTATAACGAATCTGTGTCTGTTACAGAAAATGTAGATTCTAATATTAGAAAGTATTGTACAGGTATTGCAGATATATTATACAGTTTCATCTCAATGATGAAGAGTATTCTATTTCAACCCAGGCCATGTCGTGCAATTAGAATACAGATAAGTTAAAACTTCTTTTTTTTAAATTAACTTCATCTTTGTGCAACAACTCTGTAATCATGGTGTACTAGCAATCATATGTCCGTATAGAAGCCATCATCAACCTTGTAATACATAAGGGGGCACGGGTGGCCCAGTCGTCTATTCGCTGTGCAGAGTTGCCTCCCTTCGGCAAGCCTGAAACCTATGATTGTGGGTTCAAATCCCGGTTCGCCCTGATGTTTTATAGGTTTGTCAGCACCATATATGTGCTCCTGGATTTCACTGAAGTGGTAAACGTCTTGGACCTGTATCACTTCGGCCTTCCTCCAACATTAAGCTGACACGCCGCAATATAACTGGAATGCTGCTAAAAGGGGCGTAAACCCATCTCACTCACTGTAACACAGAGATGATTCTCTCCAATCCTCCGTTCTATGAGCCCTCATAAACACTACATGATCATCGTAAACGTACAAACGCAGAATGATTATCTAATACACACCTATTTTTATATACGTATAACAAGGATCAGACGGTCCCCTCGACCAATTACTATTAACAATGCGTCTTAGAACCTTGTGGGGGCACGGGTGGCCCAGTCGTCTAAGGCGCCGCGATTCGCTGTGCACAGTTGCGTCCCTTGGACACGCCAGAAACCTATGATTGTGGGTTCGAATCCCGGTTCGCCCCGATTATGTTTCTAGGTTTGTCAGCACCATACCCGTGCTCGTGGGTTTCACCGAAGTGGTAAACGTCTGAGACCTGCATCACTTCGGGCTTTCCTCCCACATTAAGCTGACACGCCGTGATATAACTGGAATACTGTTAAAAGCAGCGTTAAACCCAACTCACTCACTCACTTAGAACCTTGTCTCCCCCGCAACTTAATCAGGTGTTCACCCTCCTCATCAGTTATGGAAACGTCCGTGTGAACCCTGCACTAATGTCTGTATAACGAGGCAGGCGCAGAGATGATAAAAATTACCCCAAAGGATAAATCAGGAATTACTGTGGAAATGATTTCCCGTCTGACTTTGGCCGCTATTATTTCAAACTGTCAGAGCAACACCTGGGTGCCCCGGGGCATCATAACCAATTCTGACGAGTGTTTGATGAAACAACGGCAGCGTCATTTCAAAAGGTCAAGCTTGTAAACTCTGTTATTTAAGAGTGGGTTTTATCTTCTATTCACTCTGGTATTTTTCAGGCTTCTATGAGACTACTTACTATTTGATTCACAGGCTACAATTGATCAGCTTCCTGTCTGAGGGATGTACAAAGGGACACATGCGGGTGAAGTTTTCTCCTGAGATGAACACAACGAACACTGGCATAGTTCTGACAGATCAATAATTAAAATCGGGGAAATAGAACTAACCACTGGCAGTTAAGGGGTGCAACTCTTCCCTGAAAATAGTGATGCCTTAGAACTATGGTTTCCCGTGTCGCCTTTGTCACAGAAATCGATGGTTGTTAATGAATTGTGTAACCACAGCGTGTGATCCCCTCCTTTAGACAGGACATATTAGGTTTCATTGAGATCACTTCATGGTAAATAACTTCCGTTTAATATCAAAGAGCCAGGTTGATTGCGTGATCAGACAGGTTTTATTTCCTCTTTGATACCAAGTTCTTTGAACTCGATCAAAGGGGCAGCATAAGGGAACACGTCTTCTGATATTTGACTAGAGAATTAGAGGGCATGAATTGAGGGAAACTGATATTTTAGGAACTTAATTCCCTCAATTCAAAAACAAATTAGACACTTTATTGGACACAAGCCTGGATTGGGGCAATAAGTGTAATGTTTTTATGTTGCAGTTGTAATTATGTCGCTAATTTACTTTTACATGTTCTCTTAAGAGTATTTAGGTTTCTTGGGACAATTTCTCAGGTTGAACATCAATGTTTGGAACCGTTTTTGGTTTTATTATACAGTGTAAATTATAGTCTTAGGGGTGATAGGGTAACTAAACGGTTCAAGAGTTTTCTTGTCAGGCTTACAAATCCATATGGGTTCCGGTTCCCGGAATAAAAACTATGTATACATTTCATTATTGCGGTCCCCTTCTGTGATATGGAAGATTTATTTATAACAGCGTGGTAAAACCATACTTCCTCTATCCCCATAACAACAGACTCACTCACAGGGACCATCGCTTCAGGTTCATGATATCGTATAATTCGAGGTTCAGGTACAAAACATGTAGAGATAGTTCGTGTTTTATTCTTTATTCTCACCGTTCTCGCCCATGACGTTTATATCCACATAGCCCCAACGATTTTATTGTTACGTGGTAAATTTCATCAAACAAAACTGGCATTTACAAACGAAAACATCACTGATCAAAATCAACAAGCATTTGAAACGAACACTTATTTTCCATTCTTATACTTTTCAACACTATTTCTGTGGGCGGCCATTCGGTCATGAAATAAAAAGTTGACATGTTTTGTATTTTGACCTCATTAGTATCAATTAAAACTTTATTCGTAACATTTGACTATTATTGCAGACTTTTTGTCCTTTATTTCAACTTTGAATTTTTTGACCGAATGGCCGCCCATATATTGTGCCTTTTACGACCAATGGTATCTGTTTCAGTACATAATCGAAACTCGTTATTTTCTGGCGTTGACGTTTCATGTATTCAATAGGCAATGGACCCACGAAGATTCAGACTACAATAGGTCTTCAGCAACCCATGCTTGTCGTGAAAGGCGCGTATGCTTGTCGTAAAAGACGAGTAACGGGGTCGGGTGGTCAGGCTCGCCGTCATATAGATTGAATATTGCTGAGTGCGGCGTAAAACAACAAACCAACCAATCGGCAATGTTAGTTGGCAAAGTGTCTGCTTTTTACCCTTAAATTTACAGTGTTTCGGCGCCTATTTCAATAACGTTTCAGATTGTCTCGTCCAGAGTCGATTATTTACAAACCGTAGTCTTATGCCTGGAATATTGCTGAGTGCGGTGTTATACAACAAACATACAATAACGTTGTGATAAAGTTTCAAAACTGTTGTTCAAAATCAAATTTTCGAGCGCATACTTTCTTGTGGCCAGCAGTTCATATTTCAGTGCAAATGAATCACGTTGCTGATCCGTTGCCGATGCCGGTTCATTAGTGGGAACAGAGGTTTATAATTATTTTACATAGCAAACCATTTCCCACTACGAACGTCTTTTTGCTTACGAAGAAGCTGGCAGTGCGTAATGTTACCTCACATCTGCTTTCTTTCTCTCCGAAAGAACTGAAAGCAATAAGGAGCTGTAAGCGTCAAGTTTCGAATGAATTTAATTACCAACGCGTTTGATCTCAGCCGTAAAACAGGACACTTTAAGAGGGATTTTGACTTCAAAAGCCTGTAGATAATCAGCGTTAATATGTTAGGACCTGAATACTGTTGTGTGATCTGGCCTGTTCATGGCACACGAAACATCTTTTGGGGATAATAGAACAACATATATATCTGGAGGAGATGTACGTGTCTCATTTGCGCGTGTCAGTTTTCGTCGTGGTTGGAGGCAAGATCAAAGGAACATCTTTGCTTCTACTTCACTGGAGCCGAGGCAACAAGGGATGCCCCCTTACAATAACACAGTGCTGTTTTTATCATAAAAGTGAGTAATGAACACGCATCTGAAAACAACACTTTTTAATCCCTTTTAACAAAACCCCCGTTGTATCTATAGAAGCAGTTTGTTTGTCTCCAGGCGATCTTACTTACAGTACAAGTATTTTCCTGGCAGTTCTATCTGCGACGATGCTTGTCGTGAGAGGCGACTGACGGGATCGGGTGGTCAGGCTAGCTGGCTTGGTTGATGCATGTCATCGTATCCAAATTACGTGAATCGATGCTAATGATGATGCTAATGATGTCAATGACAAGATTGTTTGTTCCAGACTCGGATTATTTACAGACCGCCGTCATATAGCTGGAATATTGCGGAGTGCGGCGTTAAACAACAAACAAACAAACATTGACAACTTGAACTCAGTTTACATGATCTTTTCTTAGAATCCGTCTTTTTGTGAAACCCACGCTAGGCAATCGCTGATAGTGAAAGTCGTGATTGCTGCTCACAAGGGCGACGTTAAACAACGAACAAACAAACAGTGGACGGAGGGCAGTCTACTGGTAAACTCGTTCGATTGTAACGCCGAAGAACAAGGTTCGATTCCACATATTTTTGGTATCCCCGGCCCCGCCATGATAGTGGTGGAACATCGCTGAAATGCTTCACAAGGCAATACTCAGTCACTCACTGGGTTCAGAAACAGGACAGTATATTTCAGTTCTAAAGCAGATGTCTGCAAAATGAATATAGGAAAAATAGTCATATTGGATGCTGAAACCTTTTTTCGTCCACGTGAAAGTTACCAGTAAAAATAACAGCTCCATTTTCGTGTAACCAGTAACATGACAGCTCCATTTTTAACAGTGTCATATACTCTCCAATTCAAGTGTCTTGGCGGAAATTATAGAATTCTGCGAAGACGAAGAAAAACACTTTCCCCATGTATTTTTCTCTACCCCTAGAACATTGATTCTCAGAACGTCTACTCCATGTTCTTACAAAGTAATCAAGCTGCCTATTCCGTGTCAGCCCCAAACACGTCTCAAGCACCAGTTCAAATTAATCGAGTAACACTACTCAGCGGCCTAGTCGATAGCACCGATCTGTTTCTGTCGAGGATCATTGGGTCCTTCATGTGTTTACAACTGTGAGTAGACCATGAATATGACAACCTCTTCTCTATTGATAATCCAAATTCACGTACTTAAACTCTAGATCTGTCAAGAAGAAATGTTTTCAAATGATTCATTTGAAGTTTGCATGCTCGCAATTGAGCATGGAGTTCTTTGTAATTACGTAAATCCTCAACTTTGTTATGTCAGAAAACATGTTTTCGTATTTATCCATTTGTAGAGCAAATTGCATGTTTGCAAAATGATATTTTGAAATGCTTTTTACACAAATCTTCGCCACGATTGCTGCATATGGTTACTGCTAGAACTTTGCAACTAATCGTGTCCACAAACTTTTTTAAATAGCGATGAATATCTGCCATGGTAAAAGTTTGTTTGTTTGTTGTTTAAGACCGCACTCGATTATTTATAGACCGCCGTCACGTAGCTGAATGCGGCGTTAAACAAACAAACATTTCAAGTGGAGTTGACCAGCAATTCACTAAAGACTTGAGTAAAACAAGTAGCCGCATGGGGAGGACAATACATTCCAGTGACTTCAAAACCCATTCTCGAGAATCCTTTTCTGTAGTCTATCCAACACACTGAGAGGTTACGATGGTGAGTTTTGGCCTCCAGAAGGATCATTTCTTGTGCTAGCAATTGATCCTTACAACCCCAACATCCCTTTCTGGCTCCTTTCTGCTCTTATGTTAGCAATATCATTGTGCAGTATGATGACACAACATTTGTAAGTCACCCTGTAAATATTTTGTACTGTGTATTCAGACATGTGATAGGGCGGTAGTTTATAGGGTCAGTCACATCACCTTTCTTTGGGAGAAGTATTGTACGACCTTTGCCCAACCAAGATGGAACATCCCCTGTTTCCACAAGCGAATTTTAAGTATGAAGTAATGGTGTTTGGACACATGGGAACAGTTTCCAATACCGGTTCCGAATACCATCAGGCCCGGGCGCCGTCTTAAATTTGGACTTTTTAAATACTTTTTTAGGACAATAAGGTGTAATGAAACACATCCATGGGGACCTTATCTTGTCATTTACAGTAATGTAATCCTCTCCCCATGGTTCCTCGAGGTTACAGTTGCAGGTTATAAACCACAACTGTTTCCATAACCTTTCACTGGAATCCATGGTGGGTCTTTTCTGCCATTGGTTGCTTTAATTGCCTGTAAAACTGTTTTCATCAGTATTGAACAGCTTATTTTGTTTTATGAAATTATTTTTATTGTCCAACCTTCTCTTCCTTTCCGTTTTTTCTGTTTCCAAGTTTATTTTTGACGTTTTGACATTGATTGCCCAGAGACATTTCAAGCAAAGTTCTAACCTTTCCTTGTTTCATTTGGAACTGGATTTTCTTTGGGTGATTTTGTTTATTTCCCTTTTTGGTTCATTGTCTTTGGAAACTGTAGGAAATTCCTCCGGTGTTTGTGTTGCCGCATACACGCGACAGTTAATGTCATGCAAGGGACAGTCCTCATTGAGAGAGACAGAAATAAGTTCATTTATTTTTTCAATTGATATTGTGGAACTGATTGGTTAAATTGTTTAATTAGCTTCACTTTCTCAATCGATAACTTAACGATTTTATTATAAATTGGCATAAACTAAATATACAACGGATTATCAGAACCATTGACACACAAGGGGTTGGAATCGGGAGATAACTCTAAATCTTTGCGGCCAACATCAAGGATATTTTGTGAACCGACCCGTGAAGAATATGTCTTCAGCAACCCATACTTGCCGTAAAAGGCGACTATGCTTGTCGTAAAGGCGACTAACGGGATCGGGTGGTCAAGCTCGCTGACTTGGTTCATACATGTCATCGATCCCAAATGCGTGGACCGATGCTGCAATTTCCAGTCTGCTGCTGTTGGAACTGAGGGTTCATGCAAAGCTGCTGGAGGAGTGTTAGCATTTACCTTACCACGTTCACAGCTCATGTACAACTTGAGTCGCAGGAGCTGTCACGGATATTCTGCTCTGTCGGGTATGCATACATTGGCATGGCTTTGTCCCAATGCTGCTTCAGTAATTTGCTATTTATTCGTGGTATTTCTGGCCATCCTGTTGCTTTCGCACAATCCAAAAGTGTTGACCTTAGCTGGTGTGTCCAACATAATTTTGGGTGTGTGCTCCACCTCGTACACGCAGTCCAGACAGTGAAAGGGACTTCTCCCAGGACGCGCTGCTTATTCAAAACCCACCGAGAACTTTTCGGAGAATGTGAAGAGTTCCCAACACTGCAGCTTACTGCATTACCCAGATTGTCAGAAGGGCTGTATTCCTGGTAGCAAACCCGGGTACTTTCCCAATGTCAGTCAAAACACTTTGAGGTACCAAACCTAAGACACATAGAACAATGTGGAGTAGGACAACTTGGTATATGGGATGCAAGCGTGGCATATCGAGGTCGAGTTCGGATTATTTGCTATGTTTTTCATAAATTTTGTCAATCACATTGGTGTCTAAAGGGACAGAGAAGTGAATGATATAAATGATTTCATTGAATCTATCAAAAAGAACGAGATAAGGTTTGTTGGCCTGGATAAGTCTGAGGCTGTATACGGGCCTGTACGAAAGAGTTTGGTACTTATCATTTTCCATGACGCGCTCTACATATTTTGGGTCGTACTATGGATGGACCTCTGTGTCAAAACTACAAGCATGGCGACTACACCATCATGTCGATAATTATTATTGTTGTGTTTGTAGTGTCTGTATTTGAATTAATCGTCAACAGTTCTTCGTTGATTATAACCTGCAGAAGTGATACATGACCCATCCTCAATTAAGCGTATCAACTATTCAATCTGTGATGGATACCCTGGACCCAAATGCCATCTCAACTTCGTTTCGGAAGCGACCTCACCACACTCATTGCTCCTTTGTCTAAAATAGCGCGGCCGCCTCCGTGGTCTAGTGGTAGAGCGTCCTCCCGGAGAGCGGAAGGTCCGAGGTTCGATCCCCGGCCGCGTCTTACCGAAAGACGTTTAAATATGGTACCCTGTCTTCGCTCGGCATTAAGGGGCTGAAACAAGGACTGGTCGGCTCGCAGTCAGTATACTGTGTCTGATTTGGGTATTCATGTTAAACTGCGGCATGGTATCTCAGTGAGCGAGCACTATAAATCGGCATCAGTCCGGACTAGTACAAGCAGCTTCGTACACACGTGCATGCACGTCGCTTTATAGGTGCAATAAATTTGGACGCGACTTTAAACCCCATTTCACCTCACCATCTAACATGGCACATACCTTCTCTCGCTCGTGAGAATTCAATACCACTCTTCGTAAAGATCTAAGAACACTTATTTTCATTGAATGTCTGCAAGACAATGGCATCATCCCCGAGGGAATAGAATATATGCATCTTCTTGTGTGTTTGTTTTCACTTGCGTTTCTCGCCTCTGCAATTCAATTAGAAAAATACCACATTGTCCAGGAATATGTCTGCAAAGCACCTGTCCCTCCCGCAGGACATGTCTCTTGTAAGCCACCCTTATCAATTTTGCAACAGTGAGGTGAAACGGGTTTTGACGTCGCGTGTAAGATTATTTTTAAGTTATATCAGCTCTGTCCACTAAACTACGGTGGCGGTCGCAAAGGTTAAGTGACAAATATTTATACTTTTTGCATTCAGCATTGTTTGTTTGTTTGTTGTTTAACGCCGCACTCAGCAATATACCAGCTATATGACGGCGGTCTGTAAATAATCAAGTCTGGACCAGACAATCTAGTGATTGATATCATGAGCATCGATCCACGCAATTGGGATTGATGGCATGCATCAACCAATTCAGCGAGCCTGACCACCCGATCCCGTTAGTCGCCTCCTACGACAAGCTCAGTCGCCTTGTACGACAAGCATGGGTTTTTGCTGAAGACTAATTGTGATCCGGATCTTCACAGGGACGCCATATTGAGATGGGTACACAAGGAGTAAGCCTGATAGAATAACATTTATGTAGAAAGAGTGTGTTATGAGCATACCCTAGGTATTATTTGATTGGTTGGTTGGTTTGTAATTTAACGCCGCACTCAGCAATTTTCCAGCTATATGACGGCGGTCTGTAAATAATCGAGTCGGGACCAGACAATCCAGTGATTGACATCATGAGCATCGATCCACGCAATTGGGATCGTTGACATGTATCGACCAAGTCAGTGAGCCTGAACACCCGATCCCGTTAGTCGCCTTTTACGACAAGCAGTCACCTTTTACGGCAAGCATGGGTTGCTGAAGACCTATTCTACCGCGGAATCTTCACGGTTCGGTGATGAGCATTTGTTAAATGGAGAGACTAAATAACTCCAAAGTAGTCCAAAACTAATGCGGTAGAGAAGAACTTCCAAGTCATAGTAACCGACTTTTTGTTTTGTTTGTTGTTTAACGCCGCAATCAGCTATGTGGCTTTTTGGTAAATATATGAGTGTCACTTTCCCATCTGGTTATTTTGATACATGATACCTTTTATGCCACCTCATTGGATTCAACTATTTCAACAACAAAACAACAAAACAACAACCATAAAACAAATGTTCATCACCGGTTGGTAACCGAGTTGTGACAGCATTTCTGGATCTGCACAGGTATCTGAATTTGTCAGCCATCACTTTCCGGGGAGAATTTCCAGTGGCTGTTTGTGTAAATGTATGATTCTGTCTGAAATTGATTTTAACAAATCGAATGGAACTGTTTCTATGATTTCGATCGATGTAGGTTACTTTTTCTCCATTTCGTCGTTTTTCGGGGGTCGACTTCGTTCCCAGTATCATGTAATGTCCGATGCTGGTAGTACTCAGGCCAAGTCTCTGACACTCAACCCGTAGTCTATGCCAGTGGTGGGGCGGTAGGGAAGCTTAGTGGTTAAAGCGTTCGCTCGTCACGCCGAAGACCCGGGTTCGATTCCCGACATGGGTACAATGTGTGAAGCCCATTTCTGGTGTCCCCCGCCGTGATATTGCTGGAATATTGCTAAAAGCGGCATAAAACCAAACTCACTCACTATGCCAGTGGTACGAGCTGTTGCAGATATCTGGCCCAAAAATATGCAAACGTTATTGAAACGTTAGTAAGCTGAGAACCGTCGCCAAAATACTGCAAACCTGATTTTTGTTTGGTTTGTTTGTTGCTTAACGCCGCACCCAGCTATATTCCAGCTATATGACGGCGGTCTGTAATTAATGGAATCTGGACCAGACAATCATGTGATTGGTATCATGAGCATCGATCCTCGAACTAGGGATCGATGACATGCATTAACCAAGTCAGCGAGTCTGACCACTGCAAACCTAAGATTCAATGATACCTGTACATTATGCATCTTGAAAAAATGCAAGCACCACCCAAATCAAAATGAAACACAATAAGTTTTGAAAATGAGTATCCTCATGTAAAATATTATAGCCTAATTCCCACACAATATCTTTGCCAATATCACTGTCAACCCGCTTGCTTGTCAACACTGCACTAAAACACATAACGGTTTTGAACATTGCTGGTATACATTCCTTACAAAGCATCGCCATGGCACGTCGTAGATTGTCTGAAGCGTTAAGGTGGCAGATTATTGGATTTAAAATGCAGGAATGGTATAGAGGGGAATTGGACGTAATTTCAAGATTAGTCCAGAAATACCGAAGAAATGAAGTTAAGGCCTCGCCCAGGTCAGCATCGCAAGCCACCCAGGAGAGACGATGCAGCATTATTAAAGCTCGTTAGACGACGTCCATTTGACAACAGGTCAGTTTTATGGGGACATTGTCTACCAGGCAGAGCGATTTGAACCAGAACCATCAGAAATCGTGTCAAAACAGGTGGATAGAGAGTCAGGAGACCAATCAAACGCCTCTTCTTAATTCAGGCGCAAGTAGCGCCAGTTTGGTTCGGTCTAATCAACGTCAATGGTGTCTGGATCATTGCATCCATATTTCTGATGAAAGTCGTTTTCTGTTACACATAGTAGACGGCCATACACGTGGTAGGAAAATCCTGCCATGGCTGTACACACCATGTTTAAGACCCATGCATTTGATGGGGGATCGGTCATGGTAACGAGATGTGTTTCATTGAATTGTAGACTTGACTTTGTTACTGTGTAGGGTAATCTGAACGGACCTCGATATCAGCATGACATCCTGGAGACGGCAGTTATCCCCCCTTGTGACAATCATGCGTTGGCCAATTGACCTGTCTTCATGGATATAATGCGAGACATCACAGATCACGTGCTGTTCTCGAATGCTTGCTTCAGAATGCCATAATGAGTCCAGATCTTAAACCAACTGAAAAATCTGTGGGACAGTTTAGACATGTTCAACAGAGCGACCCACCTGTCCAATACTAAAATGAAAATGCTACTGCTTTGTCATCGGAATGGGCTAGAATACCTCAACGTCTACCCGTGAAGGTCCGGGGTAGAATAGGTCTTCAGCAAACCATGCTTGCCGTAAAAGGCGACTATGCTTGTCGTAAGAGGCGACTAACGGGATCAGGTGGTCAGGCTCGCTGACTTGGTTGATGCAAGTCATCGTATCCCAATTCCGTGGATCGATGCTCATGATGTCAATCACTGGATTGTCTGGTCCAGACTCGATTTATTAACAGACCGCCGTTATATAGCTGGAATATTGCTGAGTGCTGCGTTAAACAACAAACAAACAAAGAAAAACCTCAACGTCAAGTGCAACGTCTGATTCATGGTATGAGTCGGCGTCTTGCGGCAGTCGTTCGTGTGCAGGGTCGTTACACCAAGTGTTGACGAGAACGGTGTTTCTACTGACACTGGTTTAGCATTCCGTTGATACTAACCGGTTGGAAGCATTTCAGACCGAGTATTTATTGTGTGACAACATCAATTTCCACTTTGTTTTAGGTGAATGTGATGTCTTTCTTCAAAATGCCAATTCAGATTAAGGTCTTGGTTTTTTTTCATGAAGATTCCGGGATAGAATAGGTCTTCAGCAACCCATGCTTGCCGTTAAAGGTCACTATGCTTGTCGTAAAAGGCGACTAACGGGATCGGGTGGTCAGACTAGCTGACGTGATCGATGCATGTCATCGTATCCAAATTGGGTGGATCTATCCTCATGAGATCAATCACTGGATTGTCAGGTCCAGACTCGATTATTTACATTCAGACCGCCGTCGTATAGCTGGAATGTTGCTGAGTGCGGTGTTAAACAACAGTTCTGTGAACTTCTGTCCGTAACAACAGTTCTGTGAACTTCTGTCCGTAACTTCACTTGTTTTAACACCAAACATGGTTCAAGAATGTCCATTACGACTTTTCATCAAGTCGCTGTATGTCAACTGTGACCTTTTTTCATTCTGAGTTAAAGAACACCTGATGTTTTCAAAAGACTATAATTTATCTGTCATGACATGACGTCTCTATGAAAAAATCTGCATGACAGATTAACAATCGTTTTTGAAAAAATCAGATGTTCCGAAACTTCGTTTGAGTTGTACATAGATCATCCAAAGCGTCAAAGGCGCCGCGATTCGCTGTGCAGAGTTGCGTCCCTTGGGCACGCCACAAACCTGTGATTGTGGGTTCGAATCCCGGTTCGCCCCGATTATGTTTCTAGGTTTGTCAGCACCATAACCGTGCTCGTGGGTTTCACCGAAGTGGTAAACGTCGGAGACCTGCATCACTTGGGGCTTTCCTCCCACATTAAGCTGACACGCCGCGATATAACTGGAATACTGTTAAAAGCGGCGTTAAACGCAACTCACTCACTCACTCTAAAACTGGCTCCCAAAGGAGATATGCTTGGGTGTGATCAAGCATTAGCAAGCGAGATCAAGCGATCTCTACATTGTGACGTCATTGGTAACCATGACGTCACAATCAAATGACATCACTAATGACTGCCACTGAAGCTGTTGGCAATTCGTTTTACTGCTTATTACTGTCTACTGAAAAAAGTTGGAAGAATGATGTTGGATGATAAATAGAATCTCACCTTTGTGTCTTTTGATATCAAATATATCAACCCTCGTTGATATATTTGATATAAAAACACACTCGGGTGAGATTTTCTACATGTACATCGCTGCTTATATGTTTACTATTGATAAACTGATTTCGTCCTTTTCCTGCTCTCGGGCCTTAGAAAAGTGGGATTTATCACAAGTTCGATCTGTTGTTGCACTTTACCATTCAAGAGTAGTTCCTCCGGCTAGCGTATTGAAGAACCCTCTGACAACTGATTAGTTCCATGTAACGCAAGCAGTGATGTATTGGTAATCCATGAGTGACAAGACAAAAATGAATTGTGTTAATACATCGTTTGATCTCGTCCTTTATCCGGGGCATATCACAGCGTTCCTATTTACATCCGATTAATCTCACGACTTTATATGAAAGAACAGGGGCGAAGGCGTTATTGGATATTTTTATATTTTTTTATCGACCTGAAATGGAGTGGAAGCATATGGGATGAAAGTCTTTTAGGGTTAATGAAGCATTCGGCAATTGTGTCGACTATTGCCAGGTGGATGAATGATTGACGCCACTATAACAGTATATAATTATGTCGTGACTGTGAGATGAAACCTAAAAGCCTACGTGTGTTCCTTAACGCCCAACTCAGCAACAGTGATGCAATGTCACTGTGGCCTGTGTAAATAATCGAGTCTGGACCAGACAATCCAGTGATTGACATCATGAGTGAGTGAGCTAAAATTTAAATGCACATCGGCAGTATTTTAGCCATATCGTGACTACCAAATGCTATACAAAAGAAATACATTTAAATTATGAAATCCTGTCAACAAAAGACAGTAAAATAATTAGAATATCACAGATTATAAGCGTCCCGTCCGTCCGTCCTTCCGTCCGAGCTTTGTGCGGCCCATAACTTTTTAACCATGCAACCTAGCTTCACCAAACTTGCTACACACATTAACCACAATGAGTACTTGTGCCTTTTGCTAGTTGTAAGATTCTGAACTTTTATTTTTTGCCGTTTCCACGGAAACATTAAGAAACTTAAACTTTTAGGGTGGGTGTTTTGTACAGCCCATAACTTTTTAACCACGCACCCTATCTTCTCTAAACTTGCTACACACATTTACCACAATGAGTACTTGTGCCTTTTGCTAGTTTGAAGATTCTGAATTTTTTAATTTTTGCCGTTTCCATGGACACATTAAAAAACTTAAACTTTTAGGGTGGGTGTTTTGTACGGCCCATATCTTTTTAACCATGCACCCTAGCTTCATGAAGCTTGCTACACACATTTACCACAATGAGTACTTGTGCCCTTGCTAGTTTGATGATTCTGATTTTTTTATTTTTGCCGTTTCCATGGAATCATGGTGAAATACATATTTTGTGTAGAGTCTTTCTACGATCCATGTTTACAATATTATGTATCCTAGCTTCAGCAAACTTGCTACATTAACCACTAAGATTGGTTTTTTTTATCTTTTATAAGATTCTGAAAGTTTTCTCTTTTGCTGTTTTCAAGTAAACATGATGGAATGTAGAAATTTTGATGACTGGTTTTGTATTGCTAATATATTTTCCAAAATTGTTTCCACACATGTAGATCATCATAAGTATCTGTGCTTTGTGTTAGTTTAAATTTATGAATTCTTTACCATATCTGTTAAGGCTAGATGGAAATTAATAATTTATTGATTTTCTTAAAGATATTGTTCCATTTTATATGTGTTTTTATATCAACAATTTTTGGTCCTTTGATAATTCTTCTTACGTAACTCCTCAATCAAATTTTTATTCAAAGGTGTTCATGGTGATCTACTTCCTCGTAGTGAACACTGGTAACATGGGAGATTTGGGGGGGGGGGGGGGTCAATTGTCACTGGAACTCAATCTTAGTTTTTAAAACATGAAGTTAAAATCAGTTAGAAATATGTAATATTTCATTAATTAACAAACTATTTACTATTTGTTGTTGACCGGCGGGGATAACGGGGGTATGTGAGCTTTGCTCACTTCTTTCTTGTTTAAAACTAGCATGTAACCTAAAAATCATATCACTATATAAAACAATACATAATACAAAAGGGCTATACATCGCCAACAACTGAAGGTAATCACCATACTGGGTACCAGCAAGCACCGGGTGGCCCAGCCGTCTAAGGCGCCGCGATTCGCTGTGCAGAGTTGCGTCCCTTGGGCACGCCAGAAACCTATGATTGTGGGTTCGAATCCCGGTTCGCCCCAATTATGTTTCTAGGTTTGTCAGCACCATACCCGTGCTCGTGGGTTTCATCGAAGTGGTAAACGTCTGAGACCTGCATCACTTCGGGCTTTCCTCCCACATTAAGCTGACACGCCGTGATATAACTGGAATATTGTTAAAAGCGGCGTTAAACCTAACACTCCCTCACTCACAGCGGTCTCTTTTATGTGTTACAGTCAATGTGTAAACTGATTAAAAGTTTCGCTTTGGCAATTTACATAACGCCAAAATATTTCTGTCATTTTACAATTATTATTTCATTTGACTTTAAAGCTGTTGAGAAGTTCAAATGGTCTTAAAACATCACAATAGACCAATTGTGTCAGGATTAGAAGCCTATTGGGTTTTTATAAAAATATACATTGATTTTCTTTTTCTTTTAATCCTATCATTTTCAGTCAAAGGAATATGAAATGCAGCATAAAACTCTATGGAAATCGTTATTATGTAGATGAAGTGGCTTAATAATTGTAGAATGAGTTTACACGCTGACTGATGTCACACATTGATTATAACATACATAAGAATGTCCTTCAAAATAGAATTGATTGTTGACATATTCTGTCTCTCTGACTATACCTGGAGGTTTCTATGCCATAACGACAACATACACAGACCTCCATCACGACATTAGCAGGCAATCAATACTTAGACTAGTGTCTCGCACAGCGATTTCCCCAAAGGCCAACTAACAGAACGTCTTGAATGATGTACCTTGCGGGTCGAATGCGGTACATTAAGAGATGTAGGCAAAGTCATTGTAACACGTGAGAGATAATCGATACTTATCAAATATCAGCGGAACATATTGACGGGCTGAGAGCCTGTACGAGAAATATCCTTTTGTCAGATCAACCTCCGTGCACGGATTCCTGGGCCATCGATTGTCCGGAACAGCACGTGGCCAGTGCTGCAAGGATCGGCTTTTGATGTCTCAAGTGAAAACCGATAACCCAACAAGGCTTATTTCATTTAAAAACCTACAACGTGTTCAATCGATAGTGTGATTTGGTACTTGAAGAGGTTTTTCTTCGTAGCCTTGTAGCCAAATGAATCATTTGACATATATACATATAAGATTTGGAACTGTTTTCTGATGTTTGTTAGTCTGTCGCCCAGTAACTCAGCAGCTTGTACTGGTTGGTTAGTTTGTTTGTTGTTTAACGCCGCACTCAACAATATTCCAGCTATATGACGGCGGTCTGTAAATAATCCAGTCTGGACCAGACAATCCAGTGATTGATATCACGAGCATCGATCCACCCAATTGGGATACGATGACATGCATCAACCAAGTCAGCGAGCCTGCCCACCCGATCCCGTTAGTCGCCTTTTACGACAAGCATAGTCGCCTTTTACGGCAAGCATGGGTTGCTGAAGACCTCTTTTACCCCGGAATCTTCACGGGGAGCAGCTTGTACTTGAATGATGTTGACAATATGACGGCGGCGATTCTGGGATTTTAATCCAAGCTCTTTGTATAATTCTTGTATCAGATCATATTTATATGAATATTTTGTAGACACGATTACGTAAAATTAGCTCTGACAGAGGTAGGTTAATCAATGAATATTTTTTAACGCCGCAGTCAGCTGGTTAACGCAGCAGATATATGATTTGTTTGTTTGTTGTTTAACGCCGCACCCAGAAATAGTCGAGCTATATGACGGCGATCTGTAAATAATCAAGTCTGGACAAGACAATCCTGTGATTGATATTACGAGCATCGATCCACCCAATTGGGATACGATGACATGCATCAACCACCCGACCCCGTTAGTCGCCTCTTACAGCAAGCATGGGTTGCTGAAGACATATTCGAATCCCTATTCGCGCCGATTATGTTAGTAGGTTTGTCAGCACAATGCCTGTGCTCGTGGGTTTCACCGAAGTAGAAAACGTCCGAGATCTGCATCACTTCGGGCTTTCCTCCCACATTAAGCTGACTCGCAGTGAGGCTCAAAGCAGCGTTAATTCAAACTCACTGAAATATTTTAAACTGTCTCGCCAAGGCCATGTAATGACTTAGTCTGTGTACTTTACCAAAGAGTTTGACCAGTGACGATCCGGGGTAGAATAGGTCTTCAGCAATAATTTTACAGTTCTTTAACCTCCTTCGAGGATACAGCTATTAATAATCTCAGATATTCATTCATTCTACCAATTGATGGTGTGCTGGAAGTCGGAATTCCAACGGGCCGAAATGGTGTTACACATTGAATTTACACCAAGTACATCGCATCGAGGATTAGAACATTGGATAAAACGAAATCCAAATTGTGTTCATATATCGCCCGTCCACATAATGATGTCATTAGCCCAAGACGACTCCAGCGTGGTGTAGTGGCTAGAGCGTTTGCCCGATGTTTCGAACCCAGGCCGCGTCGTACCAAAAAACTTTAAAAGCTGGTTGTTGTCCTGCTAGGCGCCCAGCACACCAAGGGTAATTAAAGAATGGTCTGCTCGAGTCACGTCGCCGGAGAAGTGCAATAATCTTAAACGCGACGTTAAACCCCATTTCCCATCACCTCACCCATTCAACCAAAGCTCATTTATGAGAGAAACAGGGCGGACATGGTGTTCTACGCCGTTCAACGTCACAGCAGGCAGCGGAAAGCTGTCGAAACGTTAAACTATAACGTGATTAAGTGGGGTTTGCGTCGCTTTATATTACACTCAGTTATAACACGGAGTATCAGTGATGTGGGTGGACAGCCATATGTCCCGCAGGTCTTAGATATGTACCGATTGGATGAAACGCAATAACATGGGTATTGTGCTGACACACCAGTGACCTAAATCTTGGTGAATTTAAGATTCGAACCCACGATCACTGTATTATTACACGCTCAGAGACGCTTTACACTATGGGCCCCCGTGTTCCTGTAAATATACTACTCAAAATTTGATAAGGATCGTAGATATTTTTCTTAATAAAAAAACAAAATAACTGCATAACTGGCAATATTGTGTTCAAGTGAAATCAAAAACGTCTCCAACACACGTGCCCGTGCATTTCATGCCATGGGAAATGCGTTTCACATCACAGTTCATGCTTTTGCTACCATTGCACGATTTCCAATCAGGCAACGGTGTCTGATTCATTCTGAAACTGTAAACTCAATTGAGTGTTTACACTACGTTCATCTACGCAATGCCCCCTCAACGTGTAAGGCGTCGCCTGACGACAGAACAACTGGGCAGATGTATTGGAATGCTTGATGCTGGCTATTCACAACGTGACGTTGCCAATGCACTAAACGTCAGCCAGAGCGTTGTAAGCAGGGCCTGGTCCCGACAGCAAATTTTTGTACAGCAGCACACCGACATGGGGGTGGTCGTCAGAGGTCGACAACCCAACGCCAAGATCATTTTGTGGCTCTTCAGGCACGACGTCATCCCTTCTGGACAGCAACCAGCCTACGTAACGACCTCCTGAACGCCTCGGGGGTGAATGTGTCCACTCAGACGATACGGATTCGTCTTCACAATGCAGGTCTCTACTCGAGAAGGGCATGTGTCCGAATCCCCCTGACTGTTCGACACCGGCGGGAGCGATTGGAATGGGCTGAAGATCATGTTACTTGGACTCGGAACGATTGGGTTCCAGTTCTGTTCACCGATGAGTCCCGGTATTGTTTGGACTTTACAGACAGGAGGCAGCGGGTGTGGCGACGACAACGTGAACGTTTCCATGATGCCAACATCAGTGAACATGACCGTTATGGTGGTGGTTCCATCATGGTCTGGGGTGGAATCAACAGAGATGGAAGGACAGATCTTCATGTCCTGGAGAGAGGAACAATGACGGGGGTGAGGTACCGGGATGAGATCCTCGATGTGTACGTCAGACCCTACGCTGGTGCTGTTGGCCCTGAGTTCATCCTGATGGATGATAACGCCCGTCCTCATCGCGCCAGGGTGGTTGAGCAGGAGACAATTGTCCGCATGGATTGGCCAGCGCGCTCGCCGGACTTGAACCCGATTGAGCATGTCTGGAACATGCTGCAGGTTGCCCTTTCACGCCGTAGAGCACAACCCACGACTTTGGCAGAGCTCGGACATGCCCTCGTGGAAGAGTGGAACAACCTTCCCATTGGGAACATCCGGGTGCTTATTGGCAGCATATCTCGACGTTGTAAGGCCGTCATTGATGCAAGGGGAGGTCATACTCGATATTGACACTTCATCGACTAAGTGTAATGATGGACTATCCCTCATAACTGTGTAATTCTTTCTCTTGTTTGCTGTTCACATTTTTTAATGAAATGCCTTTTGGTGTTGGCAGATTTCAAACATTCCATATTGATACAAGTTCATGCCGTTCATGAATTTTCATGTAAACATGATTAAACACGTTTCTGTGTCAGAGTCATGTCTTTTGTTATGTTTGTGGTAACTTACACACATATCACCTAGTGATCCTTATCAAATTTTGAGTAGTATATTAGAGACCGGACCAGACACTCCTGTGATTGAGATTATGAGTGAGTGAGTGAGTGAGTATGGTTTTACGCCGCTTTTAGCAACATTCCAGCAATATCGCGGCGGGGGACACCAGAAATGGGCTTCACACATTGTACCCATGTCGGGAATCGAACCCGGGTCTTCGACGTGACGAGCGAACGCTTTAACCACTAGGCTACCCGACCGCCCCGATTGAGATTATGAGCAACGACCCAAGCCGTCCAATGGATAAGATGCACGGTCAACCGAATGTGGCCGAGCTCTGACCACCCGATCAATTTAGCTCTTTGGCTCTTACGATCAGCATAGGTAACCGGAGACGTTTTTGTCGCGGAATCCCTACGGAGTTTTAAGTGAGCGATTGAGTATGGTTTACACCGCTCTTTCGCAATATTCCAGAAATATCACGGCGGAGAACACCTGAAATGGGCTTCACACATTGCACCCATGTGGGGAATCGAACCAGGGCAATGAACGTGACGATCCAACGCTTTAACCACTTTGCGCATTCGTCACCACTCGCCCCTTTCCTTAACCTGCAAGAAGACTCGTCCCCCTGTCGATGAATGTTATGTGCGAAAATACGACAAACCAATCAGAATTCGCGAATGATGTCAAGTTCTTCGTCAAAGAATCCCTCAGAAATATTTTTGTTATTTCACATATGTCTTGCATCTAAAAAAATACCAAAGACACAGTTAAATGTGTTCAATCATACTGTATAATTCGCATGTCCCGAAGTGCTTTAAATTGCATCTGAAATATATGTAATATATGGGGAAATATAAGTGAACCATTACGCAACGAGTTGACAATTGTTTTAGGTATGCCCGTTTGCGCTAAGACGGAACCCGGTCGCAAAAATGGCCATGAACAGGGCACGAGTCGCAATTCGGCTTGTCGCGGAATAACACGAGTTGGTCACGGATGGGGTCGAGCTTGGAGGAAAGCAAAAAGTGACTCAGAACAGTCAGTCCACTTTAATAAAACACACGAGCACAGACGTGGTGCCGACAAACCCTGGATTATAATACATCAGGGCAAATCCGGGATTCAAACCCACAAACAAAGAGCTATTGCTGAATAGAACAACAACTACATATCAACAACAACATGTTTATATTAGATAAGTAAGTTTATTAATGAAATATATCATGTACTTCGTAAAACACGCCCCATTACGACAGTCGACCTCCATAGCAAAACCAATACTGCATAATAAATAGGAGCTATTGTGAAGAGAGAGTGAGTGAGTTGGGTTTAACGCCGCTTTTAACAGTATTCCAGTTATATCACGGCGTGTCAGCTTAATGTGGGAGGAAAGCCCCAAGTGATGCAGGTCTCAGACGTTTACCACTTCGGTGAAACCCACGAGCACGGGTATGGTGCTGACAAACCTTAAAACATAATCGGGGCGAACCGGGATTCGAACCCACAATCATAGGTTTCTGGCGTGCCCAAGGGACGCAACTCTGCACAGCGAATCGCGGCGCCTTAGACGGCTGGGCCACCCGTGACCCCCCTATTGAGAAGAAACACCACTTAAAGATATCTTGCCGATTCCAAAATCAACAAAAAAACACTGACTTCTTTTTTCGAGATTATGTGTTGCAAGGGTAGTGAAAGGTACATATTTTATACATGCTACATGTGTTCACCGCACAGGTAGGTTAAAGCGTTCGCTCGACACGCCGAAGACCCGGGTTCGATTCCCGACATGGGTACAATGTGTGAAGCCCATTTCTGGTGTCCCCCGCCGTGATATTGCTGGAATATTGCTAAAAACGGCGTAAAACCATACTCACTCGCTCACCGCATGGGTATAATTAAGGTGAAGTTACGCAGCATTGACCTCGGAGAGTATTTGGATGGGTGACGTGTTTGGGAGCGTGGCGCCGCGGAGGTTCTAGGGCTCCTGCCTCACACTGAATCACATGTAGCACATGAGGTGTCTCCATGGGCATGTGCCTTTGTTCGAAATATGCTTCAGTCCAACCAGTAATTAATGGGTACCCGGTATGATGGAAAGGTTATGTGACTGTTAACATCGCAACCCCTCACAGGCAACTTAGGATGTGTATTCCCCAGGGAGCTGAGAATGAAAAGAATCGAGTGCCTACTGATCCATTGACCGGGGTAATAGGAACATAGAGCTGCGAGCATATTGTATAGATTCATGCAATTTACAAGACTATTAGTATGTGGAGAATTGAAGCCGGATCTTCGAACACCTTCACCACTAAGCAACCATGACCCCTGTTTCTCAAGAACAATTAATAAAATGAACCGTTCCAATTCAAACGATATTACTTTTCAGTGAGTGAGTGAGTATGGTTTTACGCCTCTTTTAGCAATATTCCAGCAATATCACGGCGGGGGGACACCTGAAATGGGCTTCACACATTATACCAATGTCGGGAATCGAACCCGGGTCTTCGGAGTGACGAGCGAACGCTTTAACCACTAGACTACCCGACCGCCCCTTACTGTTCAGTGCACTATACGCAGGTACCGTCAACAATATGACCGAACACGTCACAAACCGCACGCCATCACAGCTAAGAACCAGTTGATGAAGACTACTTCAGAAAATATCAGTTACGATGGAATTATTGACAAATAATGAAACCAAGAAACTCACCGGTGAAGCACTTATATTAAGTCATTACATGGCACTAGTGAGACAGTTTAAAATTAGTCTGTGAGTTTGATTTAACGCTTCTTTGAACAGTATCCCAGTTATAGCACGGCATGTCGTCTTGATGTGGGAGGAAAGTCCGAAGTGATGCAGGTCTCAGATGTTTACCATTTTGGTGAAACCCACAAGCACGGGTATGGTGCTGACAAACCTAGTAACACACTCGGGGCGAACTGGGATTCGAACCCACAATCATTGTTCTGGCGTGCCCAACGGAAGCACCTCTGCACGACGATTATCATTATCAGTATGAGTCTGGGATTCGAACCCGGGATTCTATAACGACTTAAGAAAGCAACTATTTAAGGTGATTTGCGGCGACTGTAACGACTGCGCTACAAGCCCTCATTTCAATGATTCACCTATTCAATGTATCCAAAAACAAGTCAGAATGTATTGCAAATGCTGTCAGAACCGGATAAACCAAGTGTACCTTTTAACTACTTCACCGCTTTGGCACAGGCAATTCAATACCATCAAACGAAGATGCAGGGAATCGAAAGAGCAAATTATTTGACAAATCATAGCTTTTCGGTGTGTGTTTATAACAGTGTAACTGGTAAAGATGACTCAGAACCCGTCCTTTATTCGTTCACGTTCAGTAGTTACTAAATCAAACGATAAAATGCGCTGAAAAGTACTGATATCACGGCGGGGGACACTAGAAAAGGGCTTCACACATCGGAATTGTCAGGAATAGAACCCGGGTCTTCGGCGTGACGAGCGAACGCTTTAACCACTCGGCTTCCCGACCGCCCCTCTTTTAGCAGTGATTTCTTGTGGCTATGGAATAGGGTTTGTCGCTGGGTTTCCAGTTTTCAGTTTTAGCTGAGGTTGTGAGCTTTCTTGGGTTTGCAGTCAGACCGAATGGAGTCAGTGACCTGGCGAGACACGAGTATTTTTCTTATTGAAAGGCTTCTTCTAACTATAACAAACTTAACAAGGATTGCCACTCTCTCGGAAACAGCACTAATGTAACAACGAAAAGCAAATGTGAAATCCATAGCTGTCTTACGTAAAAGTTTGTAAGATTTGTAAAATGGCGTATTGCATTCCGGGTCGTTTGAGCTTGGCAATGGAAACTCAAAACAAGGGAATCGAATTTAAAATGCAAAAATATAGTTATAAACTAAACGTTCGCGACGATTGGTTGGGTCAATCGGGGTGAGAAATATTGTCCTTAATGTGGACAAATCACCAGCCTAGAGGCCCGTTCCACAAAGCAATCTTAGCGCTAAGGTGATCGTAACTCCCAATGGCTTACGGTCATCGTAAGATCAGTTTGTGGATCGGGGCCCAAGACGCTTGCCTCAATGCACATTTTACGATGTCTTTGTTTTCGACAGTTTATTTGCAACAGTTCATTCTACTGCATGCCCAGCCATTCATCTGGATAGTAGTCCTCTTTACTGTATTGTCGGTCAAGCCACGTCTTTTCTCGCGGGAAGTTTTTGAAATACACTACATCACCTCCAGCCAGCCACGCTCCCCACCACCCAAACGACCCGGATGTAACAATATTATGATCACAATGAGCCAAAATAGCCAAGTCCACCTCCCGACGCCCCTTCGTGAAAATGGTATCGTCCGACATGAGGTTGTCTTTGCACCACGTGACACTGTCTGAGCACACAATGAACAAAGGGTTCTCATACTTCTTCCGGAAGTAGTTCATTGACCTGTTAAGAAATCCGACGTCGGCAACGTTGTAGCCTCGGTCCCGTTCATATTTGGACGCCATGTCGCCTCGTCGAACATGGACCCCTATCGTTATTCGGGTCCAGTTAGCAAGAACGGGGGCTTCCTTCAGCATGTCCTTAATGACTTCGTCTTGGAACGTGAACTCCTCTCGTATTGTTTCCGAGATATTTCCGAAATATTTCCACGACTGGTAATAGCCGACCAACGACCAGTTAACATTGTGAGACAGATGTTGTATACTTTGGTCATACATGCCAGGGCTTTTTTCTCTCTTGGCTTTTGTTTGTGTCTTTAAGTTTTTGGTTGCTGGAGCTTTGAGCTTAAATATTCGTCGTAAAAAGTGTGAGCTTGCTATTGTTGCTGTGTAACCATGGAAACTACTAATACCAACAAGAGAGGCATACTGGAACATTGCGTTACCAAGGCGACCACCTCCATGGATCGTCATGGTGTGTGTTTTCTTAAATATTTCAGAAGCGTTCCTACTCTCGTTACAGCTGAGAATTGATGCATTTTGCGAGACTTCAATGACTTCAGTTTTGGGTATCTCGGGGAGTGAACGTAGACTTTTAGTCACCAAATCTTTGAACACAGTCTGTCCTTTATGATGGCTCGACAGCATCTGTCCTCTTCTTCCATCTCTGTGTTTGACGTCACTTCCAGACATGACGTCACCGGACATTGACGCCATGTGGCTGTGCAGGAAGACCAGAAACCCGGAAGCGACGAGAGTCAGAAAGAATGCGGCTTTCCGCCGGCGTCGAAACGGACGCATCCCAAAAGGGCGCTAGACATGACCTCATCCCGAAACGGCCGGACCGGAAGTTAGCCTCGATGTGAGGGTACAACTGCGTGCCTGTAATTCAGCCATGAGCACTGCCTTTAACCTGAAATAACAACGAAAATACAGGAGTAAGACAATATTAATAATAATTACAATATAAAATGACGTTAATTAGAACATAATGTTTAGGTTCTACCAGCTTTGTTGCTTCTTCCCCTAACACGCTTGGTTGGTTTGTTGTTTAACGTCGCACTCAGCAATATTCCAGCTGTATGACGGCGGTCTGTAAATAATCTAGTCTGGACCAGACAATCCAGTGATTGATACCATGAGCATCGATTCACGCAATTGGGATCGATAACATGTATCAACCAAGTCATCGAGCCAGACCACCCGATACCGTTAGTCGCCTTGAACGACAAGCATAGTCACCTTTTACGGCAAGCATGGGTTGCTAAAGACGTGCCCAGCGCCGGACAGGGAAACAACAAGTACCATCTTTTAGTATGAGGCGGCCGGGGATCGAACCCCGGACCTCCAGGCGGACGCTCTACCACTAGACCACGGAGGCGGTCGGGAATAACAGTGAGCATTTGATCAGTTGATACAACACAAACCGCAACCGCAGCATTATATATTCACAACTCTTCACGTATCGATTGTCAGTCGCAGCTTCATTATATTCAATCAACCAAATACTCTGCAACCCAGTACCCACAGCATTGCGACACAGTACACTCATCAAAAATCGAGTTTTTAAGCAAAATATTTTCTTCCGCTCCCGTGATAATTTTCTTTGTTGGAGATTTCAGCAGGGACTAATAGAGCCCACTCTTCGGGACTTCCT
This sequence comes from Haliotis cracherodii, assembly GCF_022045235.1. Taxonomy (NCBI): domain Eukaryota; kingdom Metazoa; phylum Mollusca; class Gastropoda; order Lepetellida; family Haliotidae; genus Haliotis; species Haliotis cracherodii. The sequence goes on along the minus strand of NW_027266269.1, from coordinate 30,766,604 downwards.
CGCTAGTTGCTGCCATCTGTCAGACTCTAACTCCTTGCCGACAGCAAGAGGGGGGAATTAATCACACATTTAGATGCAAATCACTCGGATAAAGCGACTTATGAAATATTCATCCCAAGGTCCTAACCCACCAAACCTAATGGGCACTGGAGAACTGGCCCGAGGCTGTGATGGTACTTTCGCGACAACTGATGCAAATTCCTACAAGGTCGTAAACCTGTGTCGGGTTGTGGGCAATTGCGCAATTGTGTATTGATTTTTCGAAACATGTGATAGGAAGAAGTTTATTTGTAAAGACTTTATATTAGATGGAGAGGCAAACTAAACAAGATGAAAGTGAATCTTAACGAAATATGCATGGCTTGAGTTCCTGGGGAAATAAATGTCCTCCTTCCCGCCAATCAGAAATAGAAAATAAATGTTTTAAAATAACAAGGCCGGGGACGTTTTAAACATGCGCCATAACAATGGCAGGGCAGGGTGTGCAAGAAGAAACTGATAGGTGATTGTCGCTTTACCCAGGAACAAAACTGCCGGGAAAAGGAAAGTTTTTGGTGGGTTTGGGTTTGTTGTTTAACGCCGCACTCAGCAATATTCCAGCTATATGACGGCGGTCTGTTGATAATCGAATCTGGACCAGACACTCCAGTGATTAATATCATGAGCATCGATTAACGTAATTGGGATCGATGACATGTATGAACCAAGTCAACGAGCGTGACCACCCGATCCCGTTAGTCGTCTTTTACGACAAGCATAGTCGCCTTTTACGGCAAGTATGGGTTGCTGAAGACCTATTCTACCCTGGAATCTTCACGGGTCAGTGCAAAAAGACGATGTTTAAAGACGTTTAAAAAAATGGTTACCCTGCCTGCCGACCGGCATTTAGGGGATAGAACATGAACAGGTCGCTTCGGAGTATAATGCGTATCGTATCTCTGTGGGAAGTACTATACAACCGGTATAGTACATGCATCCACACACTCAGGTCAGTGCATGAATGGCGCCATATAAAAGTAAGAATCTTGAACGTGACGTAAAATGGCATTTCACCTCACGTCCCAATCTAAAGATTCGTTATCAACCAGCGTCTGGATGGCAAAAAAAGTGTGTTTTTGCTCAACATGTTTGAATTTAAAGTGAAGGGAAACGCGATTCGTTGACACGTGATTTTGAATAGGTTTCTTCAATACGTTACCAAGACGTCAGTTTTAATCAATACCTGAAAAAAATAAAACAACTGAGTTGATCCCTTTCCGCTGTGTCTGGGAAGGATGCTGACAAACCAATAAGCACAATCAATGCGAATCTTCTTCACAGGAGTTTGGTGCGCCCCATGGGACGCAACTCTGCACAGATACTTGCGGTGACCTCGACAATTTGGTCGATGTTTAGGATCAAGTATGTGTGACAAACAAATTAAGTCATTTACTAGGCATGCAAACACGTGGGCGCAAATAGGCCTCCCTAGGGTTTTAATTCATACTACTGCTAAAAACAATATTTTTGTTCCCATGTTTGGAGTAATCACTTAATATTTTTTTCTTTATTTCATTTTATAGTTGTGGTAAAGGAATGAGTAGATTATGAAATGAAAGAGATGGCCAAAGGCCCCTCCTGCCTCAAGAAACAACCCCTCCCCACCCCCACAGACCTGATTTTATATGTTTGAAGCCTACGTTATTTTTAACATATACGTTTCTTTTACCTCTATTAAGAATCTTGCAAATCTATTGCTTGCTCGACGAAACAATACAATTCTATGTGCGCCCCGAAATCTTGTGACTGACACAGACCTCGAATATTGATTCGTCACATGATCAGTATTCACCTGTCACGTGATGAATATTGACTCGTCTTCAAGAAAACAAGGTGGCGCCTGTTACGAAAATTCCACGGTTACTGTGATAAAACAGAGCAGTTTAAAGACTTCATAAAATGTAAAGCGAATTTAGTTGTAACGAAACGACGATTACTCTTGACGAGGCCCTATGCGAAAACAAGCACGCTCCGACCCGACCCCTTTGTCGGTCGGACCACTTCAGGGGCCGGGTCCTTCGGGATATATATCCTTAAGCTCGACGTACGAGGAGATCTATTGGGTGGTCGGACTCTGCGATCAACGTAGCCCGATGGCGTTGGGCGTAGTATCAGTGACTGGATTGTCTGGTCTAAACGCGATTATTTACAGACTGCCGCCACATGGCTGGAATATTGCTGAGTGCGGCGTAAAAATGACAAACAATATATGAGAAAGACGGTTCTCAATTTCACACTGACTAAACCCAGTGTTAAGTCTTTCCTTATATTAAGCATCACATTACTCAGGATAAGATCACTTGCCGTTAAATGCGCCCTTTGGTGCCAGAACGGTGGTTAGCGTCTAAATCACCAATTTGCATGATCATGTACCAGATATTAATGTCGATCGTATGAAATCAGATTCGTGGTTAGGAAAAAACGGTTTGACGGATAAGATCCCGGTGAAATATGACCGCGGTGCACAGATTGTGAATAGCGAATACAAATGATCAGAATAAATCGTTCAGCACACGCGAATCTCCAATTCCGTCATCGCGACATCTCGTGATGGACGAGACTATGGTTACTGTGGCATGTATAACGAGCGGGGGAATGCATCTCGCTCAGTAATTACCATGGTCATCGAAATTTCACCTTGAATTATCATCACAAAACTTCTGTGATGAAGTAGCCTTTTCTGGTGAAGGGCAATACCGGTCAGCAGTAATAGATGTATGCATTCGGCACCACTCGATCCCTTCCGTCACCACTCGAAACTTTCCGTAGCCTTCAAGCAGACTCGCTCGCGATTAATGACGTGCGAAACTCGACAAATCAGTCAGAATGTGCGTTTGACATGCTTGAAATTGGTCGGGGCGGTCAGGTAACCTAGTGGATAGAGCGTTCGATTGTCACGCCGAAGACCCGGGTTTCGATTCCCGACATGGGTACAGTGTGTGAAGCCTATTTCTGGTGTTCCCCCACCGTGATATTGCTGGAATATTGCTAAATGCGGCGTTGGTTGGTTGTTTAACGCCGCACTCAGCAATATTCCAGCTTTATGACGGCGATCTGTAAATAATCTGGAGTCTGGTCCAGACAATCCAGTGATTGATATCATGAGCATCGATCCACGCAATTGGGATCGATGACATGCATCAACCAAGTCAGCGAGCCTGACTACCCGATCCCGTTAGTCACATTTTACGGCAAGCATGGGTTGCTGAAGACCTATTCTACCCCTGAGTCTTCACGGGTCCTAAAAGCGGCGTAAAACCATACTCACTCACTTGAAATTGGTCAAAGAGTGAGTGAGTGAGAAGGAATTTACGCCGCTTTTAGCAATATTCCAGCAATATCACGGCTGGGTGTCACCAGAAATGGGCTTCACACATGTCGTGAATCGAACCCGGGTCTTCGGCTTTGACGACTAGTTTTCCCCACCGCACCTTGGTCAAAGAATCGGTTTCTTTGCCGGTATTTATTATTTAAAAGTATACCAAAGTGATAGTTCATCGTTTCACCATCCTGAAGTGTTTGTAATGTTGCTGGTTGAGAATTCGAAAATGTATTCCAGTCCGCACAAATGATCGTAACGAATATCGTAGGTCATTTTAAAAGTATGGGACGATATGATCGCCTTACCGCCGAGATCGCTTCGTCGAAAAGGCCCTCGGTCATTTTAAGAAGGTTTATCTGTAAACATTTTGTTCAAATTTTATCCACAGTATGGCCTCGAGATGCGGGGTGCACTTAAAATACAATATGCCAGTATGCCAGCGTATTATTAGAAAAATAATTTGTGTTTGTTTGTCTAATATTCATTGTTGTTTTTATTCAAATAAATAACAGTTGATTTTGCTATGTTTCTCGCACATCAAAAAGGGGGTGGGGGCGTTCGCACCCGAGCCCCATTTCTGGATACGCGGAATTTGTTTAACGCTGCACTCAACAGTAATCCAACTCTCTGACGGTGCTCCAGAACTAATCGAACGAATCTGGAAAAGCAACGACCCACCCTGAGGGGCCACTATGACAGCCAGTCAACCACGTCCCTCAGCCTGACTACCAGGTCCAGTTGTTTGTTTGTTTGTTGTTTAACGCCGCACTCTGCAATATTCCAGCTATATGACGGCGGTCTGTAAAATAATCGAGTCTGGACCAGACAATCCAGTGATTGACATCATGAGCATCGATCCGCGCAATTGGGATCGATGACATGTATGAACCAAGTCAGCGAGCCTGACCACCCGATCCGGTTAGTCGCCTTCTCCGGCAAGCATAGGGTGCTGAAGACCTGTTCTACCCCGGAATCTTCACGGGTCAGATCCATTTGGTGCGGGGTCAAATAGGTTGGGGACAAAAATTTCCCTAAGGACTCCCCACGTGGCTTTCATACCAATGCATACACTCCTCTGTCTCAGCTGTAGCAAATGCATGTATTTGCTGTGATTAGTTCAGCATTAATGTACCCCCCGTGGGAATTCTACATGTGGCTTATTATCCTGTTGCAATATAATGAATACAGCTGCCCGCACGATTTCGGCCCATGGGGATTACGGGGTAAAATAGGTCCCCAGCAACCTATGCTTGTCAGAATATTCGACTTACTGGATCGGGTCAGCAAGCGCGGTGACCACAGGGCCTAGCGTCGTTGCTTAACATATTTCAAGATCAATTAATATCACGACTTCGTTGACTGCGTGTCAACGTTCCCGGAAAGGCGTCGTTGTGTATAATATCAATCACTGAATTGTCTTGATCAAGATCCGGTTTCTTTTGATTATTTACAAAATCGGCGTCATATAGCTGGAATAGTTGCAGAGTTCATCGTTGCTCACAAGTGCAATCCCTGGTTTGTAGGATGAAGACTCATCTTTTCATAGCCCGCTGTTATAGCGCTTTGTCACAGATGGGCAATGTCAAACGCCGTTTATATGGTGACTAACGGGATCGGATGGTCAGCCTCGCTGACTTGGTTGATGCATGTCATCGTATCCCAATTGCGTGGATCGATGCTCATGATATTAATTACTGGATTGTCTGGTCCAGACTCGATTATTTACAGACCGCCGTCATTTAGCTCGAATTCTGTTGAGTGAGTCGTTAAACAACAAAGCAAACCAATCGTGATTTCAATCTCTGGATTGTCTGGTCCAGACTCGATTATTAACAGACCGCAGGAATATTGCTGAGTGCGTTGAATTCTGTTGAGCGCGGCGTTAAACAACATAGCAAACCAATCGTGATATCAATCTCTGGATTGTCTGGTCCAGACTCGATTTTTTACAGACCGCAGGAATATTGCTGAGTGCGGCGTAAAACAACAAACAAACAAAACGATCAACCAAGTCACCGACTCTGATCAACTGAACCATATTGTCGCTTCGTAAGACCAGGACGGGGGACCAATTCTAACCCTTAATCCCTACGGGACCCGTGAAGATTTCGGGGTAGAATAGTTCTTCAGCAACGACTGCTTGTCGTAAAAGGTGACCATGCTTGTCGTAAAAGGCGACTAACGGGATCGGGTGGTCAGGCTCGATGACTTGGTTGATGCATGTCATCGATCCCATTTGCGTGGATCGATGCTCATAATATTAATCACTGGATTGACTGGTCCAGACTCGAATATTTACAGACCGCCGTCATATAGCTAGAATATTGCTGAGTGCGGCGTTAAACAAAAACCAAACAAACAAACTTAATCCCTACGGGGATCGGATGTTTAAACGTAGTGGTACCATTTGTATTTCTTGTGATTTATTTTGGCACTGTGACGTTATGATACATATCCAGACCATGTAACCCATCTGTTAACGTTCTGAGATATTCTGTTTGATGAAAACTTCACATCCTTACAGCATGAAAAAAAACATCCCCCAAACCACAAGCACAAACTCATCTCTCGCGTTCCAAACGAGATTTCACGAGAGCCACATCTTCCACGACGTGCAGGCACAGAATCAATGGTTTGTAGCCAATGTAAATTGACATAATGGAGATGGAATGAAGTTTTAATTGACTCGTAGCTGACATCCAAACAGACATGATGCTTTGAGAGGAGCGAGGTGAGAAATCCTGCGCGACGTGGTCAATAATACATCGATTCAGGACACTCTTCAAATCACAGACATTTACAGAAACCCGCTTGAGGAGGATTACATGCCTCCTCCAACCGAAGGTTAGAGTGTGTAAACGACATCCTCGATAGGTAATCACGCAAACTTTAGATGTTCATCCAAAGGCCGATAAGCTGTGTAACATACTCCTGGAGAAACGGTGGACGGACAACAGCATTTTCTATGCATCTAATTACTGTAAAGCATATTTTAACGATTCGATAAGCTCTGCATATATTTTTTGCATTCCTATTGTTGAACTGTGCTTGTTTTCTGCGGAGTCCCAGATGAAGATGTTTGAGTTAAGGAGCTTTCGGAATCACCGGATGTTCATTCTGTAAGACCTCTTGGTACTCGAATTTCAAATGTTTGCAAGATTAAGATTTACTGAATCAATGATTGACAATTGGGAAACGATGACATGCATTTGGTGAAAGTGTTTGTTGTATAACACCGCATTCAGCAATATTCCAGCTATATGACGGCAGTCTGTAAATATTCGACTTTGGACCAAAACGATCCAGTGACGTGCATTTGGGATACGTTGACATACAATCAGCCAAGTCAGTGAGCCTGACCACCCGATCCAGTTAGTCGCCTCTTATGTGAACCATATAGGATGCTCGAGACCGTTATTCTTACTAGAACCCCACAAGAACTCTCTAACAGTGAATTTTTCAATCCCGTTACAGACCCGTGAAGATCCGGGGTAGAATAGGTCTTCAGCAACCCATGCTTGCCGTAAAAGGCGACTATGTTTGTCGTAAGAGGCGACTAACGGGATCCGGTGGTCAGACTCACTGACTTGGTTGATGCATGTCATCGATCCCAATGACGTGGATCGATGCTCATGACACTCCCGTTAAGGGGTGTAACTTTAACGTGTGAGGCAGGAAAGCATGAAGAAGTTTACAAACCTAAGATAAGGTGTTGCTGTTGGCTAGGGGACGAATGCAGATTTCAGGAGACTCAACGGACAGAGATACATTATAGCTATAAATATTTCAGGTAGTGATTGCAAAAACCCATGTCATAGTAACATAATATACTAGGCTACGTCGAGTCGCGTGTCAGCTAATCGCGTTTCTCCTTGCTTGAGAGTATATATAGCGACGTGCATACAAGTGTGTGGGTGTGTTTGTGGCCGGTTTTATAGTGCTAGCCCACTGAGATACCATGCTGCAGTGTAACATGAATACCCCACTCAGACACAGTATACCGACTTCGACCTGACCGGCTCTGTTTAAGTCCCTTAATGCCGAGCGTCAGACAGTGCAACAACAAGTACAATCTTTTAAAGTATTTTGGTATGACGCGGCCGGGGATCGAACCCCGGAACTTCCGCTCTCCGGGCGGACACTCTACCACTAGACCACTAAAGGGGAACATGGGGTGATCCAGAAGTATAAGGCGCCGCCATTCCCTCTGCATACCTCTGTCCCTGTGGCATTACCAGAACCTACGATCGGGGAATAGAGTAGCATCTTTGGAGATGACCCGACCACCGACCACCGCGTTCGAACCACCGCACTCTGGGAAGACGCTCTATCCACTACTCTACGGAGACGGTCTCCAAACAAATGGATAGCGAATACGGAGAGCTTTGATTTTATTCTACACGGAATAACGCAAGATTAACAACAGTGGGTGGTTTAACATCATGTGACATACTTCACTCCAGGCCAGGTAAGTAGTTCTTGCATTCAATTATGATTTGTAGGTTTTTTTTGTATTTGGCGTACCGTACTTTCAAACCCTGGTGAAACTGTGTAAATGTCACACCTAATCAATAAACCTTGGGAATCCAAAAGTATGTGCATGCTGCGTTGAGAATGTATTTCTCTAAAAAAAAAGCCAACACTGCTTGAACGGAAGAATTTTTTGCGCTAATAATCTCAGTGAATTCACCGCTCTTAACTTTTAGAGGGACACAAGAGACAAAAATTAAATGATTTCTTGGTGTTGTTTTGAAGGAGGAAAATGTAAAGGTCATTTTGTGTTGTTAAATGGAAAGAGATGTGTTTATTCTGGAATGCTGCCTTTTCGATATTCTGGAATATATCGTGGACGAATTGTTTGAACGGTATTGCGGTTATATCCCTGCTTGTTAGCTTTTTAGGCGAAACGTTAAATGAGTGAGTGAGGTCGGTTTACCGCCGCTTCGAACAGGATTTCATTACTAAACTGACGGGAATATAAACTGGTTGGTTGGTTTGTCTAACGCCGCGCTCAGCAATATTCCAGCTATATGACGGCGGTCTGTATAAATAATCGAGTCTGGACCAGACAATCCAGTAATTAATATCATGAGCATCGATCCACGCTTCAACTCATGTTTGATCATGGCTAAAATGAAATAAACTAGATATGGGTTATTCAATTTATTAGATTTGTTTGTTGTTTAACGCCGCACTCGGCTATTTAATATTCCAGCTATATGACGGCGGTCTGTGTAATAGTCGAGTCAGGACCACACAATCCAGTGATTGACATCACGAGCATCGATCTAGGCAATTGACATACGATCACATGCATCAACCAAGTCAGCGAGCCTGACCACCCGAACCCGTTAGTCGTCTCTTAGGCAAACATGGGTTGTCGAAGACCCATTCTAACCCGTAATCTTTACGGGACATGGTCATCCGAATTTGATTTTATACGGTATCATTGTTGTCGGGTAAATATCCTACTCCTTTTCGCAGTCGGGTCTTGCCTGTTGCGGGGCGGCGGGGTAGCTTAGTGGATAAACGTTTCCTCGTCACTCTGGTTTTTTTCCTCATAAAACAACAAACAAAACAGTGTCTGAAACCCATTTCTGGTGTCCCCCGCCCAGATAATGCTGGAATATTGCTAAAAGCGGAGTGAGAAAACAACATACTACTACAATTTGACTCTCGGACAGTTTTGTGGCTAGGTTGGCTGACTATCGCCTCCATGATGCCGCCTGGCCATTGCTGTTGTCCCATATTCATTTCATTGTGAACTCCGAATAAAGCGTTGTGGACCTTCTGATGGACTCATGTGTTTGAAGGGAGGGAACGCCAACACAACAGCCCGGCATACTAGTTACGTTTAGGACGTTAACGGTTTGACATTTTTGGTCAAATCCAATTTTCAAGGGCCCGTGAAGATCCGGGGTAGAATAGGTCTTTAGCAACCAATGCTAAACGGGATCCGGTGGTCAGGCTCGCTGACTTGGTTGATGCATGTCATCGATCCCAATTGCGTGGATCGATGCTCATGTTGTCAAGCACTGGACTGTCTGATCTAGACTCGATTATTTACAGACCGCCGTCATATAGCTGGAATATTGCTGAGTGCGGCGTTAAACAACGAACAAACAATTTTCAAGTGTATACTTTATTTTGCCCGGCAGTGTTTCACGGCGTGTCTGTTTGATTTGGGATACATACCTGCTAGTTGCCATAGCGATGAGGTGCTTTCCACAAGGTGAGATAATCTCGGCCAGGGATACACAGGCTGAGTTGTGTTTTACGCCGTTTTCAGTAATGTTATTGCAATGTCACGGTGGGGGGCACCAGAAATTGGCTTCACACATTGTACCCGATTGGGGAATCAAACCCGGACCTACTACGTGACATGCCAGGCTTCAAACCTTCCCGAGAAATGTGTGTGTGTGTGTGTGTGTGTGGGGGGGGGGGGGGGGGGGGTGGGGGGGTGGGGGGGGGGAGGGAGGGTTGGTAGTGACACGATGATACATAATCTGGTCACACATTGTAATCACACGTCTTTCAAGGTATATTTATTTCTTCCACGTTTTTAATAGTAGTACATGTGTTATTTTACTGTTTGGCTAAATTTGTCACTTATCGTCAACAACTGAAGGGATGATGTAAATCCGACTGGGGTCCATGCAGGTAGCAAAAGTACTGTTAGTCCCCATGGTCCCCAGCGCGGTGATCAACCTTCAGTTGGTGGCGATCTATAGCCTGTTTTTATAATGTGTTGTTAAATGATTAGTTAGTTCTCTAGTTTTACTTGTTCTCAAACTAGTTTTACGAAATTCTGTGATGTCAGCAGAATTTTATACAGTTTGATATATATTGTTCACATCAAATTTTGTTTCGTCACGATATGGCTGAAATATTGCCGATGTGACGTTAAACTTTAACTCACTCACTCACTCATTGTAATCCTCCAATCATCAGTTGGCGAATTTCCCGACAAGAATGAGGACCGGTCATTTTTTAATAAAGTATCGTTAGAAGGACGTTATAAACGTTTCCAATTTATTGTATTGCCTACCTTTGAGTCACAAGCGACATCACATCCAAAGTTATGCGGTTAACAGCTAACGCCGTACCACTTCACTTTGTTTTCATAAGCACGTTCGTATTCACAGCACACCGCGCAAACGCACCTCAAAATGCCATCCGATTTCATTACAAATCGTGCCTTCTTGGAAACAAAGCTAATATCAATTTTCGTGTGTCACTTGGCTTAACCAGTGACAGACAGCATGAATAGAACAAGACCAAGACAAAAACATGTTCCACAATCGCGACTTTCCTCCTCCAAATATTACTAATCATCACATTTCTAACACGGCTGGACGTCGGCTTTCGGTGGCTGTTTGCCAAACGTGATATGTCGGTCTCTAACGCATTCAAACCCACGCTTCCCAAATCAACCGAAATCGGATTTGTTTAGATATTCCTAGGTTAGGCTTATTAAAACAAATTTTCTTTTTCTCATGGACAGCCCGTCCCTAATCTTAGTTTCCTATTGTTTAAGTACTGTTGGGAACCGATTCTTCAACTCAAAATTCGTTTTCTTTTAATTCCGACTTTTTCATATCGAACCGCAGGTGGCGTGGCCAAACAGATCACGTGATACATTAGATCACCTGATCAACCGATGCTGGTCGTCAAACGGGATCGGGTGGTCAGGCTCGCTGACTTAGTCGATGTATGTCATCGATCCCAATTGCGTGGAATGATGCTCATCATATCAATCACTGGATTGCCTGGTCCAGACTCGATTACCGCCGCTGGAGTATTGCTAAGTGCGGCGTGAAACAACAAACCAACAACAACAATTTCAGTCGAAACAAAAATATGTTTAAACCATTTTAACTTAACATGCATACATTAAACATCTTCACCTGAACTGAACATTGATAAGAATATGTACAATTTTACATTTTAAACCTTATAACCTTACATACATAAATAAGTTGATGAGTGGTTCTCCTTTCTCCTTTTGCCTGGTACCGGGAGCGTCAACGAACCGTGACTGAGCCCTTACCGTTCCCGGGAACTCAAAGAGGAGTTTTTCTCCTAAATGTCATATTTGGAGCTCCCGGGCCGACACGCATTTAGCCAAGTACACCAAAAATTATTAGGGTCTATCGGATGACCGGCAGTGTCAGGATTTGAACCGGTCCGTCAGACATGTTCTATATCGCTGTAGGGAGCTTATGAATGCGATATGTGACACACTTTTGGCAGCACGTACACAGATACAAATTAGAATTCATCCCGTCAACCCAGAGAATAATCTGTCTCGAATATATGCAGAAACAGATCCCAGAGGGAGTGAGTGAGTATGGTTTTACGCCTCTTGTAGCAATACTCCATTAATATCACGGCGGGGGACACCGGAAAATGGGCTTCACACACTGTACCCGGAGTATAATTATCCAGATCGTCTAATTTCCTTAACCAATTAATACCCACATTGTCTAATTACTGGTCAGCCCAGATTGCTCATGATGTCAATCACTGGATTGCCTGGTCCAGACTCGACTATTTATACAGACCGCCGTCATATAGCTGGAATATTGCTGAGTGTGGCGTTAAACAACAAAGGAACGACCGTGTTAGTAAATCATCAATGGCTCTCAAGACTGTTGATTCAGGTCGGAAGTGGCACCCAACAACCTAAGCTGGTCGTAAGCAAAGGCTCAAAGATAATTTACAGCAATTCTGGAATGCTTCTGTAAACTGCCAATGCCAAAATGTGATCTTTATAAGCATTTTAAATCCATGTTAAATGTTGAAAGGTACTTGTCATGTCCACTCCCTACCCATTTAAGAATTGTTTTTTCCTAAATTCAGATGTTCAAATTTTGAAATAGCTTTAGAAACTGGCAGATACAGTAAAACAGACCGTTCACTCAGATTATGTAACTACTGTTGTAGTAAGGGAGTTAATGTCATTGAGGATGAATTCCATGTTCTCTTTAATTATAATTTATATTCTGCCCAAAGACAAAAGTACCTTGTTAATCTTCCTATGCCTACTCATTACAGTAATTCTCATGTAATAAATATTCTTAGTAATTATAATGAGCAAACATTATTTCTAGTTCGTAAATTCTTATATTATGCTCACAAAATAATTTAATGATAAATTCTGTGCCCTGTAAATGTCATGCTCACATGTCTGTATTTTGGGCCATTGGCCTTTTACTGAATAAACATGTCTGTCGTAAGATGGCCATGCTCGTCGACTTTGTAACTTGCGTGTCATCGTACCCCGATCTTTTTTCATAATATCAACCACTGCATGGACTCAATTATCTACAGGCTGCTGTCGTGTAGCTCACACATATATAGCCTCCAAACGTTATCTGGAAGCCTGATTACGACCGGCATCGTGTCTACATCAGACAAACCTGACCTTTAGGATAGAGGTGAGCCGAGATGGAAGGAATATCTCAACGTTCATCGCCAGTTTTTCAGTCGCCATGTCAAACCAAAGTAATTTTCTTGGAAATCAATCCTTTTTCCCCGCTTCCAAAAATACAGTATCCGCAACTTAAACCAGTTTTAATCAAATGGCCATGTGTTGATAGGGACAGGTACCTGATCGACCCAGACTGTGACATGATGGCCTATTTCACAGGCGTGGCATTGCCCACGTGTGCGTCACATAGGTAGTACTTGGCTAATGAAAGATCAGCTATGGGTATCTACATTCGCGCACGAACTAATCGGATAAAAGGTTTTCCAACTTAATAATTACATCAAGAGTGAATTGGCTTGAGGGACCCACCTTCTGCCGGAGGTTCGGAAGCTTTTTTGGACAGATTTTCTTTTCGCCTTTTACGCCCAATGGAATATATTTCGCGGATAATCGAGACATATTTTTTCTGTCGTTGACGTTTTACTTTACCAGGCTACTGATGGTAAATTTGAAAGCCTATGGTGTAAGCAAGATGTGTCCGTTACGTGGGACACCCCAACAGCTGCTTCAAGACAAGCTATTCTTTACTTTGGAATGAGCTTGGCACAAGTATTTTTTATCGAAAACACATATCTTTTAGGAACATTCCTCGTAAACGCTAACGACTCTAGTGTGAGTGATTTATGGAGTGATGTTTGATAAAAACGTATTTGTTGGCTGGGAAAGCTGGTTGTACGGAAGCCTTTTAGGGCCATTAGGTTTTTTATTTTTTTCGATACTGTCTTGAAATTTCAAGATAGTATCGAAAAAAATTAAAAAACAAATGGCTCTAAAAGGCTTCCGTAGGATCTTGAAATTTCAAGATTATTCACTTCAGGCGTATTTTTACATTTTAGGATGTTAACTTATTATCTTGAAATTTCAACTTTGTATTTTGAAATTTCAACTTAGTATCTTGAAATTTCAACTTAATATCTTGAAATTTCAACTTTGTATTTTGAAATTTCAACTTAGTATCTTGAAATTTCAAGATAGTATCGCAAAAAATAAAAAAATAAAATGGCCTTTAAAGGCTTCCGTAGGATCTTGAAATTTCAAGATTATTCACTTCAAACGTATTTTTACATCTTAGGATGTTAACTTATTATCTTGAAATTTCAACTTTCTATCATGAAATTTCAAGATACATGTAGTAACTTGAAATTTCAACTTCTGTATATTGAAATTTCAAGATAGTGTCTTGAAATTTCAACTTATGTTGAAATTTCAAGATAGTATCGAACATTTTTTTAAAAAACAAATGGCTCTAAAAGGCGTCCGTATAGTTGTCCTGAAACCTGACAGTTTATGAAAATACAATAATACAGCTCCTGCTTATAAGATCTATAAGTATTGAAAAATGTTAAGTCTCAAAGAGACATAAACACACTCATACCCTTTCAGAATTGTCGCTATATAAGTGCAATAATCTTGGACGCGACGTTAAACCCCATTTCACCTCACCTCAACACAGAAATAGTTAGTGAATATATTTTTACGACGATGTAATCAAACTCCAAGCAATAAAATTGAGGCCTGTAATAACCAAGTCTGGACCGGAAAAAACATCACTCGTCAACACGTTCATCACTTGTCATAAATAACCGGTTCGGGGAAACTCGTGCTGTAAATAAACCCAACCGCCGACCTTCCACAACTTGATTTATTACAGAATTATTTTTATCGACGTGAAAATTGCCAACTCAGTCATCCCTGTCGCGGAGACCATTTCTCCCAGCTTCTTCCCCGTGTACCAGTCTTGGATAACATCCATGATTGGTGAGTAACGATCTCCGAGTATCGTTATCCCATGCTTGCCACAGCCGACGGAGCGACTTGCACTGGCTATACGTGAGGTTGAGGAATGGGCACCGTTGGATAGATATGGCACAAGACAGGATCTGACATGCGTTATATCGGGATAAGCCCACTACTCCATCAGACAAACTTCGCTCTTTCTGACATGAGTGCATTTCAACGCCTTATTTAACATTGTATCAGATATATCAAGGCGTATCAGCTTGATGCTGGAGGAAATTCGAGTTGTAGGCACTGGGAGCTGTGTGTGTTGGGGGGTGGGGTGGGGTTGTCTGCAAACCAGATATTTTTAAAGCTATGAGACTAAATATGTTTTGTTAAAAAGCACATTACAAGAATGTATTTTGTTTGTGGCAGATCTTTTTTTCTCCAGTCTGAAGCATAATTATGTTTGTCTGGGGCTGGTTATTTTTCGATAAAGTCCCAGCCCTTGTGGTATAAAAGAGCGAATCTAGTACTTGAACCTTGATCAAGATATCAAGTTTGTCAATATTGCAGCTGTATGATGGCAGCGTGAAACTGATCGAGTCTGGACCAGACAATCCAGTGATTGATATTGCGAACAACGATCCACGCCGTATGGGGGGGTACGATAGTCACCGAGCATGACCATTCCATTTGCCCCCCCCCCCCCCCCCCCCTCTCTTACAACCAGCATACATTGCTGGAGACCAATCCTCACCAGGGGTTTCTATGAAATTGAATACGCAATTTCTCAACTGTAGCCAATGCTGTGATTACCATTAATGTATATACCAAGGGGAATTTCTACATGAGGCTTATTGCATTCACACAATCCCCAGTCAATGTGTTGAATACATTACCCATTGAACAAACGATATTGAAACCGTTTCTCGATCTTACTACTGTATATCTTTCAGGAAATATGTATAAAATGCATAATTATGCGTAAAATTCCTGAAAATGTCAGTATGTGTAATGTCTTATTCACTCAGCAAATATGTAATTTCCCAAAAGTTGAAGGTGAAAATTATTCATAATTTCTTAAATCATTTTAAAGGACTAAGAAGATGGTGCATTGGCAATCCTGGCTTAATCTTGTGTCGGTGCGTCTCAGACCGTCTGTGGGCGTCTATCATGCACTTGTAGAACTTTCGCGGGTGGTCAGGCTCGCTGACTTGGTTGATGCATCTCATCGATCCCAATTGTGTGGATCGATGCTCATGATGTCAATCACTGGATTGTCTTATCCAGACTCGATTATTTACAGACCGCCGTCATATAGCTGGAATGTTGCTGAGTGCGGCGTTAAACAACAAACCAACCAATGTAGACCTTTTAAGTAGTACTTCGGGACATATGTATTATTTTGACCATCAATTTCAAGGTAAATGTATAATTCCTAAAATATATATTTACTTAGTGAATCAGATATTACGCATATTTCCTGATTATACATTTTTCCTGTAAATATCTACGTCTCAAACGGTCATTGTCTCATTTACCAATATTCCCGCAATATTAAGATGAGGACATACCAGCGATACCTTGCTCCAATGTGAGTAATCGAACCCGGTCCATCGGCGTGACGTGTGAACGTTTTTACGTCTAGATTACCTCATCGCCCCATACGGTACTAAAAGAATTACTATTACCTATACAAAATTAAGTTACACTGATAGTTATCTGATTTGAAATTATTTAAACAATGATTTTAACTGTCTGTACTTCGCATAAATTGTCTCAATGACATTCCTCGTTATAAATTCAACAATAACTGAGTGGGGATTTACGGCAAGATTTTCGAGGTATGTATGTTGGCCCGGTGTTTGTCCCAAATCACAATCCTGTTTTGTGGACATTCATTAAATATAAAATGGAGAGTTTGGGAAATCGATTTTTTTCTAAATTCCACTCCCCTACTAATTTTATTTCACATTGGATCCGGGGTAAAACACCTCCTCAGCAACCCATGCTTGCCGTAAAAAGCGACCATTCTTGTCGTAAGAGGCGACTAACGGGATCGAGTGGTCAGGCTCGCTGACTTGGTTGATACATGTCATCGTTTCCCAAATGCGTGGATCGATGCTCATTATATTAATCACTGGATTGTCTGGTCCAGGCTCGATTATTTACAGACTGCCGTCATATAGCTGAAATATTTCTGAGTTCGGCGTTAAACAACAAACCAACCAACCAATGACATTGAAAAGTGGTCTTTATACAGGATGACGTCACAATGAGTACATCAATCCCACTGTGCACTCATCCACAGGTACAACAGTCCCTTTGAACATATGTTAATTACCTGTATGTAAATCATATATCTCACCCGAGTGCCTTTTGATATCAGATCCATCATAATCACGGATGTCAACTGTGTTTGTTTGTTTGTTTGTTTGTTGTTTAACGCCGCACCCAGCAATATTAAAACTATATGACGGCGGTCTGTAAATAATCGAGTCTGGACCAAACAATCCAGTGATTGATATCATGAGCATCGATCCACGCAATTGGGATCGATGACATGCATCAACCAAGTCAGCGAGCCTGACCACCCGATCCCGTTAGTCGCATTTTACGACAAGCATAGTCGCCCTTAACGGCAAGCGTGGGTTGCTGAAGACCTGTTCTACCCCGGATCTTCACGGGTCGAAGATGTCAACAGTGACAAATTGGTGAATGTAACTTACTTTATGCTGTGTCGTCGGGCCGCCAATACATTTTCCACTGTCCCCAGTATCACACATGAACAGTCAGCGTTTTCCCGTCGTGTCATCGGTAAGCCTTACACGTGCATCTTTTACTTCATCTGAATTATAATTGCCGTGCTGCGGAGGAATGTTTGGACATCTGCCCAACATGCTCGATAATGACATGAATAATCATGTATAAAAAAGGTTGCAACATTCACAGCCTCAGTAAAGCTTTCAAAACGTTTTATGGTAGACATGTGGACGACATTTCCAAATTTGACGTATCAGTGGCAAAAATGATGTCCGATTTTTTATTATTTTGACTTGTACCATATGTTCCCGTGTTTTTTCAGGTGAACATTGACCTGCCTTTGCATGTGTTTGTGACGGTTGCCACCGGTAGGAAGCTCACTTTTTTGCGAACACTTGGTATCATTATTTTTTTTATGGTGATTCACAACACATGCTCATGATAAAGTCGGAATCGTTATCAGGTTTGTTGTTACATAAAAATGTACATTATTCATCTAATTCGTCAAGCAGAAACAAAACCAATCGTCAAATTGAAGCATCAAAAAGACGCAATGACCTGTCACTACCCCACATGCATGCCCCTTTTTGCACACAACAATTATTAGGACATGGAAAAATAGACTCATATGGCTACCCTTACTCGGGCAGGACTGTTCTTTGCTATAAGGAGGCAGAATGAGTGAGTGTGTGACGCAGCTGTCGGCTATAAGGAGGCAGAATGAGTGAGTGTGTGTCGCAGCTATCTGCTATAAGGAGGAGGCAGAATGAGTGAGTGTGTGTCACAGCTGTCTGCTATAAAGAGGAGGCACAATGAGTGAGTGTGTGTCACAGCTGTCGGCTATAAGGAGGAGGCAGAATGAGTGAGTGTGTGTTGCAGCTGTCAGCTATAAGGAGGCAGAATGAGTGTGTGTGTGTGTGTCGCAGCTGTCGGCTATAAGGAGGAGGCAGAATGAGTGAGTGTGTCGCAGCTGTCGACTATAAGGAGGCAGAATGCGTGAGTGTGTGTCGCAGCTATCGGCTATAAGGAGGAGGCAGAATGAGTGAGTGTGTGTCACAGCTGTCTGCTATAAGGAGGAGGCAGAATGAGTGAGTGTGTGTTGCAGCTGTCGGCTATAAGGAGGAGGCAGAATGAGTGTGTGTGTTGCAGCTGTCGGCTATAAGGAGGAGGCAGAATGAGTGTGTGTGTGTGTCGCAGCTGTCGGAAATAAGGAGGAGGCAGAATGAGTGTGTGTGTTGCAGCTGTCAGCTATAAGGAGGCAGAATGAGTGTGTGTGTGTGTCGCAGCTGTCGGCTATAAGGAGGAGGCAGAATGAGTGAGTGTGTGTCGCAGCTGTCGACTATAAGGAGGCAGAATGTGTGAGTGTGTGTCGCAGCTGTCGGCTATAAGGAGGAGGCAGAATGAGTGAGTGTGTGTCGCAGCTGTCGGCAATAAGGAGGCAGAATGAGTAAGTGTGTTTCGCAGCTGTCGGCTATTAGGAGGCAGAATGAGTGAGTGTGTTTCGCAGCTGTCGGCTATTAGGAGGCAGAATGAGTGAGTGTGTGTCGCAGCTGTCGGCTATAAGGAGGAGGCAGAATGAGTGAGTGTGTGTCGCAGCTGTCGGCTATAAAGAGGAGGCAGAATGAGTGAGTGTGTGTCGCTGCTATCGGCTAAAAGGAGGCAGAATGAGTGAGTGTGTTTCGCAGCTGTCGGCTATAAAGAGGAGGCAGAATGAGTGAGTGTGTGTCGCTGCTTTCGGCTAAAAGGAGGCAGAATGAGTGAGTGGGCGTCGGAATACGTGCGTGAGTGAGTGAGTGAGTTGGATGTACAGTCGCTTTGGACAGTACTGCAGTCATAGCATGGCAACATGATCAGAGTAAAGCTTATTTAAAGGTTCAAAATAGAAGATTAAATGTTTTACGGTTATCAGCGCCTCGCTTTAAATCCTGGGCGTCAATCATTTTTTAGCAAAACAAATGGGATGATGGCTCGCTAAACAAGGTTGCCCCATCCTTTCAAATACAAAACCCAATATGTCGTGACATATATAGCCAGTTCCCCTAAATCAACAACCAACACATCAACACATTCATAACACCTCATAACCCCTCCCACACACCCCACACACACCCACCCACCACCAATTTGCTGTTCCAAAGTTATGTCATAAATCTATCGCTGGTATGTCCTCATCTTGATATATCGGGAATATTTGTAAATAAGACAATGACCCTTTGAGACGTAGATATTTACAGGAAAAATTTATAATCAGGAAATATGCGTAATATCCGATTCAATTAGTAAATATGTATTTCAGGAGTTATACTTTTCCCTTGAAATTGATGCTGAAAAAAATACATATGTCCTGACGTACTACTTAAAGGTTCTACATTGGCTGGTCAGCAATAGTCCAGCTATATGACAGCGGTCTTTAAATGATCAGCAAGTCTGAACCTATCATATCTTATAATCCAAGTCAATTTCTAGAATCATTTTGAAGACTTACCTTCTCCGTCAACCTGGAACCAAATCCAATTCGCAAGAGATGGAGACACTAGTTTGGAACACTATACAAGTCCGTTGTCATGACAACGACATCCACAAAGCTACTGTGACAATACTTTCACTCCGAACACGTGTGCCATGTATCCACGTTAATTCCAGTCATGTTAACAGAATGAGTATCGGCAAGTATATCAACAGAACATCTATATTTACGATAAATAGTCTATCGATCCCAAACCACTAACGACAATTAGTTTCACTCGTCAGACATACGCTCTTAAACCATAGTCAGGAATGGTCTAATGAAAAATGTACGACAGTCATGACGATCAAGCTAATTGTGTATTACCCGTAGTATTTACGGTGCAGGAGGATGAAGATAGTTATCCATTGTCAAGCCGTTAAAAACTGCGCAAATATATTCAGTTTACTGAAGTCTCCTGTTTTATTTGCAATGAAAGTTTTGAGTCGTGTCAATGTCAATCGATTTCAAACAATGGAGACTAACGGTTCGAGACGCTTAAAAAATACACGTAGAGACATTGTGTTTATTTCTTTGTTTGTTTGTTTGTTGTTTAACGCCGCACTCAGTATCATTCCAGCTATGTGACGGCGGTCTGAAAATAATCAAGTCTAGATCAGACAGTCCAGTGCTTGACAACATGAGCATCGATCGACGCAATTGGGATCGATGACATGCATCAACCAAGTCAGCGAGCCTCAGTATTATTCCAGCTATGTGACGGCGGTC
The DNA here is from genome assembly GCF_022045235.1 of Haliotis cracherodii. Taxonomy (NCBI): domain Eukaryota; kingdom Metazoa; phylum Mollusca; class Gastropoda; order Lepetellida; family Haliotidae; genus Haliotis; species Haliotis cracherodii. Next base: position 30,746,030 of record NW_027266269.1, on the reverse strand, counting down.
TGAAAATAATCGACAAGACAATCCTGTGATTGACATCATGAGCATCGATCCACGAAATAGGGATACGATGACCTTCCGATCCCGTTAGTCGCCTCTTACGACAAGCATGCGTTGCTAAAGACCTATACTACCCCGGATCTAGAAACATTGAGAGTGAAGTGAAGTGAGGTGAAATATTAATGCCGAGCGCCAGACATGGTAACAACAAGTAACGTCTTATCTTTTAACGTCTTTTGGTATGACGCGGCCCGGGATCGAACCCTGGACCTTCCGCTCTCCGGGCGGACGCTCTACCACTAGACCACGGAGGCGGTCACTGATAGTGAAGTGTGTTTGTTCTTGTTTGTTCATGTGACGATGTTCCGTGGGGATTCTGGGTAAGAATATAGGTACCCAGCAACAAATGCTGGTCGACCTATTGGATCGCCTGTCAGGTTTGGTGTATTGGTTGATTGCATGTCATGATAGCGATGATTGTTCAGAATATCAATCACTGGATTGTCTGGTCCAAATTCCATGATTTACAGGCCGCCGTCACATAGCTGAAATACTGCTAAGAGTTGCGTTAAACAACAAACAAACCAAAATTCATGTGACACCTTCACATGCCAGTTAAAATCAATATGTATGTCCCCGAAGTATTGATACACCACATGCCAAGACGAATCCATGGGCCACATATCAGAGGTTTCGAAAATAGGGTGCGTAAGTCCCACTTCCTTTAAAGTATGTTTCATTCTCCTGGATTTTAATCGTAGAGTACTTGTTGTTTTTAAAATACTTTGGCTTCAAATGTCTAACAATCACCAGTAGCCAGAGGAATGGCGTAAATCCTGCTGGGGTATTATGCAGGAAGCAGATGTACCGTAAGTCCCCATGGTCCCTTGTATGGTGACCTAACTTTGGTTGCTGGTGATCTCTAGCCCAACTTTATAATGTATTGTTGAGAATAGTCACATTGTTTATGGTAACATGCTAGTTTTAAATCTATATCTGTGATAGTCTAGTGATTTTACTGTCCTTTGTCGACAGATTTTTATAGTCCATATTTATATGTTATTTCTGTACAACTTGATTTAGTCACGATGTGGCTGAAATACTGCCGACGTGACACTCACTCGAAAATAAAATACCATTTTGCGGAGACGTTGTATACAAATGGGTTCCAGAATTAAAACGGGATGTGTTATTTTTCCTTAAGTTTTGTTTTGTTTGTTGTTTAACGCCGCACTCAGCAATATTCATATATGACGGCGGTCTGTAAATAATCGACAATCCAGTGATTGACATCATAAGCACTGACATCGGCAATGAAATATGATCTTGAACTGACAAAAATCGTGAAGGGATTAAGGAGCACTTGCGTATGGAGTTACCATCCCCCCCCCCCCCCCCCCCCAACACACACACAAACATATTTTTTTTATCGGACACATACTTTTGAAGTACTCTCTTATGTCAACCTACAGCAAAATAAACATTTACCGCCCATTTCTATTGTAAAACATCCTTTCTAACAAAACATATTTACCGATAACCTTACATTACCATGGCGCAGTAAAAAGATGTGTGATGCATTCTGCTAATTAGTTTCAATATTGATTTGGCAGGCGAGTTGTCCTTTTTATTAACACGCACTATTAGAGATTCAGTTGTCTCATGGCAAGCAAAAGGACGGTGCGGTTTCCAACGGCGCTAATACAAACTTGCAACCAGAATGCGCACTTCACGGCAGATGACCTTTGCTACGCATGCACAAATCTGTACCGGAACGGACTTTTTTCGCATTGACGCTGTCAACCCGTTCTATGATTTGACAAAAAGAAAATGTAACTTTTATTTCCGGAACCATTTTTCATCAATCCGTAAATAACACTTTAACAGATTATTTATGATCAAAATAAAAGTTAATACATTCAGTGGGCTGCGCACCGAACACTCCTTGGGAGCTCCGTGCGTAGGAATATGTTCTGGACGTGATCGGTAGCATTTGTGACCAACTCGTGTTATTCCGGGACAAGCCGAATAGCGACTCGTGCCCCTCTCATGGCCGTTTTTGCGACCGGGTTCCGTCTTAGCGCAAACGGGCATACCTAAAACAATTGTCAACTCGTTGCGTAATGGTTCACATATATTTCCCCATATATTATATATATTTCAGATGCAATTAAAAGGCCATCGGACATGCGGAATTATACAGTATGATTGAACACATTTAACTGTGCCTTTGGTATATTGTTAGAAGCAAGACATATGTTAAATCAAAAAATATTTCTGAGGAATTCTTTGACGAAGAACTTGAAATCATATATACGCGCATTCTGATTGGTTTGTCGTATTTTCGCACATAACATTCATCGATAGGGGGACGAGTCTTCTTGCAGGCTACGGAAATGGGCGAGTGGTGACGAATGCGAACACTCCTTTGGAACTCCGGGCGTAGGAATATGTTCTGGACGTGATCGGCAGTCATGACAGGTCACAAGCGGAACTTGGTTTTGGGGTTGCAGTGAACGCAACCTAGCGGTATCCAGAGGCACACCTCGCCAAAATGTGCTAAAATGTATCAACATCGTACCCCGAGATTCATCTATCAGATGAAGGCTAGGCCTGCTTTATCAAAATAGATACAAGGCATAAACTTAAACCTATTATATCTGGGGATTCGCGCCTCAAGTTGCAACAGTGTGCAATGAGTCGATAGCGCACCCGACACTCACCGTGACGCCTATATATACTCTCTGTTAATGATTAGATTACACGGACTGTCAGGACTTTCTTAATAAATTAATGATCGTATAGCAAGAGCAGGTTGGAATTCCCTGTAGGCACACCTGTGCAGCTAATTAGTCGTGCGACGTGAAGCACTCCCCACACCTGGTGTATATCTATTAATTAAGGTAATGGTTGGTTGGTTGGTTGGTTGTTTAACGCCGCACTCAGCAATATTCCAGCTATATGACGGCGGTCTGTTAATAATCGAGTCTGGACCAGACAATCCAGTGTTTAATATCACGAGCATCGATTGAACCTAAGGTGGGATGGTTTTTTTCTTTTCATTTCTTTGTGTGTGTGTGTTTGTGTGTGTGTGCGTGCGTGCGTGTGTGCGTGCGTGTGTGCGTGTGTGTGTTGGAGGGGGGGGGGGGGGGGGATGCTGGGGAGGGAGTGTTTTTATTTCATTCTAGTTTTGGTGTTGGGAGATATTTTCAGGGCTTCCAATGAATATTTACTCTGCGTGTGTAAAACATAAGGCAAATTTATTTACGTTCGTTATTTTATTATTACTCTGATTTTAAAACTCGCTCACTTTAAATCTAATTGGGTTCGATTGCCCAAACTGATACAATAACCCTTTTCAAGTGTACCCCGTCTTCCTAGAATACTGCTAAAAGCAGCCTAATACTCAGAATTCAATATTTTAAACTCATTTTTTAGATTTACTACGGCAAGCCGATGCAAGCGGCCCCCTGCATCTGACTTGCATTTCACAATGTATTATGTATGACTTGAGCTGATAGGCAGCGGTGTAAAACGCAGCAACCAATTACTTTAAAAGTCTGAGGCCGGTATCAAAAGCTGACACGGATATCAATACTAATAGCAATATGCATCCACGTCACAGGTCACGTCGTAAACATCGTCGTAAGTCACGGGAAGGTTGCAGCTGCTGCATGGGAATAACGCGGGCACTTTAGTGGGATTATTGGATTATCGTCGAACGCTGGGATTAATTATACATGGATGCAACATGTCGCCCACATCTTACACGTCACCCACCAACAGTATTTATTTTATTCGAACTCTTAAAAGCATCTTACTTGTTAATGAAATTACCAACTAGCAACCACTTAACTGTTGACAAAAGACTTTCCAAATTTACAATTGCCGGACAGAATGTCGGAAATTCTTCTATTTTAGATGAGTATTACTTTTAAACATGCCAGGTTTAATTGCAGAATGAATGAGTTTCTGTGTAAATGTTTTCACGACCAAACTTCCACAAGATGAACCGAATACACAATAGTGAAAAAAAATCGGACAAAGTAGATATAACATCATAACGACGTTTCGGTATAAATCTTGATGTACTGTTGTCAGGCTTGGTTGGTTGGTTGGTTTGTTGTTTAACGCCGCACTCAGCAATATTCCAGCTATATGACGGCGGTCTGGAGAATAGGTCTTCAGCAACCCATGCTTGCCGTAAAAGGCCACTATGCTTGTCGAAAAAGGCGATAAACGGGATTGGGTGGTCAGGCTCGCTGAGGTGGTTGATGCATGTCATCGTATCCCAATTGCGTGGATCGATGCTCATGTTCTCAATGACAGGATTGTCTGGTCCAGACTCGATTATTTACAGACCGCCGTCAGCTGGAATATTGCTGTAGGGTAAAGGGGAGCGGGGGCGTTTTATTATATTTGAACATGACAAAGAGTGCGGCGTAAAACAACAAACAAACAAACAATTTCGGTTATTGTACTGATACAGTACTCTTTTCTAACACAATTGCAATGGTATATACACTGCCGGGCAAAAGAAGGTATACACTTGAAATCTGGAATTCCGATTCCTTGAACCACTATTAAAAATAAGGACACCAGGTGTTCGCATAAAGGTTCCAAGTTACAAAACAGTTGCCAAAACACTGACAACTTAAAGGTCCAAAACAGAACCATGATACGTGTACTAAATACATCACCATCGAATAACCTTTTCTTGTTTGTTTCATTTAGCAAACATCAAAAATGGGTATCTACTTTAATTTGCCCGGAAGTTTATCAGTATATATTACCAAAGCAATGCTGTACAACCATAATATACACATTCACGTTTATCAGATATAAGATTCCGGGGTAGAATAGGTCTTCAGCAACCCATGCTTGCCGTAAAAGGCGACTCTGCTTGTCGTAAAAGGCGACTAACGGGATCGGGTGGTCAGGCTCGCTGACTTAGTTGATGCACGTCATCGATCCCAATTGCGTGGATCGATGCTCATGATAATAATCACTTGATTGTCTCGTCCAGACTCGATTATTTACAGACCGCCGTCATATAGCTGAAATATTGCTGAGTGTGGCGTGAAACAACCAACCAACCAAATTATCAGATATCATACAGCATTCAAAACGTCAACGCCCGAGAAACTACGATGTAAATATGACCTGACAGATTCTGAGCCTGACCACACGATCACATTAGTCGCCTCTTAGGACAAGCATAGGGGACTAATTCTAACCCTGAATCCCTGCGGGTTTATTGCTGTAGTAAAGTGCCCCAAACAGTCACCTCTAAAGCATTCAATCACTCTTACATTAGAATGTAGTATCACACCAATATGTAGTCATATATGTCAGTATATAATACTGAACCAGCTTTGTAATGTCCTTTATACAGTCGTATATGTTAGTATATAATACCACGCCATTGCTGTACTGTCTCATATACAGTCATATATATCTGGATTCAGTATATAATACCAAACAAACGTCCGGGGTAGAATAGGTCTTCAGCAACCCATGCTTGCCGTAAAAGGCTAATATGCTTGACGTAAGAGGCGACTAACGGTGTCGGGTGGTCAGGTTGGCTGCATTGGTTGATTCTTATCATCTTATTCCAATTGCGCGGATCGATGCTCAAGGTGTCAGTCACAGGATTATTTATAGGTCGACATCCTATAGCTGGAATATTGCCGAGTGCGACGTTGAACACAAAGAAACAAGAAACAAACACAATTTACCAATTTTGTATTGTCCTATATACATATCACATGTCACTATGCAATACCAAACCAATGTTGTATTGTCATACATATAGTCATATACAAATACGACAATATAAAATACTTTGTCTGCACTATACCAATGGTAGATGGTTTCATCAAAGTGATACTAGTTAACGCCTAAGACCTGCATCACTTCTGGCTTTCCTTCCACATTACGCTGACACGTCGTGATATAACAGGAATACTGTTAAAAGCGGCGTTAAACCAAACTCACTCACTCAATATATAATACCGAATCAAAGACATAAATCAGTATGCAGGAATCATATTGCAATATGATAATTAAAGAATAACTGTTATATATTACTGACATATTAGAGACCTGATTGTGACACATATTGACATCGCATTTTACCTCTAGGCGCCTAGAGTTCTGTTTGGCGAGACAATCAATGTAGATAACGTATACAAATCGCATGATGATAAACCGTTAGGCGCCCATGGCGTCGGTCAACAATCACTATTTACAAAGGACGCACAAATACGAATGTGTTCATCTTATTGTTGGATGAGGGAGGATTTCCTACGCCAGATTTGATATTTTCAATTATCATTTATTGGACGAGGTTTCATATGATCTGCGTAATTTACAAATAAAAATGCAAACCTTATATAAACCGTGATGAAAGTTATCAAATTCAAGATTTCTTTCAAAATATGCATGTTTTTTTGGATTCATGGCAATGTTCTATAATGGCATGACTAATATGTGTGGAAAATGCTAGTGTTTAAAGGGGGGCGGGGGCGTTTTATTATATTTGAACATGACAAAGAATTTGACTCAGATAACTTTGTAAAATATATGTAAATGCTTTAAACATATATGTCAACTGTGCATAGTAAGAATACAGAAGCTCGGAAAAGTTTCCTAAAGATCCTCTCGACTCTTTTAGCCATAAATAAAATACGGGCGGTCGGGTAGCCTAGTAGTTAAAGCGTTCGCTCGTCACGCCGAAGACCCGGGTTCGATTCCCGACATGGGTACAATGTGTGAAGCCCATTTCTGGTGTCCCCCGCCGTGATATTGCTGGAATATTGCTAAAAGCGGCGTAAAACCATACCACTCACTCATATGGTTTAAACAATATTTTTATTTTCAGCAAAATGAATTGGTCAACAGACGCAATGCCTATTTAACAACGTGTCCGACACAAAATTATTTATATAATATACCACAAGACACAGTGGATGATAAAAGGTTCGACATCAAATATATATTAAGTACAACAAATGTTTGACATTCTTTAAAGGCTTTTAAAGTGTTTTGTTAGGGTAAAATATTCAAGAACGGATTCGATTAGTCTAATATTAGTTTCAGATGACAGAGTTATATTTCCAAACAACACGGTTTTAATTCAATAACTTTTTTTATATAAAAAAAAAAAATTTGATCGAATATCCGTATATCTTTGCATTGAAATGAATAATAAGGATTACTAATGAGACCCGTGAAGATTCGGGGTACAATAGGTCTTCAGCAACCGATGCTTGCAGTAAAATGTGACTAAGCTTGTCGTAGGAGGCGACTAACGGGATCGGGTGGGCAGGCTCGCTGACTTGGTTGATGCATGTCATCGTATCCCAATCGCGGGGATCAATGCAAATGCTGTCAGTCACTGGATTGTCTGGTCCAGACTCGATTATTTACATACCGCCGTCATATAGCTGGAATATTGCTGAGTGCGGCGTTAAACAACAAACAAACAAACAAATCGTAATAATGACCACAACTACACTTAGGATCAGTAACAACAAAACGGCCAAACTTGTGTCCAACTAGGTCACTTCAATTGAGTCTCTTTCTACAGTGGATGATTTGATTTTTTCTAGAACCACAACATCGATCTATAAAGGGTTACATTGCTAATAAAAAAATAGTTTAGCCGTATGTATATATTTGTACTACGGAAGCCTTTTAGGGCCATTTGTTTTTTTAATTCTTTTCGATACTATCTTGAAATGTCAAGATACTAAGTTGAAATTTCAAGAAACTAAGTTGAAATTTCAAGACACTATCTTGAAATTTCAAGATACAGAAGTTCAAATTTCAAGATACTAACTTGAAATTTAAAGATATTAAGTTGAAATTTCAAGATTCTAAGTTGAAATTTCAAGATAATAAGTTAACATCCTAAGATGTATAAATGTATTTGAAGTGAATAATCTTGAAATTTCAAGATCCTATGGAAGCCTTTAAGGGCCATTTGTTTTCTAATTTTTTTCGATACTATCTTGAAATTTCAAGATAATAAGTTGATAGTATCTTGAAATTTCAACTTCTATATCTTCAAAATTTCAACTTAGTATCTTGAAATTTTAAGATAGTATCTTGAAATTTCAATTTAGTATCTTGCAAGTTCATCTTAGTAACTTAGTATCTTTAAATTTTAAGATAGAATCGTGAAAAAAATGGCCCTAAAAGGCTTCCGTAGTGTACTTAATTATGTCAGAAGTCCATGATTTGGTAGGGTAAAGGTTAATTCACGGGCATGGTGAGGAGGTTATCGGGATGTGTTTTATGATAATCTATTGACACCAGCTGATGTTCATGGGAGATGTAACACTGTACTGTACAATCATATGGCAAAAAAAGATGTTGGGAAACAGACTGGTTCATAATTTGTAAGGATACGATTTATGGATGAACAACTTCTTTATTACAATCAGGAGCGACGTTTCGGTGTAGGTTCTAACAACACAGCAAAAAGAGTGTTTCATCACCAATCCTTTGGAGACTGGAGCGGCTGTATCCCGCTGATGAGTTTCCGTTATCCGCATTTTGCATTTTGTTCACTTAAGTGTGAAACACATAAAAAAATATCTGAAAATTACCAAGAAATTTGAAGATGCTGAAGGTATCTGGAAGGGTTCCGGATAACGGAAACCTACACTTTTGTTGCTGTGCAAGTTAGTGATGCACCACACGCTCTCATCACATTCATCAGTCTGCCCGTAAGGGTGTAAGAACCTACACTGAAACGTCGCTCCTAAATGTAATAAAAAAGTTGTTCATCCATAAAACCTATCCTTACTTAGTACTCCAACTTCTAATTGCCTCTCAAAGAAGTGGTTCATAATTTGTTTTTCACTTAAAATTGGAAAAAAAGAACATTTTCACTCATTCAGCCATCCATAATGTCCACAGTCCAAAACTTACAAATGTTACAAGTTGTAACATACATTGTATAACGCTTAAATTGTATCCAAGACGATTAGTCAAATGACGTCTATATTCGAGGACTTATCTAAAGCGTCCGATTCCGTTGATATAATTAAACACTGGAAGCTGTGAAGGTAATATCTACTTATTTTATCACAGGTAAAAGTCATGGAAGAGATTTCGTTGTCTGTAAACTGCCAGTATATACTAATACGATTTTTTTACACGTGACGTGAACAAAAACATTTGTAGGAAAACTTACTGGAAGATTAGTAGCTAAAAAAACCTGGTTTATATACAGTGTGTTGCATAACGCCACAATCGGCAATATCTCGCCTCTACGACGACTGTAAATAATCGCGTCTAGACCAGACAATCCAGTGACTGGCATCATACGCATCTTTCTATGCCACTGAGAGACGATGACCTGCATCAGCAATCTGAGAACCGATCTCACTTACTTCAAGAAGGGTTGCTGAAGAAAATTTCTAACCCTGATCTTCACGGGGGCACGGGACATTCATTATCTGAGACTGATATTATGAGCAACCATTTACTTTGTCGGGGTAGGACGAGACGGCATGTAAATAATTAAGTCTGGATAAGACAATCCAGTAATTGATATTATGAGCAACTGTCCACTCGGTCGGGGTACGATGACATACAATCAACCAAGTCTGACCGCTGATTCATTAGGTCTCCTTTTAAGACACACAAAGCTGGTTGGGGACCTATTCGACCCCGAAATTCCAACGGATACGACGAAGCCTTTGCTAGTTATGCTGCAATCTACACTGGTTTACAGACACGCTAGCCAGACTGCTTCGAATGAATGTGACAATGGTGCCAATCTCATCTGACACGTGAGCGGGATTTCCTACACTTGAGTCTGCTTCTGCGATGGACATTGACAACGAGTCCAAACATTGTACAAAGAATTAGACTGAAATTGACAAGCACGTAACGACGATGTGGATTAACGTGACACGAGAAGTGTAACAGGCCATGACATACTGGCATCAGCGTCGGAATCGGCTAGACCCGTTCTAGCAGAACGTGCGTCTTTGGAACAATAACAACAACCAATCGATACCGCTCATCAGCGGGATACAGCCGCTCCAGTCTCCAAAGGATTGGTGATGAATTATGAAACAAGCGTTAACTTACCGTATCATATGTCACAAAGTCTACATCGGGCCTGGTCTCCGTGAACAACCTCTGTCCACAAACGCCTTTCAAGAATGACCACAAATCTCCCAAATCCCGACTTCCCTGGAAGTGAGATCGTTGCTAGGCAACGCATGGAAAGCTCGGTAAGAGAGCGAGGCAGCGTCGCGCTGTGTGCTCTTCAGTGAGTCGGTGCATACGAATAAGGTCAATAAAACCGTATTATTCGTTTCTCGTTCGATTTGATGGGCTGTAGGATACAGTGATTGTGGACGTGATGGCAGGTGTGTCTCTAAAGTGATTTATCGCGCCGTTACTTGTCGTGATTCGAAGGGCCGTTATCGATTTATCGGATTCAATCATAAGGACGGTGTAGACACGGTTTTAGACAAGGTGAACATGGCATTACACGCTCCAATGACTCAGAGAGGGTTCTACATGAGCTTCCTGTGGCACCAGGGTGTACGGACCGATGTGCCTGTCAGACGAAACAGATTTTATAATTGTTCACTGAGGAGGAATTCGATTATTAACCGCAAAGCCTTTTCTGTGAGGGAGACTTAAAGAGAGTGGATTATTGTTTGTTGTTTATTTGCGTTGTTTGATTTTGTTTTTTTCTTTGTACTATTAAACCCTATGTGGTCAAGTGTATTAGAGACCATATACCGATATATGCTGTGAGTGTATGGACCCATGAAGATTCCGGGGTAGAAAAGGTCTTCAGCAACCCATGCTTGCCGTAAAAGGTGACTCTGCTTGTCGTAAAAGGCGAATAAGGGGATCGGGTCTTCAGGCTCGCTGACTTTGTTGATGCATGTCATCGATCCCAATTGCGTGGATCGATGCTCATGATATTAATCACTGGATTGTCTGGTCCAGATTCGATTTTTTTTCAGACCGCCGTCGTACAGCTGGAATATTGCTTAGTGCGGCGTTAAACAACAAACAAACACATCTGAGTGTATAGAGCTTCTGCCAGGAGAGCGAAAAGTCGGTGGTTCGAACCCCTGGCCGCGTTAAAGGATGGCAATTGTTGTTACCCTGTCTGGCGCTCGGCATAAAGGGGATACAACTAGGACCGGTGTGCTGTGTCTGAGTTCTATCTTATTTCGCAGGCTATGCAATTCGTAGAGTGCAGATTCCCATGGATACAAGTCATGACCTCTGACCCGCCTGCTCATAATTCGAGCTGCACGAGGCGTGGTTAAATGAGGACGCATGGTCCATTACAAACACGTGTACTTTTATGGATTTTTACTTATTTAAAAGATAAGTAAAAAATAAAATCCTCTCTCAGTAATGAAACCAGTCACGAGAAACGTGTATATGTTTAACTGGCCTCACGTTGTGCAACAGCTGAACAATTAAAAATGCCAGAACTATCGTCAACACAGAAACATTGTACAGACAACCCAGGAGGCAACAGCGCCCGATATCACACAAATACTTTCAAGGATCTCTCAAATTGGCAGATTGTCTAGCAGCATGTTTGCCATAACAGATTGGAAAGGTTTTTATGGGGCCAATAGTGTTATATCCTCCATCAAAGGATTTTCTCAAACACGGTGTGGCGTTTTGTGAAACGAAACACAAACTCAAGTATTATCATTGGAAAGAAGATGAGCGGACCACAAGATCTTGTTTTTAATTCGTGTACATTTATTTCTTGATTACTCTCAATAACTTGCATGAAAGGTTTATATTTAAATTTTCTGCATTAAGGACAGAAAACATCTAGTTGAACGATTACGTGGGGAAAACCTCATTCAGCCGTGCACAGTATCAATCCGCGATTATTAAACCTGTGAGCACACGCACGAACCACTCGCCAAGCCGACAGCTCATGAACCAGTCGAAAGAAATGCAAAGTAACACATCACACAGAATAAAATGTAATTTTGTTTGTTTGTTTTTTGTTTGTTGTGTAACGCCGCACGTAGCGATATTCCAGCTATATGTCGGCGGTCTGAAAATTAATCGAGTCTGGACCAGACAATCCTATCATTGACATCGTGAGCATCGATCCACGCAATTGGTCAACGATGACATGCACCAACCAAATCAGCGAGCCTGCCCACCCGATCCCGTTAGTCGCCTCTTACGACAAGCACAGTCGCCTTTTATGACAAGCATGGGTTGCTGAAGACCTACGCCACCCCGCGTCTTCACCGGTCTAATAATAATTAATAACAGCGACCACAGTCATTATAGATGTAGACATCGAGAATTATATGTCATTTAACAAATACTCACCTTTGAACATTTGATTCTCTTTGTTACGACACTGGCCGGGTACGGGTAAGGCGACAAGCTAGACAGCTGCTACCACTTGCAACATGGCTGCGGAGTGTAGAGGAATAGCACAGTCGTTATTAGCAGTCAGACAATTAAATATTTGGAAACAGTTCTGTGCACAACCTGTGAATGTCAACCTGGTACGCTTTTAGAAACAAAACAACAAGTGCATGTTTCTAAGAGAATGTCTGGCCGACATAACTATCATCACTCTGATTGGTCTATCGCGTTTCTCTCAAAACGCTTGTGGAAGATGCTTCCCGTAGGCTGAAGAAAGCGGTGACTAACGGTTACATGCGGACCTCGATGACAGCAGACAGCTACATCACCTTCTCTCACAGTACCTCCTGACATTATCGTCGCTGACTAACATCAGAGGACTTCAAAGTAAGCCCTCTAATTAAATGTAGAATCTATCAATGACGACGACACGACAGCACACATTTAGTATTGATTTCTTTGTACCTTCAAAGTTCAGGAATGTATCTTTTTCTCGGAAAATGATTGCGATAGGTTGTACTTTGTCTAGTTAATCACCTTCCATCATTCGGCAATACCAGTACTAGTCCACACCATCCTACCGCCCACCAGCTTCGTCAAACCACCTACACACTTCGTCAAACCACCAACACACTCCACACAACCGCCACCCAGCTCCATCGCACCACCAACCCACTCTATCAAACCACCAACCCACTCTATCAAAACACCATCTTACTCCATCAAACCACCAACCCACTCTATCAAACCACCAACCCACTCTATCAAAACACCATCTTACTCCATCAAACCACCAACCCACTCTATCAAACCACCAACCCACTCTATCAAAACACCATCTTACTCCATCAAACCACCAACCAACTCCATCAAACCACCAACCCACTTCATCAAACCACCAACCCACTCTATCAAACCACCAACCCACTCTATCAAAACACCATCTTACTCCATCAAACCACCAACCCACTCTATCAAACCACCAACCCACTCTATCAAAACACCATCTTACTCCATCAAACCACCAACCCACTCTATCAAACCACCAACCCACTCTATCAAAACACCATCTTACTCCATCAAACCACCAACCAACTCCATCAAACCACCAACCCACTTCATCAAACCACCAACCCACTCTATCAAACCACCAACCCACTCTATCAAAACACCAACCCACTTCATCAAACCACCAACCCACTCAATCAAACCACACACACATTCCAGCAAACCACAAACCAACTCCAGCAAACCACCAACCAGCTTCAGCAAACTATCCATCGGCTCCATCAAACCACCAACCCACTCCAGCAAACTACCAACCCACTTCATCAAACCACAAACCCAATCTATCAAAACACCATCTCACTCCATCAAACCAACCTACTCCATCAAACCACCAAACCACTTCATCAAACTACAAACACACTCAACAAACCACAAACACACTTTTCATCCAGCAATCCATCCGCTCCACCAAACCACCAACCGACTCCATCAAACCACCAACCCACTTCATCAAACTACAAACACACATTCCATCAAACCACCAACCAACTTCATCAAACTATCCATCCGATCCATCAAACAACCAACACACTTCATCAAACCACCAACCAACACCATCAGACCACCAGCCCACTCTATTAAACCACTAATCAACTTCATCAAACCACCAATCCATTCCGTCAAACCACAAACCTACTCCATCAAACCACCAACACACTCCATCAAAGCACCAACCCACTCCATCAAACCATCACCTTACTTCATCAAACAATCACCCGCTCCATCAAACCATCAACATGTCCATATTATTACAAAGACATTACTCGCCAAATATTTGGAAGCAGGTTTTTGCAATTGCAGGGATAGAATTGTTTTCTTTTCCAAATGTTCAGGTGTGCGCCCTTTTGAATTTGACAGTGCCAACAAGGAGAATACACTTTCTTCTTCTTTGAAATATAATACTTAATAAATGGCTGTAATTCTGAAAATTTCGCCTCTTTGTCACTATGACCAATAATACACGTTACAGTTTCCGAATCCACAGGTATATTTTGTGAATGATGCTTTACATTGTGAAAGTAGTTCTTAGCCCGCTGTCATATCTTGAGAAGGCACTGACATAACAAACTAAATCACCACCCACACCATGGACCTTCTAATATAATCTACTGATTCCTGAAACACATTGCAGATTGTCATGCAGACAACATGGCACCTTTGACATCACATGTATTCGCATGTAAATATAGAACGTCAGAGAATAGCCAATCAATTGTCCGCCGAAACAGATTCCATTGTGCGTAAGGGTCAAAATAGGAGTGAAAATTTTGTAAATGGAAAACTTGAAATCAGTGATGGCACCAGGTCTTCGCACAAAGTTGGATTTTCTTCGCCAGACTAATCACATGGAGCCAGATATAAGTACACACAAACACTAGCGTCATAAACTAATCAAACGTCATAAACATCAGCGTTTTACTTTCGTTTATCATTTTAATGTATATGCTAATGGAGACTGGAATTGTCTATTTCGCAAACCTGATATTCAATTCTTTGGAGGCTGAATTTATGTGTGTAATTCCAGAGCTAAGGACCACTGAGACCTGTGTCTCAGTCATGTCTCTGATAGACGGTGTTAACTGGTGCCAATTCCGCCAGAACCAGAATGATAAGACGTAGGGTATGTATGTACTGTACCTGTCGTGGACTTACAACAGATCTGGGATAGAATAGGTCTTCAGCAACCCATGCTTGCCGTAATAGGCGACTATGCTTGCCGTAAGAGACGACTAACGGGATCGGGTGATCAGGCTCGCTGACTTGGTTGATACATGTCATCGATCCCAAATGCGTGGATCGATGCTCATGCTGTCAATCACTGGATTGTCTTGTCCAGAATCGATTATTGATTGGTTTAGTTGAGTGAGTGGGTGGTTGGTAGGTCCGTGTTGATGGTTGGATCAAGTGGGCTTGTGGTTTAGTGGAGTGAGTGGATGGTTGGTAGGTCCGTGTTGATGGTTGGATCAAGTGGGCTTGTGGTTTAGTGGAGTGAGTGGATGGTTGGTTTGTCCGTGTTGATGGTTGGATCAAGTGGGCTAGTGGTTTAGCGGAGCGAGTGGATGGTTGGTATGTCCGTGTTGATGGTTGGATCAAGTGGGCTAGTGGTTTGGTGGAGTGAGTGGATGGTGGATTGGTCCGTGTTGATGGTTGGATCAAGTGGGCTTGTGGTTTAGTGGAGTGAGTGGATGGCTGGTAGGTCCGTGTTGATGGTTGGATCAAGTGGCCTGGTGGTTTAGTGGGGTGAGTGGATGGTTGGTAGGTCCGTGTTGATGGTTGGATCAAGTGGGCTGGTGGTTTAGTGGGGTGAGTGGATGGTTGGTAGGTCCGTGTTGATAGTTGGATCAAGTTGGCTAGTGGTTTAGTGGAGTGAGTGGATGGTGGATTGGTCCGTGTTGATGGTTGGATCAAGTTGGCTAGTGGTTTAGTGGAGTGAGTGGATGGTTGGTAGGTCCGTGTTGATGGTTGGATCAAGTGGGCTGGTGGTTTAGTGGGGTGAGTGGATGGTTGGTAGGTCCGTGTTGATAGTTGGATCAAGTTGGCTAGTGGTTTAGTGGAGTGAGTGGATGGTTGGTAGGTCTGTGTTGATGGTTGGATCAAGTGGGCTGGTGGTTCAGTGGAGTGAGTGGATGGTGGGTAGGTCCATGTTGATGGTTGGATCAAGTGGGCTTGTGGTTTAGTGGAGTGAGTGGATGGTGGGTTGGTCCGTGTTGATGGTTGGATCAAGTTGGCTAGTGGTTCAGTGGAGTGAGTGGATGGTGGGTAGGTCCATGTTGATGGTTGGATCAAGTTGGCTAGTGGTTAGTGGAGTGAGTGGATGGTTGGTAAGTCTGTGTTGATGGTTGGATCAAGTGGGCTTGTGGTTTAGTGGAGTGAGTGGATGGTGGGTTGGTCCGTGTTGATGGTTGGATCAAGTTGGCTAGTGGTTTAGTGGATGGTGGGTTGGTCCGTGTTGATGGTTGGATCAAGTGGGCTTGTGGTTTAGTGGAGTGAGTGGATGGTTGGTAGGTCTGTGTTGATGGTTGGATCAAGTGGGCTAGTGGTTTAGTGGATGGTGGGTAGGTCCGTGTTGATGGTTGGATCAAGTGGGCTAGTGGTTTGGTGGAGTGAGTGGATGGTGGGTAGGTCCATGTTGATGGTTGGATCAAGTCGGCTAGTGGTTTAGTGGAGTGAGTGGATGGTGGGTTGGTCCGTGTTGATGGTTGGATCAAGTTGGCTAGTGGTTTAGTGGAGTGAGTGGATGGTGGGTTGGTCCGTGTTGATGGTTGGATCAAGTGGGCTAGTGGTTTAGTGGAGTGAGTGGATGGTTGGTAGGTCCGTGTTGATGGTTGGATCAAGTTGGCTAGTGGTTCAGTGGAGTGAGTGGATGGTGGATTGGTCCGTGTTGATGGTTGGATCAAGTGGGCTGGTGGTTTAGTGGATTGAGTGGATGGTGGATTGGTCCGTGTTGATGGTTGGATCAAGTTGGCTAGTGGTTCAGTGGAGTGAGTGGATGGTGGGTAGGTCCATGTTGATGGTTGGATCAAGTTGGCTAGTGGTTTAGTGGAGTGAGTGGATGGTTGGTAGGTCTGTGTTGATGGTTGGATCAAGTGGGCTTGTGGTTTAGTGGATGGTGGGTTGGTCCGTGTTGATGGTTGGATCAAGTGGGCTAGTGGTTTGGTGGAGTGAGTGGATGGTGGGTAGGTCCATGTTGATGGTTGGATCAAGTCGGCTAGTGGTTTAGTGGAGTGAGTGGATGGTTGGTAGGTCTGTGTTGATGGTTGGATCAAGTGGGCTTGTGGTTTAGTGGAGTGAGTGGATGGTGGGTTGGTCCGTGTTGATGGTTGGATCAAGTTGGCTAGTGGTTTAGTGGATGGTGGGTTGGTCCGTGTTGATGGTTGGATCAAGTGGGCTTGTGGTTTAGTGGAGTGAGTGGATGGTTGGTAGGTCTGTGTTGATGGTTGGATCAAGTGGGCTAGTGGTTTAGTGGATGGTGGGTTGGTCCGTGTTGATGGTTGGATCAAGTGGGCTAGTGGTTTGGTGGAGTGAGTGGATGGTGGGTAGGTCCATGTTGATGGTTGGATCAAGTCGGCTAGTGGTTTAGTGGAGTGAGTGGATGGTGGATTGGTCCGTGTTTATTGTTGGATCAAGTAGGCTAGTGGTTTAGTGGAGTGAGTGGATGGTTGGTAGGTCTGTGTTGATGGTTGGATGAAGTGGGCTGGTGGTTTAGTGGAGTGAGTGGATGGTTGGTAGGTCCGTGTTGATGGTTGGATCAAGTTGGCTAGTGGTTTAGTGGAGTGAGTGGATGGTGGTAGGTCCGTGTTGATGGTTGGATCAAGTGGGCTAGTGGTTTAGTGGATGGTGGGTTGGTCCGTGTTGATGGTTGGATCAAGTTGGCTAGTGGTTTAGTGGAGTGAGTGGATGGTGGATTGGTCCGTGTTTATTGTTGGATCAAGTTGGCTAGTGGTTTAGTGGAGTGAGTGGATGGTTGGTAGGTCCGTGTTGATGGTTGGATGAAGTGGGCTAGTGGTTTAGTGGAGTGAGTGGATGGTTGGTAGGTCCGTGTTGATGGTTGGATCAAGTGGGCTAGTGGTTTAGTGGAGTGAGTGGATGGTGGGTTGGTCCGTGTTGATGGTTGGATCAAGTTGGCTAGTGGTTTAGTGGAGTGAGTGGATGGTGGGTTGGTCCGTGTTGATGGTTGGATCAAGTGGGCTTGTGGTTTAGTGGAGTGAGTAGATGGTGGGTTGGTCCGTGTTGATGGTTGGATCAAGTGGGCTTGTGGTTTAGTGGAGTGAGTGGATGGTGGGTTGGTCCGTGTTGATTGTTGGATCAAGTGGGCTGGTGGTTTAGTGGAGTGAGTGGATGGTTGGTAGGTCCGTGTTGATGGTTGGATCAAGTGGGCTAGTGGTTTAGTGGAGTGAGTGGATGGTTGGTAGGTCCGTGTTGATGGTTGGATCAAGTGGGCTGGTGGTTTAGTGGAGTGAGTGGATGGTGGGTTGGTCCGTGTTGATGGTTGGATCAAGTTGGCTGGTGGTTTAGTGGAGTGAGTAGATGGTGGGTAGGTCCGTGTTGATGGTTGGATCAAGTGGGCTGGTGGTTTAGCGGAGTGAGTGGATGGTGGGTTGGTCCGTGTTGATGGTTGGATCAAGTGGGCTGGTGGTTTAGCGGAGTGAGTGGATGGTGGGTTGGTCCGTGTTGATGGTTGGATCAAGTGGGCTGGTGGTTTAGTGGAGTGAGTGGATGGTGGACTGGTCCGTGTTGATGGTTGGATCAAGTTGGCTGGTGGTTTAGTGGAGTGAGTGGATGGTGGATTGGTCCGTGTTGATGGTTGGATCAAGTGGGCTGGTGGAGTGAGTGGAAGGTTGGTAGGTCCGTGTTGATGGTTGGATCAAGTGGGCTGGTGGTTTGGAGGAGTGGTTGGGTGGTCCGCGTCGGTCTGCGTGTGTGAAAGAAGCTTTCTGACAGCATAATATATCAGCACATTCAGCAAATCCACCAAACACATTTCTTATTGTACATTCAGAGGAAACATTATTTTTTTGGTTAAAGCTTTAGCCCCCACACTCCACTCCTGAACATGTTTGTATACATTTCCCTCACAAGCCCTGAATTCACACGTGTTTTATTGACCATGATCTCAGGTTACACAATTCAATAAAAGTTCGTGATCCATCACTGACATGCGATGTTTTCTTAAAGGGAACGCGTGTCTGTTATAAAGCCATTCAGATAAATTCAACAAAACAACTTAGATTTAAAAGTTTTCGGTCCACATTGTCCTATAGCGTAATATAAATTAATTATTTCAATGTTTGCTGGAAATGTGGATCTTATATTATTTGCTCTTTATATATCTCCTGATGTATGATTGTGTCAGTGACAGAAGAGTAGCAAGGAGATAGTTACAGGATAAATCACAAAAAACAACGAACAACGAGACGTGGTTTATTTCACGATAAGACCTCGTTCTATTATGATTCCACTTCTGGAGATTCGAAC
The DNA here is from genome assembly GCF_022045235.1 of Haliotis cracherodii. Lineage (NCBI taxonomy): Eukaryota > Metazoa > Mollusca > Gastropoda > Lepetellida > Haliotidae > Haliotis > Haliotis cracherodii. The sequence continues at coordinate 30,726,584 of NW_027266269.1, read as the reverse complement.
ACACGCTCGTATCTTGATGACGTCGTGAATTTTATTCTTGAATATAGCTCGGCAACACAGATAAACGGATCAGTCGAACGATCGCATCCAAAAGTGGGCGAAATACAGCAATCTGTTTTGGGAGAAACGGTATTAATTTATTTTGATGTTTGTGAGATTTGGTTGGTTGGTTTTTTGTTTAATTGGATCGCCTGTCCGGTTTGTCGACTTAGTTGATTGCATGTTATGATTGTGACGTTTGTTCAGAATATCAATCACTGGATTGTCTGGTCCAAATTCGATGATTTATAGGCCGCCGTCATATAGCTGAAGTACTGCTAAGAGTTGCGTTAAACAACAAACAAACCAAAAATCATGTGACACCTTCAGGTCATGTGACCGCCTGTTTGGGAGCAGTTAAAATCAATATGTATGTCTCCGAAGTATTGATGCTACACATACCCAGACAAATCCATGGGCCACATATCAGGGTTTTCGAAAATCTAATACCATTTTGCGGAGATGTTGCATACAAATGGGTTCCAGAATTAAAACGGGATGTGTTGTTCTTCCTTAAGTTTTGTTTTGTTTTTTGTTGTTTAACGCCGCACTCAGCAATATTCCACCTATATGATGGCGGTATGTAAATAATCGAGTCTGGACCGGACAATCCAGAGATTGACCTCATGAGCATCGATCCGCGCAATCCAGATACGATGACATGCATCAACCAAGTCAGCGAGCCTGACCACCCGATCCCGTTAGTCGCCTCTTACGACAAGCATAGTCGCCTTTTACGGCAACCATGGGTAACTGAAGACTAATTCTACCCCGTATCTTCACGGGTCTGTTTGTGAGAATATTCAGGAAATACTAAACTTAACCTTGACACCGGTCAGCACGAGGTTATCCACACCAAACTAACAGTATGTAACAATCACATCATCTACATCAACTGCATATCGATTTACGGGATTGAAGTGTGTGAGTAAGTGAGTGAGTTGGGTTTAACGCCGCTTTTAATAGTATTCCAGTTATATCACGGCGTGTCAGCTTAATATGGGAGGAAAGCCCGAAGTGATGCAGGTCTCAGACGTTTACCACTTCGGTGAAACCCACGAACACGGGTATGGTGCTGACAACCTAGAAACATAATCGGGATTCGAATCCACAATCATAGGTTTCTGGCGTGCCCAAGGGACGCAACTCTACACAGCGAATCGCAGCGCCTTAGACTGGTTCACCCGTATCCCCTACAGATATAAGATGGTAATATAGCAGCGTGACTAACCCTTCACTGGTTACAAGGAAATTGGGGATGTGGTTCTGATACGTGACATATTGGCATATGTGGCCCTGGAAAGGTGTATAAATATCTGTAGCTCCAGCTCACGAACATATCGAGTCAGAGGGCTTGGACCGATCAATCCACAAATAAAATTGTAGATTCTTAGATGGATGCTTGGTATCAACACCTTTTTCATAGCAACATGTTTTTGTTTGTTTCTTGTTTAACTCCGCAGCCGGCAATATTCCAGCCATATCACGGGGGTCTGTAAATATTCGAATCTGGACCAGAAATCCGGTGATTGATATCATGAGCATCGATCCACGAAATTGGGGTGAGTGAGTGTCGCATCGACATTATTTCTGCCATATAGCGACCCACGTAATTGGGATACCATGACATGCATCCACCAAGTCAGCGAGTCTGACCACCCGATCCCGTTAGTCGCCTCTTACGACAAGCATAGCCGCCTTTTACTGCAAGCATGGGTTGCTAAAGACCTGTTCTACCCCAGATCTTCACGGGTCCATAGACACATGACTGTGATATAGTCGGAATCATACAATAGACTCTGCTTCTGGGAGAGATTTCTGAAGATTATGGAAATTGCTTTGTCGCTTTTTATTATACAATTTCATTTTATGAATATGGCAAGTTATCCTGTAGGGGGTCAGCATGTGCCTTTGATCTTAGCGTGATGTTGTCATTTCTTAAAGAAAACGCCGAAATCGTGTTTGAGAAATTCCTTTGATGAACGATATAACACTAACGGACCTGTAGAAACCTTCCCAATCCGTCACATAGCTGGAATATTGCTGAGTATAGCTTTAAACAACATCAAAGAAGACCAGGTATTATACCCCAAGTAATCATCTAGGAAGATGGTGTCTGTCCTTAATGCAGAAAATTAAATTAAATTTATCAAGCACTTATGTAGAGTAATTCAGAAATAATGTAAAAGAGCTACAAACAACATCTCCTGCATCGATTATCTCCTTTACAATGATAATACTTGATTTTTTGTTCTCTTTAACAAAACGCCATATCGTGTTTGAGAAAATGCTTTGATGAAGGATATAACACTTTTGGACTAGTAAAAAACCTCCCTTTCTGTTGTGCGAAACATGCTGCAAGACAATCTGCCAATTTGAGAGACCCTTGCAAGTATCTATGTGATATCGGGCGCTGTTGCCTCCTAGGTTCCATAACACTGTTTCTGTGTTGTCGACGGGGAATAGGGTATTTTATCCATGGCATGGTGGATGGTCGATTCATCTGTACGATTTTTTGTGATATTTGGTGGAGGGTGTGGATTGATGTTTGAAAAATCTAACAAACTATTTTATAATGATTGTAATTATTTAACGTCAATTAATTCCATTCTACTGTATTATCAAATCTCTCTAGTGTTTCAGTGTTTAAAAGCGTCCATAAAATAAATTAAATAAATCCTTCTTCTGAAAGAATGACCATAACCACATCCCATCAGATATAATTATCTATAATAATTTTACAGACCATTGTCAGCCATTGCTACAAGACGTTTTGCTGGGAATGAAACGGGCCATGTTTGTGCAACACTAAGAAAGTAAGTATATTTGCTTCCAGTCTAATTGTTTTGTTCAAAGAAACCGACAAAGCAAAGGAAACAGAAAAACTCATGGCCATTACCTTGAAAGATAAATGATAATATTATTATAATATTTCAACGAGTTCCTTGCTGTTTCTGGCGATACATTTATTGATTACTAAAGTTTAGGCATGGAGCGACTTCATCGCCTTAACCATGATGACGGCAATTGTCAATTTGGCTAACCTAATATTCCGTTCTTCCGAGGCGTCAAGCTATTTATGGCTTCAATTCCAGTGTACTGAGACATATGTCTCATTGGTTTCTTTATTTGGACATTTTCGTAACGACCTGTGCTTCTTAATAACCTAAAAACAAGATTGCAGCAACAGATGTATGTGATTGGGATGCAGTTATGTTTATTCTTACAGGAGAAGGATTTATCGACGCTTTTAAACATTGAAACACTGGAGAGATTTGATGATACGGTAGAATGGAATTTAGTGTTATTGGGCGATTCTTTAAGCGTTAAAACTCCGGGGATTCCGGCTTAAATTGGTCCCCAGCCAGGCCGTGTATGTTGGCTGTGAGAGGCGACTAAATGGGTGGTAAGACTAGGCGACTTCTTCATAGCCTGTTTTCGTATCTTAACGGGATGGGTCGTATGAATCATTGGATTGTCTGGTCTAGACTTGAGTATCTATAGGCCGTCGTCAGATATATGGGATATTGCAGAGTGTGAGAGTTGAACAACGAACAGAGAGGATAATATCCAGCAATATGTTTATAATGAGCTGGAGATTGCTTTATGCTTTACTGACCGCCTCCGTGGTCTAGTGCTAGAGCGTATGCCTGGTGAGCGGAAGATCCGGGGTTCGATCCCCGGTCGCGTCACACCAAAAGACGTTAAAAGATGTTACTTGTTGTTACCCTGACTGGCTCTCGGCATTAAGGGGCTAAAACAAGGACTGGTCGGCTCGGAGTCAGTATACTGTGTCTGAGTGGGGTATTCATGTTAAACTGCGGCATGGTATCTCAGTGGGCTAGCACTATAAATCGGCATCAGTCCCGACTAGTACAAGCAGCCACACACATACACGCGTGCATGCACGTCGCTATATAAGTGCAATAATCTTGGACGCGACGTTAAACCCAATTGCACCTCACCTCACCTCACCTCACCTCACCTCACCTCACCTCACCTCACCTCACCTCACCTCACCTCACCTCACCTCACCTCACCTCACCTCACCTCACCTCACTGATTTACTGGCTTTCAATGTGACCAAGTCTCTTTGGTCTTTATGATATTTTTTCAACTCCTCTATTTTTTTAGGAATACATTTGCTTGAAATAGCAAATCGCCTTTATTTTCAGTTATGTACAACGTTACTGCTTGGTGACCACCAACTGGAATCCTGGATAGAAAAGCTCTCCAGCAAATATGCAAGTAGTAAGAAGAGATTATATAGTTCGGTGGTCAGGCTCGGTGACTTGGTTGATTGGTCTTAATACCGGTCACTGGTTTCCCTGTTCAGGTCATACATTGATAGATTGATTGTTGTTTAACGCCGTACTCAGCAATATTCCACCTATATGACGGCGGTCTGTAAATAATCGAGTCTGGACCAGACAATCCAGTGATTGACCTCATGAGCATCGATCTACGCAATTGGGATCGATGACATGTATCAACCAAGTCAGCGAGCCTGACCACCCGATCCCGTTAGTCGCCTTTTACGACAAGCGTAGTCGCCTTTTATGGCAAGTATGGGTTGCTGAAGACCTATTCCACCCCGGATCTTCACGGGTCGTTCAGGTCACAACTAGGATATTACTGCTTGCGGCGTTAGGTTGAAATTTGACAGCAAATGCATTGCATTAATTGTGGATGTATCTGACTGGTTGTTTAGAGAACCACAAAGACAACTTTAATTGTAAATTAGCAAAATGCACATCCAAGATTTGGTGAAAAGGGTTTCACACTTAAAGATGAAAATGGATACCTTACGGATTAATTACTGCGTAACATGCTCATAACAACAAAACCGTAGTGACTTGCAGATGACACTCACGGGTATTCACGATGTTTCATGACTAATTATTTAGTAAAGTGATGAACACAACAAGTGATTCATTTCTTCGGCCTGTACCAGCATTGGTGAACCCTACCAGCATTGGTGAACCCCACAGCATTGGTGAAACCCACAACATTGGTGAACCCCACCAGCATTGGTGAAACCCTACCAGCATTGCTGAACCCCACCAGCATTGCTGAACCCCACCAGCATTGGTGAACCTACCAGCATTGGTGAACCCCACCAGCATTGGTGAACCCTACCAGCATTGGTGAAACACACAGCATTGGTGAACCCCTACCGGCATTGGTGAAACACACAGCATTGGTGAAACACACAGCATTGGTGAACCCCTACCAGCATTGCTGAACCCCACCAGCATTGCTGAACCCCACCAGCATTGGTGAACCCTACCAGCATTGGTGAAACACACAGCATTGGTGAACCCTACCAGCATTGGTGAAACCCTACCAGCATTGGTGAAACCCTACCAGCATTGGTGAAACACACAGCATTGGTGAACCCCTACCAGCATTTCTTCGGCCTGTACCAGCATTGGTGAACCCTACCACCATTGGTGAACCCCACAGCATTGGTGAAACCCACAACATTGGTGAACCCCACCAGCATTGGTGAAACCCTACCAGCATTGGTGAAACCCACCAACATTGGTGAACCCCACCAGCATTGGTGAACCTACCAGCATTGGTGAACCCTACCAGCATTGGTGAACCCTACCAGCATTTCTTCGGCCTGTACCAGCATTGGTGAACCCTACCAGCATTGGTGAACCCCACAGCATTGGTGAAACCCACAACATTGGTGAACCCCACCAGCATTGGTGAAACCCTACCAGCATTGGTGAAACCCACCAACATTGGTGAACCCCACCAGCATTGGTGAACCTACCAGCATTGGTGAACCCCACCAGCATTGGTGAACCCTACCAGCATTGGTGAAACACACAGCATTGGTGAACCCTACCAGCATTGGTGAAACACACAGCATTGGTGAACCCCTACCAGCATTGGTGAAACCCCACCAGCATTGGTGAAACCACAACATTGGTGAACCCCACCAGCATTGGTGAAACACACAGCATTGGTGAAACACACAGCATTGGTGAAACCCACAACATTGGTGAACCCCACCAGCATTGGTGAAACCCTACCAGAATTGCTGAACCCCACCAGCATTGGTGAACCCCACCAGCATTGGTGAACCCTACCAGCATTGGTGAACCCCACCAGCATTGGTGAACCCTACCAGCATTGGTGAAACACACAGCATTGGTGAAACCAACAGCATTGGTGAACCCTACCAGCATTGGTGAACCTACCAGCATTGGTGAACCCAACAGCATTGGTGAAACACACAGCATTGGTGAAACCCACAACATTGGTGAACCCTACCAGCATTGGTGAAACCCACCAGCATTGGTGAACCCGACCAGCATTGGCATGGTCTCTGTGTAAGACGGGCGTCACTACGAACATATTCTATGCCATGTCAGTCTCCAAGTATGTCTTGAACCACCACGCCTCTATTATATTCCTTGATGTTAGACGGCTGGGCCAGTTATATGTACATGTATAAAACACAATCTCAAACACCATTTTTTTAATGGAATATTCTTCACGCCTACGCATACCTGCAACATTCGGCAATCGATTTCAATTCCTGTTTTAGGCCATGACGCCTTTGTGTATTTAATTAAGTGGAGTTTAGACGACTTCGAGAACTCGTCTTAAGACGTCGGTTCATCTTTGAAGTGTGGTGTTTGATGTTATATTGGACAGTGACATCCCCGACTTTGATATGAGAATCGTGAAAGGTCAATACTATTGACAAGGTACGCAAGGAGAAATAAGAAGAGAATAAAAATCTTTAAAAATAATCAATCGTTGTCGTGACAACAATTTAAACAATGTGTTTCGGAATCAGTGCCATTTTTTTCCACGTGACTTCACAAACCATTAGATGACGTATTCCAGGCATAATCTTTAGTTGATATCGATTTAAAATTGACAAGGATAGGTCTTTTTATAAAACTAGGTTATCATTAGATAAGTTAGGTTGTATTTGAGCATCCATTCCAACTATGGTAGATCTGATAAACCATCGTAAAAATGTATATTTATTTTGTTAGTACCTTGTAATGTACCAGTGTATCAGGGTATTCCCGATTGCAACAAGGTTTTAGTTTTTCGCATATATATATATATGGGACAAGACATAAACATGATGACAGAATACTGGTCAAACTGGAAGGCCTCCGTGGTATTTTTTAAAATGGTAGTTGGTGTATCTGTTCCAGACGCTCGGCATTAGGGGATAAAACAAAACCTGGTCGGTTGGGTGGTTTGTTGTTTAACGCCGCACTCAGCAATAATCCAGCTATATGACGGCGGTCTGTAAATAATCGAGTCAGGACCAGACAATCCAGTGATTAATATCATGAGTATCGATCCACGCAATTGGGATTGATGACATGCATCAACGAGGTCAGCGAGCCTGACCACCCGATCCCGTCAGTCGCCTTTTACGACAAGCATAGGCACCTTTTACGGCAAGCATGGGTTGCTGAAGACCTATTCTACCACGGTTCTTCACGGGTCTTAGGAACAATGAACGGAGTAACGACCAATGCAATGTTAGAAATGAACACAAATGCACGTAGTCAGCAGATGGCTGTGATTTGATTTGGTTTGAGCGTTGCACAGTGAAGACTTGTACATAATACATTTTGTGGACCCCAGACAGGTTTGTGTTCACATTCAGCAGTTCATCTATAATGTCTTCATGGGACACACGGCCGAACAGAGATGGACAAGAACCTTTAATACTTAGGACAGAGTTTAGAGCAAAGACGATTTATCCATCTCTATTTCAACAATGAAATGTAGCGATTGCCTCAACAAATGTTACTTCTTCATATTCCATGTTATTGAATTAGTTCGCTGATCAACGCACCGGCTCCTAAAGCCTTCAGTTTATGTGGTATTCCCCTGCCTAAATTACATTTTGCAAACCAGTCAAACGAATATTGCAATAAAGGACATTCAGGTAATAAATTCGCCTTGCCAAATGAAAATTATACAATGACATTTTCTAAAAAGAGATAATGACATTTTCAGTAGCCTGTGTAAGAAGCTAAAGTTTTCCGTTTCAATTTCGCGATTGCTTCGCGAAGACAGTTTTCTTTAGTAATGAAAACAAGAGAAACGGCAGAATGATACCAAATATGCTGTCATTCGTCCAGAGAACTTGGAGAGAATTATTGAATTTAACAAAATTACATCCAATATTATGGTCGATAATTATGTTGGAATTGTGTTTATTACCTCGTACAAAGTAGTGTCGTTTTTTAGGATGGTTAAAGCCATGCACTATTTGAAATGTCGTAGGCATTCCCTCGTAAACACTTCACTTCACACTTCAAATCAGGCACACTGGAAGACATTGAAACAGCCTGAACGTGAATGTACATATGGCACCGCGGCTTTGTGTTAGAACGCAATCTTAGCGCTACAGACCCGTGAAGATCCGGGGTAGAATAGGTCTTCAGCAACCCATGCTTGCTGTAAAAGGCGACTTTGCTTATCGTGAAAGGCGACTAACGGTATCGGGTGGTCAGGCTCGCTGACTTGGTTGATGCATGTCATCAATCCCAATTGCGCGGATCAATGCTCATGATCATGATTTGGTCAGTTAAATCGTTAATAAGACGTTGACATTTTTGTTACGGAAGCATTCTTTATATTTTAAAAAAAAATTGTTCCGATATTAATGAATGGTGCTGAGATTTGGGGATACTAAAAATGGAATACGATTGAAATTGTTCACCGCAAATTTTGTAAATTTTTACTTCAAACGGGCTACAGGACTGCAAATGCAGTAGCCTATGGTGAATGTGGTAGGTATCCACTTCATACTATTTATTGTGTAAAATGCATTAAATATTGGTTTAAGATGTTGCAAATGAGTCCAAACAGATACCCATAACAGTGTTATAAAATGTTATTATCCATTGCTGGTAGAAAACGTCCTAATTGGGCATCGCATATCAGACTTTTGCTAAGTCATTATGGTTTTGGGGATGTATGGGCTGCACAAGGCGTTGGCAATGCAGAATTATTTGTACATATGTTCAGCGAAAGAGTTAAAGATTGTTCGTTTCAAGATTGGCATGCATCTCTGGGCAGCAAGACCCTCTCATTCTATAAACTGCATAAATCTAATATCGTTTGTGAAAAATATTTATCAAATATTAAGCATTGTGAATATAGAAGGCTAATAACCAAATTTAGATGTGGACAGAATACTCTTGGTATTCAACTTATACGGTGGGGTGTTGCTAATATTGAGGAGGATGCCGTCTTATGTAAACACTGTCATGTAATTGAGGATGAACTTCATGTTATATACAACTGTCCTCTTTATGCAAGTCGGCGGGAAATGTATATCCCAAAGACAGTTAATCATAATTATTTTTGTTTAGAAAGACTCTGTCAAGTATCAAACAACGATGCAATGATAAATTTTGCAAAATTTCTAGTGTACGTTTTCTCAACACACACACACACACACTAAAGTATCAATTAGGTAACTCTTAGATATATAAAATGTAAATGTATTTTGTACAATGGGTCAAATGGCCTTATACAAATAAATCTGTCTGTCTGTCTGTCTGTCTATATTAATCACTGGATTGTCTGGTCCAGGCTCGATTATTTACAGACCGCTGTCATATAGCTGGATTATTGCTGAGTGCGGCGTTAAACAACAAACAACCAAACAAACAGCACACAAGTAGCAACGTGAATTGCCTTGTTGTGTGTAGTCACGACGGCTATGACAAGGTGTAATATATGTACATATGTGTACGAAAAAAGGAATTCATAGCGTTTTGACAGAGGTTAGCATTTAGCTTGGATTTTTCACTGAATATTCGCAGTATTTTTCTATGTAATCGGGAAGTAAGTGAGTTAGTGTGGTTTAACGCCGCTTTAAAAGTATTCAAGTTCTATCACGGCGTAACAGCTTGATGTGGGAGGAAAGCCCAAAGTGGTGCAGGTCTCAGACGCTTAACACTTTGGGGAAAACCCAGGAGCACGGGTATGGCAATATAATCGGGGCGAACTGGGATTCGAACCCATGACCACAGGTTCCATGTGTACCCCAGAGACGTATAACTACACACTTTTTAGACGACTGGATCACCCGTACCCCCCAATCGGGAGGTGATACGGCTCTATGTTACAAAGAAATGCAATTTACTCATTATCAGGACACACATATATATGGACAATATTGTTGTTAATTGATTAAAAATCACCATTGTAATAAATATGATACCAAACTCGTGCCCATTTCGTATCAAGTTGATGTCTCTCACGAAATAAGTTCTCTGGTCATCGCTAAAGCTCGAGCAGGGAGAACATGTTTCACTCGGAATTAAAGTTGATATGCCATGGGAACCTCGTTTAATATATATTAAATATCAAGCTAAAGGCTTAAACATATCTCTATTTATTCATTCCAACAAATCTATCGCAACCACCAGTGTAGATTCCAGGTAAGAATACAGGTCCCCAGCAAACTATGCCGAGGCGACGAATGGATGGAGTGGTCAGACGCGCTGACGTGGTTGACTGCATGTCATCGTAAACTAATTCCGTGGTTCGATTTTCATGATGTCAGTCATTGGATTGTCTGGCCAAGACACGATTATTTACAGGCAGCAGGCAGCTGGAATATTGCTGAGAACCGCGTTAAACAACAACCACACACACACACACACACACACACACACACACACACACACACACACCACACAACCACCCACCACCCCCACACACACCACACAACCACCCACCACACACACACACCACACACACACACAACCACACACACACACAACCACCCACCACCCACACAAGCCCAACCCAACAAACTACTATCGTAACCACAGATAGTCGAGGGGTTCTCGATGTCAACTTTTGGTATGTTAATTGACATCCATGTATATTCGTTAGGAAAATAAAACGTCCATTAAATCGTATGAGATGATTTGTTCCTTTTGTAATACAAACGGATTAGATGAGGAAAACAAAGTACCAACTCTTGCATCAAGCGTGTATGTTTATTGTTATGAATATTCGTCGTTTTGCCATTGTTAAAGGTCACAATAATTTCCCAGAGTAGCCCTCTGAGGGACTTGGAAAGTCATGATATGTAAAATAGCTCATGGGGGGCGGCATGAAGGGTCTATACAATTGCCCATGAGAATAAAGACGATAGGTTTTGGTATTAGATTAGATATACAATTCTATGCCCAATGACAATTATCGATGATAAACCAATTGTTATCAGACAGTGGCTTTATACATTCCACAGGGTGTGCACTTGGGTCGCTTGTTGCATATGTTAATATTTGTGTTTTGTTGTTGACTCGTCTTTGAGAGCATCAGTAACAAGACATTCTAACAACGATACGTCAGAAATAATTTTAGGTAATCGTATTTTACGCCAAGGCAGATATTCTGATGTTCTAATTATTCCCCGGTTAGATGTTTGAGTTGAACCACGGGGGTAATATACGTTACGTTCGGGTTACATTTTGGCCAGCGATGGAAGCTGATTAAGATATTTGCATTTTGGAAAAGTTTCCCTGGAATAAAGTTGTGTCAATTCTGTCTCAACTCTTGAAATACTGAAGAAGCATTAAAAGTCCAGTTTCCACCCTCGCCGAACTAGGTTGGACTTTCTGGGCTCGATCGTAGTGCCATAAGTGATTAGGAGTTATGTCCCTTTAAGTCCCCCCTCTACTGACCAATCAGATTCCACCTCTCATGCCACAGGCATTTATTTTAAACAAAATGACGGCACCCAGTCCAGACGATCCCATTGATAACAAAGATCTTTATTGTAATAAAACGGGTTTACCTCGCGAAGTATATCATATCACTTGAACACCTTGATTACAAACATGAACTGATCTGGAAAATATCTGTCGACGCCCAGTTAACGGTACACAAGCTTTGCAAATCCTGCAATCGACCGAATTCGGCACGGCAGTTGCCATGGGTGTTGATAAACCGGATAAACATAGCTCCATAATTCCAGCCTAGTTCGGTAAGGGTGAAAACGGAACTTTTACAGTCATTTACCTCCCTTGCCTCGGGTAGATGCAAACACCCGGGGATTGTTTAACTGAACAGATACAAGGTGCCTGCTGTGCAGAGTTGCGTCCCTTGGGAACGGCAGAAACCTATGATCGAGTGGTTCGTCCTGAAGATATTTCTCGGTTTGTAAGCATGTAAGCACGATACCCGTGCTCGTGGTTTTCACTAAAGTGGTAAACGTCTGAGACCTGCATCACTTCTGGCTTTCCTCCCACACCAAGCTAACACGGCGTGATATAAATGAAATACCTTTCCAAGCGGAAAACACACACCCTCTACAAGGAAGAATATTACATTACATCACCTTATGATGACTACAATATCCATGCGACATGGAGAAGAAAGGTGAGGTAAAATGGGGTTTAACGTCGCGTCCAAGATTATTGCACTTATACAGCGACGTGCATGCACGTGTGTGTGTGTGTGTGGCTGCTTGTACTAGACCGGACTGATGCCGATTTATAGTGCTAGCCCACTGAGATACCATGCCGCAGCGGGCGGACACTCTACCACTAGACCACGGAGGCGGTCTGGAGAAGAAAAACAATATTGACATAATGTATGGTACCTTTCTTAAGTATAGAAACTTATAGAAATTTTACGTTTATGGATGACTAATACTAGGCTGCTCTGGAGCTATTTCGTTTAATGATGGCGAAGGGAGTTTAATTTAAGGCTGGCGTAGTGTGCGCGAATGATATACTTTAAAATGACACTATCCCGCCCAAGGCTTAAAATCTACAAGGAGTGTTTTTCCCTTCGAACCATCAAAGAAGGTGCGAGAATTTCCGATTACGCAATTCCAGTTCTAGAATTTGATCACAGACTTCACTCTATCCAAATGGGAAAAAAGTTTCACTTTTGTAGAATTCTCCAGCCTTAATTACCATCCGTCTCTCTCCGACAGTAGTTCCAACATTGATCTGACACACGCCGACCTGCTTGTTGATATCGTGTGTTTATAACCGTGATCTATGTTATTACAGTGGGCAGTAATTTCCCCACATGGAAAGGCTAGGTTTATATTTCAGCTGTCAGATGCTACTTAGCTTGTCAATATCTGTTGCTTACAGTCTCTCAACGTGGCACCACACACAATGCGGAATGTCTACATGCAGACATTGCTTGAGTTATCACGTTGTTACGCCTACAGCCGAATGCCACAAATCCATGAAATTCCACGCTCGTAGGAATTAACTGTAAAAGAAAAGTACAGAATAGTTGTTGCCCACGGATCCCCAGTTGTATGCTGGAGTGCTCGAGTGAGTGCTAGTGTAAGTGCCAGAGTATTTGAGTGTAATAGAGCTGGAGTAAGTTATAAAGTATCTTTGTGCTATTGTGCCAGAGTGAGTGCTACCGTATCTGAGTGGTAGAGTATGTGCAGGAGTATGTGAGTGCTAGAGTGAGTGCTGGAGTATGTGAGTGCTAGAGTGAGTGCTGGAGTATGTGAGTGCTGGAGTATGTGAGTGCCAGAGTGAGTGCTGGAGTATGTGAGTGCTGGAGTATGTGAGTGCTAGAGTGAGTGCTGGAGTATGTGAGTGCTAGAGTGAGTGCTGGAGTATGTGAGTGCTAGAGTGAGTGCTGGAGTATGTGAGTGCTAGAGTGAGTGCTGGAGTATGTGAGTGCTAGAGTGAGTGCTGGAGTATGTGAGTGCTAGAGTGAGTGCTGGAGTATGTTAGTGCCAGAGTGAGTGCTGGAGTATGTGAGTGCTGGAGTATGTGAGTGCCAGAGTGAGTGCTGGAGTATGTCATTGCTGGAGTATGTGAGTGCTAGAGTGAGTGCTGGAGTATGTGAGTGCTAGAGTGAGTGCAGGAGTATGTGAGTGCTAGAGTGAGTGCTGGAGTATGTGAGTGCTGGAGTATGTGAGTGCCAGAGTGAGTGCTGGAGTATGTGAGTGCTAGAGTGAGTGCTGGAGTATGTGAGTGCTAGAGTGAGTGCTGGAGTATGTGAGTGCTAGCGTATGTGCTGGAGTATGTGAGTGCTAGAGTGAGTGCTGGAGTATGTGAGTGCTAGAGTGAGTGCAGGAGTATGTGAGTGCTAGAGTGAGTGCTGGAGTATGTGAGTGCTGGAGTATGTGAGTGCCAGAGTGAGTGCTGGAGTATGTCATTGCTGGAGTATGTGAGTGCTAGAGTGAGTGCTGGAGTATGTGAGTGCTAGAGTGAGTGCTGGAGTATGTGAGTGCTAGCGTATGTGCTGGAGTATGTGAGTGCTAGAGTGAGTGCTGGAGTATGTGAGTGCTAGCGTATGTGCTGGAGTATGTGAGTGCTAGAGTGAGTACAGGAGTATGTGAGTGCTAGCGTATGTGCTGGAGTATGTGAGTGCTAGAGTGAGTGCTGGAGTATGTGAGTGCTAGAGTGAGTGCTGGAGTATGTGAGTGCTGGAGTATGTGAGTGCCAGAGTGAGTGCTGGAGTATGTCATTGCTGGAGTATGTGAGTGCTAGAGTGAGTGCTGGAGTATGTGAGTGCTAGAGTGAGTGCTGGAGTATGTGAGTGCTAGAGTGAGTGCTGGAGTATGTGAGTGCTAGAGTGAGTGCTGGAGTATGTGAGTGTTAGAGTATGTGCAGGAGTATGTGAGTACTAGAGTGAGTGCAGGAGTATGTGAGTGCTAGAGTGAGTGCTGGAGTATGTGAGTGCTGGAGTATGTGAGTGCCAGAGTGAGTGCTGGAGTATGTCATTGCTGGAGTATGTGAGTGCTAGAGTGAGTGCTGGAGTATGTGAGTGCTAGAGTGAGTGCTGGAGTATGTGAGTGCTAGAGTGAGTGCTGGAGTATGTGAGTGCTAGCTTATGTGCTGGAGTATGTGAGTGCTAGAGTGAGTGCTGGAGTATGTGAGTGCTAGAGTGAGTACAGGAGTATGTGAGTGTTGGTGTATATGAGTGCTAGAATGAGTGTTGGAGTATTGAGAGTTTGATGCGGGAGTTAGTGCTAGAGTATGTATGTGCTACAGTGAGTGAGTGCTAGAGTATGTGCTGGAGTATGTGAGTGCTCGAGTGAGTGCTGGAGTATGTCAGTGCTGGAGTATGTGAGTGCTAGAGTGAGTGCTGGAGTATGTGAGTGCTAGAGTGAGTGCTGGAGTATGTGAGTGCTAGAGTATGTGCTGGAGTATGTGAGTGCTAGAGTGAGTACAGGAGTATGTGAGTGCTAGAGTGAGTGCTGGAGTATGTGAGTGCTAGAGTGAGTACAGGAGTATGTGAGTGCTAGAGTGAGTGCTGGAGTATGTGAGTGCTAGAGTGAGTGCTGGAGTATGTGAGTGCTAGAGTGAGTGCTGGAGTATGTGAGTGCTAGAGTGAGTGCTGGAGTATGTGAGTGCTAGAGTGAGTGCTGGAGTATGTGAGTGCTAGAGTATGTGCTGGAGTATGTGAGTGCTAGAGTGAGTACAGGAGTATGTGAGTGCTAGAGTGAGTGCTGGAGTATGTGAGTGCTAGAGTGAGTACAGGAGTATGTGAGTGCTAGAGTGAGTGCTGGAGTATGTGAGTGCTAGAGTGAGTGCTGGAGTATGTGAGTGCTAGAGTGAGTGCTGGAGTATGTGAGTGCTAGAGTATGTGCTGGAGTATGTGAGTGCTAGAGTGAGTACAGGAGTATGTGAGTGCTAGAGTGAGTGCTGGAGTATGTGAGTGCTAGAGTGAGTACAGGAGTATGTGAGTGCTAGAGTGAGTGCTGGAGTATGTGAGTGCTAGAGTGAGTACAGGAGTATGTGAGTGCTAGAGTGAGTACAGAAGTATGTGAGTGCTAGAGTGAGTGCTGGAGTATGTGAGTGCTAGAGTGAGTACAGGAGTATGTCAGTGCTAGAGTGAGTGCTGGAGTATGTGAGTGCTAGAGTGAGTGCTGGAGTATGTGAGTGCTAGAGTATGTGCTGGAGTATGTGAGTGCTAGAGTGAGTACAGGAGTATGTGAGTGCTAGAGTGAGTGCTGGAGTATGTGAGTGCTAGAGTATGTGAGTGCTAGAGTGAGTGCTGGAGTATGTGAGTGCTAGAGTATGTGAGTGCTAGAGTATGTGAGTGCTAGAGTGAGTGCTGGAGTATGTGAGTGCTAGAGTATGTGCTGGAGTATGTGAGTGCTAGCGTATGTGCTGGAGTATGTGAGTGCTAGAGTGAGTACAGGAGTATGTGAGTGTTGGTGTATATGAGTGCTAGAATGAGTGTTGGAGTATTGAGAGTTTGATGCGGGAGTTAGTGCTAGAGTATGTATGTGCTAGAGTGAGTGAGTGCTAGAGTATGTGCTGGAGTATGTGAGTGCTGGAGTATGTGAGTGCTCGAGTGAGTGCTGGAGTATGTCAGTGCTGGAGTATGTGAGTGCTCGAGTGAGTGCTGGAGTATGTGTGTGTCTTGGAGTATGTGAATGCTGGAGTATGTGAGTGCTGGAGTATGTGAGTGCTAGAGTGAGTGCTGGAGTATGTGAGTGCTTGAGTTAGTGCTTGAGTATGTGAGTGCTAGAGGGTTCGATTCCCGACATTTCTGGTATCCCCCGCCGTGATATTGCTTGAATACTGCTAGAAGCGGCGTATAGTCATACTCACTCATGCATCTATGGTTATATGACGTGAGTCTTGGCTCACCCGTCTCTGATGTTCACAATGCCTACAGTTTCATATGACGTTTGTGTATGCTCGTCAGTTGCTGATGTTATATGACGTGTGTCTTAGCTTGTCTTTGGTTTGGTTTGGTTTGTTGTTTAACGCCGCACTCAGCAATATTCCAGCTGTATGACGACGGTCTGTAAATAATCGAGTCTGGACCAGACAATCCAGTGATTGATATCATGAGCATCGATCCACGCAATTGGGATCGATGACATGCATCAACCAAGTCACCGAGCCTGACCACCCGATCCCGTTAGTCGCCTTTTACGACAAGCATTGACCCTTTTACAGCAAGCGTGGGTTGCTGAAGACCTATTCTACCCCGGATCTTCACGGGCCTCTTGGCTTGTCAGTCCCAAATGTTCACAATTACACATCTGCAGTTTCACATGACGTGAGTCTTGGCTAATCAATCCCTTGTGTTCACAATACCACAACTGCAGTTTAGCAGACCTAAATCTAGGCTCGCCAGTCCCTGACACATCTACCGTATACTATTTCGCGTCAAGGCCCGTCAGACTCAAGTGTTCACGGTAACAGATGTAATGCTTCATAAAACATGGGTCAATATCCTTGAGTCCCTGTGTTCACGTTAATAGATGTACTACTTCATCAGAAAAAAAACATATCTTTAGTACCAATTGGAAATGAATTCCTTTTAAAATTAACTCTGTAGTGTTCAAAATAACTAATGGGCAGTTTTTTATCTAACATCTGTGTATCAAATATAAATCGCAGAAGGATATTTTACACTGTAAATTTGTTATTTGGACACTACAGACATGCTAGTCTTGATAGATGTCAGATGAAACTGTCCATTAGTCTACATACACAGGGTCCTTGTAAATATAAAACGCCAACGCCAGAAAACAACTAGATTCCATTGGGCGTAACATGCAAAACGGATTAAAATAGTATGATCGGTTGGGAAATAATATAATTAAATGAAAAATGCTTCAAGAACATATCTCCTCCAGGCCCTAAAACTTGAAATTATAAAATGTACCGATGAAAAGGATTGATATATGTCAATGTTTTTATAAGACAGATATCCTCTAAAAAGGTAGGTGATTTAAATAAACATGACGGAAAGCGTTTCACAAGTCATATGTCACAGGTCCTGAGTCCTTAGTGTTCAGTATAACAGCATTTTCAGTTCCATAGGACATGTCAAGGCTCCTCAGTTGCTCGTGTTGAGGACCAGAGCCTGTCAATTCCATACGCCATGTGTCATGGCACCATCTGTCCCCGGAGTCAACTTCACAGCTTTCCAGTCCCTCGTCAAACAGAACTGAACAGCTAAATATGTCACAACGTTTTTGCTTCCTCGTTGCAAAGGGCCTAACTTTCACACAAAAAACGCTGACACCACAGAAAATCATTAAGGCCCGAGAAATATCATTTTCCTCTTTGGCTGAAGAACTGAAAGTGTTCGCGCATCCAACGGCCAAACGTGTCTATCCCCTACATCCCTTCCATTAAGTAATTGCAGTCAGGAAACGTTGAAATAAATAGCCTGGTATCGATTGGTCGCTGCGTGGACATGTAGGTTGCTGTTGAGGGTCGACAAAGGGATAATGATGATGACCGTTCGGAAACTCTCGCGAAATCTCATTCGAGATACTCGTAATTAGAACTCGATGCCCCGAATGTCATTAAACTTGCCGTGAGAAACACTTGAGAACAGTTTCCGGTTTCATTTTATTTCACAACTTTGTTAAGTCATTCTTTTAAAATGTTTCCTGCCTTTTTAGATGGAGATAGGATATTGAAAGGCTTGGCGTGAAATACAATGTATCGATCCAGATGTGCTTTTAGTTCCGAGTTAAAGTTCTTTCTTTCATTGATCCCCATGTCGTGATTTTAAAAGCCCACCAAATTAACTTCTTCCTCCTTGTCAGCTGGGGGTGTGAGGAATTGAAAGCTGGGGCTCAAGCAAAGAAATCAATTCAGAAATGATTGCAATCGTTGAGCATCGATCTCACCTTGAGTTGTTTGTTTCACAGACGAGTGGAAAGCGTTTTCTTAAACACCGGTGGGTAGGAATCTCAAACATACATGCGAGATCGAAATCCACGTCTGTGATTGGCTACTCCATGGTGATGACCTAAGGTCAGATTATAATGGACTACTTTCCTGACTGTAATTCATCGATACGTTTTTCGGTTTTCATTCGAATCCACCTACGTGGAAATATTATTGTTTCATGTGTTCAATAAATCTGTTTTGATCTTGATCGCGATAATCGCGGATTCTTTATAGTTGAGGGTCACACAGGGTATTAGTAGTAAGCAGTAAGCTGGATGACGTCACTCATGACAGTTGTGTTATGTATAAGTGCGCCATTGCGACCACGAGAATAGATTAAATATCCATCGATGCTAAACTGAGATTTGAGGGTGCGTAAGAAACAGATAATTACCCTCCTGTCGATCATACACCATATATGTACAAGTGTTATGAAACCTATGTAGGGCGGCGGGGTAGCCAGGTGGTCAAAGCGTTCTCTCGTCACGCCGAAGACCCGGGTTCGATTCCCCACTTTGGTACAATGTGTGAAGCCCATTTCTGGTGTCCCCCGCTGCGATATTGCTGAAATATTGCCAAAAGCGGCGTAAAACCATACACTCGAAACGTATCTAACACGCTTTCACTTTCGTTTTCGCTCTGAAACAAAGCCTTGTAGGACAATTGGTATATGACAGACACTCGTGCTGTAATCTCTATTCACTGATACCACATGAATCTGGACCGCCTCCGTGGTCTAGAGGTAGAGCGTCTGCCCGGAGAGTGGAAGGTCCGGAGTTCGATCCCCGGTCTCGTCATACCAAAAGACGGTAAATGATGGTACTTGTTGTTACCCTGTCTGGCGCTCGGCATTAAGGGACTAAAACAAGGACTGGTCGGCTCGGAGTCAATATACTGTGTCTGAGTGGGGTATTCATGTTAAACTGCGGCATGGTATCTCAGTGGGCTAATGCTATAAATCGGCATCTGTCCCGACTAGTACAAGCAGCCACACAAGCGCACATACACGTGCATGCACGTCGCTATATGAGTGCGATAATCTTGGGCGCGACGTTCAACCCCGTTGCACCTCATCTCACCACATGCATATGTTTCAACTCACCAGCTGTGGTATGGTTCTCACTACAGACTACATCAGCAACACGTGGAGATCCGCGGCAGAATGTGTCCCCAGCATTAATGCTTGTCGTAAAAGGCGATCAAATTGGATTTGTGCCTTGTGGGGCGCTTCATTATAACCCCAGCGTGTCTTAGACGTATAAAATGTTTCCACTGTTGGTCCGCGCAGCAGGCTTATTGTACCCAGGTGAAAGGTACAGTGGTACAAATCTGTACAATATCCGATCGGAAGTGCGCATGCGTCCATATTCACGAAGGTAAATAAACATGGAGACATGCCTCGAAAGTTTGTTTTGTGATATAAATGTTGAAACAAACTGCTCTGTTGATATACAAACGTCATGCAGTCCGTTTTGTATGTTCATTGATATCGCGACCAATAAAGTGAGTGAGTGAGTGAGTGAGTTGGGTTTAACGTGGTTTTTAACAGTATTCCAGTTATATCACAGCGTGTCAGCTAAATGTGGGAGGAAAGCCCGAAGTGATCCAGGTCTCAGACGTTTACCACTTTGGTGAAACCCACGAGCACGGGTATGTTGCTGACAAACCTAGAAACATAATCGGGGCGAACCGGGATTCAAACAATCATGGGTTTCTGACATGTCCAAGGGACGCAACTCTGCACAGCGAATCGCGGCGCCTTAGACGACTGGGCCACCCCTGTCCCCCGCGACCAATAAAAGGCAATGCTTGGTGTAGCCTAAGAGACATCGCCTTTCTACTCGCTAGGTAGACAGGAGCCCAGTAGACGCTTGCCAAAATGTTGAAACCCATGAACAAAGTAGGATGCTGACAAATATACAACACAATCAGGGCACGATCATAGGTTTCTGGACCCGTGAAGATCAGGGGTAGAATAGGTCTTCAGCAACCCATGGTCGCTGTAAAAGGCGACTATGTTTGTCGTTAAAGGCGCTAACAGGATCGGGTGGTCAGCCTCGCTGACTTGGTTGATGCATGTCATCGTATCGCAATTGCGTGGATCGATGATGATGATATCCATTACTGGATGTTCTGATCCAGACTCGAGTATTTACAGACTGACGTCATTTAGCTGGAATATTGTTGAGTTTAATCACAAATGAATATGTCATAGGTTTCTGGCACACTAAAGTAACGCAGAGTGATTTTTACGGTGTTTTAGGCAAAGGTCGTTATCCTCCTTTGTCAAGACGAACGATGTCTTGCGATTGTAGTCAAGCTTTTTCCACGATGTGCTAAGCACCTTCCTCAACTTTTCAGGTGAAGTAAGATGAAATGGTGTTCAACATCGCGTTCAAGGTTATTTCACTCATATACTTATCTGATTACTCTCATTGAATGATGTAATTAATGCCTCCCGTGTGCGACCATAAAATTTGCCAGGTCGTCTTTGGATGCTCAAAGGAGACAGAATGGTTGCTTAGGTCGTCCCAAGGTTTTACACAGGAGGTTTAGACATCGCCATGGACGCCATGGTCGGTGTGAATTTTTTAACATGTTCATAACAGTCGCACAAAGGTCACCGAGGAGGTTGGCTTCTCAAAGGTGGCTCAAAGGTGTCTCAACGGAGGCAGAATGATGGCAATGGTCGCCAGGTAAAAGATGCGTTCTGCTGCAAATCTGGACGATGCTTCTGTCTCCCTTGTGCCTCCTTTGGGCGACCAACAGCGTGCATTGAACGATGACTGTGGCGACCGAATTGCCTCCATTCAGCGACCACGGCAACCCTTGAGACACCATGGCAATGCTTCTGCCTCTTTTCTGCCTCCTTTGAGCTACCTGTAGTGCCTCCTCGGGATGCCTAAAAATAGAGGGCTTGTACCTGCAGTGCAGTTGCAGACGCTGGACAACTTAACTCAAGAAAGACTCAAGACTCAATAGACACAAGACATCATGCCTGGAGCAGTTACATAGAAACATGATTTTCTGGGTTTAGGCGACCATTGAGCGTCCTGGCCAGTTTTCGATCGCTCAAAGGTGACACAAAGGCTGCGGCCCTGTGTAAAGGGGCCTTTAGGAAACAGGAACAGAAAGATTATTTATTTCATCGTGAACTGGCTGGTTTCACATTGGATGTGACTAGAAGACACATGCCTCCTTAGGTCTTTGAAAGGTATTTAGAAGTGATACACATAAGAAGGAGTGAGTGAGTGAGTTGGGTTTAACGCCGCTTTTAACAGTATTCCAGTCATATCGCGGCGTGACATAAGAAGGAGAATATATGGATGTCAACTTCTTCATTATAAGAACACCTCGTTTCGGAGTATATGCTTACTCCTTCATCATGTGAATGAATGCCATGAGGCAGAGAGCATATATATGTACATGTAAAGACAACAAAATTAATAAGACAACAAAAGGTGGAAAATAACAAAGGGTAGAAACTAACAAGGGACGCCAACAGATGCATGACACTGACAGGTGATCAGCGAAAGACAATGGAAGCCAAACTCTTTAGTTTCTACCCTAAGTAAGTATATACTCCGAAACGTTGTGTTCATCATAATACAGGGGTAGACATCCATATATTCTCCTTCTTATGCCACCTTAGGTTTTTTTAGGTTTTTTGTCTGAAAAAATAACTGCGTCATGAAACTATTGTGAGTGTCTGCCACCCGCAGCTTTCGCCGTAGTTTCCTGCTCGCAAATTTCCCAGATTTATAGTGTCTGAACGGGCACATCGCTGAGATCGCTTTGTGGCCTGGAGCCTCGATCAAATGGAACATTCCGCGAGACATTTCTCGATCACATCAAACATCAGGTTATCAAACACAAGCCCATTAGTCTCCTCTCAAGACACTCCAAGTCCACATTGACCGACCATCAAGCATGTTCGTATCTTCGGTTGTGTTTGAAACATGTAAACATGGACATGCGAGAATGTCATAAAATTGTCATCATTGTATACAAGCATGATTGTAGTGGGCGGTTAAGTATTCACGTTGTTCAGTAAAGCTTGTTAAGTCGAGCTGTCTTGTTGTGGAAACCGCTCGTTATTGACGATTGTTGTTGACTGCAAACTGCCATACCAAATATAACAGAGTTTCAGATTTAGCCCTTTAATCCACGCATGTCTGATGGATGTTGGGGATTTATTGATTCTGTTGCTATTTATTTGCGTCATTTGTGGGACGCTGCTAACATGCCAATCACATTAAACACGAATTCACACTCATATACATCTACATCTACATCTAAAAATATATTTTCAATTTTAACCATAAACTGGTAAATTGGTAATTGGTTAACCTCCCCTACCAAACTGTGGACACCGGCTTGTAGTGAGTGAGTGAGTGAGTATGGTTTTACGCCGCTTTTAGCAATATTCCAGCAATATTACGGCAGGGGACACCAGAAATGGGCTTCACACATTGTACCCATGTCGGGAATCGAAGCCGTGTCTTCGGCGTGACGAGCGAAAGCTTTAACTAGGCTACCCGACCGCCCCATTATTAATATGAACTTGATAAATGGGGCATGACTTTACCTGGGTCATATTACATTGAATGCATGGCTAGGATATTATCAATTATGAGAGCACTATAAGGTCACATGTACAGAATAAAAAGATATTAAACATTGTTTGAAATATCAAACTGTGATATAAACAATTATATGAATTGACTTTCTGTTTGTCGCACGCTCCAATGTTCATCAATCAGATCCTCGCCCTATGAGTCTCCAAGGAATTCACACAAAGCGAAACTCTCAATTCTTAACTGACTCCTGCTACATTTTGCTCACATTAGGCCGCAACATACTGACGAACTGTTTGACGGCATC
Source organism: Haliotis cracherodii (assembly GCF_022045235.1). Taxonomy (NCBI): domain Eukaryota; kingdom Metazoa; phylum Mollusca; class Gastropoda; order Lepetellida; family Haliotidae; genus Haliotis; species Haliotis cracherodii. Next base: position 30,702,993 of record NW_027266269.1, on the reverse strand, counting down.
GCTGCTTCATTTCCAACACTTATGTCAAGACTTAGTGGTGACTCTGGCTCTGAAGTTTATTGATAAAGGTTACAACATTCAATACCTCCACAATCGCACAGACAGGTACATGCAGTCATCAGATATACCCTTCACCAACACTAGACACTTACACAGATCGTTTACCAACATATAGACACGTAAATGAAGGCATCAAACAGGGCCTTTACCAACACACTTACCCACGAATATCTGTTTAAAACAGACGAGGACGAACCTCTTAAGTGTATTCCATGTGATGAAAGGTTCACCGTCAAGCATGCATTGCTTGACTGTGTGGACTTTGCAATCGCAAGGGATTCCCATTATCAAACAATAAATTTGGAAGATTTCTTTTTCCGTGTAAGCGGGCATCTCACTCTCAGCTCCATGAAAGAGATTCGTCTGTATAATAAATTATGAATATGTATGTTAGTAATTAATTGCTTGTTTTGAAATAGAGTGTGGTGCTTTTATCAACATAGAAGCCGCTGTCCAGGTGGTCAAAGTACCGTAAACTAACTGTTCCCCTGTGTGACACTTAATTCCCATCATAATCGATGATACTATCATCAACCAGTGTTTTAAGCCAACCCATTGCTGAGTATTTTTTAATATTGGCTAGTATTGAGCACAACCCCTCCTGCTAGGGCATCGTGCAGAAATCTAAAGGCACCGATAGTCCTTATGATCCCCAGCGAGGTGGCCTAGCTTGGGTTACTGGTGGCCTATAGCTCTGGTTTTATATATACATGATATAGTTATGCCCAAATATGTTTGATAAAATTTGATTTTAAATATAACTTTGCATTCATGACTCACATGTGAATATAGGAACTTGTTCTCGTCGCTATATAGCTGAAATAATGCCGATGCGACGTTAGATTTTAAATCACTCACTTCACCAACACGTGCACGAATAAGTCGACTTTACCAATACATAGACACTTACATGATCATGAAGACAATTCATCCAACAGATCCATGTCCATTAAGCTGGACCTTATATACAACGAAAGTATGTAAACTATAAATGCATACATCAGGGTGAGTTGAGGTGAAATGGGGTTTAACGTCGCGTCCAAGATTATTGTACTTATATAGCGCCGTGCATGCACGTGTGTGTGGCTGCTTGTACTAGTGAGTGAGTGCGTGAGTTTGATTTTACGCCGCTTTTAGCAATATTCCAGCAATATCACGGCTTGGGACACCACAAATGGGAATCAAACCAGGGTCTTCGGCGTGACGAGCGAACCCTTTACCACTAGGCTACCCGACCGCCCGCTTGTACTAGTCCAGACTGATGCCTGTTTTATAGTGTTAGCCCACAGAAAAACCATGTCGCAGTTTAACATGAATACCCCACTCAGACACAGTATACTGACTCCGAGCCGACCAGTCCTTGTTTTAGTCCCTTAATGTCGCGCGCCAGACATGGTAACAACAAGTACCAACTTTTAACGTCTTTTGGTATAACGCGGCCGGGGATCGAACCTTCTGCTGCTTTCATAGTCCCTGGTGAGGTGGGCTTCACTCCAGCTGGATGACGATTCAAGTGTCCCTATGTTTGTATGAAATTAAATAACGAGACAAAAAAACATTGCCATAATCTATTGTACGATTCCCGATTCTTCATAAGCCTGTGTTTATCAATTGTTGATAATAATTAGTACCAACAAGTATCAATAATAACCAAGTGAACGAATTCTGCCCGAGCGGTGGCACCCGTCACAAACACATGAAAAGGCAAGGCAAATGTCTACCTAAAACAAACATGGGAACATATGGCAGAAAAATATATAGGGAATTGCAAAGGACATCATTTTTTCCCTGATGCGTAACGTTTGGAAATATCATTCACATGGAAGCTTTACTCCTTTAGTTATGCATTGAATGTTGCAACCCTGATCAAACAAGGTTCGAGCGAGAATCGTATATGATCACGTCTACACAGACGCTGCTGACAAAGCACATTATACAGGGGACAGTCGATCAGATAACAGTCATCTGGCATGAGTCATCTTGGTGGTTCTATTTAAACGGGATCGACCACACAAAACAAGCAATTTACCATTTTCGACACGTGGACTGTTTTAGCAGAAATGGGTGCAAGAAAATGTATTTTGGGTTTCCATGAATAATTTAGAATCATTCATCGTAATTAGCCAGCAGAGAAAAAACAAATTTGTTCCAGTTATTTGCCGTCGGGATTATTATATGTTGTTACTAATAAAGTAACGATAAGTAGGTAGTCATTATGATACTCAGGTAGGTATATTGCCAACTTTGTTGCTGTTAATCTTTGTCTAAGTCCCATACCTTTTAGCAGTTCATCACAAGAAACAGACCCTGTTTGGAGTGCTGCAAATCTCCAATCTCATTAAAATCAAATCTTAGTTCTCGCTACCGCTAAACAGAGATCTGAGGACATCCTATTACGGGTCACGTCAGACCGACCTTGCGCGAACTTTGACCGACCAATGGAATGACCAATCAGAAGGCAGCTTTCTCGTGCTTTACGGAACTAGTTTCAAATTGGCGACTACGCTTCGAAACATATTTTGACAAATTCTCGATTACAAATTTGAAACCTCAACAAAAAACATTCTAGAATGGCTAATAGATGGTCTAGATTGTATGGATTCAGTGGTTAAACCCGTAACTATCGTTCGAAATACCCCATGTTAAAGTTTACGAGGTTGCATGATTAGAAATCACATTCCGACTGTCACTTTCATAATCTGGTAAGCGACACTCTGATTGGGCGGATGAAAGGTCGTTCTGACGTGACCCCAATGGGATGTCTTCAGATCTTTTTTTTTGCGATAGCGAGAACTAAGGTCTGATTTTAATGAGATTGGCGAGGGCAAATCTCTTGCCCTTGCCTCGACGCCCGAAGTAATGGCTGTTTTGCCTTTGACCATCTAACGGGCAGCTTACAGTCTAATAGGCAACAACGCTGATTCGGCATTTTGCCATTGCTCCCCAATGTAAGCAGATACTTTAAGGAAACATTGTGGGATGGGGTCCTTCAGAGGTGTTTCCCGTTTTCGACACTCTTGAGCTGTTAAGGTTGAAACAAGATCAAAATTCATACTATCACAAAATATGAAACATATATGTCAATCCCCACCACCAACTACACCTATGCCAAGACTTTTTAAAAGTTTTATTTGCAGCGAAATGGTTCCGTATATCTCACACGAATCATATCCAACAATGACCCTAGGTCAAATGGGAATGCTTTATACGTTATAAAACATTCATCTCTCACCCGCAGCCTATTATAAGAGAGCTATCAAACGCCACATGAGTGCCCGCGTCTCAGTCACCGGTTAGACACACAACGAATACTTGATTTCCCCCGAGCATATAGCGAATATAAGTCAGAACATATCGGAGTGGACTCGGTATCATAATGGAGAGATATGCGGCTGCGTTATCGGAAGTCGTATTTCTTCATCTCAGTACCTGCAAAAAATATATTTGCATGCATATCAACAATTGAATATGTTCGGTTGCTTTCAATATGCAGTGCTTTCAAATAGGATCCGACTGAGAATGAGTTTAGATGTAGAGTTGAAATAAACAAGCGTGCTCTAGTACGAATATATGAGAATGTATTGATGTTCCCTGTAAAATCACATGTGGGTACAATATGTGAGTTGGTGAGTGAGTGAGTGAGTGGGTGGGTGGGTTTTTGAGTGAGTGAGTGAGTGAGTATGGTTTTACGCAACTTTTAGCAATTCTAGTATTCAAACAATATCACGGCGGGGGACACCAGAAATGGGCTTCACACATTGTACCCATGTCGGTAATCAAACCCGGGTCTTCGGCGCGACGAGCAAACGCTTTAACCACTCGGCTTCCCGACCGCCCCTCTTTTAGCAGTGATTTCTTGTGGCTATGGAATAGGGTTTGTCGCTGGGTTTCCAGTTTTCAGTTTTAGCTGAGGTTGTGAGCTTTATTGGCTTTGCAATCAGACAGAATGAAGCGAGTGACCTGGCGAGACACGAGTATTTTTCTTATTGAAAGGCTTCTTCTAATTACTAGCGACGAGCGAACGCTTTAACCTCTAGGCTACCCGACCGCCCCGGTACAAAATGTGAAGCCCTTTGCTGGTGTCCTCAGTCGTGTTTCTGGAACATTGCTAATATAACAGCATTAGAAAGTTATAATTACTTACCCAATAACTGTAATAACTAAATACCTATGGCGCTAGTGGTCAAACAACGGGGGTGTGCGCAAGCCAACGTTTTTCAAATATTTGACGTCTTAAAGTTGAATCAAAGATATTGATAAACCTATTGGAATCAGCCTTTACATTCCTTTAGGCTGATATCTTGATATCTGTAATATGGGTCTTAGATAGCGTTAATATTATTATCGAATGTGTGGTTAAATCATTCGTACGTCGCGCCAAAGGGCCGAGTTCGAATCACTACTTTTAGACTGCCAGGTAATAGAACGTATACACCCATGTTTGATGGTGGCACAAAATGAAACCACAAGAAATTGTCATTCGATGGTGATGTATTTGATACGGGTATCATAGTTGTGGAAAATCCAATTTTCACGTGACCCGGTGTAGAATAGGTCTTCAGCAACCCATTCTTGCCGTAAAAGGCGACTATGCTTGTCGTAAGTGGCGACTAACAGGATCCGGTGGTCAGGCTTGCTGACTTGGTTGATGCATGTCATCGTAACTCATTTGCGTGGATCGATGCTCATGAAGTCAATCACTGAATTGTCTGGTCCAGACTCGACAATTTACGGACCGTCGTCAATAGCTGGAATATTGCTGAGTGCGGCGTTACAATACAAGAAAAAAAAACCGAACGATTGTCAAGTGTAAACTTCTGTTTTGCCTGGCACTTTATATGACGTTAACGAATTCACTTGAAAACATTATATATTCAACACCATGAAAAGAGTAGATGATTTTCTTATAGATACCTTAACATCTCTACATACCACCATTGACGTTCTTTAAGAACACCAGAGGAAGTCCGTTTCCATCTATATGTATAAGATACGAGGGGTTTCTTTCTATCAATGCTACGAATATGATTTATACGTTAATTAACGTATTGACGTGAGGATCTCTTTGGAGAAAGATGAAAAGCAAAGCAATATCTGCTTCGGAAAGGGTTTTGTTGAAGAAACTATTGATTTGTCTAAGAATACTCCGGTACGTTGTAATTAAAGCAAGCAGCATATGGTCGAATGGCCAAGTTAGTAATTACTGCAACCTCGTTCAGACGCTTGTGTCAAGACTATTGTGTCTTCGGAAGGAAGAACAATCTATCTGTGAAGTGTGTTGTGGTCGTGGCGCTTACCCTTCTTGAATGATCAAATAGAAATAATCAGCTTCTTAACTCACATGGTGCCAAGGACCCACTGCAATAACTTTCCAAGATTACCACATGGGTATTATCCGATTCATTAAATGGTGGCTCGCCCCGGTGGTCTGGGTAGAGCGTCTGCCCGGAAGGGAGGTCGGTGGTTCGATCCCCGGCCGAGTCACACCAAAAGATCGCACTTGTTGTCTCCCTGCCTAGCAGTCGGCATTAAAAGGATAAAACAAGGAATTGTCTGCTCGGAGTCAGTATACTGTTATGAACCGCGGCATGGTATCTCAGAGGGCTAAAACCGGTATTCGTCCGAACTTGTATGCATGTCGCTACATATAGGCAATCTTGAACCCAATTTCACCCCATTGCACCGCACCGCACCAATGATGGATCGGATGAAGAAACATCATTTATGCGGCACAATGACGATATGACGTCCTCAATTTTTACAGTACAAGCGTACATAACTGAAGACATCATATCGTCATTGTTCGCAACAAACTAGTTTCTTCATCCGACCCATCACTGGTGAGGTGGGGTGAGATGAAATGGGGTATGTAGCGACATGCATACACGTGAGTGTGTGCGTAGCTGCTTGTACTAGCCCACTTGCTTACGCAGCCGTGAGCAGAATGTCATCATTATCTCAGCGGTAAATACTAGAAATGTGGCGCATTGTATCCATGTGGGGAATCGAACACGGGGCTTCTGAATGAAAGGCGAATGCTGTAACCACTTGACTACCCTACCCCCATGACGATAAAGGTTTCTAGTATTCTAGTTACTGGGCCAAGATTGGCGATAGGTTCTCATTTTTTGTGCATGAATGTCTGGCTAGCCATTTCTAATTTGACTTTCACGCTCACTAGAATCTGTTTCGGTAGATAATTGAGACTGATTATTCTCTTGCGTTGCCGATTTACACTAATTGCTTCTTCTCTGAATCCACTGAACCATTGAAGCTGAAACGTCACGAGCAGGTCCCACAAATGAGAACATTTGCATTCGTTCAAGAGATTCAGCAGCCATATTAAAAAGCGTATATACGATCAATACTCTTCAATTTGGTTTTAGTGGGTGAGCTTTTAGCATTATTCCAGCAATATCATGGCGGAAATGGGCTTCACACATTGTACCCATGTGGGGAATCGAACCCGGGTACTCGGCGTGATGAGCGAACGCTTTAACCACTAGGCTACCAGCGCGCCCCCAATTTGGTTTGAAAAGACTTTAATTAAAAGATACTTTAACAAGACATTCGGCATTAAGGGAATAAAACAAGGACGGGTCCGTTAGAAGTCAGTATACTGTGTTTGGGTGGGGTATTCATGTTTTAACTGTTGCATGCTATCTAAATGGGCTAGCACTATGTATAAAACTAATATATATATTTGTCAGGATTAGTGCACGCACGCACCCACGCACAATCACGCACACGTACGCGCGCGCACACACACACACACACACACACACACACGTGCATGCACGTCGCAATATACACTTTTCAAAAAAAGAAACGCACAGGTAGTTTTTTATTAAATTTATTGTACCTAATAAAGTCGATATATTTAATTTAATATCATAGATCCAAATATGACGTTTTGAAGGTCGATAGTCATATATTGTCGTCGTACAAAGGCATTGAATACTGTTCTATGTCATGTCACATAAGGCCACTAGGTTGCGCTGAACTCAGTATCCTGTGTGACCGCTCCAGGCGGAATTCTGCGCCATTCTTCTTGTAAAGCGTTGGCCAGTTGTGGGAGTGTCTTTGGCGTGTTCTGACGTTGACATACACGTCGATCGACTTCATCCTAGAGGTGTTCGATTGGGTTGAGATCTGGAGATCTCGACGGCCAGGGCAAAACGTTGATGTTGGCATTATGACGGTAGTCTACCCTGATAGGAGCTGTGTGCGGTGGAGCGTTGTCCTGTTAAAACACCTCCCTCTGGCGGTCAATGATTGGAAGAAGGTGAGGTTGAAGAATTTGATTCATGTAGGGATTTGCTGTAAAATTTCCCTGAAACCACAACCAAGTCAGATCGTGTGGTGTAGGACGGTCTGAAGTGGAATTGAGCTGTGTGTATCGGCCCCAAAGGCGGCAAAGGGTGTGGTGGTGGACGTTGAAGTGGCGTGCAAAAGAATACTGCGATTCCCCTCTTTAAATACGTTCAATGGCGATGTTCCGATCGGCAGCGCTGAGTCTCGGCATTTTCGAACTTGAAAATTGTTGACAATTGAATGGCGAATTATTGGCTTATGCTTGCCTTTTCTTGGCCACTAGCATGAGTTACGAATGTCATAACTTGCACGTGCATTTTGCTTTAATGGTCCTCCATGACATTCAGATATATTCCAGCTATATGACGGCGGTCTGTAAATAATCGAGACTGGACCAGACAATGCAGTGATTGACATCATGAGCCTCGACAGACGCAATTGGAATACGATGACATGCATCAACCAAGTCAGTGAGCCTTGGACTTTCTTCTTGAACGCACATGCTCCGAACAAATACAAAGACGCATGTTTACTGGCAATAACGACCCAAGACTTGATCAATAAAGTTATTTCAGTGAAGCATTAGAACTTGTAAGCGCTCTTTCATACACGAACACAAGGTAGACCACTTAATCAGGTACCTTTAAATAACTGATAAAGAGAGCGATCTATATGAGCTAGTTGTAGACTGATGAGCTCAGCCATGTTTATAAGATACAATAGGAAATGGCCCTCGAACATGAAATTGGCTCATCGAATCTACATTTGACCTTCCATTCAGACTCATTGTCTAGAGGTCTATTTTGTTTAGATACAGTTGAAAATGCCCCTCACAGATGAAACTGGCGTCTCTACTCTTCTACCAGAATTATTGTCCCGAGGTCGTTCGGACAAACATATTGGTTGCAGAAAATTGAAATCAACTTGGAAAAATGTTCTAGCTACAAGAGGACACACAACAAAGGGCTGATATAAGTAGATAACTTTGGATAACTATCCCCCCTCACCCCCTCATTTGATGACGTCACAAGTGCACCTAGTAACCCCACGTGACTGATGACGTCACATAACCTTGACCTTGGGGTTGGGGGTGGGGGGTGTTGTCAACGTCATTGCCTCATTAATATGTAGAATAACTCATTAATATGCAAATGTATGCATGACGTCACAGGTCGATTAGGTTAATAAAGGGTCAACTGACCAGATGCAATCATGCAATTAATGACTTGACCATTCGTTAACCGTAGAACACGGGATAGTAATGAATGTCCCTATATGCACATGATACTACGACCGGGGGTTGGGTTGGGTCTTGACTCACGCGGAATGGAATGTCATTGTGAGACCATTTTGGCGCGAGAACATGTGGTGAACATTTGAACCTTTTGCATTGAAGACATTTCTCTGTGGGCATTCGGTGGCGGGCTATGTGTGGTAATATTAAAAAGCCCAGGAACAAGTTTACATAGAAAGATCTCCCGATATTCAATTACGTTAATTAAGGGTCAACTGATTGGATGCAGTCATGCACTTGACCATTCGTTAAACGTAGAACAACATGTGTCTAAAAACAAGATGGCCGACGTTACCATGAACGCTCACGGGTGTCACGTGTCCTCGGTTTGAATCTCGCGCCTGACCTACAAGTTAGTTCTATGGGGCCCCCGTTCCACAAAGCGATATGAGACTAAGTTGATCCGCAAGTGCATTAACTCATTTATAGTCAAATATAATCATGACGTCACAGGTCAGAAAGGGTAATGAGAGGTCTGTTGTTCCAATGCACGAATGCAGTGTGTTAATGAGTCCTTCATTAAGTGAGAACAAAGCATAGTAATGAGTGTCCCTATATGGAAGTGGCTACTACGAGGTTCAAATGTTATTCACGGGGAAAGGAATGTCATTGTTAGACATATTCCATTGATGCATGGATTTCGGTAGTAATGACTGTCACATGTGGCAAAGAGGGGTGTGAATTTCCATAGAAACCACATGTCCAGTTCTTAACTCTTCTCGTGTTACCCATTATAAGTTCCTTTTAACAAACAGTTGCCATGACAACTATAAAAAAAAATAAGGGTTAACAGTCTTGACTCCTAGCTAGAGGTTAGCTCGGAGAAATATAGAGTCGGTATCGCGAAACCCGTGTGTTGAAGACTTTAATGTATGCCAGTCTGGTATATGACGTTTTAATACTGTAAAATTCTATTCTTTTTTCTCAAAGATGTTTGAGTTCAAAATGTCGGTTCAGTTTCCTATTTCAATGGAAAAAATACTCGTTTAACCCATACCCAGAATCATTTTCATGAGAAAAAAATAGAGTGAAATAACGTAGTTTAGTAGATAACTTCTAAGAGATAAGATTACTTGAGCATTCATTAACAAAGAACAATGGATAATAATGAATATCCTTATATGGAAACTTAGGTCACCAATCCCTCATTAATATGCAAGATAACTCATTAATATGTAAATGTATAAGTGATGTATCAGGTGAATTAGATGAATACAGGGTCAACTGACCAGATGCAATTTACTTACATTAACAAAGAACAATGGATAGTAATGAATATCCTCATATGGAAACTTGACATCCCACGCGAAATGGAATGTTATTGCGACTGAATTTTGCCGCCTTTTTGCACCTTTTCTCCATGCTCATTCGGGGGGGCTGCGTCTGCTGAGATTATCAGCCCAGGAATAAGAGTGTGATCTATGTCAATATGTGTTATAAAACTCAACGGTAGTGTTGAGTGACTGACATTTTCACTCTAACCTTGCTGACAGATAAGACGTCCGTTTTCAAAATGAAGAGAGTTTCAGAGGATATATTTGGACCTACAGTCATTTTCACAAAGCATAGCAAGACCAAGTCGAGAAAAAAATGTCGCAGAAAATCAATGGCATCAAAGGGGTCGCCGAAGAGACTGGTTGCATCTAAGAAGAAAAAGATGACAACCAAGAAAGCGAAAATGACTATACTGAAAATGCAACCCCTGTCGAAAGTAAAGGCTGCATAAACACCCTCCTCCTCCTCCTCTTCCTCCTCTAGATAAAGGAGGAGGAGGGTGTTTATCCAGAGGAGGAGGAGGAGGAGGAGGAGGGTGTTTATCTAGAGGAGGAAGAGGAGGAGGAGGAGGGTGTTTATGCAGCCTTTACTTTCGACAGGGTTTGCATTTTCAGTATAGTCATTTTCGCTTTCTTGGTTGTCATCTTTTTCTTCTTAGATGCAACCAGTCTCTTCGGCGACCCCTTTGATGCCATTGATTTTCTGCGACATGTTTTTCTCGACTTGGTCTTGCTATGCTTTGTGAAAATGACTGTAGGTCCAAATATATCCTCTGAAACTCTCTTCATTTTGAAAACGGACGTCTTATCTGTCAGCAAGGTTAGAGTGAAAATGTCAGTCACTCAACACTACCGTTGAGTTTTATAACACATATTGACATAGATCACACTCTTATTCCTGGGCTGATAATCTCAGCAGACGCAGCCCCCCCGAATGAGCATGGAGAAAAGGTGCAAAAAGGCGGCAAAATTCAGTCGCAATAACATTCCATTTCGCGTGGGATGTCAAGTTTCCATATGAGGATATTCATTACTATCCATTGTTCTTTGTTAATGTAAGTAAATTGCATCTGGTCAGTTGACCCTGTATTCATCTAATTCACCTGATACATCACTTATACATTTACATATTAATGAGTTATCTTGCATATTAATGAGGGATTGGTGACCTAAGTTTCCATATAAGGATATTCATTACTATCCATTGTTCTTTGTTAATGAATGCTCAAGTAATCTTATCTCTTAGAAGTTATCTACTAAACTACGTTATTTCACTCTATTTTTTTCTCATGAAAATGATTCTGGGTATGGGTTAAACGAGTATTTTTCCATTGAAAAAAGGAAACTGAATCGACATTTTGAACTCCAAACATCTTTTAGAAAAAGAATGTAATTTTACAGTATTAAAACGTCATATACCAGACTGGCATACATTACAGACTTCAACACACGGGTTTTTCGCGATACCGACTCTATATTTCTCAGAGCTGACCTCTTAGAGTCAAGACTGTTAACCCTTATTTTTTTATTTAGTTGTCATGACAACTGAATGTTAAAAGGAACTTATAAGAGGTAACACTAGAAGAGTTAAGAACTGGACATGTGGTTTCTATGGAAATTCAACTCACACCCCTCTTTGCCACATGTGACAGTCATAACTACACGAAATACATGCATCAATGGAATATGTCTAACAATGACATTCCTTTCCCCATGAATCACATTTGAACCTCGTAGTAGCCACTTCCATATAGCTACACTCATTACTATGCTTTGTTCTCACTTAATGAAGGACTCATTAACACATTTCCTTCTTGCATTGGAACAACAGACCTCTCATTACTCTTTCTGACCTGTGACGTCATGATTATATTTCACAATGAATGAGTTATTGCACTTATGGATCAACGTAGCCTGAGATGTGGAATGGTGCCTCATAGAACACGGACAAAACAAGGTGTTATGTGTATAGCATAAACGAACTCATTCGGAGTGTTGTAAAATAAACCTCACTTGTAACAATATAAGCAATGTGATCTACTGTTAGATGCGTCGACAACTGTGTACATAGTACACTAACTAAATATGGAAATATTACTATGCCCATTGAGCGCTGTAAAGAAGGTGATCACGTGACTCCCCAGCGAATATGTACTTGGTGAAGCTTGCGTTGAATTGATCATCGGGTTATCTTCCTGACCACTGACAGAGGACACAATACACCAAACGATTAATCTTAAGGTTTTAAAAAACTAATCATGCTAAATTCAGAATATTCTAACTTTATCTCGAGTCATAGAAATGTATCATGACAATGGTTAACTAACACTATGCTAAGATCACCTTTTTAAAACCTTAAGATTAATCATAACTGTTTTGTAAAAAGAGATAAAAAAAAGACAATATAAGAATACATTGATCGATCATGTCTGACTATATTAAAGAGCACATAGGTAAAGGTAACTACATCACTATGTCTCTTAATTATGATGGTTCTTCAATGGGACGCCATTTGTGGTGCACACATCCTTGAACAAAGGGAACATTGAATTTGAACATGTACTTTTTTTTTCCTAAATGAGAATTCGTTGGACTCATGATAACATAATAAACTCAATCAAGGTTTTTTTTTCATACACATCATACATCATGCAGAAACAGACTATAACATCTACAGCCAGGAATCGCAATGCCATAGCATGTACCCAAAAGTTGTGCGCCGCTCGCACACCAAAGTATAGTCTGTATCAGAAATCACTTTGTTACATTTCATAAAAAGTAAATTTTCATAAAATCACTATGAGTGTTCTATTTCTTGCTTTGTAAAATGTTTAACGAGTGATGTTTTATCAACAACAACAACAAAAAAAAGAAGAATTATATCTAATTTCTGTTGGGTATTAAACTCTACAAATGGATTGGTAAAATAAGAATCTGTTTTAAGTTTAACTGTTAAATAATATGAATTATTTTATCAAAAGCATGGTGTACAAATGCATACATAACATTACAAAAATACTTTACACAAATATGCATTAGAGGTAGACAGATGAGAAAGAAAGAAAAAAGATTTCAATGTAACTAATTACATATCAGTAAATAATTTGTAAAAATATTTAGATTAAAATTATTACTCACCTAAGACGACTCTGACACAGTAGCACGTGACCTCCATTCTCCTCATTCATTCCGTCTTCAATACTGTCAGCAAGGTTAGAGTGAAAATGTCAGTCACTCAACACTACCGTTGAGTTTTATAACACATATTGACATAGATCACACTCTTATTCCTGGGCTGATAATCTCAGCAGACGCAGCCCCCCCGAATGAGCATGGAGAAAAGGTGCAAAAAGGCGGCAAAATTCAGTCGCAATAACATTCCATTTCGCGTGGGATGTCAAGTTTCCATATGAGGATATTCATTACTTTCCATTGTTCTTTGTTAATGTAAGTAAATTGCATCTGGTCAGTTGACCCTGTATTCATCTAATTCACCTGATACATCACTTATACATTTACATATTAATGAGTTATCTTGCATATTAATGAGGGATTGGTGACCTAAGTTTCCATATAAGGATATTCATTATTATCCATTGTTCTTTGTTAATGAATGCTCAAGTAATCTTATCTCTTAGAAGTTATCTACTAAACTACGTTATTTCACTCTATTTTTTTCTCATGAAAATGATTCTGGGTATGGGTTAAACGAGTATTTTTTCCATTGAAATAGGAAACTGAACCGACATTTTGAACTCAAACATCTTTGAGAAAAAAGAATAGAATTTTACAGTATTAAAACGTCATATACCAGACTGGCATACATTACATACTTCAACACACGGGTTTCGCGATACCGACTCTATATTTCTCCGAGCTAACCTCTAGCTAGGAGTCAAGACTGTTAACCCTTATTTTTTTTATAGTTGTCATGGCAACTGTTTGTTAAAAAGAACTTATAATGGGTAACACGAGAAGAGTTAAGAACTGGACATGTGGTTTCTATGGAAATTCACACCCCTCTTTGCCACATGTGACAGTCATTACTACCGAAATCCATGCATCAATGGAATATGTCTAACAATGACATTCCTTTCCCCGTGAATAACATTTGAACCTCGTAGTAGCCACTTCCATATAGGGACACTCATTACTATGCTTTGTTCTCACTTAATGAAGGACTCATTAACACACTGCATTCGTGCATTGGAACAACAGACCTCTCATTACCCTTTCTGACCTGTGACGTCATGATTATATTTGACTATAAATGAGTTAATGCACTTGCGGATCAACTTAGTCTCATATCGCTTTGTGGAACGGGGGCCCCATAGAACTAACTTGTAGGTCAGGCGCGAGATTCAAACCGAGGACACGTGACACCCGTGAGCGTTCATGGCAACGTCGGCCATCTTGTTTTTAGACACATGTTGTTCTACGTTTAACGAATGGTCAAGTGCATGACTGCATCCAATCAGTTGACCCTTAATTAACGTAATTGAATATCGGGAGATCTTTCTATGTAAACTTGTTCCTGGGCTTTTTAATATTACCACACATAGCCCGCCACCGAATGCCCACAGAGAAATGTCTTCAATGCAAAAGGTTCAAATGTTCACCACATGTTCTCGCGCCAAAATGGTCTCACAATGACATTCCATTCCGCGTGAGTCAAGACCCAACCCAACCCCCGGTCGTAGTATCATGTGCATATAGGGACATTCATTACTATCCCGTGTTCTACGGTTAACGAATGGTCAAGTCATTAATTGCATGATTGCATCTGGTCAGTTGACCCTTTATTAACCTAATCGACCTGTGACGTCATGCATACATTTGCATATTAATGAGTTATTCTACATATTAATGAGGCAATGACGTTGACAACACCCCCCACCCCCAACCCCAAGGTCAAGGTTATGTGACGTCATCAGTCACGTGGGGTTACTAGGTGCACTTGTGACGTCATCAAATGAGGGGGTGAGGGGGGATAGTTATCCAAAGTTATCTACTGATATAAGATACAACCGAGGGTTAAATCCCTGTGTGGATTGAATGATTACAGCATAGAAAACTAGGACGATCTCGGTGTCAGGATATGTATGGTTACAGCATCGAAATTTAGGGCCACCGCGGTGTCGGGATACGTATGGTTACAGCATCGAAACTAGGGGCCACATGGTGTCAGGATATGTGTGGTTAAAGTATAGAAAACTAGGGCCACCGCGGTTTGGGGATATGTATGGTTACAACATCGAAAACTAGGGGCCACATCGGTGTCGGGATATGTATGGTTACAGCATCGAAAGCTAGGGGCCACATGGTGTCAGGATATGTATGGTTACAGCATAGAAAACAAGGGCCACATCGGTGTCAGGATATGTATGGTTACAGCATCGAAAACTAGGGCCACCTGGGTGTCAGGATATGTATGGTTACAGCATAGAAAACTAGCGCCATCTCGATGCCGGGATATGTATGGTTACAACATCGACAACTAGGGCCCACCTCGGTGTCAAGATATGTATGGTTACAGCATCGAAAACTAGAGGCAACCTCGGTGTCAGGATATGTATGGTTACACAGTGTCGTGCAGTTTAAAATTGCCTGGTTACCCACTCTACTAGAAATAGTTTATTTATTAGCATTAGTGTTTGTTTGGCTTGCCAATCACAGCAAATTCGACGTAAATGTCACCGTATAAATGTAATGAAAAGTATGCTGTCCACAGACATCAGAATAAAAAAAAAAATATTTTTTAATAAAATGTTTTAGAGTAGCATACAATTTCATTAAAATCAGACCTTAGTTCTCGTTATCGCTAAACAAGTCAAGTCAGAATGATCTTTCATCCGACCAATCAGAGCGTCGCTTACCAGATTATGAAAGTGACAGTCGGAATGTGATTTCTAATCATGCAACCGCGAAAACTTTAACACTGGGTAGTCCGAACAATAGTTACGGGTTTAACGACTGAATCCTTACAATTTAGGCCATTTATTAGCCATTCCAGAATTTTTTTTGTTCAGGTTTCAAATTTGTAATCGAGAATTTGTCAAAATTTGTTTCGAAGCGTAGTCGCCAATTTTGAAATTAGTTCCGTAAAGCACAAGAAAGCTGCCTTTAGATTGGTCATTCCATTGGTCGGTCAAAGTTCGCGCAAGGTCGTTCTGACGTCACCAGTAATAGGATGTCCTCAGATCTTTGTTTAGCGGTAGCGAGAACTAAAAAGGTCTGATTTTAATAAGATTGAGATGCAAATAGCTACATGTCACAAATAGTGATTAGGATTTTACGCCGCTTTTATCAGTATCCGCCATATTACATCGGGAGTCACCAAAATTTGGTGCACTATAATAGTGACGTGCATGCGCGTGCATGACGTATAATGCTGATCTTATAGTGCCAGCCTACTGAGATAACATGCCGCAGTTTAATATGAATACCCCACTCAGACCCAGTATACTCCGCGCAGACCTTTCCTTCTTTTAGCCCCTTAATACCGAGCGCCAGGTATGGAAGCACGTATTCTGGTATGACGCTCCGGACCTTTCGTGACCAACTCGTGTTATTCCGGGACAAGCCGAATAGCGACTCGTGCCCCGCTCATGGCCATTTTTGCGACCGGGTTCCGTCTAAGCGCAAACGGGCATACCTGAAACAATTGTCAACTCGTTGCGTAATGGTTCACTTACATTTCCCCATATATTATATAAATGTAAGATGCAATTTAAAGCACATCGGGACATGCGGAATTATACAGTATGATTGAACACGTTTAACTGTGCCTTTGGTATATTTTTAGATGCAAGACATATGTAAAATCAAAAAATATTTCTGAGGGATTCTTTCACGAAGAACTTGAAATCATACGCGCATTCTGATTGGTTTGTCGTATTTTCGCACATTACATTCATCGATAGGGGGACGAGAGTCTTCTTGCGGGTTACGGAAAGGGGCGAGTGGTGACGAATGGCTCCGGAACATTCGCTCTCTGGGCGGATGCTCTACCATTAGACCACGAAGGCGGTCCCAGAATTTGGCATCACGTAGTGTACCAATTACTGAACTGAATCCGAGTCATCGCATAACCACTACGAGACCGCCACCGTGGTCTAGTGGTAGAGCGGCCGCCCGGAGAGCGGAAGGTCCGGGGTTCGATCACCGGCCGCGTCATACCAAAAGACGTTAAAAGAAGGTACTTGTTGTTACCCTGTCTGGCGCTCGGCATTAAGGGGCTAAAACAAGGACTGGTGGGCTCGGAGTCAGTATACTGTGTCTGAGTGGGGTATTCATGTTAAACTGCGGCATGGTATCTCAGTGTGCTAGCACTATAAATCGGCATCAGTCGGGACTAGTACAAGCAGACACACACACACACGTGCATGCACGTCGCTATATAAGTGCAATAATTTTGGACGCGACGTTAAACCCAATTTCACCTCACGTCATAACCACTACGCTGTTCTATCGCCATCTACCGAAATATGTGAACATTGTGTCATGCCATCAAGTTTACCGGATACACCAACTAGAACTGCCAGTGGCATCAGATTCTTTCATCTCCGCAACACACTCGACTACTTGAGCTTCTGTTTAGCCGTTTTTGAAACGACACCCATCACTCACGTGATCACATTACAGACGTTGCCCTGACATATGTTCGCCTGGATGCTGATATCGTGTACTTATCACCGGGATCCATGTAATTACCCAGAGCCGTAATGCCCTCACATGGAGAAACTAAGTGTACATTTCAGCAAGCAGATGCTGTTTGCCCTGTCAATATCTGTCCCTCGAGTCTCATACCGTTAATCGGGGAGAAAGGCTGCGTTGATGAGAAATCTCAAACAAGACACATCTGAAAAAAAGCTCCGCATCTTATTGTAACTGTATATTGGTTTTCGTGATTGGAAAGATGGTTCGCTAGAATCGATGAACATATACATTAAGTTACACTGCTCAAAAGATGTTAAGGAATACAAGATTCTTTCATGTTACTGCAGTTAATCTGTCACGATACCTGATGCTTTCATATAACTATATATAATCTCTTATGACATGATTGGGGGCATTGGGGGCACGGGTGGCCCAGTCGTCTAAGGCGCCGCGATTCGCTGTGCAGGGTTGCGTCCCTTGGGCACACCAGAAACCTATGATTGTGGGTTCGAATCCCGGTTCGCCCCGATTATGTTTCTAGGTTTGTCAGCACCATACCCGTGCTCGTGGAGTTCACCGAAGTGGTAAACGTCTGAGACCTGCATCACTTCGGGCTTTCCTCCCACATTAAGCTGACACACCGTGATATAACTGGAATACTGTTAAAAGCGGCGTTAAACCTCACACACTCACTCACTCACTCACTAACTACAGTGACATCAAAGAATCGAGTGGCCATTAACTTCTTTTGATAAAATTATTTCTTCTTTTTTTTAGTTGAACTACTTCCAAATGTATGGTACAATTATTGGCTTCATATGGTGAAGTCGTCACGATATGGCTGAAATATTGCCTATGTGACGTTAAATTCTATCTCACTCACTCACTCAAATGGTGAAGCGATATTCTATTGGTTAAACGTGTCGTAAGAGACAGATGCATCATGTAATTTTCAAGATTCTTCATGAACTTTTATTAAAGGATATTCTCCTATCGCATGAGACCCGTGAAGATTCCGAGGTAGAATAGGTCTTCAGCAACCCATGCTTGCCGTAAAAGGTGACTATGCTTGTCGCAAAAGGCGACTAACGGGATCGGGTGGTCAGGCTCGCTGACTTGGTCGATGCATGTCATCGATCCCAATTGCGTGGATCGATGCTCATGATATTAATCACTGGATTGTCTGGTTCAGACTCGATTATTTACAGACCGCCGTCATATAGCTGGAATATTGCTGAGTGCGGCGTAAAACAACCAATCAAACAACAACCAACCATTACCAGGAACTTCCCTTCGGCCAGCCTTGGTCTGGGTATGCACAGTGCTTATATCTGTAAGTAAAAAAAAACTGTGTAAACATAAACATAGGCTTCTGTGCTGTAGGTATGGCTCGAACGAGTCCAAATTTACTACCGGGTACCCACCCCTAATATCCGACCCAACCCGGTTGCTCATGATATTAATCACTGGATTGTCTGGTCCAGACTCGATTATTTACAGACCGCCGCCATATAGCTTGAATATTGCTGAGTGCGGCGTTAAACAACAAACCAACCAACAAACAAATCTATCGCATGACCAAATTTGAAAATAATGTTCCCGACATCTTTAAGGATCATGTCAATATCCCAGAAAATATACCGATGTCCTTTCCACAATGCGATTTTAGCTTATGTAAAAGTATTACGATCATCTCTTGTGGAAGGAGCTCGTTGGTACCGTTATGACTCCGGGTAGGAAATGGTCCCCCGCAACCCATGCTAGTCGTTAGAGGCCAGTTAATTGATCGGCTGGTCCGAATCAGCGCTGAAAGCGGCGTAAAACGATACTCGCTCATTTTAATCAGAGCTGCATTGATACCAGTGGGTTTTCAGAGTACATCATGTTGGAAAAATTACAATTCATAAAAGTGACATAACCCTTTCCATATTCAAAAGAAATATCTGCTAAAAGCAGAGTCGATTGTTCGATTCCGACTTTACCATAAGCATGTGTTTATGAATCACTATCAAATCGTGGTGTTCGCGAAAAGGTGAGCGAATCCTGCCCCATCGGTGGCACCCGTCACAAACACATGCAACGGCAAGTCAGTTGCGGACCAGAAGAAATACGGGAGCATTTGATACACGTCAAACCAGGGAATTACATTGGACATCATTTTGTCACCGATGCGTCAAATTTGGAAATGTCCTCCACGTGTGAACCATTGAGCTTTTTGAAAGATTTAGTGAGGCCTTGAATGCTATATCTTTTGTTTGTTTGGTTTTATAACGCCGCACTCAGCAATATTCCAGCTATATGACGGCGGTCTGTAGAATAATCGGGTCTGGACCAGACAATCCAGTGATTGACATCAAGAGCATCGATCCACGCAATTGGGATCGATGACATGTATCAACCAAGTCAGCGAGCCTGACCACCCGATCCCGTTAGTCGCCTTTCACGACAAGCATAGTCGCCTTTTACAGCAGGTATGGGTTGCTCAAGACCTATTCTAACCCGGAATCTTCACGTATTTCATTGGCAGTTATTCAGCCATTTCATTTCAGGTGTAAGGGCAACCTAAATATTGATGCGAAACCACTTTATCCCACAACGGGGAACCTCCTTCATCTCTGTCTCCTTAACGGGCTGCCTTCCCACTTTACACGCTCACAACGTGTTAAAGTCTCTGCGTCCTCTCCATTAACTAATTACACAGAGACAGCGCTGAAACCAATAGCCTACGTATCGATTCAGGAGGCCTTTGCTGTCAACAGTCAATGAAATGGCCCGTATGAGAACATTCGGAAAATCTCGGAAATCCTACACGAAGCTTGTCTTGCGAGAACTCGAAGACGCAAAAGGACGTTTCGATTGCCTTGATGGTGCGCTAGGCCTAAAGGGCAAATAGGCTTTCATAAAGTTTTTCAATACGCTCCCTGTTCTGTCAATAGGTTTAAGTTAGGGTAATTCTACGACGTGGTCTGAAATTGAAGTTATTGATCATAGTTAGGAATTTCGGCCAGAGGAATTTCTTTTCCATAAATTGATTTAGTCGAGATAGTAGACATTAACTTGAGAGACGATGTAGGAATACGCAATGATGGAGGCCTGTATGGTAGGTTTAGAGATAAATAAAACTTGGATCACCGTAGATTTTGTTTGATAGAACCAAGACACCATAATTAAAAACCAATAAAAGCGACAAAACTCGTCCCATAATATCTGTTTGCTTGTTTGTGTGGTGTTTAACGCCGCATTCAACAATATTTCAGCTGTATGACGTCGGTCTGTCAATAATCGAGTCTGGACCAGACAAACCTGTGATTGATATCATGCGCATCGACCTAGGCAATTGGGAATCGACGACATGCACCAACCAAGTCAGCGAGCCTGACAACCAGTTCCCGTTAGTCGCCTTTTACGGCAAACATGGGTTGTTGAACATCTATTCTACCCCGGATCTTCACGAGGCAATTTAGATTTTAGTTAAGTTACTGAGTGACTCTTGCCTCGTACTCTATCAGGTGGACAAAACTGGAATTCATTAACCATTCCGTAGCTTCCAGGGTCCCTTGACCATTCCGTAGTTTCCAGTGTCCATTGACCATTCCGTAGCATCCTGGCTCCATTGACCATTCCGTGCTTCCAGGGTTCCTTGACCATTCCGTAGCCTGAAGATTGCTGAAGATCTTCACGGGTCAAGTCAGTTTTGAACACTTCATGGGAAACACGCATATTGTTAACAAGCCTAAAAGGTAATATCCACATTCAGAAACCGCAACGGTGATGAATGATTCACAGAAAGAGCTACTCGGAAAATACTGATTATCTGTCCCGAGTGAACAAGTTAATCCCTAGCTTTTCACGAGGGTCAGCTAATACGTAATCCCACGAAGGTGAGACGTCGGATTACGCCAGTCGATTGTGCCATGCTCTCCCGAGTGCCCTCACTAAGTCACGATTGTTTGCAGGAGAGTAAGGTCGTGTTGTAATCTGACCATCAAGGTGGTCCCCGCGGCGTCACGTGACGTTAGCGGAGTGAGCTGGTCAAGGCAAAACGTTGACGTCACTGACCTTCAGAAAATAATGGACAATACGTCCTTCATGTTGTCTTCATCCATGTGTTCTCTTGTAGGATTTGTTTGTTCATTTGTTGTTTAACGCCAGTATTCCAGCTTCATGACAGCGGTCTGTAAATAATCCAGTCTGGCTAGACAATCCAGTGATTGACTTCATGAACATCGATCCACGCAATTGGGATCGATGGCATGCATCAACCAAGTTAGCGAGCCTGACCACCCAATCCCGTTAGTCGCCTCTTACGTACAGAT
This sequence comes from Haliotis cracherodii, assembly GCF_022045235.1. NCBI lineage: Eukaryota > Metazoa > Mollusca > Gastropoda > Lepetellida > Haliotidae > Haliotis > Haliotis cracherodii. The sequence continues at coordinate 30,681,076 of NW_027266269.1, read as the reverse complement.
TTGCCTTTAGTATAGTTTCATTTGCTCGTCAGTCTTCATGTTTCCATTATTATTTTTCTGAGGAAATGTAGAAATATCTATGTTTCCCGATCACATTTTGAGACATTAATTTAGTCATTCTAACGTCAGGAACAATGGATAGCGTTATTTTGTGATGGCGTTCATATGACCACAATTCACAATTGTCAAACACAAGCAAATCGACATGAAGCAAAATATAAACTACCGGGCAAAAATACAAAAACGGATTTGACAAAACAAAAAAAAACAAAAAAAAAACAACGTTTACAAACGTTATGAAAACGATACAAGGCTCAAAACAGTCACCTGAAGACTGCGAACTTAAGGTTCAAAACACGACATTTACTATGATCCGCGAATGAAATACATCACCATCGAATAGCCATTTTTTGTTTGTTTCATTTTAGCCACCATCAAACATGGGTGTATACTTTCTTTTGGGCGGTAGTTTCAAATGCTCAGTGTTGGTTGGTTGGTGTGTTGTTTAACGCCGCACTCAGCAGTATTCCAGCTATATGACGGAGGTCTGTAAATAATCGAGCCTGGACCAGACAATCCATTTAAATCATGAACATCGTTCCACGCAAATGGGATCGATGACATGCATCAACCAAGTCAGCGAGCCTGACCACCCGATCCTGTTAGTCGCCTCTTACGTCAAGCATAGTCACCTTTTACAGCAAGCATGGGTTGCTGAAGACCTATTCCACCCCGGATCTTCACAGGTCTCAAATGCTCAGTGTGAATTACTGATTATAATTGTCCCTATCAGAGAGTGAGTAGAGTTCAACGCCGTTTTTAACAGAATTCGAGCTATACAATGTATCACGGCGTGTCATCTGAATGTGAGGAAAGCCCGAAGTGATGCGGGTTTTAGACGTTTACTACTTTGATGAAACCCAATATGGCGCTGACAAACCTAGAAACATAATAAGGGTGAACTGGGATTCGAACCCACGGTCATTGGTTTCTGGCGTGCCAAAGAGACGCAACTCTGCAGAGCAAATTGCGGCGCCTTAGACGACTGGGCCACTCGTGCCTCCTTGTCCCTATGAGCAATATTAACCATATATCTCACAGCTGAATTTTATTCACATATATCACTATTAAGACATAAATATCCAGACCTCCTCCACAGCTGGGGATTAAGAAGATGAAAGTTTTAAATTACAAACCAAGAACAATGAAAAACCCATGAAATCATTATGTTCACTTAGTGTGTGTTATTATATCATAAATCAAATATCCGGGCTGATATAAAGAGAAATAAACTGACCACATGTTGCTCGATGGTGGAAATAATAGACAATATCCCTCTTCAACGTCACTCGCCTTGTATTAAACCTGAATACTAATACCCACAACGGCCCCGTGTTGTGCTCTAAAGTAATTACTTCCTCTGAATTGCTTGCTTTTGTGGAGCCAGTCCAAAATAAATGTTATGGGGAGTTGCATCTCGGCATGCGATATCGTCATAACGCAGACCTTGTCAGACACGTATTGTCGTGTAGATGGAGACAAAAAGAAGAATGTCGTCGTTTTTGAAGGGGCAGTTGGATCGCCTGATTGCAGCATAATAACCTGGTTAGCATTAATCATTTAACTGATTGTACGTCGGAGAGGTTCTCTGGAGAATTATTAAAAAATGTTCTCCGTGAAATGTTATTAAGCACGTCAGTTGAAAAGGGAAAGCTCGACCTAAAAAAACATGGGTTTATCCCATTTACTGAGGTTTGAAGAAGGAAATCCGGTTGACAAAATAGCCAAGGAGCTACCATGACGGATAATACGTTCAGAGCGAGTCCCCCGTGAACATCCGGAAAAAGATTTAGTTCTTCCGCAACCCATGCTTGTCGTAAAAAGCGACTTTGCTTGTCGTAAGAGACGACTAACGGGATCCGGTGGTCAGGCTGGCTGACTTGGTTGATGTATGTCATCGTATCCCAATTGCGTGGACCGATGCACATGACATCAATCACTGGATTGTCTGGTCCAGATTCGATTATTTACAGACCGTCGTCATATAGATGGAATATTGCTGAGTGCGGCGTTAAACAACAAACAAACAAACAAACAACCATAAAAGGCAACTAACGGGATCGGGTGGTCAGGTTGGATGACTCGGATAATGCATGTCGTATCCCATTTGCGTAGATCAATGTTCATGATGTCAATCACTAGATCGTCACATGTGCCGTCACATTGCTGGAATATACACATAATAAAGGAGGCAGTGGCCAATGTATTGGTCCCCGGTAGAGACTATTACCAAAATTAGAACTATGTAAACTTTGTTTGTAAAATAAAATTGCACATTAATATCATCAGATTGTTATACTTTTCTCGTCAAAAAAACTTTCGAGTATCAGACAATTCTCCCTGTTTATTTACATTCGTAATAAGTGACCCGTGAAGATTCCGGGGTAGAATAAGTCTTCAGCAACCCATGCTTGCCGTTAAAGGTGACTATGCTTGTCGTAAAAGGCGACTAACTGATCGGGTGATCAGGCTCGCTGACTTGGTTGATGCATGTCATCGATCCCAATTGCGTGGATCGATGCTCATGATATTAATCACTGGATTGTCTGGTCCAGACTCGATTATTCACAGACCGCCGTCATATAGCTGGAATATTGCTGAGTGCGGCGTTAAACAACAAACCAACCAAATGGTAATAAGTGACGCAACGCATGCGCGCCAACAAGCGGACATAGTACCGATTTCAACCTTTTAGCCGAGAGCGCAAGTTATTAGATTGCTGCGAGAACCAACGGTGGGCCCACTTTGCTGGTTACCATTGGAGAAGGGTCGGCTTTCAGCGGCGCCACATCAGTCACAAATTCGTCATCTGTCATAAACACAACACTGTTGGGAGCTCAGCTTAGGTAAAGCTATCTGACGGACCTAGTGAAGTCAGGAGCTTATATTCATGCGGCGGACTATCCGTGTGTATGTGCCGGCTTATTGTGACAATGAGGATGATGGCTGTTGTTGCCAACGTCTTCGAGTCTGTTTTATTCGCAGTGGGGCTGCTAACGTTAGTGGTGCGAGATTAATCTAGACACGCCATACAGTTTACCTTAACCAATGCGGCATGTACATGCATATGCTGCAACGGTGAGGTGAAATTGGGTTTAACGTCGCGTCCAAGATTATTGCACTTATATAGCGACGTGCATGCACGTGTGTTTGGCTGCTTGTACTAGTCCAGACTGATGCCGATTTACAGGGCTAGCAAACTGAGATACCATGCCGCAGTTTAACATGAATACCCCACTCAGACACACTATACTGACTCCGAGCCGACCAGTCCTTGCTTTAACCCTTAATGCCGAGCGCCAGACAGGGTAACAACAAGTACCATCTTTTAACGTCTTTTGGTTTGACGCTCTACCACTAGACCACGGAGGCGGTCTGCTGCAACGAACATTGTGCACGGAATGGTTCGTTTCAGTCTATTGATTGCGACACTTTATTTTTTTAAGGTACAAAATCTTTCGCGACCTATTATGAGGTGAGGTGAAATGGGTTTTAACGTCGCGTCAAATATTATTGCACTTATATAGCGACGTGCATGCACGTGTGTGTGGCTGCTGATTCATATTCCTAGCCCATTGATATCCTATGCCGCAGTATAACATGAATAGCCTACTCAGACACAGTATACTGACTCCGAGCCGAGCGCAGACAGGGTAAGAACAATTACCATTTTTTACGTATTTTGGTATGGTTTGGTTGGTTGGTTGGTTGTTTTACGCCGCACTCAGCAATAATCCAGCTATATGACGTGGTCTGTACATAATCGAGTCTGGACCAGAAAGTCCAGTGATTTATATCATGAGCATCGATCGGCGTAATTGACATGCTTCAACCAAGTCAGTGAGCCTGACGACCCGATCCCGTTAGTCGTATCTTTTGGTATGACGCGCCCCGGGATCGAACCCCGGACCTTCCGCTTTCTTGGCGGACGCTTTACCACTACATACTCCTGATAAAACCAATTTTAGCTGACGGTCCGGTTTGTAAACATCTGATTGTGTTCACATTGCGTCACTATATTAACATTAAAGAAGTTTCCATAACATACTATCTCAGACCGCGGTATCCCGGACCGGAAATTTACAGACCACACAAGCATCTAAATACAGTAACTTCCTGATGACTGATCACTGTCCAAACACAGAAACAACAGAAACAACGCAACACAGCCACAATCGCTGTCAAACAACAACATACACTGCATTAAAACAATATTAAACGGACGCACGGGTGGCCCAATTGTCTGAGGTGTTGCGCCCCATTGCCACTCTAGAAACCTGTGATTGTGGGTTCGAATCCAAGTTCGCCTTGATAATGTGTACCGGTTTGTCAGCACGATGCCCGTGCTCGTGGGACACACCAACGTTTGAGACCTGCATCACTTCGGGCTTTCCTCCAACATCAGGATACCATGCTGTGACCTCAATGTTTACTGTTCAAAGCGCGCTACACCCAACTTACTCACTCACTCATCAGTTCCATGTACGTTTGTGAGGTTTGTTGTTAAACATTCCATCTTTGTCATTGCGCTGGCATATCACCAAGTAGGATGTACGCGAATGTATCGACAAAGAAGGCCTAAAAACAACGGAACGGGCAAAGGACACAAGAAGCTACGGACTAATCAATGAACAATAGAAGCTACGGAATGGTCAATGGACACTAGATGGTAAGGGGTGGGCAATAGACACTAGAAGGCACGGCATGGTCAAGGGATCTGGAGGCTAGGGAATGGTCAAGGGACCCTGGAGGCTACGGAATGGTCAAGGGACCCAGGAAGCTACGGAATGGTCAAATGAGACTAGGAGCTACGGAATAGTCAAGGGATCCTGGAAGCCACGGCAAGGTCAAGGGACCTTGGAAGCTATGGAATGGTCAATGGACACTAGATGGTAAGGGGTGGCCAATAGACACTAGAAGCCACGGCATGGTCAAGGGACACTGGAAGCTACGGAATGGTCAAGGAACCCTGGAAGCTACGGAATGGTAAATGGACACTGGATGCTACGGAATGGTCAATGGACACTAGAAGGAAAAGGGTGGACAATAGACAATAGAAGCCACGGCAAGGCCAAGGGACCCTGGAAGCTACGGAATGGTCAGTGGACACTAGATGGTAAGGGGTGGCCAATAGACACTAGAAGCCACGGCATGGTCAAGGGACACTGGAAGCTACGGAATGGTCAAGGGACCCTGGGGGCTACGGAATGGTCAAGGAACCCTGGAAGCTACGGAATGGTCAAGGGACCCTGGAGGCTACGGAATGGTCAATGGACACTAGATGGTAAGGGGTGGGCAATAGACACTACAGGCCACGGCATGGTCAAGGGACACTGGAACCCACGGAATGGTCAAGGGATTCTGGAGGCTACGGAATGGTCAAAGGACACTAGAAGCTACGGAATGGTCAAGGGATTCCAGTTATGTCCACCTGATAGAGTACGAGGCAGGAGTCACTCAGTAACATAACTTAAATCTAAATGGCCTCATGAAGGTCCGGGGTAGAACAGATATTCAGCAACCCATGCTTGCCGTAAAAGGCGACTAATGGGATCGGGTTGTCAGGCTCGGTGACATGATTGATGCATGTCATCGTATCCCAATTGCGTGGATCGATGCTCATGAGGCCATCACTGGAGTGGAGCAGAATCGCTTTTTACGGTAAGCATGGGTTGCTGAAGACCTTTTCTAACCTGGATCTTCACGGGTTGGCATTATGAGCAACGATCAACATCATCAGGATAGGTTGACAACTACGAGTATCAACCTGGTCACCGGGCCAGTTAGTCGTTTTTTTAACTGTAGGAGTATAATTGACAGATTGATTATTAAAAAGTTTAATAGGTGTTTGGGCAACTAGACCCACTCCCACCTTGCCCACAATAAAGGCTTGCTAATTAAGTGGATAGTTCATAGAGTAGTGAAACTGCCACACGCTTTAATATAAGCATGAAGGACATTCTGAACATCATGGCGAACGATATTCAAAAGTCTACCCAAAGACAGGTCAGTATTGAGAACTGTTAGAGACTCCACCATTGCCTTACGCTGATTGACATACTTTCGTCAATGCAGTGAAAGATGAGCCACATTGTCAAGCTGATTACACACTGTACAATGTGCAGAAATGTCTTTATTAATAACATTGAGGTAAGAGTGAGTGAGTATAGTTTTACGCCGCTTTTAGCAATATTCCAGCAATATCACGGCGGGGGACGCCAGAAATGGGCTTCACACATTGTACCCATGTCGGGAATTGAACTTGGGTCTTCGGCGTGACGAGCGAACGCTTTAACCACTAGGCTACCCGACCGCCCCCATTGAGATAAGAACCAAGACCGCAAGATGAAGTCTCGTTAATAGAACCTCCTCTCTCCGATTGTTTCGGGATATTTGGTTGGTTGGTTGGTTGTTTAACGCCGCACTCAGCAATAGTCCAGCGATATGACGGCGGTCTGTAAATAATCGAGTCTGGATCAGACAATCCAGTGATTAATATCATGAGCATCGATCCACGCAATTGGGATCAATGACATGCATCAACCAAGTCAGCGAGCCTGACCACCCGATCAGTTAGTCGCCTCTTACGACAAGCATAGTCACCTTTTACGGCAAGCATGGGTTGCTGAAGACCTATTCTACCCCGGAATCTTCACGGGTCTCGGGATATTTGGAATGCGTTTAAAAAAGGCTCGATGTCATAGAGATGACGTCCTTTTAAGGGTGGTGCCCATCTTGGACATCGACTGTATACAGATTGAACACCCGAGCACGTTCCAGATGGCGGTCTTTTTCCGTTGACACTAAAATGACCTTCACTGAAGAGGAACAACTCAACGCATCTGACTTCAACAAACAGACCACTCTCAAACTTTGACAGTGGCAGGTGTTATGGGTACATATGCCTGTACTTTTAATTTCGCATGGCTTCAGAAATATCCCCCAGAATCATTTCGTATCTGTCAGAAACACTCGTACACTCCATTTATCACTGCAGCCAATAGAGCTTGCCGTGTCCCTCTGAAAGTTATTATATATTGAGATCAGCCAAGGTCGGGCAGAAATTCGATTTATCGTCGGGATTGTAATCTTTGAGGGGACTCATTGAAGTTCAATCCCCCAGTGATTACAGCAAATTGCTGTGTAAAGCACATTACAGGACCAACAGGCCTTGTAGAGACCAATCTTTCTTCTATACACACACTAATCAGTCATTTGGTTTCATTGAGAATCAGTTCTATGTACAGTAGAGGGAATTCGTGTGAAACTTGAACATTATCCAACAATATATGAATCCACCGCAGTCATTACGCTTATTCCCAGAGTATTTGATGGGCACATGATTGGAATATACGATACCTATTTAGGGCAAGTGCATGTTAAACCAAGGCCCTAAAGGAGATTTTTTAAGAATTACAACTTATTTTCTTACAGCTTGTATGTTGTGTGCATGCTTCCAAAGTAAACTTTATCACTGTTGCGATAAGCTTCGAGAGTTCGTCTTTGTCTATTGTTGTGATTGTTGTAACACGTTATGTGTATGCGAGGCTGGTCTATATGTAATTAGTATTTACTCACAGTCAACGACAACCGTGACATGGCAATATTTTGATTAATTGTTTGATAGGCAATACTTACAAATTGGCCGGGGATAAAGTAGACACAATTTAGATGGGGGGGGGGGGGGGGGGGGGGGGCACTGGTGGCTCAGTCGTATAAGGCGCCGCGATTGGCTGTGCAGAGTTGCGTCCTTTGGGCAAGCCTGAAACCTATGATTGAGGGTTCGAATACCCGTTCGCCTCGATTATGTTTCTAGGTTTGTCAGCACAATATCCGTGCTCGTGTGTTTCACGTCTAAGACCTACATCACTTCGGGCTTTCCTCCCACATTAAGCTGACACGCCGTGATATAACTGGAAAACTGTTAAAAGCGGCGTTGAACCCAACTCACTCACTCACACTTTATGGATAACAACTTCTTTATTAACTGTAAAGGCGACGTTTCGGTATAGATCCTTATACCGTCGTCAAACAAGACTGAATAATGAATGTAGTACAGAATGTATATATATTCTGACAATTCTGGTTCGCCCTGATTATGTTTCTAGGTTTGTCAGCACCATACCCGTGCTCGTTGGTCCCACCAAAGTGGAAAACGTCTAAAACTTGCATCACTTCGGGCTTTCCTCCCACATTAAGCTGACACGTAGTCATATATTGTATAACTCGAATTCTGTTATAAACGGCGTTAAACTCAACTCACTCACTGATAGGGACAATTATGTTCAGTAATTCACACTGATCATTGGAAAGTGTTCTGCATCACTCCGGGCGTTCCAACCACATCAAGCTGACACAGTGTGATATAAGTGGAATACTGTTCAAATAGGCGTGAAACCCAACTCACTCACTCACACTCACTAAGCAATTCTTATTATCACACAGACTTATCATATCTAAATGTTCAGTCTTTTTGTAACATTTGACATACACTACGAACTCGAGACTTATGAAGGTCATGCAATTCATCGAACATCCCATCGCCCAAATCACCGACAAGAGGCTTTGTTGGTTGGTTGGTTGGTTGGTTGGTTGTTTAACGCCGCACTCAGCAATATTCCAGCTATATGACGGCGGTCTGTAAATAATTGAGTCTTGACAAGACAATCTAGTGATTCATATCATGAGCATCGATCCACGCTATTGGGATCGATGACATGCATCAACCAAGTCAGCGAGCCTGATCACCCGATCAGTTAGTCGCCTTTTACTACAAGCATAGTCGCCTTTTACGGCAAGCATGTGTTGCTGAAGACCTATTCTATCCCGGAATCTTCACGGGTCAGAGGCTTTGTAAACAGGGTTGCAAGAAATCCATCTTTATGACAGACTATAGGTTTTAGCTGATATACGACGGATATTTTATATGATTTTTTTATAAGATATTGATGTTTGGAGGAACAGCTGAAACATAAATTTGCATGAACAGAAGAATCATAGACAGGGTATAATAATAAACAAGGGGGGTGATAATCAGGCAGTGCTAAATAGACATTAGGGGCATCTAAACAGTGGCATCGGGAACATTCATTTTGCATTTGAACACAATCGACATTTTGTTTCAGTGGATCGAACTTTCAACCTTCGTATCTGTTGCCCAGTAACCTGAGATATTTTACGTCTGTTTCCTGAGGTTGATGAACCATTAACGAGTCGATAAATGTCGTTTCACATTTTTATTTCTGTCTATAAGTAAAATAAAAACTTGCCATAAAACCACAAAGGGAACATGTTATATTTTACTTCTAAATCGCGTATCATAGAAATAAAACCGAGGCTCATCAGCCCCGACACCATAGGATGAGGATGCAATGCACAAGCTGCTTGCTTTGTTTGTTTGTTTGTTGGTTAGCACCGAAACCAGCCATATTCATGCGAGATAACGGCGGTTATGATTATGAGCATCGATCAACGCAGTTGGGATACGATGACATGCATCAATCAACCAAGTCAGCGAGCCTGACCACCCGTTCGTCGCCTCTAACGACAATCATTGTCGCGATTTGCGGCATCGATGCTCATGATCTCAGTCACTGGTCCAGACTCGATTATTTACAGACCGTCGTCATATAGCTGGAATATTGCTGAGTGCGGCGTTAAACAGGAAACAATCACGAGCATCGATCCACGCAATAGGGACTCGATGACATGCATCAACCAAGTCATGATAAGCGAGCCTGACCACCCGATCCCGTTAGTCGCCTCTTACGACAAGCATAGTCGCCTTTTACGGCAAGCATAGGTTGCTGAAGACCTATTCTAACCAGGATTTCACGGGTATTGCAAAATTTTGAGGTGAGTGGGCTGACGACCGTGGTTCGATTTCCCGAATAATACAATGTGTGAAGCCCATTGGTATAGCTTATCTCCGCTGGTATAGCTGAAATATAACGTCACTCACTCCAAACTTGTAGATTCAGCGAGAGACCATCAAAATGAACGTTTGGGGAGCTACCATCAGAGTTTGAGGTGCACAATTAATATTTTTAAATACAGACAAACCACGAGCTGTGTTCTTTGGACAATTGTCTGCACGAAAAGGGCAAATTCTATATTTCCTCAAATGCGAGTCATATTTATTCAGTAAAAAACAGACTTTTATTAAATTTCTTAGAAAAAAACCCTGAAAATCTCTTTAATGCAAATGGTTGCTCCCTTTTGAGAAGACAATGCCCTTGGATAATCCAATAATAGTCTTGTGTTGTATCGATCTGATTCAGCTAAATGTGGTCAAATATATTTTACAGACGCTTCCAATGATGACTTTGAAAACTAAATCATGAGTACTGCGCTAGATTTTGAGCCGCTTTTAGATATATTCTTGCAAATATATTTCCGAATATATATTGAACCACAAAAGAAACGACACCATGGATAGATATGTGAGAAACCTTATTTGTCCAAACACTGTAAACATACTTTGAGACACATTGCAAAGAAGAAACTTGGCAAAACTAATCATCAAGGTTGAAATTAAAGTGTCAAATGTTCTTAAAGTGAAACACAACACTACTCTCTGAGAAAATGGCATTACAAGACAGTATCTCGTGTGTCCGCCATGTGCATTGATGACTGCCGTGCAACGTCGATACATGGAATGGATGAGGCGGTTGATGAAGGCCATAGGCACTTGAGCCCACACTCTGAGAAACACCTGACGCAGTTCAGCTGCAGTTGTCGGCCTGTTGTCGGACGTCATTCAACCGTCTTTGAATTTCGTCCCACATGTGCTCAATGGGATTTCAATCGGGACTGAGAGCAGGTGACTGCATTGTTCTGATGCCATTCTACTGGAGGAAGTCTCTTGTTGCTTTCGCAGTGTTGGCACAGGCGTGATCATGCTGAAACAAGTGTGGTCTCAAGACTTGATAAAGGTACCGAGCTGCTGTGACACCATTTCCTCTCCCTGGACCGATGTTCTGGAAGACCACAGGGTCGACCCTCAGTGCAAGACCAATTCCACCCCATGAGTCTCTCTCAACAACACAAGCATCCGAATAACGCTCCCCACGGCGTCGCCAGACTCTCTCTCTGCCATTTGCTGTTGAGATACAGTAACGGCTCTCGTCTGAGACGTGACGTGATGTCAGAATGGGTCCTCGGTGTGGCCTGTGACAGTGGAGGTGTCTGCTCGTCAATCGTGGACGCATGGTACCCGCACTAATGTGTCGCTGGTGTGTCCCCATGGTCTGTCGAGCCGTTTCCGCAGCAGTAACAAAACGATCTTGAAGATGCTGTCGCACAATCTGACGATCCTCTCGTCGGGCGGTGACCCTTGGTCTTACACTACGTGGTCGGTCATCTGTTGTGGTGGTACCATTGCTGGAGCCTGTATATGGTCCTTACGTAGACTTATAATGAAATGGCTACTTGCCGAGCGGTTTGTCCAGCTTGCAATAATCCAAAGGCTTGGCGTCGCTGATCTTTTGTCAGTCTTAGCATGTGGTAGCAATTCAATAACAAATGTTATCCGATCTGGGTGGATTTTTATAGGGCAAGAAATGGGAGAACGCATGTATATTTCAATCTGCACGGAACTCACGTGCATCGGGTTACCATGGCTGTTGCCATGATGCGTTTGGGGGATCGTTTTATTGTCATCTGCTTTGTTTTTTATCAGGAAATTTCATTTTTCCGGACAAGGTAATGTTACATTTTAGAAACTTTGACAAAAATTACCCAGATATTTAAATGAAAACTTTTCATGCAATGTTACTTGGGGTGACGTTTCTTTTGCGGTTCAGTATAGTATCTATCTTGAATGGGGTTTTTCATAGCAGCGTACAGTGATTCAAGATCCAAGATTCTTTATTTTAGAATTGGAGGCATCGTGGCCCAGAGTACAATACATTTATATCTAATTTATTTGTGGATCTCACCCAATTGATTTAGACTTTTAATTTCCATGATATGTGACGCAATACATAATACATAGTTATGTTTGTTTGTTTCTTGTGTTTTTCAAATTTCTCTTCAGATACAAAGATAGACCTTTGATTGTTGAATGTGTTGTAGAGGACATTAGTTTAATTAATTTTTGACGAGAAGGATGTTTGTGGTAATATTGTGGAATAAATGTATTTCTACTTTGCTTATAATATGAACAGACTAGTACAAAATGGTACTCCTCACAATGGTCACAGTATGGCAGCAGCTGATTAATATTTGTTTTCGCATTATGTTTACTATTACGCAGTTTTTGTATTTTCAAACTATGAGAAAGAGTGCCGAACTTAGCTAATACACATATCAAGTCTTTATCTAAAACACCCGATGTGATATACATCTCTGGCGCTAGTAATAACTTGTGTGAATTACAATGTGACAGGAAATGTGAGCTGGTAATCTTTTGAAACCATTTCTGTATCTCCATATCTACACATCTCTGTTTAGACATAGTAATTAAGCCCTTCGTGTTTCCACAATCCTGAGCAATCCAGACATAAGCAAAACCTGTTTAAAATAACAACATCCTGACATGTGAAACCCAGTTCAAAGCCCCAATAGCATCGTGTCACTGTAACATTTTATAACAGGCATAGGGGAAACGCTTCGGATTCATACGAATATGTCTACACCAATATTTTAGACACCTGCTAAAATAATTTAAACATAGATTAAAACGGCCAACTTCGCCCAAAATGGCACTTGAGGGTGCTTGTTTTCCCAGTTTCAAAAATCTTTTAAGAAATAAACTTTGTATTCTTTCTATAGATCCTCCACATTTTTCAGATACCCAGAATTTCTGAAAACAATAATATTTTATTTTTCCATATTTACCTCTATTGCCCATTTATTGCAAAATAAATCTAATATATCAAATTTACTTTGCAATTCTATCACAGAGTCTGCAAGTAGGACAACATCATCTGCAAAGAGCAGCAGCTTAACTTCACTTACAAAAATGCCCCGGCATTTCCTTGCCTCTGTTTCAGACACCAATTGATTTATAAAGAGGATAAACAATAATGGGCTCAACATACAGCCCTGCCTTACACCACAAGAGGTGTTAAAAACATCCGATCTGCTATTACTTATCTTCACACATGCACAAATATTTTATACATATATTCAATAACTTTATACATTTAACCATGAACGCCTTTTTGGAGAAGTACATACAACAGTTTCATTCTATGAACAAAATCGAACGCCTTTCTAAAATCTATAAAGGCAGCATAAAAGCGATGTTTAGGTTTTCTTAAATACTTTTGACACAGTGCCTGCAAAACAAATATATTATCAGTTGTTGAATGATCCTCTTTAAATCCAGCTTGGGATTCCGATAACAGCTCGTTGATTTTAGAACCGTATCTAAGTTTATGTTCAGCAAGAGAAATAAACATTTTTCCCATTACATTTAGGAGGGATATTCCTCTATAATTGTTAGGATTTGTTGACTCATCAGATTTATACAAAGGAATTATAAGGCCAATATTCCAGACACAACGTCCTTGTCTTTAAAATGGCATTGAAAAGTATGGGACAATATTCCTGCAATATTTATCGAACTCGGGTGGTATTCCATCCGATCCAGGTGCCTTACCTAATATTAAGGTTTTCAATGCTTGTTTTATTTCCTCATCTGTTATCATATCTGAACGCACCCCAGTTTCGTTACATTTCTCACAATTCAGAGGATCATGATGTCTGATAAAATCTGCTACAGTTTCGTCAAACTCATTATCAGAGACTTGTTCAGGATTTAAAAGTTCATGAAAGTAAGTAACCCACACAGGTGGTGGCACCCCAGACTGCGATACCGTAATAAACGTTTAATACTCCCCCAGAAAGTTGGGCAGTTTTTTATTTAGAAGGGCAGAATTTATTGACTCAATCGTTTTTTGCTTAAAACACTCTTGTTTTTCATGACATAATTTTCTAAAATGTCTTTTAGACTCAAGGTACAACCTTTGTTGTTCGATGCACACAGTTGTATTTCAACTTTTTTAATACATTACATTCATTATCGAACCACTAAGGTTGATTAAGAACCTGAAATGAATCTGATTGTACTTTCCTTACTTTCTCCAAATAAGATCCTCCAACATGAAATAAATTCGTTAATTCATCTGCAGCTTCATCTATGATCTCATTTACTAAGTTAGAGAATTTCTGAATAATTGATTGTACTTTATCCGAAGAAAAGTTGGCATTAAATTGCTGCTTTCCACTTCTTCCACGACGACGTGTCACCACTGACATATCTCATATCTAAAGTAATTAACTGAGGGATCTAGAAAAAATTGTTTTCTGTTCATTCAGATCCAATCTTATTCGTTGCTTTGTTATCGATAACTCGTTTTTTTGCTGTGATAATGGAGATGATACTCGTTTAAAAGACAAAATCTTATTCAAGGTCATTTACTGGCGATCAAACAAGGCTAATGGAACGACACACTATCGGAAAGCAGATTACCGATTACAAATATGGCCCTGACAATATAATAAGAAATCTTGTCCCTTAGAAATGTCAAGAATGTGAACTTCATGCTGGAGACATGTGTTCACATGTATATGTGTCAAAGACGATGGCTGATATCTTTTTTGGTTTGTTGTTTAACGCCGCACTCAGCCATATTCCAGCTTTATGACGGCGGTCTGTAAATAATCGAGTCTGGACCAGACAATCCAGTTATTAATATCATTAGCATCGATCCACGCAATTGGGATCGATGACATGCATCAACCAAGTCAGCGAGCCTGACCACCCGATCCCGTTAGACCAAGCATAGTCACCTTTTACGGCAAGCATGTGTTGCTGAAGACCTATTCTACCCCGGAGTCTTCACGGGTCGGCTGATATCTCCGCAAAAGTTACACAATGTTTGTTTTTAGTTGTCATGTCTGGAACTTAATACAAAATGTCTCGCAAACATGGCGTCGCCCTTTTCTAAAGGTTTTCGAGACAGACTCAACCATTGGGGATTTGGACAAAAGTTTCAGCTATATGACGGCGGTCTCTGTAAATAATCGAGTCTGGACCAGACAATCCAGTGATTGACATGATAAACATCGATCCACGTAATTGGGATCGATGACATACATCATCCAAGTCATCGAGCCTGACCACCCGATCCCGTTAATCGCCTCTTACGACAAGCATAATCGCCTTTTACGGCAAGCATGGGTTGCTGAAGACCTATTCTACCTCGGATCTTCATGGGTCTCAAAACATATGTCAAACCAAGGGACTTTATTGGTGAAAAACCTCATTTCGACTTCTCATTTATATTTTAATGATATTTTAATCTAAGGGACGCAAAAACCAATTCACAAGCGCCAAGTCATATTTATTACAGAGGTACATCCATACATACTTTTTCAGACTTACAACTTTTTATGTAAATATTGCAGTTTTGATATATTATGTCTGAATAACGGAAAGTAGACACGTATGCTGAAAGGTTTTTGAATAATGTTTTTATTACATTACGAACTAATTATAACGAGGGAAAATATTTGTGCACAGTCCTCACACATGGCGATTTTAACTGAAGTAAGTTGCCGTCAAACGTTTTTATAGCGTCACAGCACTATTTATCCCAGCATCCATAGGGACCCTTTTCTCCTGGTGGGTCATATATATTAAAACAACTATCCGACAGAACCTTAATTAATTGACACTTTAATTTATTTTGGCCTATTCTCTTTCAACATTCATGTAATAAGTACTTATATGACTGTGACCGCCTCCGTGGTAGAGCGTCCGCCCGTACAGCGGAAGGTTCGGGGTTCGATCAGCGCCCGCGTCATACCAAAAGACGTTAAAAGATGGTACTTGTTAACCTGTCTGGCGCTCGGCATTAAGGGGCTAAAACAAGGACTGGTCGGCTTGGGGCCAGTATGAGTGGAGTATTCATGTTAAAGTGCGGCATGGTATCTCAGTGAGCTAGCACTATAAATCGACATCAGTCCGGACTAATACAAGCAGCCACACAAACACACGTGCATGCACGTCGCTGTATAAGTGCAATAATCTTGGACGCGACGATAAACCAATTTCACCTCACCCTCACCTCACCTCACCTCACCTCACCTCACCTCACCTCACCTCAACTCACCTCAACTCACCTAGTGCTGACAAACCTAGAAGCCCGAGGCGATGCAGGTCTCAGACGTTTACCACTTCGGTGAAACCCACGAGCACGGACATGGCGCTGACAAACCTAGAAATATTGGGGCGAACCGGGATTCGAACCCACAATCATAGGTTAAATGAATGAGGAAGCAACGCATGAAACGTTTCATAGATAATAATTTCCTTATGGTTTGTAAACATTTCATTTGTTGTCGCTTCATCAGGTGAATACTTAGTGTAATTGCGATATATTTACACGCTTGTGTGTTTACACAGAGTAGAATAAAACCACAAAGATAACGACATATTACTCAGTATTAGGAAAATATATAGACTTACAGCTTCAAAGCTTACGAAGCTTAGCTGAAGAAACGAACGAGTGCTAAATGCCTCTAGAAAAATGTCATTTTCATTTTCTGAAAATAATGTTCCTTTTCTTGGGGGAGTCGTTTCAGATAACACTATGGTGCTATCTCAGGAGATAAAGTCTTCATTTGGGTCGGGGAATAACTATGACTTTACAGATACATTATCAGAAAGCATACTGCCAAATCGAATAATAACAATGAAATATTAATGACAAGAATACTTTTCAAATTCCTTGGAAACACTAGAACAGCTCACTCCATGCTTAATGCCATGACTCTGCACAAGTTATGATTGCCATTGAGTCAGTTTTCATTAAGTCTTCATAAAAGAACAAAAGTACGCATAGCAGTTTCAGTTGTTGTGTCCGTGGGTATTGTCGCTTCAGATAGGTTGCCTGGTATGCAACTATAGGATGCTTGTTCCATGCATTGTAAGAAATGCACACAGCACTACAAATGAAGAAATTTAACCCAGGATTTAGTGGAATAGCTTTGTACATGTTTCTGTGCATCGTCACTCTTGTCTGTGTTAATTCATTGTCGTCTTTCGCTATTCACGTGTACAACGCACAGAAGACACGGTATTCCTCCGGAACAGCCATGCAGGCATCTACCAACACCAGACTCGTACAATGTGTTGTACTCTGTCTACATCAGAACGACTGTATTGGATTAAAATTCTCCAGGATATTGGGACGCTGTGTAACTTTAGCGTCATTGTCTCGTGCCAAGACATATTCCGATATGGACTACAATGTGTATCACATTGTCAAAGGTGGGTGGTGACAAAGAAAATCCTTCAGTTGAGGTGACATGAATCTGCAAATATTACCAGATGTGCACAAGACCCGTGAAGATTCCGGGGTAGAATAGGTCTTCGGCAACCCATGCTTGCCGTAAAAGGTGACTATGCTTGTCGTAAAAGGCGACTAACGGGATCGGGTGGTCAGGCTTGCTGACTTGGTTGATGCATGTCATCGATCCTAATTGCGTGGATCGATGCTAATGATATCAATCACTGGACTGTGTGGTCCAGACTCGATTATTTACAGACCGCCGTCATATAGCTGGCATATCGCTGAGTGCGGCGTAAAACAACAAACCAAAAAAGCCTTAAAGAAAGAGATGGCTATGTCAAACCTCAATCATGATATAAGTTTATCTGTTTAACAACCCATAATATTAACAAAAGAGTGAGTGAGTGAGTTGGGTTTAACGCCGCTTTTAACAGTATTCAAGTTATATCGCGGCGTGTCAGCTTAATGTGGGAGAAAAGCCCGAAGTGATGCAGATCTCAGACGTTTACCATTTCGGTGAACCCCACGAGCACGGGTATGGTGCTGACAAACCTAGAACCATAATCGGGGCGAACCGGGATTCGAACCCACAATCATAGGTTTCTGGCATGCCCAAGGGACGCAACTCTGCACAGCGAATCGCGGAGCCCTAGACGACTGAGCCACCCGTGCCCCCGTTAACAAAAGACGTAATGTAAGTAAAGAAACGAAATCCTCAACAGCATGTGTTTGTTTAGCGTTTAATATGTTTCTGTATCCCCTTACTTTCAGACATAAGCATGCGCCATACAGGGGCTGGGTCTGACCAACGAGATCCTGGTAATGAAAAAGGTACTTGCATTTTTAGCTGATAGCTGTTGCTGTTGTCGTTGTTGTTTTTGTTGATATTATTATACAGATTAAAATAGATAGATGCAGCAAAGAGGGTTTGGGTGACCATGGCACTGGTTAGGCTCATCATCATCTAAGGGCCCTTGCCCCCTCTACATGTACAAAGAGCCCAGCACTGCCCAGTCGATTCCACGGAGAACTTTTCGGAGAATGTGAAGACACCGCTTGTAAGACCCGTGAAGATCCGGGGTAGAATACCCATGTTGCCGTAAAAGGCGACTAAAGGGATTGGGTGGTCAAGCTCGCTGACTTGGTTGATGCATGTCATCGATCCCAATTGCGTGGATCGATGTTCATGATGTCAATCACTGGATTGTCTGGTCCAGACTCATTTGTTTACAGACCGCCGTCATATAGCTGGAATATTGCTGAGTGTGGCGTTAAACAAAAAACAAACATCCAACAACTCACCTTGTTCACTGCAGCCTTCTGCATTACCCAGATTGTCAGAAGGGCTGTATTCCTGGCAAACCGGGGTACTTTCAACAGATTGGGAGGTACCAAACTGAGGCACTTGACACATGGGATGCAAGCATGACATTTCATAAGGGAGATCGCATATTTGCCATACTTTTTGTTGTCAAACACATTATTGTCAAAAGTGACAGGGCATATAAATGATTTCATTGGATTTATCAATAGGACAAGATCAGATTTGTTGGCCTCGATAGATCTGAGGCTGTGTACGGGCGTATTCCAAAGAATCTTATATCTATCATTTTCCATTGCGCTCTCTACATATTCTGGGTCGTACCATTAATAGACCTCTGTGTCAAAACCAAAAGCATAAATGGATCGAGCCACTCTATCATGTCGCTTAAGATACTGTGTTTGTGCCACAGCTGGGCATCCACTGACAATGTGCTGGATAGTCTCATTATATAATCTACATTTCATATAACATATTGACGGTTTCGAGTGGGAAGTGACTGGTCCTGAGCAGCAAACAAAAAATCTTCTGTTTCATTTTTCAGGCCAGCTGACTCATTTAAACGAAGTACAAAACAACTCAGACATTTAATGATTTTTAAAAATTATACCATTGATAAAACGAATTTCAAAGGTTAAACTTTTGAAATTTTTAGGACAAACACAATGTGAGAGAAAACAATTCACAACAGTGTGGGAAATAAATTTTCTTGAGTATCTATTTACTTTCAGGCATAAGCACTGATCCTACAACAACAGAGCTTCACCGAAGGATAGATCCTGGTAAAGGTAATTGTAGTGGTTTGTTTGTGGTGTAACGCCGCACTCAGCAATATTCCAGCTGTGTGACGGCAGCCTGTGTAAATAATCGAGTCTGGACCAGACAATCCAGTCATTGACATGATGTGCATCGATCAACGGAATTGGGATACGATGACACCCATCAACCAAGTCAGCGAGTCTGACCACCCGATCCTGTTAGTCACCTCTTACGGACAAGGTCAGTTGCCTTTTAAGGCAAGCATGGGTTGCTGAGGACCTATTCTAAATCAATTCAAATCTTCACGGGTGTGATTATAGTTGCTTTTAGCATTTCTTTGGTTTGGTTTGTTGTTTTACGCCGCACTCAGCAATATTCCATCTATATGATGGCGGTCTGTAAATAATCGAGTCTGGACCTAACAATCCAGTGATTTACATCATGAGCATCGATCCACGCCATTGGGATCGTTGACATGCATCAACCAAGTCAGCGAGTCTGACAATCCGATCCCGTTAGTCGCCTCTTACGACAAGCATAGTCGCCTTTTACGGCAAGCATGGGTTGCTGAAGACCTATTGTACCCCGGATCTTCACGGGAATAGGATAGTAATCTTCAGTTGTAAGATTCTAAATGAAAGAGTGTTCAAGCTTGGTGTTTTGTTGATTGTTTGTTAGTGGAAAATAACATACAAGTGATATTTCGGTGTCATTTTATTTCAGGCAACAGTACTGCACGTACATCAGGCAACAGTATTGAACGTACACCAGGCAACAGTACTGAACGTACACCAGTCAACAGTACTGAACGTACACCAGGCAACAGTACTGAACGTACATCAGGCAACAGTACTGAACGTACATCAGGCAACAGTACTGAACGTACATCAGGCAACAGTACTGTACGTACATCAGGCAACAGTACTGAACGTACACCAGGCAACAGTACTGAACGTACCCCAGGCAACAGTACTGAACGTACACCAGTCAACAGTACTGAACGTACACCAGGCAACAGTACTGAACGTACACCAGGCAACAGTGCTGAACGTACACCAGTCAACAGTATTGAACGTACACCAGGCAACAGTACTGAACGTACACCAGGCAACAGTACTGAACGTACATCAGGCAACAGTACTGAACGTACACCAGGCAACAGTACTGAACGTACCCCAGGCAACAGTACTGAACCTACACCACGGAACAGTACTGAACGTACACCAGGCAACAGTACTGAACGTACACCAGGCAACAGTACTGAGCGTACACCAGGCAACAGTACTGAACGTACACCGGGCAACAGTGCTGAACGTACATCAGGCAACAGTATTGAACGTACACCAGGCAACAGTACTGAACGTACACCAGGCAACAGTACTGAACGTACACCAGGCAACAGTACTGAACGTACACCAGGCAACAATACTGAACGTACACCAGGCAACAGTACTGAACGTACACCAGGCAACAGTACTGAACGTACATCAGGCAACAGTACTGAACGTACACCAGGCAACAGTACTGAACGTACACCAGGCAACAGTACTGAACGTACACCAGGCAACAGTACTGAACGTACACCAGGCAACAGTACTGAACGTACACCAGGCAACAGTACTGAACGTACATCAGGCAACAGTACTGAACGTACATCAGGCAACAGTACTGAACGTACATCAGGCAACAATACTGAACGTACACCAGGCAACAGTACTGAACGTACACCAGGCAAATGTACTGCACGTACAGCAGGCAACAGTACTGAAAGTACACCAGGCAGCAATACTGAACGTACACCAGGCAACAATGCTGAACGTACAGCAGGCAACAGTACTGAACGTACACCAGGCAACAGTACTGAGCGTACATCAGGCAACAGTACTGAACGTACATCAGGCAACAATACTGAACGTACACCAGGCAACAGTACTGAACGTACATCAGGCAACAGTACTGAACGTACACCGGGCAACAGTACTGAACGCGCACCAGGCAACAGTACTGAACGTACACCGGGCAACAGTACTGAATATACACCAGAGTACAAGTGTGATGGTGGCATATGTAAATGCGAAATAGGTTACAGCATGGATCCCGCAACAAAAAGATGCAGGTTACTTTCCGGTAATTAGATAGTGTTTGTTTGTTTGTTTGTTTGTTTGTTTGTTTGTTTGTTTGTTGTTTAACGCCGCACTCAGCAATATGACGGCGATCTGTAAATAATCGAGTCTTGACCAGACACACCAGTGATTGACATCATGAGCTTCTTACTTCTTTGAATGTCATCGTATCCCAATTGTGTAGATCGATGCTCATGATATCAATCACTGGGTTGTCTGGACAAGGCTCGATTATTTACAGACCGCCGTCATATAGCTTGAATATTGCTGAGATTGGCGTTAAACAACAAACAAACAAACATTTTAAAGAAAGGGAATATCTGACCTTTTATTTCCTTTCCTGCTGCGCATTTGTCGATGTGAGCGCTTAAGGGGGTTGTTTCAGGGTCCTATATCTGTTGTTTATGGACGTGCAATCCCTCTGCACTCTGTTTGTCCAATGTATTCCTCATGACACACTTGGCATATTGTAACTTAAATACCACCTTTTGCGGAGAAGTCCGGGTAAGTTGTTGTTGGTTTGTTGTTTTACGCCGCACTCAGCAATATTGCAGCTATACGTCGGCGATCTGTAAATAATCGAGCCCGGACCAGACAATCCAGTGATTGATATCATGAGCATCAATCCACGCAATTGGGATCGATGACATGCTTCAACCAAGTCAGCGAGCCTGACCACCCGATTCCTTGAGTCGCCTGTTACAAGCATGGGTTGCTGAAGACCTATTCTACCCCGGATCTTCAGGGGTCAAGTCCAGGTTTTATACACGAATTTTTCAACTAGATAATAACAAATTCGACAAGTTCCCCGTTTACATTTTGAGACACTGAATTCTGTAGATACATGAATCGAATTTGGAGCGTGTTTTTATGTGTATAAGTTAGGGACATAATGCCCGTCAATTAACAGATGAAGGTGGCTGCTTGACCGCTAACGGGATCGGGTGTTCATGCTCGCAATTGCGTGGATCGATGCTCATGATATCAATCACTGGATTGCTTGGTCCAGACTCGACTTTTTACAGACCGCCGTCATATAGCTGGAATATTGCTGAGTGCGGCGTTAAACAACAAACCAATAACAACAATCAATATGTGAAGCCCAAGACTGATGATATTTGCTGGGAAATTGCTAAAAGCAGCGTAAAACCATACTCACTCACTCACTCATCATGTAATACCTTCACACTCGTGTTTTTCATTATTTTCAGAATGCAAGACCTTCAGCAATGAGTTCTTAGAATACAAGAACCATGTGCTTTTTGGATATAATGCCAAAACTATTCACTTCAAGACACTAAGCCACTGCATGAAGAGGTGTCTGAAAACGAAGAAGTATCTTTGCAAGGCTGTCAACCGTGATTTCCGCTTACGTACATGTTACACGAAATCCAAGACATGGACCGAGGTCCCTGATGCTATCACTCATTCTTCACCAATCTTCCATTACTATCAACGTCAGTGCAAGTGGTGAAGAAGGGACACTACCTCATCATTGTGTCTATTCGGCAAGTGCATGTGTAATTGTAACCATGCACATGCATACGTGTGAATCTGAGTGTACGCATTAGACTAACATTTGGTCACAGAAATATAGTTATCATATTTGAAAATATATATCTACGAATAAAAACAAGGCAAAAAGTTAGCAGGGACCACTGACACCCCCGACCACATGAAAAAAAAGCAATATCTTATCAGAAAATCCCCTGTCGGAAATCAAACTTTGCACTGCACCTCATATTGGTATCGAAACTGGAATCCCAATTGGAAAAGGATCCGTGAAGTAGTGTTCAAGTTAAAAGTCGCACAAATGTTGAAATCAAAAAGTTGAAAACATGAAAAATATATATTTTTCAGAAAATACACTTATCAAAATCAAACTTAGGACTACATCTTTCCTATTAGTATAGGGGCGGTCTGGTAGCCTAGTGGTTAAAGCGTTCGCTCGTCACGCCGAAGACCCGGGTTCGATTCCTGACATGGGTACAATGTGTGAAGCCCATTTTCTGGTGTCCCCCGCCGTGATATTGCTGGAATATTGCTAAAAGCGGCGTAAAACATATTCAATCACTCACTCAAATTTTGGTCACCTATTGACATCACTTTAAATTATACATCGAATCGGCAATATTTCGGCCATGTACAGGCATGGGTACAATGTGTGAAGCCCATCTCTGGTGTATTGCTGGAATAGTGCTAAAAGCGGCGTAAAACCAAACTCACTCGCTCACTCACCCTATTCGGTGTAGTTTTCGTCAATCTACTACTGTTCATATCTCGAGGATGAACATAGGCCACGGTTCTAAATACAATGACAGTGTCGTCTGTGTTCATTTTATGTTTGTTTGTTTGTTGTTTAACGCCGCAATCGGCAATATTCCACCTATATGACGGTGGCCTGTAAATAATCGAGTGATTGACATCATGAGGATCGATCCACGCAATTGGGATACGATGACATGCATCAACCTAGTCAGGGAGCCTTGATGCTCTTGATGTCATTCACTTGATTGTCTGGTCCAGACTAGATTATCTACAGACCGGCGTCATATGGGTGGACTAATGCTGAGTGCGGCGTTAAACAACAAACAAACAAACAAACATAAAATGAACACAGACGACACTGTCATTGTATTTAGAACCGTGGGTGGACTAATGCTGAGAGCGGCGTTAAACAACAAACAAACAAACAAACATAAAATGAACACAGACGACACTGTCATTGTATTTAGAACCGTGGGTGGACTAATGCTGAGAGCGGCGTTAAACAACAAACAAACAAACAAACAAACATAAAATGAACACAGACGACACTGTCATTGTATTTAGAACCGTGGGTGGACTAATGCTGAGAGCGGCGTTAAACAACAAACAAACAAACAAACAAACATAAAATGAACACAGACGACACTGTCATTGTATTTAGAACCGTGGGTGGACATGCTGAGAGCGGCGTTAAACAACAAACAAACAAACAAACATTATTCGGTCCTGCTGGCATCTTACGTGAAGAGAAACAGATGACGTTGGTCGGTTGCAAATGAATATTTAGGGCATTGAATACTCATTGACAATACAACTGCATATCTGTAAGCACATAGTTAAGCACATAACAGGTAGATTGTAACGTCGGGAGTGGTCAGATGTACGTTGTCTTTATTAATGAAATCTCTCTGGAACGATTTCCCTGACGCAATGACTTATTCAAAAACTATATTCCAAATTTGCAAACAATAGTAATTCCAGTAACATTAATGTGATATAATTATGTCCAACACACATTGTATCCTTAATGATTAAAAAAATCATCGGATTAGATCCCGGAAATCTTTCGGACTATTTGTTTTCCTTCTAAAACCTTTTTCTCACAATTTCAAGTTCCGATATCGCATTAATTAAATACAAAGTTTGATCTGTATGTTTCCGACCTTTCTTGATTTAGCTATTATTTTCACATTCTTCTTGCCCGGCGTTTCAGTATGGCGGAAGCATATGGCGTCATCAATTTGTCATGCCGTCATATCTTTTAAAAGTGACGTCATGTCTGTCAGAGTGAGTGAGTATGGTTTTACGCCGCTTTTAGCAATATTCCAGCAATATCACGGCGGGGGTCACCAGAAATGGGCTTCACACATTGTACCCATGTAGGGAATCGAACCCGGGTCTTCGGCGTGACGAGCGAACGCTTTAACCACTAGGCTACCCGACCGCCCCCATGTCTGTCAGAATTCACGTCGGTACAACCGTTCTCACCATGCCTAACGACTTCATCCCATACTTAGCGCTGCGGGCGTGGCCATGGCTTGTGCCGTGACGTAGAAAGTTGAGGCCAGTTTGAACTAAGAGATTATGTCGATAACAGTTATATACGATTATCCATACCATTAACCAGTTCAGATATTAGTTAGAATACGTTGTCTCTGCGTTGTTACGTGCCACAAAGCCTGTGATCAAATGTTGACACATGGGGCGTTCGGGTAGCCTAGTGGTTAAAGCGTTCGCTCGTCACGCCGAAGACCCGGGTTCGATTCCCGACATGGGTACAATATGTGAATATGTGGTGTCTCCCGCCGTGATGTTGCTGGAATATTGCTAAAAACGGCGTAAGACCATACTCACTGACACTGACACCGCATGTTGACATTTATTTGATAACAAGCCTTCGTACTAATGTCGTGAATTGTAATGTATGTTTTTCGAACAGAATTTCAAACAGCGTCATACGAACCATGCTCAGAAGCTGTTTGATCAAGAGTTCAACATTCAACCCCTCGGTAAAGCTTTCAAAAGGTTTTATTGTAGACATGTGGAGGACATTTCCAAATTTGACTCCTCAGTGACAAAAATGATGTCCGATGCAATTCCCTATTTGGACTTGTACCATATGTTCCCGTGTATTTTCAGCTGACCACTTGACTTGCTTTTGCATGTGTTTGTGACGAGTGCCGCTGGTGGGACAGGTGCGCTCACCTTTACGAAAATACCTGGTGTCATCACTATGTGATGCTGATTCATAAACACGTGCTCAATATAACCAACCCTGCCTTCAGCAGAGATTTGTCAAGAACATAGGAACGTTTTGTCACTGTCGGGATTCGGGATTATTTTTTACAACTGAGGATCTAATTATTAATATGTGTCGACATATTAATGCCTGGCTACACTGTAACATCGTAATTAATGTATTTACTACGCAATCGGAAGTATTAATGAAGATCACTCATTGTAAGTATTAAACTTATTGTCAATGGCATTCAATGTTAATGACTTTGTTTTTATTTTTCTTAATGTTTCGTGCTGTGTGGTAATGTATCAAAAATTGCAAAACGCAGTACATTACTTACAGGTCATTAAGATATACTCAACAACAAAAGTTCCTGTGACACCAATATTTTAGTGTATTTTTCAAACAAGTAAAGTTTGGTTTTCAATACTGTAGTACATGTATGGAATCAAGTCACAAAAACGCTACAGAAAAGCTTGCATTCCATGCAAAAATTGACTTTTGTGCAAGCCCCATGCATTTCACTACCCAAGAATGGGTGTAAAAACACGTGCGTTAACGGTTTTCCATATGCATTGTTTAGCATCGTGCTGACAACAACCACTCAGAAAAACAACCAAATTACGCAATTATTCAACATTACGAAATGCCACGCCTGTCCGAAAATGAGCGTCTGCCAGCCATTGGTATGCTTGAAGCAGGATCGAGTCAACGTGATGTTAAACCGTTGCAAGACAGAAACACCATTTAGTGGCAAGGTTGGCAACAGACGAATGCAGTCAGAGGCCATCCTCGGAGTGGCAGGCCACGCGTAACCAATAATCGACAAGACAATTGGATTCCAACAACGCACCTACGAAATCGATTCCAGCCAGCAACAGTGACTGCAAGAAGCATCCCTGGCCTTCGACGAATATCTTCACAAACTGTACGTCGTTGCCTCAGATGTGCAGGTATTGTTGCCAGAAGACCCGCCAGACGTCCCATTTTGACAGGAAACCACCGTCATCATGTCTACAGTGGTGCAGACAGTGTCTACGCTGGACGGCCATGCAGTGGGGACAAGTTCTATTCACTGACGAGTTTCGTTTTCACCTCAGCCACAGCGATGGACGGATTCGAGTGTAACGACGTCGTGGTGAAACTTACGTCAATCATTGTATCATGGAAGAAGATCGGTTCGGGGGCGGCAGCGTTATGGTATGGGGTGGGATTACAGCAAGACAGAGGACCCGTTTGATAGTGGTTGAGGCCTCATATTGCTCGACTTGTTCAGGATTCTCTTCAACAAAACAACGTGAATGTTATCCCCTGGCCGGCTTGCTCCCCTGATCTCTCACAAATCGAGCACATGTGGGATGAGATGGATCGGCGTCTTCGATGTCAACCACGAGTTCCACAGACACTCCAGGAACTTCGAAACATGCTCCAGTAGATATGGACAGATATCCCACAGGACTTTGTGCGACGCCGGGACCATTCCATGATACAAAGATGTGTTGCTTGCATCGCAACCAGAGGTGGACACACACGCTATTGATATGTAAATTGACATTTTGGCATGTTCATGTTTTTTTATGAAATCACACATTTTTCGAATCAGTATGGCAAATTAAACTATTTGAACACTTACAGGGGTCTTTTATCTGTTGCAAACCGAAATTGTTTCAGATTTGATTAAAAACAGAACTTTGCATTAAATCTTATTCAATGTCACAGAAACTTTTGTTGTTCAGTATATATATTTAATCACCAAAATGACGGGGCACGGTTTGAACAGTATTCCAGTTATATCATGACGTGTCAGCTTAATGTGGGAGGAAAGCCCGAAGTGATGCAGGTCTCGGACGTTTACCACTTTGATGAAACCCACGAGCACGGGTATGGTGCTGACAAACCTAGAAACATAATCGGGACGAACCGGAATTCGAACCCAGGATCATGGGTTTCTGGCGTGGCCAACTCAGCACGACCCGTGAAGATTCCGGGGTAGAATGGGTCTTCAGCAACCTCTGCTTGCCGTAAAAGGTGACTGCTTGTCGTAAAAGGCGACTAACGGCATCGGGTGGTCAGGCTCGCTGACTTGGTTGATGCGTGTCATCGATCCCAATTGCGTGGATCGATGCTCATGATATCAATCACTGGATTGTCTGGTCCAGACTGGACTATTTACAGACCGCCGTCATATAGCTGGAATATGTCTGAGTGCGGCGTTAAACAACACACCAACAAACCAACCAACAAGCATTCATACTAATGTCGTGGATTGTAATGTATGTTTTTTCGAACAGAATTTCAAACAGCGTCATACGACTTAAACAACAAACCAACCAACCAACCCAACTCAGCACAGAGAATCGCGGCGCCTAAAACGACTGGGTCTCCCCATGCAATTGAGCTGTTATGTGATTTATTACTCACGTTAAGACCGCGGCAGGATAATGTATAATTCAGGACGTGAGAAACACCTTTAGCAATTGCTATGAATTGCTCTTGGGACTAGGAATTGACAGCGTCATTAGTCCAACGCTGACGTGATAAAAAGGAAAAAAAAGTCAGATAGCAGTCATATAAACAGGTCCGATAACCTTTATTACGGCAATGTGAATATTTCAGGAAATTGACAGGCTCAACTTTCAGTAGGTTTTGAAGGGGCCATTATGATTTCTCTCCTTTTTGCTCTGTAGTTGGTTGGTTTGTTGTTTAAAGTCCCACTCAGCAATATTCCAGCTATATGACGGCGGTCTGTAAATTATCGAGTCTGGACCAGACAATCCATTGACTAATATCATGAGTATCGATCCACGCAATCGGGACAATGACATGCATTAACCAAGTCAGCGAGCCTGACCATCCGATCCCGTTAGTCGCCTTTTACGACAAGCATAGTCACCTTTTACGGAAGCATGGGTTGCTGAAGACCTATTCTACCCCGGAATCTTCACGGGTCGTTTTTCAGCTCTTCAACCGTTTATAGACTTTACTGAAGAAAAATGACGGGGGGCTAAGGAGAGTATACACGCATGCTTGATGGTGATGAAAAGAACACATAGAAATGGTTATACGTTGGTCATGTATTTGGTACGAATCTCATAGTTGTTGTTTTTTTACCTTAAGTTTGCAGTTTTTCGGGGCTGTTTCCAGCATAGAAACGTTTTGATAAAGTTTGTAATGTTTTAGTTCAAGTTATAGTTTCTTAGGCCCGGCAGTTTATAGTGAGTGAGTCAGTCAGTTGGGTTTAACGCCGCTTTTAACAGTATTCCAGTTATATCACGGCGTGTCAGCTTAATGTGGGAGGAAAGCCCGAAGTAATGCAGGTCTCAGACGTTTACCACTTCGGTGAAACCCGCGAGCGCGGGTATGGCGCTGACAAACCTAGAAACATAATCAGGGCGAACCGGGATTCGAACCCACAATCATAGGTTTCTGGCGTGCCCAAGGCACGCAACTCTGCACAGCGAATCGCGGCGCCTTAGACGACTGGGCCACCCGTGCCTCCGGAAAAAACATCAAACTCATGGTACATTATAGGTGTGTATTATACCTTCTTTCCTCTTCACGGCTATATTTCTTGGGAAAGAGTGTGCACTTTATAATTACTACAAATACGGTCAATGTTTCACAACTTAGAGAAAAGATAATATGAGTATTAACTATGTGTTATTATCACGGCGGGGGACACAAGGAATGGGCTTCACACATTGTACCAATGTGGGGAATCGAACCCGGGGTTTCGGCGTGACGAACGAACGCATTAACCAACAGGTTACCCAACCGCCCCTATATTTATGGGACCCGTGAAGATCCGGGGTAGAATAGGTCTTCAGCAACCCATGCTTGCCGTAAAAGGCGACTATGCTTGTCGTAAAAGGCGACTAATGGGATCGGGTGGTCAGGCTCGCCGACTTGGTTGAGTGGATCGATGCTCATGATGTCAATCACTGGATTGTCTGATCCAAACAGCTGGAATATTGCTGAGTGCGTTTAACAACAAAAAACTATATTTGTGGAGATATATAGAGATATTTGTTGGAGACAATGTAATTGGTACACATCACACAGACGGAGCATCGCTGTGTAGCCACATCGAGGAATCCACTAAAACTGCTAGTTGTACACCCCTTTCTAATTTGATGGCGTTCTTCCTTTCCCACTGTCTGTCGTAGTCAAACGCCCTGAAATGTGAAACGTACATCAACTGAGACAAGTTGTACACGGCAATATTACAGGACTACAGATCAAAATCAAAATTACTAAAGACGTTTTCTGAATAGGTTTTCCAGGACACATACAACCCAATACATGCGCTAATCATTGTATCAAAATACATGAGTTATAGATGTTAATATTCCAATAATACGCCCACGTTTAACCAACTCAAGGAGGAGCTCACACAACATTGCTGCACAACCAAATACTGTAAAACAGGAATTTAATGCGACATGAAAATAATGCGAGCTTTTGATTTTAACATAAATGCGCATTTTAAAATGTGAGTGCCCATACCCTTTCCTAAAAAATTATGCGCTGGATTTATGTTTGTGTAGGTGACTTTGTTATTTGAAAAATTAATGCGCATAAAATTAATGCGACCTTCCGTCACTCGCATTTTTCGCATTAATATTCTGCTTGCATTAATTTCCTGTTTTACAGTATGTAACATCAATACATGATAGCAAGAACCTCTTCAACAAATTTTGGTCAAATTGTCACTAAGTTGTTGGATTGGTTTGTTGTTTTACGCCGCACTCAGACATATTCCAGCTATATGACGGCGGTGTGTAAATAATCGAGTCTGGACCAGACAATCCAGTGATTAATATCAGGCGCATCGAACCACGCAATTGGGATCGATGACATGCATCAACCAAGTCAGCGAGCCTGACCACCCGATCCCGTTAGTCGCCTCTTACGACAACCATAGTCTCCTTTTGGGGCAAGCATGAGTTGCTGAAAACTTCAGAGAACTATGACCTCATTACTTCAAATGTTGAGAATCCCGGTTAGCCCCGATTATAATTCTAGCTTTGTCAGCACCATACCCGTGCTCGTGGGTTTCACCGAAGTGGTAAACGTCTGAGACCTGCATCACTTCGGGCTTTCCTCCCACATTAAGCTGACACGCCGTGATATAACTGGAATACTGTTGAAAGTGGCGTGAAACCCAACTCACTCACTCATTCACTCAAATGTTGAGACTGTCTACTTCAGAGAACTATGATCTCATTACTTCAAATGTTGATACTCACTGTGTACTTCAGAGAACTATGATCTCATTACTTCAAATGTTGAGACTTCTTGTGTTCTTCCCAGAACTATGACCTCATTACTTCAAATGTTGAGACTCACTGTGTACTTCAGAGAACTATGATCTCATTACTTCAAATGTTGAGACTTCTTGTGTACTTCAGAGAACTGTGACCTCATTACATGAAATGTTGAGAATTCCTGTGTACTTCAGAGAACTATGATCTCATTACTTCAAATGTTGAGACTTCTTGTGTACTTCCCAGAACTGTGACCTCATTACTTCAAATGTTGATAGTGTCTACTTCAGAGAACTATGACCTCATTACTTCAAATGTTGAGACTTACTGTGTACTTCAGAGAACTATGATCTCATTACTACAAATGTTGAGACTTGCTTTTTACTTCCCAGAACTGTGACCTCATTACTTCAAATGTTGATAGTGTTTACTTCAAAGAACTATGACCTCATTACTTTAAATGTGGAGACTTACTGTGTACTTCCCAGAACTGTGACCTCATGACTTCAAATGTTGATAGTGTCTACTTCAAAGAACTATGACCTCATTACTTCAAATGTTGAGACTTACTGTGTACTTCAGAGAACTATGACCTCATTACTTCAAATGTTGAGACTTACTGTGTACTTTAGAGAACTATGACCTCATTACTTCAAATGATGAGACACTATGTTCTTCCCAGAACTATGATCTCATAACTTCAAATGTTGAGACTTACTTTGTTCTTCCCAGAACTGTGACCTCATTACTTCAAATGTTGAGAATTACTGTGTTCTCCCGAGAACTATGACCTCATTACTTCAAATGTTGAGACTTGCTGTGTACTTCCCAGAACTATGATCTCATTACTTCAAATGTTGAGATTTACTGTCTACTTCAGAGAACTATGACCTCATTACTTCAAATGTTGAGACTTACTGTGTACTTCAGAGAACTATGACCTCATTACTTCAAATGTTGAGACTTACTGTGTACTTCCAAGAACTGTGATCTCATTACTTCAAATGTTGAGACTTACTGTGTACTTCCCAGAACTATGATCTCATTACTTCAAATGTTGAGACTTACTGTGTACTTTAGAGAACTATGATCTCATTACTTCAAATGTTGAGACTTGCTGTGTACTTCCCAGAACTATGATCTCATTACTTCAAATGTTGAGATTTACTGTGTACTTCAGAGAACTATGACCTCATTACTTCAAATGTTGAGACTTACTGTGTACTTCAGAGAACTATGACCTCATTACTTCAAATGTTGAGACTTACTGTGTACTTCCAAGAACTGTGATCTCATTACTTCAAATGTGGAGACTTACTGTGTACTTTAGAGAACTATGATCTCATTACTTCAAATGTTGAGACTTACTGTGTACTTTAGAGAACTATGATCTCATTACTTCAAATGTTGAGACTTACTGTGTACTTTAGAGAACTATGATCTCATTACTTCAAATGTGGAGACTTACTGTGTACTTCCAAGAACTGTGATCTCATTACTTCAAATGTTGAGACTTACTGTGTACTTCCCAGAACTATGATCTCATTACTTCAAATGTTGAGACTTACTGTGTACTTTAGAGAACTATGATCTCATTACTTCAAATGTTGAGACTTACTGTGTACTTTAGAGAACTATGACCTCATTACTTCAAATGTGGAGACTTACTGTGTACTTTAGAGAACTATGACCTCATTACTTCAAATGTGGAGACTTACTGTGTACTTTAGAGAACTATGATCTCATTACTTCAAATGTTGAGACTTACTGTGTACTTCAGAGAACTATGACCTCATTACTTCAAATGTTGAGACTTACTGTGTACTTCAGAGAACTATGATCTCATTACTTCAAATGTTGAGACTTCTTGTGTACTTCCCAGAACTGTGACCTCATTACTTCAAATGTTGATAGTGTCTACTTCAGAGAACTATGATCTCATTACTTCAAATGTTGAGATTTACTGTCTACTTCAGAGAACTATGACCTCATTACTTCAAATGTTGAGACTTACTGTGTACTTCAGAGAACTATGACCTCATTACTTCAAATGTTGAGACTTACTGTGTACTTCCAAGAACTGTGATCTCATTACTTCAAATGTTGAGACTTACTGTGTACTTCCCAGAACTATGATCTCATTACTTCAAATGTTGAGACTTACTGTGTACTTTAGAGAACTATGATCTCATTACTTCAAATGTTGAGACTTGCTGTGTACTTCCCAGAACTATGATCTCATTACTTCAAATGTTGAGATTTACTGTCTACTTCAGAGAACTATGACCTCATTACTTCAAATGTTGAGACTTACTGTGTACTTCAGAGAACTATGACCTCATTACTTCAAATGTTGAGACTTACTGTGTACTTCCAAGAACTGTGATCTCATTACTTCAAATGTTGAGACTTACTGTGTACTTCCCAGAACTATGATCTCATTACTTCAAATGTTGAGACTTACTGTGTACTTTAGAGAACTATGATCTCATTACTTCAAATGTTGAGACTTACTGTGTACTTTAGAGAACTATGATCTCATTACTTCAAATGTGGAGACTTACTGTGTACTTCCAAGAACTGTGATCTCATTACTTCAAATGTGGAGACTTACTGTGTACTTCCCAGAACTATGATCTCATTACTTCAAATGTTGAGACTTACTGTGTACTTTAGAGAACTATGATCTCATTACTTCAAATGTTGAGACTTACTGTGTACTTTAGAGAACTATGACCTCATTACTTCAAATGTGGAGACTTACTGTGTACTTTAGAGAACTATGACCTCATTACTTCAAATGTGGAGACTTACTGTGTACTTTAGAGAACTATGATCTCATTACTTCAAATGTTGAGACTTACTGTGTACTTCAGAGAACTATGACCTCATTACTTCAAATGTTGAGACTTACTGTGTACTTCAGAGAAGTATGATCTCATTACTTCAAATGTTGAGACTTACTGTGTACTTCCCAGAACTATGACCTCATTACTTCAAATGTTGTGACTTACTGTGTACTTCCGAGAACTATGACCTCATTACTTCAAATGTTGATAGTGTCTACTTCAGAGAACTATGACCTCATTACTTCAAATGTTGAGACTTACTGTGTACTTCCCAGAACTATGACCTCATTACTTCAAATGTTGATAGTGTCTACTTCAGAGAACTATGACCTCATTACTTCAAATGTTGAGACTTACTGTGTACTTCAGAGAACTATGACCTCATTACTTCAAATGTTGAGACTTACTGTGTACTTCCCAGAACTATGACCTCATTACTTCAAATGTTGATAGTGTCTACTTCAGAGAACTATGACCTCATTACTTCAAATGTTGAGACTTACTGTGTACTTTAGAGAACTATGACCTCATTACTTCAAATGTTGTGACTTACTGTGTACTTCAGAGAACTATGACCTCATTACTTCAAATGTTGAGACTTACTGTGTACTTTAGAGAACTATGACCTCATTACTTCAAATGTTGTGACTTACTGTGTACTTTAGAGAACTATGACCTCATTACTTCAAATGTTGAGACTTACTGTGTACTTCCCAGAACTATGACCTCATTACTTCAAATGTTGAGACTTACTGTGTACTTCAGAGAACTATGACCTCATTACTTCAAATGTTGAGACTTACTGTGTACTTCCCAGAACTATGACCTCATTACTTCAAATGTTGAGACTTACTGTGTACTTCCCAGAACTATGATCTCATTACTTCAAATGTTGAGACTTACTGTGTACTTCAGAGAACTATGACCTCATTACTTCAATTGTTGAGATTTACTGTGTACTTCAGAGAACTATGACCTCATTACTTCAAATGTGGAGACTTACTGTGTACTTCCCAGAAGTATGATCCTGTCGTCAGCCACCACAATCAACTTAGTACTTCTAGGGCATTCATAGGAAAGTTGTGTCACGTGATCTGTCAGCGGGTCCACACTAACTAACATGTTTTTCTTATTCACGTAAAGCAGGACATTTTCTGTAAAAAGATATAAATTAAAGCGTCAAAACCATTTCCATTTTCGTAGGTGTGAGGTAAAGATGGGGTTTAACGTACGAAAAATATCGCGTGTGTGTGTTGTGGTGTGTGTGTGTGTGCGTGCGTGCGTGCGTGCACCAGATATACCGCAGTTAAACGTGAATACGCTACTCAGACACAGTATACTGACTCAGAGCCTATCAGTCCTTGTTGCATCCTAACAGAAAGACGGCATATTGACAAGATCAAGGACGCGGTCGACCAAATAAGTGAGAAGTTTCCTAAGAGTCAATTGTTCCATTCCGACTATATCGTAAGCATCTGTTTATGGATCACTGTCAGGTGGCATCGTCAGGTGCCATCTGTAACAAACACATGCACAGGCAAGCCACTTGTTCACTCGAATAATCTCCTTTCCTTTGCATGGCCACCCTACTGTTTGTTTGTTTTGTTTGTTTGTTTTGTTTGTTGTTTAACGCCGTACTCAGCAATATTCCAGCTATATGACGGCAGTCTGTAAATAATCGAGTCTGGAACAGACACTTCAGTGGTTGACATCATATGGCGTTAAACAACAAACAAAAAAATAAAAAACTGTGCACAAACCCCACGCTGACACACCCTTGTCCCAGTATCCTCCCTTACCTCATCTTCCCAAGGCAAGGGAGTCAACTGCCTATAAAAGTCCATTTTCCACCCTTGCCGAGCTAGGCTGGTATTATGGAGTTACATTTTGGCTGGACTAACGAGTCTGTGCATAGCCCAATCAAAATCGCGCACTGAAATCGAAATCCGGTTCGTAAAGTGTCATGCATAGTTCGGTCGACTGCAGGATTTGCAAAGCCTGTGCACCGCTAACTCGTTGTCAACAAATATTTTCTATTTCTTTTCATGTTTTTAATCAAGGTGCTTCGCGATGTAAGACTCGTTGGATCACAATATAGATCTTGATTATCGATCAGATCGTCTTGGCTGGGCGCCACCGTTTTGTTTGAAGCAAATGCTAGTGATTCGAGAGGTTCAATCTGATTGGTCAATTGGAGAGGCATAGAAAGGACATTACTCGTAATAGCCACTGGTGGCGCTACGATCGAGCCAAGGAATTCCAGCCTAGTTCAGCAAGGGTGGAAACTGGACTTTTAAAGTCAGTTCACTCCCTTGCCTCGGGAAGATGCCCCTACCTTTACAGGGGGCACGGGTCGCCCAGTCGTCTAAGGCGCCGCGATTCGCTGTGCAGAGTTGCGTCCCTTGGGCACGCCAGAAACCTATGATTGTGGGTTCGAATCCCGGTTCGCCCCGATTATGTTTCTAGGTTTGTCAGCACCATACCCGTGCTCGTGGGTTTCACCGAAGTGATAAACGTCTGAGACCTGCATCACTTCGGGCTTTCCTCCCACATTAAGGTGACACGCCGTGATATAACTGGAATACTGTTAAAAGCGGCGTTAAACCAAACTCACTCACTCACTCACCTTACCTTTACTATCAAAGACCAGACCATACGTTTTCCCTGTTTTGATAGGGGTCCTTTTCTTCTCCTGTCCTGAGTATGAGACACCAGATATATATCTCTTGTACTGAAAGCCACTGCTATTTACCTCTTCTGTCACCATGTACAGTGTCCTAAAACATAACTCGTTTTTGTTAACTAGGATTTAATACATATATCATTTGAAGATTCTTTTTGGGTAGTAAATACTCTCTCGCAAGTATATATTCGCATGATTACTTGAATGCAATGGTCTCAGGGTAGTACTCCCTTACTTGAAAGACACTGCACAGCCAGAAACACTAAAAGACACCTTCAAACTACTGGCATATTGCGCTGCCTGTCCATCTACTGCACGGGTGGCAAACGACTACATGGATTGGAGGATCCGGTTGAGTGACTTGTTTGATTGCATGTCATTGTAAACAGCGGGGTTTGCTTCTCATGGCATCAATCGCTGGTTATAGAGCTGGAAAACAACATACACACAAGACACACACAGAAACACACACACAAATACACACAAAACACGCCAATACACACACAATCACACATAACACAAACATGCACACACAAATACACACAAAATACACACACAAACATAAACATACAAAACGCACCCACACAAAACACAAACATAGAACACAAATAACACACACAAATACACACGAAACACGCAAATACACACACAAAACACATACATACAATACACAAACACACACACACACATAAATAGACACCAAATACACACACATACATACAAACATGCATACACAAATACACGCTGTCACACACACAAACATAAAGGATAAACACACACACACACAACAAACACACACGGAAAACACATACACACACGGACACAAATACACACCAAACACAAACACACATACAAACATGCACACAACGACACACACAAAACAGTCACACTGATCATGACATACAAATACGTACACAAAACCTCACAAACACAACGATACACACACGTATACGCACATGCACACACACAAACATAAACACACAAAAAACACAAAACACGCATATGCACACACACAAACAAAAATAAACACCAAACACAGATACACCCACATAACACACACAAGAACACAAGCACACACCCAGATGTACACACAAATACACACCAATTCACACAAAACAGACACAAATACACACAAAGCTCAAACAAAAACACATAAACAAACGTACACACAAATACACACCTAACACACACACGGATACAAACCTGCACACAAAAATACACACACAAAACACATAGTCACACAAACACAGTCACACTCACACAAATACACACGAAGCACACACAAACACACACAAAACACACACAGAGATACATACATGCACACACACAAATACGCACGAAACAAAGTCACACAAACGACCACAGTCACAGGCACAGGCTCAGACAAACACACACACACATACACACACACACACACACACTCACTTGGTCTTGATATCAATAGCCATTCTTGTTCCACTGACTGGAACATCTAGGTGAACATCCTTTATGAACAATGGGTCACTTCTCTCAACAGTACTAAGACTGTAGATACACACTGGGCAGCTTTCCCCATCCTTGATGGTGATGGTCCCAATTAAGAACAATCGGTCTTCATTTGTGTCCATCGCAAACATTGAAGTCACTCCTGATTTTGAAAAAAACAGAATACCGCAGGTTCCATGATCTCGAATGATGTTTAATTATAGTTGTTTGTTTCTGCTAACACTGCACTTAGTACCATTCAAGAGTACAAAACACCATCTGAAGCGGTGGGACAGCCTGGTCATTACGCCTTCCGCTCGCTCCTTTGACTCCCCCATCCCAATGTGTGAATCCCTTTCCTGGTGTCCCCCGCCATGATATTGCTGGAATAGTGCTAAAACCGGCGTAAAACCAAACTCGTCCAAGAATCGTTCTAGGATCTAGGATCGTTCTTATTTCTTTGCACACATGAGTGCAGTCATCATTTTGAGTATTGTGCATAATATCAGTCACTTGATTGTCCGGTCCAGACACGATTATTTACAGACAGCGTGGATTATTGCTTAGTGCGAAGATAAACAACAAACAAGAAACAGTAAAGCAGGTCTGTATCACAGGTTCTATCAACTATACTGAGCAAAATAAGTTAGGGATCATGATTATTTTTAGGGATATTTTTACAGAGCTCCAGATAAGCTTTTGGTGTTGTGGGTATTTTACCCATGCATTTTAAAATCATTGGGTATCAGTAATTCTATCTGCGTATTCAAATTTCTGTTACCCACTAGTTTTTACACATGTGGGTATTTAAGTTAAATATTAAAAAACACTATTCATCTAGTCCCTGCAAACTGGTGTGTGGGTTCGAGAGCTTTATAGGACTCAAAAATACCACGATACTTCCACAAGAAAGTGTGATGGCAAATGATCATGATGTAACTGTCATCGTGGAGTTTGGCAAGGTTGACGGAATGCCCGTTTTTTTTTCAAAATAGGTTGCTGATTTGCTAATCGAATACGCAGGGTTACTTCACAATATTTTGATGATACGCACAAGTTTTATTTTTGTAGCGTATCTGTAATGTTCGTTGCGTATTTGATACGCTTGGATTATATTTTACTGTGTATTTCTGCATTTCTGATGCGTATTTTACGCAGTTACGCAGCTTATCTGGAGCTCTGTAATTTTTTCGAACTTGAGTGCGCTGTCTTCACAACAACAAATCCAAATAAATCATAATCCCTAAACTTTTCTGCACAGTATATATTACCTGTGCCTCCTATGCGAAGATTCTCCGGTGTCAAGTCTTGCCCAGTGAGATAGCCGATAGCAATGTTGTTCTTCTTACCATAGATAAGGCGCTTGTTTTTGGAGTCATAGCCAACATACTGACATCTGACGGTGCTCCCTATCTGCATAGATGAGTCCTTGTGGAAATTGTACCTGTACCACTTTCTGTTCGCCACCACCAGGAGATCAGCAGAAACCAATATGATGTTGCTCATCAAATTTGACGAATTTGTTGCATTTTTGCTATTTCCCGGACTGTCATTTGTGATGTTCTGAAGCGAATTGGTTGTGCTGGGAATATTGGTACTTGTTATCACATTGGCAGACGGGGTATCAGAGGCAACAGTAGCAGTACCCACAAAACCCGTGATGGGAATTGTCTTTGTAGAGGCTTCATCACCACCACCACCACCACCAGTGGAAGCAACGGAACCGGTCGTGCCATTCGTCACCACTCGCCCCTTTCCGTAACCTGCAAGAAGACTCGTCCCCATATTGATGAATGTTATGTGCGAAAATACGACAAACCAATCAGAAAGCGCCTTTGATTTCAAGTTGTTATCAAAGTATCCCTCAGAAACATTTTTGATTTTACATATATCTTGCATCTAAAAATATACCAAGGACACTGTTATATGTGTTCAATCATACTGTATAATTCCGCATGTCTAGATGTGCTTTAAATTGCATCTGAAATATATATAATATATGGGGAAATATATGTGAACCATTACGCAACGAGTTGACAATTGTTTTAGGTATGCCCGTTTGCGCTAAGACGGAACCCGGTCGCAAAAATGGCTATGAGAGGGGCACGAGTCGCTATTCGGCTTGTCCCGGAATAACACGAGTTGGTCACGAATGCGGTCGTGCTTTAAGTAGTGGACGCTGCATCTGTAACAACATCAAAGTATTACCAGTGGTACAGGACTTGTTGCAGAAGCGGTGTGTCAGGTACTAGGATCATTATTGAATTCGTTTTGTTTGTTTGTTGTTTTACGCCGCACTCGGCAATATTCTAGCTATATGACGGCAGTCTGTAAATAAGCGAGTCTGGACCAGATAATCCAGTGATTGACGTCATGAGTATCGATCCACTCAAATGGGATATGATTGCATGCATCAACCAAGTCAGCGAGCCTGACCACCCGATCCCGTTAGTCGCCTCTTACATCAAGCATGGGTAGCTGAATTCTAAGTCCCACATAGAAACGTATAAATGCCATTTAGAACGTTGTCAAAAGTAACAAGCTATATTTGGGATAACACTTCCTTAGTAAAGTACAGATGATTGTACTTTTGTGGGTTGAGTCCCATCCGGGATTGGAACCCACACTGCAAGAGTGAGGCACTTAATCGCCAGCACGCAAAGTCAGCGATCTAACCCACTCAGGAACCAAGGCTTCCACAAAATGAAAGTCCGACAACTGGTTGTCTAGATCACGTACTTTGTGTACCCTTCTGACAAGTGTTAATTGGCACGGCTCCCAACCCAAATGAGTACTAGAATCTCTACTATTCTGGTCTATAGTGCTGTTCATTTTACTGACTTGTCCACCCGTGAAGATCCGGGGTATAATAGGTCTTCAGCAGCCCATGCTTGTCAGACCCGTGAAGATTCCGGGGTAGAATAGGTCTTCAGCAACCATGCTTGCCGTAAAAGGTGACTATGCTTGTCGTAAAAGGCGACTAACGGGATCGGGTGGTCGGGCTCGCTGACTTGGTTGATGCATGTCATCGATCCCAATTGCGTGGATGGATGCTTATGATATTAATCACTGGAGTGTCTGGTCCAAACTCGATTATTTACAGAGTGCCGTCATATAGCTGGAATATTGCTGAGTGCGGCGTTAAACAACAAACCAACCACCAACCATGTTTGTCGTAAGAGGCGACTAACGGGATTGGGTGGTCAGGCTCGCTGATGCATGTCATCGTATCCCAATTGCGTGGATCGATG
The DNA here is from genome assembly GCF_022045235.1 of Haliotis cracherodii. Lineage (NCBI taxonomy): Eukaryota > Metazoa > Mollusca > Gastropoda > Lepetellida > Haliotidae > Haliotis > Haliotis cracherodii. Next base: position 30,639,486 of record NW_027266269.1, on the reverse strand, counting down.
CTCATGATGTCAATCACTGGATTGTCTGGTCTAGACTCGATTATGTACATGCCTTTGTCATATAGCTGGAATATTGCTGAGTGCGGCGTTAAACACCAAACAAACAAACAAACAAACAAAGTTGAGTACACTCGTCAGGTTAACACTCACCTCCGTCCCCCTGTGTATATCTGTGACACGGCAGCCAAGTTGTAACGGTAAGTCTGGCGTGAGGGGCACCCCTGTAGGCGATGTCTACATCAACGATGCAGACGTGAGTCGTTGTGTTGCCACAAGGTGACTCTTCAGCCATGGACATCAACAGCGACAGCAAAAACATCAACACTTTACACAAACTGTTAACCATTGTTAGTACTGGACGAGACCACGTGATACTCACTTTCATAAATGACACTGACGAACCATTGTGATATCCGTTGACTCTTATATTGGCGATTTTAAACTGCAGAATGTTTAGTAAAGTTGGCCCCAGTAGAAGCGATACTGGCCTTGCGAAGTGCAATGGTGCAGTGGTTAAATTATAGGTCTGTCAGGTCTCAAAGTGAGTTCGATTCCCCGCCTGGGTACAATGCCCACTCTCGTAATATTACTCAATACTGCTAAAGGCAAAACACACTCAACATAAATTGTGTTGCACTGATTGAAGTTAACCGCTGCACCTTTGCAAGCAGGTACGCATCTTCATCTTCTGGGGCACATGCATCCTCAATCAAAACCTCACGTCATTGTTGCCTCCCTTAGATACCAGGATTCGCTGATCCTAAGTTTGAAGCGTCCCGATTATTAACCCTGGTCTGTCAGCACTGGACCCGTGGTCGAAGGTTTAATCAAACGTCTACGACCGCCACCATGCCCACATTAACCTGACACCACGTGATTTGACAAACAAGCTGTTCAACGTCCACTCACGCCGGCCTCATTGCATGGGAAGTAATGTGAGTGAGTCGTGTGTTACGCCGCAGTTTGTACAATGCTATCCATATCACAGCGCGGAGACACCAGACATCTGCCTGGGGACAAGAGGACGGCAGTTGTTCTGTACGTCTAGTCATGGATTGACGGTAATGCATGTTATTAATTATTCATGTGGTAGGAACACTTGCATCTGATTTCTGATGCACAATCTGATCCGTTGCCAAACACAACTTACTTGATAGTCTAATTTGATAGCAAAACATATCTGTGGTTACTGGGTTACAGCAACGAACATATATGTGTTTCGCTTCACATGGTACATGGTTTGTTGTTTAACGCCGCACTCAACAATATTCTAGCTATATGACGGCGGTGTGTAAATAATCGAGTCTGGACCAAACAATCCAGTGATTGATATCATGAGCATCGATCCAGGCAATTGAAATCGATGATATGCATCAACCGAGTCAGCGAGCCTGACCACCCAATCCCGTTAGTCGCCTCTTACGACAAGCATAGTCACCTTTTACGGCAAGCATGGGTTGCTGAAGACCTATTCTACACCGGATCTCCACGGGTCTCGCATTTCTTGATACGTGAGAGGAAAACAGTCTGACTACTATACTGGCCAGTTACGTATTTGCTTTTCGTATTATAAACTGCCTGACCTAAGAAACTATAACTCTTACGACAAGCGTTGTCGCCTCTTACTGCAAGCATGGGTTGCTGAAGACCTGTTCTACCCCGGAAAGGGAGAGGTATCTGATTCAAAGGGTGAGACAGTGTTCCCGCAATATGTCGGGGGTACACTGCGGTTTGTCATGACAGAACTCAGCACAGAACTCGGACACGTTACTCCCTCCTCCATCCGTACCATGGGACAGTAGGGACAGTAGGGACAGGTGGGACAGTAGGGACAGTAGAGACAGTAGAGACAGCAGGGACAGTAGGGACAGTTGGGACAGTAGAGACAGTAGGGACAGTAGAGACAGTAGGGACAGTAGAGACAGGAGGGACAGGAGGGACAGGAGGGACAGGAGGGACTGTAGGTACAGTAGAGACAGTAGTGACAGTAGAGACAGGAGGGACAGGAGGTACAGGAGGGACAGTAGGGACAGGAGGAACAGGAGGGACAGTAGAGACAGGAGGGACAGTAGGGACAGTAGGGACAGGAGGGACAGTAGAGACAGGAGGGACTGTAGAGACAGGAGGGACAGGAGGGACAGGAGGGACAGTAGGGACAGTAGGGACAGTAGAGACAGGAGGGACAGTAGGTACAGTAGGGACAGGAGGGACAGTAGGTACAGTAGAGACAGGAGGGACAGTAGGTACAGTAGAGACAGGAGGGACAGTAGGGACAGTAGAGACAGTAGAGACAGGAGGGACAGTAGGGACAGGAGGGACAGTAGGGACAGGAGGGACAGTAGGGACAGTAGAGACAGGAGGGACAGTAGGGACAGGAGGGACAGTAGAGACAGGAGGGACAGGAGGGACAGGAGGGACAGGAGGGACAGTAGAGACAGTAGGGACAGTAGGGACAGGAGGGAGAGTAGGGACAGGAGGGACAGTAGAGACAGGAGGGACAGTAGGGACAGTAGGGACTGTAGGGACAGGAGGGACAGGAGGGACAGTAGGGACAAGAGGGACAGTAGACACAGGAGGGACAGTAGGGACAGTAGGGACAGGAGGGACAGTAGGACAGGAGGGAGAGTAGGGACAGGAGGGACAGTAGGGACAGTAGGGACAGGAGGGACAGGAGGAACAGTAGGGACAGGAGGGACAGTAGAGACAGGAGGGACAGTAGGGACAGTAGGGACAGGAGGGACAGGAGGGACAGTAGGGACAGGAGGGAGAGTAGGGACAGTAGGGACAGGAAGGACAGTAGGGACAGTAGGAACAGTAGGAACAGGAGGGAGAGTAGGGACAGGAGGGACAGTAGGGACAGGAGGGACAGGAGGGACAGGAGGGACAGTAGAGACAGAAGGGACAGTAGGGACAGGAGGGAGAGTAGGGACAGGAGGGACAGTAGAGACAGGAGGGACAGGAGGGACAGGAGGGACAGTAGAGACAGTAGGGACAGTAGGGACAGGAGGGAGAGTAGGGACAGGAGGGACAGGAGGGACAGGAGGGACAGTAGAGACAGGAGGGACAGGAGGGACTGTAGGGACAGGAGGGACAGTAGGGACAGTAGGGACAGGAGGGTCAGGAGGGACAGTAGGGACAGGAGGGACAGGAGGGACTGTAGGGACAGGAGGGACAGGAGGGACAGGAAGGACGGTAGAGACAGTAGAGACAGGAGGGACAGGAGGGACAGGAGGGACAGTAGGGACAGTAGAGACAGGAGGGACAGTAGGGACAGGAGGGACAGTAGAGACAGGAGGGACAGTAGAGACAGGAGGGACAGGAGGGACAGTAGGGACAGTAGGGACAGGAGGGACAGGAGGGACAGGAGGGACAGTAGGGACAGGAGGGAGAGTAGGGACAGTAGGGACAGGAAGGACAGTAGGGACAGGAGGAACAGTAGGGACAGGAGGAACAGTAGGGACAGGATGGACAGAAGGGACAGTAGGGACAGGAGGGACAGGTGGGACAGAAGGGACAGTAGGGACAGTTGGGACAGTAGGGACAGGATGGACAGTAGGGACAGTAGGGACAGTAGGGACTGGAAGGACAGTAGGGACAGGAGGAACAGTAGGGACAGGATGGACAGAAGGGACAGTAGGGACAGGAGGGACAGGTGGGACAGAAGGGACAGTAGGGACAGGAGGGACAGGAGGGACAGTAGAGACAGGAGGGAGAGTAGGGACAGGAGGGACAGTAGAGACAGGAGGGACAGGAGGGACAGTAGGGACAGTTGGGACAGTTGGGACAGGAGGGACAGGAGGGACAGTTGGGACAGGAGGGACAGGAGGGACAGTAGGGACAGGAGGGACAGTAGGGACAGTTGGGACAGGAGGGACAGTAGGGACAGTTGGGACAGGAGGGACAGTTGGGACAGGAGGGACAGGAGGGACAGTAGGGACAGTTGGGACAGGACGGACAGGAGGGACAGTTGGGACAGGAGGGACAGTTGGGACAGGAGGGACAGTTGGGGTAGGAGGGACAGGAGGGACAGTTGGGACAGGAGGGACAGTTGGGACAGGAGGGACAGTAGGGACAGGAGGGACAGTTGGGACAGGAGGGACAGTTATGACAGGAGGGACAGGAGGGACAGTTGGGACAGGAGGGACAGTTGGGACAGGAGGGACAGTAGGGACAATAGGGACGTATTTCTACCCATAGGGACGACCCGCCTGCTGTGGAATGTGAGGGTACGATCACCATGTTGCACCGCAATCACAAATAAGCGTCCAATGTGCCACGACAGTGTCACCCAGCCCCCGAGACACGTGATGGATCTGAATGTCTTTTTTAATCAGCACAATGCTTGGGTGACAATAACGCTTTGTATAGCCGCTGTATACAGGAGTGTGGGAAAGGGCTGTTTGGGAAAATGATGTTTGTTGGAAGACTGCCACATCTGCTATGATTGAATAAAGATTTATAATAGGTGGTATACTTGATCCCTGGTCGACATAGCCACACACCTATATACCCTGTGTGTCAGTGTGACCTTCGAGCATTTTTTTTAATCACTGGAGTGGTGGGATAATCCACTTGAAGGGGGGAATCATCAGCTTCTGATTGGCGTTTTGTTTTACCGTCTGTGATTGACAGATGGGCTAATCCATCTGTGATTGACAGATGGGCTAATCCATCTGTGATTGACAGATGGGCTAATCCATCTGTGATTGACAGATGGGCTTATCCATCTGTGATTGACAGATGGGCTAATCCATCTGTGATTGATAGATGGGCTAATCTATCTGTGATGGGCAGATGGGATAATCCATCTTTGATGGCAGGTTAGATAATCCATCTGCGAAGGGTAGCTTGAAAATCTTTTATTTCGAGGAGTGGTGCACCTTTGACAGGAATGCCTTTTCCGGGGGGGGGGGGGGGGGGGGGGGGGGGGGCTATTGCACTTCTATGGGGAAAGGCTATGCAGTTTTGGAAGGGTGAGGCTAAACAAAACAGGGAAACAACTGAAAATAAATCCCAGTTGTTATGCTATAAATAGTATCGACTTAGTCAAGCAGAGCCACACTTATTGTAACAATTATTGACCAATGTACGAATCATGCTAAAATAAAGCACTGGATGACCATTTGATGAATACATGCACATTGCTATTACAAACTGGCGCTGACGCCCTTGTATAGCATATGTTCAGTGATATAAGTTACATCGGGGAACTCGGAATGAATAATTAACAACATGCAGTCTTATTTTCAGATATGCTTCTCATATTGATGGATCTAAATAAATGGGGCGGTCGGGTAGCCCAGTTGTTAAAGCATTCGCTCGTCACGGTGAAGACACGGTTTCGGTTCCCGACATGGGTACAATGTATGAAGCCCATTTCTGGTGTCCCCAGCCGTGATATTGCTGGAATATTTCTAAAAGCGGCGTAAAATCAAACTCACTCACTCACTCTAAGAGCCGTGAAGATTCCGGGATAGAATAGGTCTTCAGCAACCCATACTTGCCGTAAAAGGCGATTATGCTTGTCGTAAAAGGCGACTAACGGGATCGGGTGGTCAGGCATGTCCAATTGCGTGGATCGATGCTCATGATGTAAATCACTGGATTGTCTGGTCCAGACTCGATTATATTACAGCCCGCCGTCATATAGCTGGAATATTGCTGAGTGCGGCGTTAAACAACAAACAAACAAACAAAACACTCACTCTAAATAAAAGCGACAAAACCCTTTCTTTAATCATAAGGAATCTTTGCCTTTCTACGATTCCGAATATGGCATGAGCATGTGATTAGGAATCACTCTGCAAAGGCAAGTCAATTATTCACATGGGGCACATATGGTACAAAACAAAATAGTCAAAACAAACACTGACGCGTCAAATTTAGAAATGTCTTCCACATGTCCACTGCAACATTTTGAAAGTTTTACTGAGACCTATACTAATGCAGTTCTAGTGACAGTAAACAAAAAATTTGCTAACTAGAAAACAAACAATGACATAAGTGTAGTGAGCAAGTGAACATTCATCTGTTCATGTTTCCCAGGCAGCGAACGAAACAGGCATTCGACAGGTGTGTCTTTTGTCTCCTATTCTTTTCTGTGTATTTGCCTAAAGTAAATACTGAAGACCTCATCACCTATGCAGACAGTTTGTTTCATCAATACGACAGAACCGTCGGATTAGTTTATTCGTATTTCAAATAAAAGATGAGCATTCCTCGAAATAATAGCACAGGTATCCGACACTGAACAAACAGCGATACGCGCGTTACAACGACCCGTAGTAATCAGAGCCTCTTCGGAACCATTGTGAGTTTTGGGATAGTGGTGTAAAATCTTTCTTAGTTTTGAATGTCACGTTTGTTATTAATATGGGACGTGAGATTTTTAGAAAAAAAAGATGTGTTCGGATTTTATTTGAATAAATTCTTACAGTAGACATCACGTCGAGACCCGTTTTGCATCAGTCGATCATTCAACATATATGCGGTAAGTGAATGCATTGCCGTGTTAGGATATACCTGCAGTTTATTACAACACTTTCAAGGTACGTATTCATCCCATAATTATTATATATAAGGTTAAAGACAGGATACGTAAACAGTAGATACACAGTAAATGTTTTGATTATTAAGGGATAGACTTTGTGCGAAATGATTAAACGAATAAATCATATTGTTTCGGGAAGATGGGTTATTTGCAATGTAATAAACCGGGGAAAAATCATTTTGGAAAACCATAACTAAATAACAAAAATGCAAACGTGGTTTCATTCTGTGTAGCAAAGATACTTCAATGTCACACCTGCGTAGTAAAAATACTTCAATGTCACTCCTGTGCAGTAAATATGCTTCAATGGCACGCTTGTGTAATAAATATGCTTCAATGTCACGCCTGTGTAATAAATATGCTTCAATGTCACGCCTGTGTAGTAAATATACTTCAATGTCACTCCTGTGTAGTAAAGGTGCTTCAATGTCCTCCTGTGTAGTAAATATACTTCATTGTCACGCTTGCGTAGTAAACATACTACAATGTCACGCCTGTGTAGTAAACAACTTCAATGTCATTCCTGTGGAGGAAATATGCTTCATTGTCACGCTTGCGTAGTAAATGTACTTCAATGACACGCCTGTGTAGTGAATATACTTCAATGTCACTCCTGTGTAGTAAAGGTGCTTCAATGTCCTGCCTGTGTAGTAAATATACTTCATTGTCGCGCCTGCGTAGTAAATATACTACAATGTCACGCCTGTGTAGTAAACAACTTCAATGTCACTCCTGTGGAGGAAATATGTTTCAATGTCACGCCTGCGTTTAAAAGATACTTCAGCATCAATTCTACGTTGGAGAGATACTTCAATTTCCCCGAGTGTGATAAAGATACTTCAATATCCCTCCTGTGTAGTATGGATACTTCAACGTCCCTCCTGTGTAGTAAAGACACTTCAATGTCCCTCCTGCAAATTTAATATACTTCAATGCCCCCCTGTGTGATAAAGATACTTCAATGTCTCACATATACATGTACATACACATACACACGTGCATGCACGTCGCTTTGTAAGTGCAATAATCTTGAACGCGACGTTGAACTCCATTTCAAATCACCTCACCTATCAGATTTGAACTGACAATATCTTCCCGAGTTGTCTATTCATTTGTCACTAACCTATATAGTATAAGGTTTAATTTTTAAGTAAATGTGCAGTTTTATATAATTTTAAACCCAGTTTCACTCACTCCCTGAGTATGTTTCAGATGATGCAGAGTTTTAACCTACTTGTCTTTGTCGGTATTAGCGCGGCGTTTTTGTCCTTTACATCAGGTAAGACTGTTTGTTTGTTTGTTTGTTTGTTTGTTTGTTTGTTGCATAATGCCGCACTCAGCATATCACTAAATTATGTTTTGTGTCACGAACTAATGAAAGTTGTGAATGTTTCTAACAATTGATATGGGCGGTTTGGCTTGTTTGTTGTTAAGCATTCAAGCTATAAGACGACGGCCTGTAAATAGTCGTGTCTTGACCAGCCAGGCCAGTGGGTGATATTATGAGCAACGCCCCTTGCCGACGAGTCACGATGACACGCTATAAATCGAGTCTTACCAACCGATCCACTGCATCGTCTGTTATGAACAGCTTAGGTTGCTGGGGAAGTAACTCAAAGTAATGTGAAATGCAATTAAATAAACCAGAATAGTGAGTGAGTGAGTATGGTTTTACGCCGCTTTTAGCAATATTCCAGTAATATCACGGCGGGGGACACCAGAAATGGGCTTCACACATTGTACCCATGTCGGGAATCGAACCCGGGCCTTCGGCGTTAAACGAACGCTTTTACCACTAGGCTACCCGGCCACCCTTACCCGGAATAAGTGAATGTACATCGCGTTAACCTCAGCTCCGCACAAACGGGGTATTGTTAATAGACCTATTGACAATTGTACACAAAGCGTTGACACGTACTCTATAACTGTACGCGGCTCTAACGTTACCTCGTCGTCAACCATACTGCTCAACTTCAGACAGGAAAATCAGATATGTGTATCATTGAAAAGAAGAAATATCCCCATCAAGAATGGAGTAATATATATAACAAGGTAATAGAAGAAGTGAATGCATGAAGCAGTTTTGTTTTAACAGTAGTCCAGTTAGCCATAAGTGATGCTGGTCTAAGATGTTCACCACTTAGGTGAAACCCACGAGCACGGGTGTGGTGCTGACAAACCAAGAAAACACGAGCAGGGCGAATCTAGGATTCGAACCCACGATCAAACGGACGCAACTCCTCACAGCGTCGCACGGCTCCGAACACAACTGGGCTCCCAGTACCAAGAAATAGAAGTAAGCAGGACTCCGCCATATAAGAATGGGGTTTGATATAAATATAACGTCAACGCCAGAGAAAAACCAGTCGCGAGTACAGAAGAAACAGATTCCATTGAGCGTGAAGACCCGTGAAGATCCGGGTTAGAATAAGTCTTCAGCAACCAATGCTTGCCGTCAAAGGCGACTTTGCTTGTCGTAAGAGGCGACTAACGGGATCAGTTGGTCAGGCTCGCTGACTTGCTTGATGCATGTCATCCTATCCCAATAGCGTAGATCAATGCTTATGATGTCAATCACTGGATTTTCTGATCCAGACTCGATTATTTACACACCGCCGTCATATAGTTAGATTAAATAGATTATTGCCGATTGCGGCAAAAAAAGGTAAAATAGCGGTGAAAATATGACTGGGTCACTGAAACTCAGTCATGACATCAGATGTTCGCGAAAGGAGTAAGCATATTCTGCCCTACCGGTGTGTGTTCGAAACCCGGTTCGCCCCCATTATGTTTCTAGGTTTTGTCAGCACCATATCCGTTCTCGTGGGTTTTACCGAAGTGGTTAACGACAGAGACCTGCATCACTTCGGGCTTTCTTCCCACATAAAGCTGACACGCCGTGATATAATATAACTGGAATACTGTTAAAAGTGGCGTTAAACCCAACTCACTCACTAACTAACTCACCCACTCACTCACTCTGCCCTACCGGTAACCTGTGTTCGCGACTTTCAGTTTGCATCAAAGATTATAAACCTACGGTGACGTCATCCTATTGTTCTCCAGTCGGGTTAAATCTCAGAAACAGGGACGTCGTGATGTCCGTGGGATTTTATATAACATTCCCGGGTTTTTGTAGGATATTCAAGTCATATTTGCTACATAATGTGTTAAATATACCAGGGATTTTATATGATGTCCGGGGTATTTTATTAATATAACTTCCGTTCATATTGTAACATGTAATGAAAAATCAAATGACAATTGTTTTCTTTATATTCCCGAGGATCGAACTTTTAACCTTCATATTTGTAGCCCAGTGAGTGTACCACAAGGCTACAGAGGTGTTGTTAGGCATCACAGCCTTTTAGAATGTCCTTTTCAAGATCCGTAGGCCATCAACAGATATTTTACGCCCGTTTCCTAAGGTTCATGGAAAGTATGTTCGAAACATAAAAATGTTGATAAATGTTGTTTTAAGTTTCTTTTCTCGGTTTATAAGTAAGATAAAACACTTCCCCTCGGGTTGTTATGATATTTAAAACCCTTTCCCTCGGAAAATCCCTCGGGATGCGGGTTTCAAATATCAAAACAACCCTCGGACGTGTTTTATCCTATACCGTAGACTACGGTTAAAACGAACACGCTTATAACGAACTGACGGATATAACGAACTTACTTTTTGGTCCCGACTATTTGTTGTAGTTATGCTGTATATATGCTTATAACGAACTACGGTTATAACGAACTAAAATTAGTGGTCCCTTTGAGTTCGCTATAACCGTAGTTTACTGTACTTAAATGTTTGCTGCCTGGCACTTCACAGCAGTATTGGGGGCACGGGTGGCCCAGTCGTCTAAGGCGCCACGATTCGCTGTGCAGAGTTGCGTCCCTTGGGCACGCCAGAAACCTATGATTGTGGGTTCGAATCCCGGTTCGTCCCGATTATGTTTTTAGGTTTGTCAGCACCATACCCGTGCTCGTGGGTTTCACCGAAGTGGTAAACGTCTGAGACCTGCATCACTTCAGGCTTTCCTCCCTCATTAAGCTGACACGCCGCGATATAACTGGAATACTGTTAAAAGCGGCGTTAAACCCAACTCACTCACTCACTCACAGCAGTACTCCTGCCATGCGACGGCGGCCTGTAACCAAACTAGATAATCCCGTGATTGGCCTAACATTGTTCTTTTTACTGTGACAGCACACAGCGCCTACGACAGCTGCACATCTGCCAGCGACTGCCCGGCGACGACTACCTGTCGGTGTAATGGCGACAACGGCTACCAATGTCTGTGTGACCCGGGATACGTGGTGGGCAAGGAGGGACATGAATGCGTCATCGGTAAATTACATGTTACAAGTCATTCCGCAGCATTTGATTAGCTAACCAAACAATTTGTATTGCGTTTATGGTTCCATAAACCGAAATATTGACCACGCCCACAAACGAACTACAGTTTTCTGATTGGCTGAAAATAGAATAGGCTGTGTTATTTTTGCTCTGAAAGATGTTACTTATTTCGAACAGTTGTCTGTATTTTTTTGTATAGTCATGATAAAAAACAGTTTACAATTGTTTTACAATTACAACGGTATTTGAATTAACCTAATTTCAGTTGAAATTAGATCTGAAAAAATATTGATGGCGTTTATATTAATATTTGCACCTAAATACATCTGGAATGTTTTATGTGTAATGTTAACAAACAATAGGATCATTTGATAATCTCATATGCCTTTTTTCTTTTAAATATGGACAGTAAGTGTTCATCTGTCTTACCATCCAGTCTGATTAGAATCAGATCTGTAATAGCCGGCTTTCTAGTAACACTATGGCGGCCTAGATGTTAAAGCGTTCTCCCGACACGCCAAAGGCCTGGTTCGATCTCCGACATGGGTACCCAGTTAGGACACCTCATTAGAAGGTCGCATAATTGACCGCCAAATCATGTAATTGATGAAGGTTGTGTTGGTTCTTCAGTCAGAATTCTAAAAAAACATTCAGCTTCAATTCTTTTCCACCTCGATTCGGAAATTTCGAAAAACAGTCACAGAACACAAATATACCTCCGATGGTAAACCTTTTTTTGGTACAGATGCCATTGCGCTCAGAAACGACAGTATGTATAACACATCAACAACAGTATATCATCCTAGCTTTATTTTATTTTTTGAGGAGCTCCCAGATTAATAATATATATACTTTTTTGAGATACAGAATCAGATGTGATGTCTGAATGCGTCGGTCACTCGTACCTAGAATTTAGAAACATTTTCCATTAATTAGAAAGCTCACCTGGGAAAACCGAACAGACCGACCGCTAAATGCTATTAGCGGTACAAGAGGTACCCGGATGTTAAAAACATGCACATAGTGTACATTCATGCATAGATTTGTATTACACTATGTTCACATATATTATATTGTTTTCAGGAGGACGCAAGTAGTTTAATGCACAGGCTTTTTATAGTTTAGGCTGGGTTTAAAATTACTCTGTATCAAAGAGCATATTTTTAGAGCTTTCTTTAAATTCAAATTTTTTATACATTTTTTGTATTACATTCTTAGCATTCTAAAATAATTTGTAATTGGGAAAGACAATGAAAACAGTAAAAGAATTGGCGTAAACTGGTGGATCCTGGAATCGGGCGACAAATGGTCACAATGTATCGTTGTCGCACTTTGGCTAATTTTGACACGTTTTGCTGGTTTTGGATTTTTTTTGTAAGGGTGACAATGGGACAATGTCCCGTCTAGGATTCCATATATATCCTTCGACTCTGGGTAACACATTATTATCCCCCGAAACGTAGTGGAAGGAGGGTATAGGAGTTGGTGCTGTCCGTCCGTCCATCACATTTCGTTTCCGGAGCAGAATTTAAAAACCACGTGAGATGTCTAAACCAAACTTGGCACATACATACGTCAAATGGTGAACTGGTGCCTTTTAATTGGGATTTTTGAAAATTTTATTTTTCGAGTTTCCATGGCAACGACTTTGACTTAGACTAAAAATGTCGGTATTGGCGGGGGATATGAGTATATTTCATGCCTGTTACCCGTGTATCTTATATTTCAGCCTCGAGGCTGGGGGAGGCCTGTAACGCCAGCACTAAATGCGTGAACCCTCTCACCTATTGCAACTCAGCCTCCGGCGTCTGTGAGTGTCTGACCTACCACCGACTCTCAGCCAATGAGGATGCCTGTGTCTTTCAAGGCACGCTAGCCTATGGGGAAGCGTGTGACACTACTGCCGTGTGCTTTGATGTCTTGGGGGAGTGCAAGAGCAATCTTTGCGATTGTCGGGATGGCTTCCGGCTGAAGAATGAGGCCGAATTTTGGGCGGAGCCTGAGAGTATCGTCGGCTGTGTGGCAGATTCGTTTGTGCTCGGTAGGTTGAAGGGTTAGAGTGAGTGAGTGAGTGAGTGAGTTGAGTTTAACGCTTTTCAACATATTTTCAGTTATATCATGGCATGTCGGCTTTATGTCGGAGGAAAGCACGATCTGTTGCAGGTCTCAGACGTTTACATCTTTTGTAAAACCCACGGGTCAGTGATAAGTGATTGTCGTCATGGTATATATGATCAGTCATTGTAGTCATGGTATATGTGATCAGTCATTGTAGTCATGGTATACTTGATCAGTGATTGTAGTCATGGTATATGTGATCAGTGATTGTAGTCATGGTATAAATGATCATTGATTGTCGTCATGGTATATGTGATCAGTGATTGTCTTCATGTTATATGTGATCAGTGATTGTAGTCATGGTATATTTGATCAGTGATTGTAGTCATGGTATATGTGATCAGTGATTGTAGTCATGGTATATTTGATCAGTGATTGTAGTCATAGTATATGTGATCAGTGATTGTCGTCATGGTATATGTGATCAGTGATTGTAGTCATAGTATATGTGATCAGTGATTGTCGTCATGGTATACTTGATCAGTGATTGTCGTCATAGTATATGTGATCAGTGGTTGTCGTCATGGTATATGTGATCAGTGATTGTAGTCATGGAATATGTGATCGGTGATTGTCGTCATGGTATATGTGATCAGTGATTGTAGTCATGGTATATGTGATCAGTGATTGTAGTCACGGTATATATGATCAGTGATTGTCGTCATGGTATTTATGATTAGTGATTGTAGTCATGGTTTATGTGAGCAGTAGTTGTAGTCATGGTATATGTGATCGGTGATTGTCGTCATTTGTAAATGTGATCAGTGATTGTAGTCATGGTATATGTGATCAGTGATTGTATTCATGGTATATGTGATTAGTGATTGTAGTCATGGTATACTTGATCAGTGATTGTCGTCATGGTATATTTGATGAGTGATTGTCGTCATGGTATACTTGATCAGTGATTGTCGTCATGGTATACTTGATCAGTGATTGTCGTCATAGTATATGTGATCAGTGGTTGTCGTCATGGTATATGTGATCAGTGATTGTAGTCATGGAATATGTGATCGGTGATTGTCGTCATGGTATATGTGATCAGTGATTGTAGTCATGGTATATGTGATCAGTGATTGTAGTCATGGTATATGTGATCAGTGATTGTAGTCATGGTATATGTGATCAGTGATTGTAGTCATGGTATATGTGATCAGTGATTGTCGTCATGGTATATGTGATCAGTGATTGTAGTCATGGTATATGTCATCAGTGATTGTAGTCATGGTATATTTGATGAGTGATTGTCGTCATGATATATGTGATTAGTGATTGTAGTCATGGTATATGTGATCAGTGATTGTCGTCATAGTATATGTGATCAGTGATTGTAGTCATGGTATATGTGATCAGTGATTGTAGTCATGGTATATGTGATCAGTGATTGTCGTCATGGTATATGTGATCAGTGATTGTCTTCATGTTATATGTGATCAGTGATTGTAGTCATGGTATATTTGATCAGTGATTGTAGTCATGGTATATGTGATCAGTGATTGTAGTCATGGTATATTTGATCAGTGATTGTAGTCATAGTATATGTGATCAGTGATTGTCGTCATGGTATATGTGATCAGTGATTGTAGTCATGGTATATGTGATCAGTGATTGTCGTCATGGTATACTTGATCAGTGATTGTCGTCATAGTATATGTGATCAGTGGTTGTCGTCATGGTATATGTGATCAGTGATTGTAGTCATGGAATATGTGATCGGTGATTGTCGTCATGGTATATGTGATCAGTGATTGTCGTCATTTGTAAATGTGATCAGTGATTGTAGTCACGGTATATGTGATCAGTGATTGTCGTCATGGTATTTATGATTAGTGATTGTAGTCATGGTTTATGTGAGCAGTAGTTGTAGTCATGGTATATGTGATCGGTGATTGTCGTCATTTGTAAATGTGATCAGTGATTGTCGTCATGGTATATGTGATCAGTGATTGTATTCATGGTATATGTGATTAGTGATTGTAGTCATGGTATACTTGATCAGTGATTGTCGTCATGGTATATTTGATGAGTGATTGTCGTCATGGTATACTTGATCAGTGATTGTCGTCATGGTATACTTGATCAGTGATTGTCGTCATGGTATATGCGATCAGTGATTGTATTCATGGTATATGTGATCAGTGATTGTAGTCATGGTATATGTGATCAGTAGTTGTAGTCATGGTATATGTGATCAGTGATTGTAGTCATGGTATATGTGATCAGTGATTGTCGTCATGGTATATGTGATCAGTGATTGTATTCATGGTATATTTGATGAGTGATTGTAGTCATGGTATTTATGATTAGTGATTGTAGTCATGGTATATGTGATCAGTGATTGTCGTCATGGTATATGTGATCAGTGATTGTATTCATGGTATATGTCATCAGTGATTGTATTCATGGTATATTTGATGAGTGATTGTAGTCATGGTATATTTGATGAGTGATTGTAGTCATGGTATATTTGATGAGTGATTGTAGTCATGGTATATTTGATGAGTGATTGTAGTCATGGTATATGTGCTCGGTGATTGTCGTCATTTGTAAATGTGATCAGTGATTGTCGTCATGGTATATGTGATCAGTGATTGTATTCATGGTATATTTGATGAGTGATTGTAGTCATGGTATATTTGATGAGTGATTGTAGTCATGGTATATTTGATGAGTGATTGTAGTCATGGTATATTTGATGAGTGATTGTAGTCATGGTATATTTGATGAGTGATTGTAGTCATGGTATATTTGATGAGTGATTGTAGTCATGGTATATGTGATTAGTGATTGTAGTCATGGTATATGTGATGGGTGGGTGTCGTCATGGTATGAATTTACTTATTTATTTCTACTTTAGATAACCCAACACTATGCCCGGTAACAACAACTGAATCCACGACTACAACGCCTACAACATCTGCTACGTCCACGGCCACGAGTACAACGTCTGACACAACAACAGATTCAACGACACAGACTGCCAGTTCAACAACCGACACAACAGCTACTACAGCCACTACGGAGACTACAGATACTACAGTTACTTCGGAAACTACAGATTCTACAGCTACTACGGATATTACAGATACTACAGCTACTACGGAAACTACGGACACTACAGCCACTACACCAACGACCACGACAGTTCAGACAACTATCACAGGTGACCAATATTGAGTGAGTGAGTGAGTGTGTGAATAGGAGAATTTGTTGTGTTTTGATACTTTACAAAAACATCATAACAGCGATCAAGATCTGTGTCCACGAATGTACACAAGCGCTTGTAACGCATTACATCAGCAAATCCAAGTTTTAATGACACTGCCAGTGATAGAGCAGGTCACCCCGATTTTACTAGTCCACAGAGTTTGTAGTTAGTTCTGGTTGAACGAGACAAACCTGTTTACTATGTTTACATTTTCTTTCAGTTTTAGTTGTTTCATTGTGAAGCAAAACTGAAGCATTAGAAGTGGATTTTTACTTTGTTCTTAGTACAATTTAGTTGTCTCGGTCTAACGGACTAGTAATTGCGAAGAATTACCAAGTTCGTTCGAGACCTCATTCAGCACTGTTCAGCACTATAAATACCTCTGTAACACTGTACACTCTTCTCAAGCCGATACATTCAGTTACATGAGGTATAACAACAGCCGTACTTTGGGGGCTGGCTTCTTCGGAAGCTCTAAATATCGTGATGTTTCGATTCCGAGCTAAAATTTCTGCTCAGAATACCGAATTTCTTGTTTTTCGGATTGTGTACACAAACACACAAATGTACGCACGCACGCACGCACGCACACACACACACGCGCGCGCGCGCGCGCACAAATAAACACACATGCACAAACGCACATAAACACATATAGAGACAAATAGTCAAACACTCACACAAACACACACACACACACACACACACACACACACACACACACACACACACACACACACACTCATACATTCACACTCACAAACACAGTCATACATACACTTACATACACATACATACACAAACACACTCATACACACATACGCCCGTTCCCCAGTAGTGTACACTTGCAATTTGGATTTGACCAGAGAGTTACAAACTTTATCAAAACGACGTGTACTGAAAACCGAGACACTGCAAAGGTCCAAAACATAACCATGATACCCGTATCAAATACATCACCATCAAATATAATAACCACTTCTTGATTGTTTCATTTTTAGTCACTATCAACCATGCGTGAATACTTTCTTTTGCCCGACAGTGTAGTGTACGTTTAATGCACATGGTGCATCTGTCTTGCAGTTAAGGTGTTTGATGTGTGCACTGGTGATGCCGAGTGTCCCGGTGACTCCTCCTGCAGCGTCAGAGGCTGTGCAGGATCAGTCTGCATGTGCAACACGGGCTTCGTGGCGACCAGGGACAGAACAGCGTGCTTCCAAGGTATTATATTTCAGTCTTCACCTGCAGATTTTGGAGGGACGGTCGGGTAGCCTTGTGGTTAAAGCGTTCGCTCGTCAGGCCGAAGACCCGGGTTCGATTCCTGACATGGGTACAATGTGTATATTGCCGTGATATTGCTGGAATATTGCTAAAAGCGGCGTAAAACATACTCACTCACTCACTCAAATTTTGGTCACCTATTGACATCACTTTAAATTATACATCGAATCGGCAATATTTCGGCCATGTACAGTTTACGAGAACATGCACACCGTATTCTTAATCTGCGTATGAAAAAGGCACAGCAGAACTGGAAGTATGATTTAAAGGGTAAATCTTTAACGACATGTCCAGTGCTGTTTTATCACATTTTTATTAACAAATTCACCCGAATTCGGTGGATGGATAAGATGTAAGTTTTTACACGAAAGATCTTATGCATTATATAATATGTTTTTGTTTTGGCTCCGTTGAAGTTACGTTGGCCAAGGGGAACTAACTCTGGTAAGCTGACAGGGATTCAGATATCCGGAAATTCGTTTATCCGGAAAATAGTTAAGAAATTGCAAGTATCCGGACAAACGAGGTTCGATTTTTATGATACGAATTGATGACATTCGATGAAGTAAGTGAGTTGGAGCGTTGAGAACATAGCCTCACCTAAAGTTCCCAATTGGTTGGAAACGACCTTGACTGATCGTCTCAGGGCAAATCTCTCTATAAGGTCATGCGAAAGCACGAGGGACGACTGCGGCCTTCTTGAAGTTAAAGACATAGTGATATTTTTCAGGCAAGCTCATCAAAGACACATGCGATGACACCTCCCAGTGCGTTCCCTTTTTGTCATACTGTGACGGAACTTGCCAATGTTCAAGCTACGTCCGACAAACCAACCGGATGACTTGCGCTATTAAGGGATTCTGGGTAATTGGAGAAGCTTGTGGTCAAGTCAGCGATTGCCTTGATCCCAACGCCCTCTGTACGAGGGACGGAGTGTGTCAGTGTAAGACTGGATACAGAACAAAGACGGAGAAAGAGTTCTGGGACAACCCGTATGACAGGACGGACTGTGTCAAGGTTGACTTCTCACTCGGTGAGTTTTCCTCTTCTTTATGCAAGAATTGGAATGTTTGGGACAGTCCATTTGATATTCGGGGTGGGGTGGGGGGGGGGGGGGGGGGATTGGGATATGAGACAAACTAATTTTTATTCTGTTAGTGTATGAGATATTCAGAAAAAAAAATTTCTCTGAAAGAAGTTGAACAAAAACATTTTACCCACAATACTATATTTTGTAGAATATCCAGCATGTCAAATGAACAATTACTTTGTCTGTAAAAGCTAAGAGCAAATTATTTTGTTCGAGGATTTTCGGGTGCAGAATATATTTCAAAATTTTCCTGGCATAATTTTCTTCACAATAAGCTCAGACCGTCAGCCTAATCATATTTTCTTCCTTGTTCCATGTGACAGAAGAGTGCGTGACATCTACAACGACACAAACACCTACAACGACTATTGCAAGAGGTACGTGCATGCAAAACTACCTTCTTATCATTTTGATTTCAAGTGAGTGAGTGAGTGAGTGAGTGAGTGAGTGAACGAATAGGCATCATCACGACGAAAGGGGATACCTATTCACTAAGGGACGCAACTCTGCACAGCGAATTGCAACGCCTTATGCGACTTATAATCATTTCAACCCATCAAGCTTACAAGCCGTACCAAGAATAACAAGCATTAGTCACACCTACAAATACATAATTATCATGAAAAGTGAAAAATTTAAAATATTTTTGTCAAAAGCGAAGTTAAATATATAAAACGTCATCGCCAGAGAATAACCAGTTTCGATTTATTTAGAGGAACCGATTTAAAATTACATGAGTTAGTGAGATAGGTTTAACGCCGCTTTTAACAGTATTCCAGTTATATCGCGGCGTGTCAGCTTAATGTGGGGAAAAAGCTCGAAGTGATGCTGGTCTCAGACGTTTACCACTTCGGTGAAACTCACGAGCATGGGTATGGTGCTGACAAACCTAGAAACATAATCCGGGCGAACCGGGATTCGAACTCACAATCATAGGTTTCTGGCGTGCCCAAGGGACGCAACTCTGCACAGCGAATCGCGGTGCCTTAGACGACTGGGTCACTCATGCCCCCAAAACTTACATGAATGGATCGCTGATATACAGTGATGACACCAGGTGTTCGCGAAACCGTTAGCGTGATCTGCCCTACCGGTAGCACCTGCCACATGCACAATTTACATAACAAAGTATGAGTTTGTTGCGTAACACCGCACAGCAGTACACCAGCGGAAAAGCAATATCATAATTTTAAATCTTTGAAAGGAATTTAGAAGTGATACACTTCAAGAGGAGAATTTATGGATGTCAACTTCTTTTTCATGAGGAATGTTGTGTGCCTCATAATAAAGAAGTTGACATCCATAAATTCTCTTCCCTACTTAAAATATTAAGGAAGAGAATTCATTATTTGTTGTAACCAACATATTGTTTGTCTCAGACAAAAAGATATCTGAGATCTGCGCGATGAGTGAGCAGTGTCCCCTCAACTCCACTTGTCAGAAGGTGGGGTGCGGTCAGCCGATGTGCAGGTGCAAGTCCAGCTTCAGATCCAACTCAGACAATACGGCATGTGTCTCAGGTAGGACCAGCGTCAATACTGACTTAATAATCGTCTGTGTGTGTGGTGCAGATCTATTCTTGGAGTGAAAGAGACAGGCAGAGAATGAGAGAGATGTGGTGGGGTGCGGTCAGCCGGTGTGCAGGTGCAAGTCCAGCTTCAGATCCAACTCAGACAATACGGCATGTGTCTCAGGTAGGACCAGCGTCAATACTGACTTAATAATCGTCTGTGTGTGTGTGTGTGGTGCAGATCTATTCTTGGAGTGAAAGAGACAGGCAGAGAATGAGAGAGATGTGGTGGGGTGCGGTCAGCCGGTGTGCAGGTGCCAGTCCAGCTTCAGATCCAACTCAGACAATACTGCATGTGTCTCAGGTAGGACCAGCGTCAATACTGACTTAATAATCGGGTGTGTGTGTGTGGTGCAGATCTATTCTTGGAGTGAAAGAGACAGGCAGAGAATGAGAGAGATGTGGTGGGGTGCGGTCAGCCGATGTGCAGGTGCCAGTCCAGCTTCAGATCCAATTCAGACAATACGGCATGTGTCGCAGGTAGGACCAGCGTCAATACTGACTTAATAATCGGGTGTGTGTGGTGCAGATCTATTCTTGGAGTGAAAGAGACAGGCAGGGAATGAGAGAGATGTGGTGGGGTGCGGTCAGCCGGTGTGCAGGTGCCAGTCCAGCTTCAGATCCAACTCAGACAATACGGCATGTGTCTCAGGTAGGACCAGCGTCAATACTGACTTAATAATCGGGTGTGTGTGGTGCAGATCTATTCTTGGAGTGAAAGAGACAGGCAGAGAATGAGAGAGATGTGGTGGGGTGCGGTCAGCCGGTGTGCAGGTGCCAGTCCAGCTTCAGATCCAACTCAGACAATACGGCATGTGTCTCAGGTAGGACCAGCGTCAATACTGACTTAATAATCGTGTGTGTGTGTGTGGTGCAGATCTATTCTTGGAGTGAAAGAGACAGGCAGAGAATGAGAGAGATGTGGTTGGGTGCGGTCAGCCGGTGTGCAGGTGCCAGTCCAGCTTCAGATCCAACTCAGACAATACGGCATGTGTCGCAGGTAGGACCAGCGTCAATACTGACTTAATAATCGGGTGTGTGTGGTGCAGATCTATTCTTGGAGTGAAAGAGACAGGCAGAGAATGAGAGAGATGTGGTTGGGTGCGGTCAGCCGATGTGCAGGTGCCAGTCCAGCTTCAGATCCAATTCAGACAATACGGCATGTGTCGCAGGTAGGACCAGCGTCAATACTGACTTAATAATCGGGTGTGTGTGGTGCAGATCTATTCTTGGAGTGAAAGAGACAGGCAGAGAATGAGAGAGATGTGGTGGGGTGCGGTCAGCCGGTGTGCAGGTGCCAGTCCAGCTTCAGATCCAACTCAGACAATACGGCATGTGTCTCAGGTAGGACCAGCGTCAATACTGACTTAATAATCGGGTGTGTGTGTGGTGCAGATCTATTCTTGGAGTGAAAGAGACAGGCAGAGAATGAGAGAGATGTGGTGGGGTGCGGTCAGCCGGTGTGCAGGTGCCAGTCCAGCTTCAGATCCAACTCAGACAATACGGCATGTGTCGCAGGTGGGACCAGCGTCAATACTGACTTAATAATCGTGTGTGTGTGGTGCAGATCTATTCTTGGAGTGAAAGAGACAGGCAGGGAATGAGAGAGATGTGGTTGGGTGCGGTCAGCCGGTGTGCAGGTGCCAGTCCAGCTTCCGATCCAATTCAGACAATACGGCATGTGTCTCAGGTAGGACCAGCGTCAATACTGACTTAATAATCGGGTGTGTGTGTGTGTGTGTGTGTGTGTGTGTGTGTGTGTGGTGCAGATCTATTCTTGGAGTGAAAGAGACAGGCAGAGAATGAGAGAGATGTGGTGGGGTGCGGTCAGCCGGTGTGCAGGTGCCAGTCCAGCTTCAGATCCAACTCAGACAATACGGCATGTGTCTCAGGTAGGACCAGCGTCAATACTGACTTCATAATCGGGTGTGTGTGTGTGTGGTGCAGATCTATTCTTGGAGTGAAAGAGACAGGCAGAGAATGAGAGAGATGTGGTGGGGTGCGGTCAGCCGATGTGCAGGTGCCAGTCCAGCTTCAGATCCAACTCAGACAATACGGCATGTGTCGCAGGTAGGACCAGCGTCAATACTGACTTGATAATCGGGTGTGTGTGTGGTGCAGATCTATTCTTGGAGTGAAAGAGACAGGCAGAGAATGAGAGAGATGTGGTGGGGTGAAATGTGGTTTAACATCCCTAATCCACTTGAGATGAGAGGGTTCTTGAATTCAGACACAGTGTGAGTATCTATCTCTGTGTGTGTGTGTGTGTCAGTGTGTGTGTCAGTGTGTGTGTGTGCGTGCGTGCGTGCGTGCGTGCGTGCGTGCGTGTGTGTGTGTGTGTGTGTGTGTGCAATGTTCCAGTTAAAGGATTAACAGGTGATGGATATCGTGGGCAACGTTCTATCAGCAATGTGATGAAGTGTGTGTGTGGTGGGTAGGGTGTATGTGTGTGTGTGGTGGGGGTGGTGGGGGGGGGGGGGGGGGGGGGTGTTCGTGGTCGCGGCTTAAACTAATATGGAGTAATTGTACCGACCAGTCCTTGTTTTATCCACTTAATGCCACTCCGGGCTGTGTAACAACAAGTATGATTTGGGGTATGGGGTAGGGTCTCGCGGAGAGGGGACTTGAATTTTACGTATATTAAATAGTTTTGCCCCAACAGTGATTCTCGATTTATTTTCAGCATCAAAAGTTGGAGAGGCCTGCACAAAGTCCACGGAGTGTACGGACACCAAGTCCTCCTGTGCTGGGGGCGTGTGTATCTGCCTTCCCTGGACGGTGCGCTCCACCACGGGGTGCGTGTACTGGTTCCAGAGGACTGTGGGCCAGTACTGTGGGGTGAGGGGCCCCTGCGCCGACCCTAACGCAGAGTGTAGCAGGTCAGCTGGATGTGTATGTAGGACAGGCTACCATCTGAAGACGGATCCGGAGTTTTGGCTAGACCCCACCGACACCAATGAATGTGCTGTTGATGTGACTTCTCAAGGTATACAGTGCGTGAGTGAGTGAGTGAGTTGATGGATGAAGTGATGGATGGATGAGTGAGTGAGTTGGGTTTAACACAGTATTCCAGTCATATCGCAGCGTGTCAGCTTAATGTGGGAGGAAAGCCCGAAGTGACGCTAGTCTCAGGAGTTTACCACTTCGGTGAAACCCACGAGCACGGGTATGGTGCTGACAAAACTGCCTAGAAAAATAATTGGGGCGAACCGGGATTCCAACCCACAATCATAGGTTTCTGGCGTGCCTAAGGGAAGGCAACTCTGCACAGCGAATCGCGGCGCCACAGACGACTGCGCCACCCGTGCCCCAAGTGGATGGTGAGTGAGTGAGCTAGTGCGTGAATGAGCCACATCTAGCAATATCACGGCGGGGTATACCGGAAATTGACTACACCCACTGTATCAATGTTGGGAATAGAACCCAGGTCTTTGGTGAGAAAGGAGATAATACAGACTGTGTTTATTTATTGTTTTTACGCTGTACTCAGCAATATTCAAAATACGTATACATCGGCTGCCTGTGAAAAACTAGACATACAATCTTCAAAAATGGAACTACATACTTTTTGGGAAGAGTGTATGTAATCTGTAATTCCTCCAATGATTGACAATTTACAAAATTTCAAAGCAGAGGAAAAAGGAGCACAAGACAATAAACAACAAAAACATCCGAGAATGTTACAGATCACTAATCATACGTCGAGTACCGTTATTGTCTCTAGTAGGTTCAGGGGCGGTCGGGTAGCCTAGTGGTTAAAGCGTTCGTTCGTCACGCTGAAGAACCGGGTTCGATTCCCACCATGGGTACAATGTGTGAGGCCCATTTCTGGTGTCCCCCGCCGTGATATTGCTGGAATATTACCGAGTCCAGCGTTAAACAACAAACAAAGAAAGACCTATATTCAAAACCTACTGACGAAAATATCCAGCAGGCTCAACAACTCAAAAATACTAATTGCCCTATTCCCCATCGACCCGTGAAGATCCGTGATAGAATATGTCCTCAGCAACTCATGTTTGCCGTAAAAGGCGACTATGCTTGTCGTAAGAGGCGACTAACGGGATCGGGTGGTCAGGCTCCCTGACTTGGTTGATGCATGTCATTGTATCCCAAATTGCGTGGATCGATGCTCATGATGTCAAACGCTGGATTGTCTGGTCCAGACTCGATTATTTACATACCGCGGTCATATAGCTGTAATATTGCGGTGCGGCGTTAAACAATAAACAAACAAACAAATATTCCTCATCTGTCGAGGCACGGGCGAACTGTTCTCCTGATGCCCCACAGTGCGCTGTAATTGTTGGTTCCATCAAAGTGCTAATCGTCAAATTAAAAAAAAACATTAATCTTTAGAACCGAATGAAGGTTTGTTTTGATTAAATGGTGTATTCATTTGGTGTTTCATAATATTAAAAGGTTGATTTATTTAAATCCATCGGGCATTTCACTGGTTGACCGGCCTATTGATCACAAGAAGGAAACTTGATAGATGTGCGTTTGACAAATACTTAATTGGGTGTTTTGTTGTTGTTGTTGTTGTTGTTGTTGTTGTTGTTGTTGTAGAAGTGGCACTGGTGATTATGTTAACTGTCTTAATTGCAATTGTGTTATCAGGCTGTCCGGCTGACGCTGCGGGGCGCAACGTTGGTGATGCGGCGTTTGCCAAACCAGTGTTCCTCCCACCACAACCCTTCGTCATGGAGCCCTTTACCTCCGACACGTCGCCATTGACGTTCTCGTCTGTGACCTTGACCTTCCTCTTGGCGGTCACTCTGCTGGCATGTTCGGATTAATTTGTATCGATTATTTTGTTTAATAAATGCTGCAATGAAACGTTCGATCAGTTGTGTTTCTTGCAATTGTTAATCTGTGGTGCACTATGGGATACAGACACAGATTTGGTGAAGTAAAAAACTGTTAAAAACAATTTTGGTACTTTCAGAACGGTAGCTCGGGGATATAGGTGGCCTGTCGTCTGAGGCGCTGTGTCGAGTTGCGTCCCTTGGGCGCGCCAGAAACCCATGTTCGTTGGTTCGAATCCAAGATTCGTCTAAATTATATTTCTAGGTTTGTTTGCACATTACCCGTGCACATGGATACCACCAAAGTGGAAAACGTTTTAACGGCCTTTTGAACAATATTCCAGTTATATCAAGGCGTGGCAGCTTAATGTGGGAGGAAAGCCCGAAGTGATGCAGGTCTCAGACGTTTGCCACTTCGGTGAAACCCACGGGCACGAGTATGTTGCTGACAAACCTAGAAACATAATCAGGGCGAACCGGGATTCGAACCAACAATCATAGTTTTTGCGTGCCCAAGGGACGCAACTCTGCAAACGAATTGCGACGCCTGAGACGACTGGGCCACTCATGCCCCCAAATACGCATGAAATCCCTTTACAGTGAACATACTCCTAAAATACATATAGGCATACACTTGCGGCTTGTATGTTTTCTAAGCGGTTGAATGAGTACACTGTTTACAAAGGATTTTCTGCGTATTGAGGTGATTATTGAAAAAGTAAGATGCCTATATTTTCAGTCACGTCATATCATCAATGAGTGCAGTCTGGGAGATTTTACGAGCGCTTAATATCACTGAATTTACAGAGCTGACTGAAGGCCGTTTGCTTGTTTGTTTGTTTGTTTGTTTGTTTGTTTGTTTGTACAAGACAATCCAGTGATTAACATCATGAGCATCGGCCTTCGCAATTGCAGTTCTGTACTGGTGGACGGGACTGAAATGAGTGTCAACCAAGTTAAGTGCCATATTAAATCGGCCCAGAGAGAGGCTATCTGAACGACCACTTCATCGAGTTTATGTGCAGTGTGTTGAGAAGGTCAACCGACACCCCATTGTTCTTGGTGCCTTAGTTTTGATAGTGAGTTGGAGTTTAACGCCGCTTTAAACATTATTCCTTGCGGCGTGGCAGCTTAATGTGGGAGGAAAGCCCGAAGTGATGCAGGTCTCAGACGTTTACCACTTCGGTGAAACCCACGAGCATGGGTATGGTGCTGACAAACCTGGAAACATAATCGGGGCGGACCAGGATTCGAACCCACAATCATAGTTTTTTGGCGTGTCCAAGGGACGCAACTCTGCAAAGCGAATTGCGACGCCTTAGACGACTGAGCCACCCGTGGCCCCTGCTCCTAATTAACTACGTAAGCTTTGATGTACTAGGGCTCGCGCACATACAATGATGAATACAACACAATGTTTGATACTTACATAAGTGTACGATCAATCCCTCATTACACAGTTACTTGGACAGGACATGATAGGCTAGGACAGGACCATCAAGGGGTGTGGAGTTGTAACGATCAAGATTCGACAAACTGTTTGTTTGTTTGTTCTTTAATCAGCAATATTCTAGCTATATGACGTCGATCTATAAATAATCGAGTCTAAACCAGACAATCCATAGATTGACATCATGATCATCGAGCCATCAACCAAGTCAGCGAGCCCGACCACCCGATCCCGTTAGTCGCCACTTAAGACAAGCATAGTCGCCTTTTACGGCAAGCATGGGTTGCTAATGACCTATACGAAAAGTATGTACTTTCTATTTATGTAACCACCAGTCAGAAAACTAATACAAATGTCCGCGAGGGAATAAAAGAACATTTAAAAACCTTGTAATATTATCATTATCTTTACCAGTTCCTCACAATCGCACAACCTTTGACTCCGGGTTACCTGGACTTTCTCTGGTGATCAACAGAGCTTTGCCTCGATCCATAGGATTTATATTTACTTTCAATGCATGATGTGATTCATGATGTATGCCTGACCTTGAGTGTGTATATGTTACAATCAATGAGTAAAATCAGTTCATTTGTCAAGTTTCTCTTTGGCAATGTTTTGTTTGTTTGTATGCACTTTGTTAGTTTTGTATATTGTCGAAGGTCCCATGAAGATCCGGGGTAGAATAGTTCTTCAGCAACCCATGCTTGCCCTAAGAGGCGACTATGCTTGTCGTAAAAGGCGACTAACGGGATCTGGTGGTCTGGCTTACTTGGTTCATCGTTCCCCAGTTGCGTGGATCGATGCTCATGATGTCAGTCACCGGATTGTCTGGTCCAGACTCGATTTTTTTACACACCGCCGTCATAAGGCTGTAATATTGCTGAGTGCGGAGTCAAACAATATACAACAAACCACATGGATCGGTTAGTCAGGCTTTGTTTCGTGGATGATAGCGTGTCACCCGATGGCGCAGATCGTTGCTCATAATGTCAATCATTGGATTCCCTTGTTAAAACTGAGCTGGGGTTTAACGTACGACAGATGCCGCAGTTTAACACAAATACCCCACTCAGACAGAGAACACTGGTTCACTTGCGACCTTCAAGAGTACTGATCAGTTGCACCTGCAATTAACTGTTACTTGTCCTGTATTGCACGTGCATGGGATAAACCACTGGTTGCGTTGAGGCGAGTGTTTGAGGTAGCGTTTGCCATCACCTTCCATCCTCATTGTTTTTTAATAGTCGTTGTCAATTTTCCAGTGTCAAAAAAGCATCCGATCAGTGTGACATAGGCATAAACAAGATGTTTTTCAACTGTTAATCACATTGTCAACATACAGAGGCGTTTTGGCGCTTGGTGGCACATGTTCCTCAGACCCGCTATGACCCTTTAATTATGACGCTGAGTATAGTACCTTCTGTCTTTACGTGGACTATTTGGAACCTCGGGTGAAATTCAGCGGATGCTGTGTTGGTCTGTATTTACGAAGCTTTAACATTTCAAGTATTTGTTTATCACTGCCCACTGTATCTGAGATAGACAGTTATGCGGGGTGTTGACCTGCTCCTGGTAGACCCCAGCAACCTAGGCTGGCCGGAAAAGGCTCGGTGAATTGGTGGCGTGTCGTCATGTCTTCCGATGGCTTGGGGCGTTATACAGACTCGATTATTTACAGGCCGCCAGTTTATAGCTGATAGCTTGAATATTGCCGCACTCACACACACACACACACACACACACACACACACACACACACACACACACACACACACACACACACACACACACACACACACACACACACACACACACACACACACACACACACACACACAGACACACACGGACACACACACACACACACACACAGAATGATACTCACACTGCGTCGGAATTCAAGGACCCTCTCATCTGAATAGGGGTACTGTTGAAGTCAGGTGGCGGAAGTGTTGACCTGTCATGTCAAAGACCTTGGTTCGATTCCCCACATAGGTGCAATGTGTGAAGCCCCTTGAACATGGCTGGAGCAATGCTTCCAGGGACGCTAAACAACACTCCCAGATTCATCTGAATGAGTAGAAGGTGGAGACAGTAACATACTCCCAATGAGGTGGAGTGGAAAGTGGGAGAAAGGTTCACAGTAATCTGACAAGTGTCTGTCCCGGAGTATCAGATTTAGGATTTAGATACTTGCGGTTGGCCTTAAACATGTTCATGTTTTTTTCCGATACACTACTATCGTAAGTCCACTAATTGTCCCAATATCTGGTGTCCTCTATCTGTCCAAGAATCTGGTGTCCACTATCTGTCCGAGAATCTGGTGTCCACTATCCGTCAGAGAGCCTCGTGTCCTCTATCTGTTTGAGAACCTGGTGTCCTCTATCTGTCCGAGAATCAGGTGTCCTCTATCTGTTCGAGAACCTGGTGTCCTCTATCTGTCCGGGAACCTGGTGTTCTCTATCTGTCCGAGAATCAGGTGTCCTCTATCTGTCCGAGAATCAGATGTCCTCTATCTGTCCGAGAGCCTCGTGTCCTCTATCTGTCCGAGAACCTGGTGTCCACTATCTGTCGGAGAACCTGGTGTCCTCTATCTGTCCGGGAACCTGGTGTTCTCTATCTGTCCGAGAACCTGGTGTCCTCTATCTGTCCGAGAACCTGGTGTCCACTATCTGTCCGAGAACCTGGTGTGCTCTATCTGTCCGGGAACCTGGTGTCCTCTATCTGTCCGAGAACCTGGTGTCCTCTATCTGTCCGAGAACCTGGTGTCCTCTATCTGTCCAAGAACCTGGTGTCCTCTATCTGTCCGAGAACCTGGTGTCCTCTATCTGTCCGGGAACCTGGTGTCCTCTATCTGTCCGAGAACCTGGTGTCCTCTATCTGTCCGGGAACCTGGTGTCCTCTATCTGTCCGGGAACCTGGTGTCCACTATCTGTCCGGGAATCCGGTGTCCTCTATCTGTTCAAAAACCTGGTGTCCTCTATCTGTCCGAGAATCTGGTGTCCACTATCCGTCCGAGAGCCTCGTGTCCTCTATCTGTTTGAGAACCTGCTGTCCTCTATCTGTCCGAGAACCTGGTGTCCTCTATCTGTCCAAGAACCTGGTGTCCACTATCTGTCCGAGAGCCCGGTGTCCTCTATCTGTCCGAGAACCTAGTGTTTTCTATCTGTCCGGGAACCTGGTGTCCTCTGTCTGTTCAAAAACCTGGTGTCCTCTATCTGTTCAAAAACCTGGTGTCCTCTATCTGTCCGGGAACCTGGTGTCCTCTATCTGTCCGGGAACCTGGTGTCCACTATCTGTCCAAGAACCTGGTGTCCTCTATCTGTCCAGGAACCTGGTGTCCTCTATCTGTCCGAGAACCTGGTGCCCTCTATCTGTCCGGGAACCTGGTGTGCTCTATCTGTCCGAGAACCTGGTGTCCTCTAACTGTCCGAGAACCTGGTGTCCTCTATCTGTCCGAGAACCCGGCGTCCACTATCTGTCCGAGAACCTGGTGTCCTCTATCTGTCCGAGAACCTGGTGTCCTCTATCTGTCCGAGAACCTGGTGTCCTCTATCTGTCCGGGAACCTGGTGTCCTCTATCTGTCCGGGAACCTGGTGTCCTCTATCTGTCCGGGAACCTGGTGTCTTCTATCTGTCCGGGAACCTGGTGTCCTCTATCTGTCCGAGAACCTGGTGTCCTCTATCTGTCCGGGAACCTGGTGTCCTCTATCTGTCCGAGAACCTGGTGTCCTCTATCTGTCCGAGAACCTGGTGTCCTCTATCTGTCCGGGAACCTGGTGTGCTCTATCTGTCCGAGAACCTGGTGTCCTCTATCTGTCCGAGAACCTGGTGTCCTCTATCTGTCCGGGAACCTGGTGTACTCTATCTGTCCGAGAACCCGGCGTCCACTATCTGTCCGAGAACCTGGTGTCCTCTATCTGTCCGAGAACCTGGTGTCCTCTATCTGTCCGAGAACCTGGTGTCCTCTATCTGTCCGGGAACCTGGTGTCCTCTATCTGTCCGGGAACCTGGTGTCCTCTATCTGTCCGAGAACCTGCTGTCCTCTATCTGTCCGGGAACCTGGTGTCTTCTATCTGTCCGAGAACCTGCTGTCCTCTATCTGTCTACGAACCTGGTGTCCTCTATCTGTCCGAGAACCTGGTGTCCTCTATCTGTCCGAGAACCTGGTGTCCTCTATCTGTCCGGGAACCTGGTGTCCTCTATCTGTCCGAGAACCTGGTGTCCTCTATCTGTCCGAGAACCTGGTGTCCTCTATCTGTCTACGAACCTGGTGTCCTCTATCTGTCCGAGAACCTGGTGTCCTCTATCTGTTCAAAAACCTGGTGTCCTCTATCTGTCCAAGAACCTGGTGTCCACTATCTGTCCGAGAACCTGGTGTCCACTATCTGTCCGAGAACCTGGTGTCCTCTATCTGTCCGAGAACCTGGTGTCCTCTATCTGTCTACGAACCTGGTGTCCTCTATCTGTTCGAGAACCTGGTGTCCTCTATCTGTCCGAGAAACTGGTGTACTCTATCTGTCCGAGAACCTGGTGTCCTCTATCTGTCCGGGAACGTGGTGTCCTCTATCTGTTCAAAAACCTGGTGTCCTCTATCTGTCCGAGAACCTGGTGTCCTCTATCTGTTCGAGAACCTGGTGTCCTCTATCTGTCCGAGAGCCTCGTGTCCTCTATCTGTCCGAGAACCTGGTGTGCTCTGCTGTCTTCTGCTCAGCTAAATATCTACGGCACGTGAATGACCACACAATGTTCGTTTAACAGTTCACGAAAAAGGAAATTTCCACTTTTCTCTCAAGGTTAGGTGTGAAGCAGTTCACATCCCCAGTCGTAAATCCTATCCCTATTAATCCCCATTAATCTAGGGTATCAACACCCATAGTTTCCTCCTGCGCCCGATGCGAGTTGCAAGACTCCGTCCAATCAAATTACACTCATGAGCGAGAGGAAATGTTGTGCTAAGTAGAGATGGGAGCGATGGAGCGATGACGTCACTTCCGAAATGAAGCTGTGGTGACGATTAGATACAGGGCATCTCATAAAGTGGTGACATAATACTCTGGTAAAACCACGATAGAGTGTGACTGAGTGAGGTTGGTTTTAGTTCCTTTAGCAATATCACGGCAGGGGACACCAGACATTGGCTTCACAAATTGTACCCATGTCGGGAATCGAACCCGGGTCTTCGGATCCCGCTTAAACCACTAGGCTACCCGACCGACGCCATGATAGTGGCGATTTTATGGACAGACAGACAGACAGACAGACACACCATTGATTAAAGTCCCACCTCATTAAAATTTAATATAAACATCATGCTTGCAAATACACAGTTTTTGGAATTGTAACGAGCCACGCTTTACTAAGGTATAAGACACTGTTTTGAAAATATTGTGCAGATAATACAGATATAAAACTATAAAGTTAAACTGTAAAAGTAATATATTCTAAGTCCCCGATACAAATTACAGGCCAATACAAAATATTCATCTACACTAGCGGATGTGTATAAGATAGATTCTCTTCTTTTCAGGATATAACATTTGGTTTGGTTTTTTGTTTAACGCCGCACTCAGCAATATTCCTGCTATATGACGGCGGTCTGTAAAATAATCGAGTCTGGACCAGACAATCCAGTGATTGATATCATGAGCATCGATCCACGCAATTGGGATCGATGACATGCATCAACCAGGTCAGCGAGCCTGACCAACCGATCCCGTTAGTCGCCTTTTACGACAAGCATAGTCACCTTTTACGGCAAGCATGGGTTGCTGAAGACCTATTCTACCCTGGAATCTTCACGGGTCGAGTGTTGCCCCGAGATTCAAAGCGCGGCGTTAATTGACTTTTCATGTTTTCTTACAGTTGTCCTGCGTACTAACAACTATGCGTTTGAATTACCATAAGTTGAAGAAATTCTTTCAAAAGGATCTTGAGCGTTGGTGCTGTCATGTTTGTACACACAACAGTAGCAAAATTGTTATTAATGCGTATGCACAGAAATGTCAACAATGCCTTTATTTGGGCGTGTATCAATATTCATGCATAACCAGATTTGCAACCGGTCTCAGCTGGTCTGTTAACGAAAGAAAATTGTTATGTATTTACACTTAAATACATATCTCATGTGGGTTATAAATAAAATACCACACACAGTCTCCTTATGATATCATTTTTTTACGAAACAGGTAAACTTTCTATGGTGTTTGACCTTGCTTTCCCTCGATCAGATACCATACAAAGTCCACTCCTTTCGAAAAAAATGGTATCTAACGAGAATGAGTGTAGTAATCTCTATTTATGCCACTTTAATATTAAATATTGTTTCTTTTCTATTATAAATTCAAATAATATATAATGATAATAATAATTTGTAACCCTGTATCTGGACCACTGGCCTCCTTTTTACGCAAAAAATTCTTT
Source organism: Haliotis cracherodii (assembly GCF_022045235.1). NCBI lineage: Eukaryota > Metazoa > Mollusca > Gastropoda > Lepetellida > Haliotidae > Haliotis > Haliotis cracherodii. Next base: position 30,606,634 of record NW_027266269.1, on the reverse strand, counting down.
TTGATTAAAATCTTTTCTTTCTTTTTTTCAATTTCTGTTTTTTCAATTTTTCTGTATTTGAGGTCTAAGTAAAGCCTTCAAAAGTTTTATGATAGATATCTTGAGGACATTTCCAAATTTGACACATCAGTGAGAACAATGATGCCTGATGCAATTCCCCATTTAAATTTGTACCATACGTTTCCGTGTATTTCTGGTGAACAATTGACTTGTCTGTGCGTGTGTTTGTAACGAGTGCCACCGGGTGTTAAAGGCGCGTTCACCTTTTCGTGAACATCTGGTATCCTCACTACTTGCTAGTGATTCAAAGACATATGTTTGTGATATAGTCAGAACCTAGTATGGACTAAACGAGGACGTCACGTGGCGTGCACGACATGCAGTGTGAACATCACAGCTGGGGAATGACGTAAACTGGGAGTGGGGAAGGTCTACAAAAGGCCGTGCGATAGGTGCAGTGCCATCTCTTCTAGCACAATGAAGATCGCAGGTAGGTATCTGAACGTTTCTTGAATCGTTGTCTCTTTGTCTCTAGATGCATCTGTGGTGGATATATAGTGCTTGATTTTGGACATGGGTAGTGTTAACATTCAATGACAACGGACATGGGAGTTTTAAATTACCATGACAACGGGCTCTGACGGTGTTTAAAAATAACCACAACAGGCATAAGACAGTGGAACAGTGGCAACGAGCGTTGACAAGTTTTGATATATCCATCAACCTGACAAAATGAAATTACCCGACAGCTCTACATAGAACTAAGGGATTCTTTCACTTTCCCAGCTGCCCTGATTGTGTTGCTGTCCACGACTGGTTTGTGGATTATTTAAATTGAGTACATTCTTTCCTGTTCCTAGGTGCCCTGATGGTGTCGGGCGGTGGGGTAGCCCAGTGGTTAAAGCGTTCGCTTCCCGGGTTCGATTTCCCACATGGGTACAAAACTGCTAAGCCCATTTGTCGGTGTTCCCCGCCGTGAAAATGCTGGAATATTGCTACCAGAGACATAAAACCATACTCCCTCCCTCTGATGGTGTCGATATCCACGACTAGTTTGTGCAATATGTCTGGTGATTACATTCTTTCCTGTTCCCAGCTGCTCTGATGGTGTCGATATCCACGACTGGTGTGTGGCTTATTTAAATTGAGCGCATTCTTTCACAGTTGCCCTGATTGTGTACATGTCCACGACTAGTTTGTGGATTACGTCTGTTGGTAACATTGTAGTCCCTGTGTGGTTGCCTAGATTGTGGCGATGTCCACGCCTAGTTTGTGGATTATGTCTGTAGGTTACATTGTAGTCCTTGTCCGGTTGCCTTGATTGTGACGGTCCACGACTAGTTTGTGGATTATGTCTGTTGGTTACCTTGTAGTCCCTGCACGGTTGCCTTGATTGAGACGATGTCCACGACTAGTTTGTGGATTATATCTGTTGGTTACATTGTAGTCCTTGTCCGGTTGCCTTGATTGTGACGATGTCCACGACTGGTTTGTGGATTATATCTGTTGGTTACCTTGTAGTCCTTGTCTGGTTGCCTTGATTGTGACGATGTCCACGACTGGTTTGTGGATTATGTCAGTTGGTTACCTTGTAGTCCTTGTCCGGTTGTCTTGATTGTGACGATGTCCACGACTGGTTTGTGGATTACGTCTGTTGGTTACATTGTAGTCCTTGTCCGGTTGCCCTGATGGTGTCACTGTCCACTACTGGTTTTGGGAATAGCATCTATTTGTTACATTGTTTCTTTTTCCAGTTACCCTGGTCCTGTCCCTGTTGGTGGTTGTCCATGGCGAGTACGCCAAGAGACAGCTTACGGCGGCGCTGGCCGCGGCTGAACCCCTCCTGTCCAATCTGCTGCTGGACAAACTGGGCGTTGACAAACTCATCGGCAAGTTCATCGGAAATGTGGCTGCTTTCTTCAGCGGCAAGAGCGGCACTGTAAGTTTGACGAACGCATTCTACCGAGACAGTAGTAGTGTATAAGTCAACGGAAATTTCTTCCAATTAAAACTCGCCATCGAGCGGTCTATCCAAATGCTGCCTATATTTAACGAACAGGTTTATAAATGATAATAGTTTGATTCAAATGCATCCTATAAGCATAGAAAGCTGCGAGGACGTGCCATACATCCTTCGAGGCTCAGAACGTTTCACCCAGTCCACGTATGAGGCGGCCAGGGGATCGAACCACGACCCTCCGCTCTCAAGGTAGACACTAGGTGAGGTGAAATAGGGTTTAACGTCGCGTCCAAGATTATTGCACTTATATAGCGACGTGCATGAACGTGTGTTTGTTTGTGTGTCTGCTTGTACTAGTCCGGACCGATGCCGATTTATAGTGCTAGCTCACTGAGATACCATGCCTCAGTTTAACATGAATACCCCACTCAGACACAGTATACTGACTCCGAGCCGAAGAGTCCTTGTTTAACCCCTTAATGCCGAGCGCCAGACAGGGTAACAACAAGTACCATATTTTAACGTCTTTTGGTATGACGCGGCCGGGGATCGAACACCGGACCTTCCGCTCTCCAGGCGGACGCTCTACCACTAGACCACGGAGGCGGTCAGGTAGACACTACACTACGGAGGCAGTCTATGTAGTTATACTAATAATAGAACTGTCATCGACAACCTGCAAAACATGTGCTGACCCTTTTTCCTTGTATTCAATAAATGTTTTTCACGTGTATTTTTCAGATACCGCTTGAGGGAACACAGCTTGTGTTAAACTACAACATACACAAGTGCCATCTGCATTTTGGAAAGAGATTCCTCATCCATCGTAAGTAAAGTACTCTCAGACGTCCCTCGTGACAGAACAGGGACGGTGGGGTAGCCAAGAAGGTGCTCATCACGCCGAAGGTCTGGGGTCGATTCATCATATGAGTACACTATGTGAAGCCCCCCGCCGTCATATGGCTGGAATAAGGCTAAAAGCGACGTGAACCAATATTCACTAAATACTTTTGTGGAGCAAGGGTGCATGGGTGGGTCCGTTGTCCTCGTATACCTACCCTGCGTCTAAAGCGTCTCTAAACATCTAACTGAGTGGGTGAGTATGGTTGCTACGCTTTTAGCAATATTTCAACAATATCACTGCGGGGGATACCGGTAGGGGCTTCACACATTTTACCCGTGTGGGGAATCGAACCCGGGTCTTCGGTGTGACGAGCAAACGCTTTAACCACTGGGCTTCCCCGCCACCCCTAATCTAACTGAACCATTGGACCATTATGACATCGGGGTACGACGGCCCAAAAATCACCGCTCTTGATCCTTTAATGATTGTGATGGCCAAATTCGCCGTAACTCTTTGCCATCAAGGGTAGACAACCCAAATGTTTGTGTTGATTAACAGCATCTGGCGAAAAAACACACCCACATAATTCTCAAATACAATCCGGTTTCCAGATATTGCTGAGGAACGTTGCGAGGCTGAAGTGTGCGAGAACACGATCACCAAGTCCTGCAAGTCCTGTACCGAAGGACACCAAGCTGACGCCCTCAAGTGTGCCATGAAGGCCGAGGTGGAGGAGATCACAAGACTCGCCAAGGCGGCTCAAGCGGCGCAGGGTTAACTCCCCTTGTTAAAGCAGGAAAGATTTTCCTCGTGTCGATTGTCTTGGAAAAGTAAATAAACACTTAAATCGTACTCGGTACCTTTATGTTGTGACATTTGACATACGTTTATATATGTTTAGATGCATAAGAATATTTTGCCGCATGCACGGAAACAAGACTAATAAGACTACCGGGTTAGAGTAGGTGTTCAGCAACCATGCTTGCCGTAAATCGCGACTGTGCTTGACGTAAGAGGCGACTAACGGGATCAGGTAGTCAGGCTCGAAGACATCTTTGATGCCTGTCATTATATCCTAATTTGTAGATTGATGCCCATGAAGTGAATCACAGGATTGTCTGGTCCAGACTCGATTATTTACAGACCGCCGTCATGTGGCTGGAATATTGCTGAGTGCGGCGTTAAACAACAAACAAACCAATCAAACATTCTTATACGCTACGGTGAGTCTGTGGAGTAATCCGGAAATTCTTAAATTTGCACCCACGATTTCCACTTTCAAATCTCAGCTTCAGGAATTTCTGTTGCAACACTTTCCCAGTGTCTTAGGGACACAGAGCATATTTACTGTGTGCGATATTTAAATGCATGTATTATCTATGGGCAATTTGTGGAAGAAGCGCAGTTTTCCCTGTGGAGACAAGACCTGCCAGAAAGAGAGTGCCCATGCATCCTTAATTCCAAGCCATTGCGGGCAGTGGGGTAGTTGTTAACCTTGAATTATCGTTCCCGTCACGCCTTAGGTCCGGGTTCGATTCTCCACATCCGTACAATCTATGAGGCCCATTTCTGGTGTCCCTTGCAGTGATATGAATGCGGGGGCACGGGTGGCCCAGTGGTGTAAGGCGCCGCGATTCGCTGTGCAGAGTTGCGTCCTTTGGGCACGCCAGGAACCTATGATTGTGGGTTTGAAACCCGGTCCGCCCCGATTATGTTTCTTGGTTTGTCAGCACCATACCCGTGCTCGTGGGTTTCACCACAATAAGCTGACACGCCGTGATGTAACTGGAATCCAACTCACTCACTCACTCACTGATATGGCTGAAATGGTGCTAAATGCGGCGTACAAACATACTCACTCACTAAACACTTTGTCGCAAGTTTTGTTTATTTTCCCCGCGGTAATACTGTTCCTCCACAGGCTAAATATATACCGACCAATCAAAGAGCCGCTCCTCCACACACACACACACACACACACACACATACCCATTCTGTGCGGGTCTGATTCTGCCACAGCGAGCTGATTTCAAAGTGGCGAGTCGGTTATCGATCGATATTATTTCATTCCAATAAGAAATAAGCAAGTTTATGTGCATGATTTGCGATTTCACTTCAGAAACAGTGTTATGAGGCGAGCAGTGCTGATCGCAGTGTCTTGAGTTGTGTACAGATATATATAGGATATCACTCGTGCCGTATAAAACATATTTAATAATATATATTTAAATATAAATATTTAAGTAACCACAAAGGAGTCTGTTGTGCAAGGGTTCCGGGCACGTGCAGAACTATACGATACCGATAGCTGACTGTTAATCTCGGGTTTTGAATAGCTCATGCAGTTTCTATTGTAAAACAAGTCGTCCTCTATTGATTCGGAGCTCTAACGGAAAAACTTGTGACTCGTTGCCTGTTCGGTTAGATTACATGCTACAGTGGTTAACTCTACATCTGTTAAAACGCCTAAGTCGGTTCTGTATGTCGGAACATATATCTAACCGAAAAGAACTGTATAAAATGCTGGCCGGGGCAGAAATAATAGACTACATACAATCTTTGCTGTTTCTTCACGAGGACTCTGGAGAAGAATAAATCCCCTGCAAGTCGTAGGAGCCGACGTAGGTTTGTTTGTTTGTTTGTTTGTTTAAGTTCTTTGATAGGCATTTAGAAGTTGGAGTACTAAGTAAGGATGAGAATTTATGGATGAGTGAGTGAGTATGGTTTTACGCCGCTTTTAGCAATATTCCAGTGGTGGACACCAGAAATGGGCTTCACACATTGTACCCATGTCGGGAATCGAACCCGGGTCTTCGGCGTGACGAGCGAACGCTTTAACCACTAAGCTACCCGACCGCCCAATTTATGGATGAACACTTCTTTATTACAATTAAGAGCGTCGTTTTGGTGCAGGTTCTAACACCGTTATCAAGCAAGTGATTTACAGAGTGTGATTGGCAAGTATATATACAGGTAGGAGGCAATGTCTATACAGTAGAGTAGATATTGTTATACTGGAGTAGAGAAGCCTGTTATGTACACACAAAGATTTTCTGGAGGATGGTGCATGCTGCTGGTGAGCTGACTTCCATTCTTCCAACCACCTTACGTTCTTGATGCGATACAGAGACACTAGACTCGTGACTAACTTACTGTTTGTTTGTTGTTTAACGCCGCACTCATTAATATTCAAGCCATATGACAATGGCCTGAAAATAATCGGTCTTCGCTTTAAACCAAACCACCCGATGTTTGGTCACCTATTACGACCATTCGTCACCACTCGCCCCTTTCCGTAACCTGCAAGAAGACTCGTCGTGGGGAAATATAAGTGAACCATTACGCAACGAGTTGACAATTGTTTTAGGTATGCCCGTTTGCGCTAAGACGGAACCCGGTCGCAAAGATGGCCATGAGCGGGTCACGAGTCGCTATTCGGTTTGTCCCGGAATAACACGAGTTGGTCACGAATGCTAGGTCCCTAGGGACCTGGGGCCCGTTTCACAAAGAGATCGTAGCGCTAAGACGGTCGTAAGTCTATGTTAAAGTATAGGAGTTACGGTAGTCGAAGCGCTACGATCGCTTTGTGAAACGGGCCCCTGTTCTTACCCGGAATCTGGTGGTTTCAATGTGTGACCTGGCTGATTGTGTCATCATGTTCCGACATGGCGGATCGTTGCTCATGCTGCTGTCAGTCACTGGTTTGCCAGCCGTGATTCAATATAGCTGGATTGTGGTTAAATGAGCTGAAACATCAAAGCACTCAACTGATTTAAATCAAAACCAGACCCGTGAAGATCCGGGGTAGAATAGGTTTTCAGCAACCCATACTTGCCGTAAAAGACGACTATGCTTGTCGAAAGAGGTGACTAACGGGATTGGGTGGTCCGGCTCGCTGACTTGGTTGATGCATGTCATCGTATCCAAATTGCGTGGATCGATGCTCATGATGTCAATCACTGGATTGTTTGGTGCGACGTTAAGTAATAAACAACCAAACTAATCAAAAGCAAACCCGATTCGCGCGTGATGCACAGTCGACTTATGCCTGCAATTGGTTCTGCAGAGTTGTGTCCCTTGATCACGGCCATGCCAGAAACCTGTGACTGGGGGTTCGAATCCCGATTCACCGCGATTATGTTTCCAGGTTTGTCTGCACCACATATCTGCCCGTGTGTTTCACCAATGTTTCACCAATATAAATTGAGAACATTCTTTCCTGTTCCCAGTTGCCGTGGTTGTGTCGATGTCCAGGGCTACATGACCCATGGCGGATGAAGCTCTTTACGAAACTATCATGTAATTTTGTATAGAAATGTGTACATGACACGTAGGGGGTCAAACCGTGGAAGGCACAGCGCAAGCACGGTCTGCACGTGCTACACAGTGACCGTGTTCATTCAATGACAAGATGCGCTACTCAGCAGATGTTAAACAGTTGATGTTGAATGTGTATGATTTCTTTAGAAGTGAAGCAGAAAGAGCAAAGCCTTTTTATGCAATTAATAAATTCTTGAAACGAGCTTCAAAAGCTCTTGGTATGTCCCCTCAGAAACTTAAAAATGTTGTTAGTCGACGAGATACAAATAGTCAGGCCAAGGAGGTAGGGAACATGTCAAAACCACGCGAGATTGATAAATTAGACAGTTTTCAGAGGGATCAAGTCAGACGTGCAATTGTTAAACTGCACTCAGAAAATAAGTACCTGTCCCTAAGAATTTTGAAGAAACACCTTGAAACTGACCATGATTTACGTGTATTTAAGTACAAACTATGGCGGCTGTTGCATACATTTGGTTACAAATACAAAAACGATAACAGGAGAAAATAGGGCGGTGTTATGTGAACGGTCTAACATTGTTCGTCTCCGAAATCATTATCTTCGTACCATCAAGCAGAAACGTGAAGAAGGATATGAGCCCGTCTTCTTAGATGAGACATGGGTAAATGCGTCACACACAGCCAGCAGTCAGTGGGTACCCAGTGGTGACTGTAAGGAGTCTGGTAGAAAGTTACCAATGGGAAAGGGTGAAAGACTCATAGTTCTCCATGCTGGTTCTGCTAGTCAGGGTTTTCTCTCAGACTGTGACCTCGTCTTTAGAGCCAAGGCCAAAGACAACAGGGACTACCACACAGAAATGAACGGCAATGTATTTCTGGAGTGGATGAAAGATAAATTAGTCCCTGCTTTGCCTACCGAGTCTCTCGTTGTCATGGACAATGCACCGTATCATAGTGTGCAGGATCCAGAAAGCAAGACTCCAACCTCTAATAACCGTAAAGGAGACATGGTTACTTGGCTGCAACGGGGGAACATTACCTTTCCTTCTCGAGCGACGAAAACAAAGCTCTATGAAATCATCAAAACTATGAAACCTGACCCCGTGTATAAAGTTGACAGTTACATGAAGGGTCAGGGTCACGCTGTCTTACGACTGCCACCTTATCGCTGCGACCTGAATCCAATCGAGTTGGTATGGGACATCGTCAAGGGTGACGTTGGACGATCGAACACAACGTTCAAATTACGAGACGTTGAACAACTCGTAAAGGAATCTCTTGGTCGGGTAACAGTAGAAACATGGAGGCGTTGTGTGGCCACAGTCGTTGACGAGATAGAGCCACGTTATCGGTCACGAGATGGACTACGGCCAGCAACAGTCCAACCTATAATAGTGGCAGTCGGTTCAGGCACCAGCAGTTCCGACGTCGAGATCTATGGCATGAGCGAGTCAGATTGCGACTGAAATTATCATGAGACGGCCCCTCTAATGCTCTGTCATATCCCCTACCACAGAACGTGCAGTGCATGTGTGCTTGCGCTGTGCCTTCCACGGTTTGTCCCCCCTACGTGTCATGTACACATTTCTATACAATATTACATGATAGTTTCATAAAGAACTTCATCCGTCATGGGTCTTAAAATAAACAAAATTCAGATTTTGTTGGGTACAGGGTTTCATGGTCAAGTACCGTATTGATGTTTCATACACTTTTCTGGATTTCGAGTTATTGTGCAATTCATCGTTCTCATTTGGAGTCAAACGGACTTGCAGTTTGTTGAGTACTGTTAAATCACTGATAGGGCGCGATCGTTATTCACGATAATTATATTAACGTCGCGTTGAACAGTATTTCAGTTCTATCACAGACATCATACAGGGTCATTTGTCACTTTATGTCTTACGCCAGGTGCCTATCAATAACAGGACGGTAAGACGTTGTTCTAAAATGTTGTTTACCTATTGACCGGAGTATGATCGACCCAACACAAGGAAACATATTCAACCCCATCACACTCGGATTTCCTGAAGCCAATCACCCAACCGAAAACGCCCTAGCGCTACGGCACGTGATATGAACACGCAAACAATCACGTGAGAGCTGTACTCTTGGATGATTCGAGCTTTGGAAGCTGAACCTTCAAGACGAAAACACAATGATGTCTCGCCTCGCCTTTACCGTTACCCTGGCCCTAGTGCTCTACTACCCCCGGGCCATGGCCCAGCGGCGTGAAGGAAAGAACTGCTGTCTCCCCCGGCAGTGGGAAGGTTTTCAGGGGGGAATCGGCGGCCTAGTGGCTGGCGGTGAGGGTCGGGCGATCCAGGTAAGTAAATCGGGTAATTCCGGTACTGTACGTCAGGTCTCGATTGCGGTTGATGTTTGAGTGAGTGAGTGAGTTGGGTTTAACGCCGCTTTTAACAGTATTCCAGTCATATCACGGCGTGTCAGCTTAATGTGGGAAGGAAAGCCCGAAGTGATGCAGGTCTCAGACGTTTACCACTTCGGTGAAACCCACGAGCACGGGCATGGTGCTGACAAACCTAGAAACATAATCGGGGCGAACGGTTGATGTTTGAAAAAATAAACAGGTGAAGCATTTATTATGCGATATGTGGATATCGATCCTTGTAGGTTTGAACATGATTTATAGCTGTTAGATGTACTAGTCAATATTCTGATGACTCCAGTTACTGTTATCAGGGGCCGACATTCGGGATTTGGAGGGGAGCCTTGGATTTTATCGAAAAAAATATATAAAAAAAATGCTTTTAGAAAATAATTATGTTTCATTCTCGTGAAAAAAAGAAGAAAATGTCCCAAAATACATAATTGCAAGATGTTTGGTTTCTTGTTTTTAATGTTTACGCTTTTTTATATTTGTTTGATATGTTTTTTTAAATATCTAGTTTTGCAACTTTAGCTGTAGTCATATACAGTCTCCTTGAGACATCCCAGATTGCGTGTGTATCTCATCCCTGATTGTGTATATATCTCACCCCTATGCCTGATTGTGTATATATCTCACCCCTATCCCTGATTGTGTATATATCTCACCCCTATCCCTGATTGTGTATATATCTCAACCCTATCCATGATTGTGTATATATCTCACCCCTATCCCTGATTATGTATATATCTCACCTCTATCCCTGATTATGTATATATCTCACCCCTATCCCTGATTATGTATATATCTCACCCCTATCCCTGATTGTGTATGTGTCTCACCCAATCCCTAGTATATCTCACCGGTTCATTCGCAGGACGACGACCCCCTGTGTCGTATGAAAACAAACTAGCAAAAAGTGAGGTCGTCGTCCTGCGAATATTTTAATCTGCCAATCTAGTTAAACAATGGGTATCGAGTGTTATTTTAACAACTCGAGCGAGTAAAATAGTGGAACTGGATTTGAAACGAACGAAAGAAAGACAATAAGGGTGGAATAATGATTTATTTACAAATAATTTGAATGTATATGTACAAGATGACGTACATATAAGATTCACAAAAGTCATGGGCAATTAAGACAGTTTGAGAAGATTAGAGAATGAGTCAGCAAAGAAAATTATGCTAACTTCATTCTGGATCAGTCTGGTCTTCAGTTGATCGATTCTGCGTTGTATATCACAGAACTTCTTCTTTTTTGGTGGGAGACGCTCGCCGGCCTGGTACTGTAGCAGATTACACTCTGTCTTCCGCTGTTCATCTCCTAGAAATCTTATCAGCTCAAAGATGTTGGGATGGGAATTTCAGTTGTCAATGACAAACGCTTCAGCGGGTCACTGCATTATATGTCGTTGTGGTTATTGCGACATACCTGTTCGATCACATGTCGCGTGCTAAGCGGATCTCGGATCAAGGTCACGAGCCGGTGTTATTGCTGGTCATTGTTGATTGTCTGCTCTGTAATGTCCTGGAATATTACGTGGCAGTTTGTTCTAGAAGACTTAAATAATCCGGTTTCGTTTTTCACGTGAAAATATATAATAATAGCGTTATGATATGGATGCACTGTTACCGTATTACATAGGCGTGAAGCACAGCCTCAGAGCTGATATGGGTTTACTGTTACCGTATTACATAGGCGTGAAGCACAGCCTCCAAGCTAATATGGATGCACTGTTACCGTATTACATAGGCTTGAAGCACTGCCTCCAAGCTAATATGGATGCACTGTTAACATATTACATAGGCGTGAAGCACTGCCCCCAAGCTAATATGGATGCACTGTTACCGTATTACATAGGCGTGCAGCACTGCCCCCAAGCTAATATGGATGCACTGTTAACATATTACATAGGCGTGAAGCACTGCCCCCAAGCTAATATGGATGCACTGTTACCGTATTACAAAAGCGTGAAGCAATGCCTCAGAGCTGATATGGGTGCACTGTTACCGTATTACATAGGCGTGAAGCACTGCCTCCAAGCTAATATGGATGCACGGTTACCGTATTACAAAAGCGTGAAGCAATGCCTCAGAGCTGATATGGGTGCACTGTTACCGTATTACATAGGCGTGAAGCACTGCCTCCAAGCTAATATTGATGCACTGTTACCGTATTACATAGGCGTGAAGCACAGCCTCCAAGCTAATATGGATGCACTGTTACCGTATTACATAGGTGTGAAGCGCTGCCTCAGAGCTGATATGGGTTGACTGACAAGTATTTTATTGATTCTGTTCTTGCCAGAAACCAAATTGTTGTCCATTCCGTGTTTTAAACTATCGGAGTTACAGCATCATTCATATTTATAACTAAACGTATATTACCTGCATTACTTCGACCTTCCCTCCCACATCAAGCTGACATGCCGTGATATTACTGAAATCCTGTTCCAAACTCAACTCACTCATTCACGCACGTACATACCTTCTGTTGCAGACTATATCCCGGATAGCCTTTGACGCCGAGAATCGTCGGGTATACGCCTACACCAACAGTACAATGGCCACGGGAGTCTCCTCCATGAAGATCATTCAAGACTACAATACCGTCAGGAACCTACCATATAATATTCTTCTTTTAAAAAAGACATCATTTGGAGATTAACCTTGAGTGTATCCGTATCATAAATAAGAAATAATAGGAATTGAAAACTGCATTATGGTTGCTAAAGTGATGCCCTATCTGAAAAATAATTTGAACAATATTTGTTTTAATTTTAATCTTTTAAAAAAAAATATGTAAAAAAATCGATTAGCATACTAGTGGTCCCGAAACAACATGTTGTAAAAAGAATAAATCTTCTTCGGCAGTTCTCCCGTTCAGAAAAAAAGTTTTATGTCCTTAAGCAATGATCTATTAAATATTTTGTGTCTATAAAAAAAACCTCCCCCACGCCCACTCAAAGAAGACTGTCGACTTCTCACCATGGTTTTATGGTGTCCACAGCCGTTATTTTGCTGGAATGTTGCTAAAAACGGCGTAAAACCTAACTCACTCACTCACTCACTCCGTTGCAGAATACGATGTTTGTTATTGATGTAATGAAGCGGACGTGCCAGAAGACCAAGAATACCCTGCCTTTCAACAACGGATGCATTCCTGGTAAGACAACTTCTGTCCTTCATCATATAGGTCATCGTATTCCAGGGGGCACGGGTGGCCCAGTCGTCTAGGGCGCCGCGATTCGCTGTGCAGAGTTGTCCCTTGGCCACGCCAGAAACCTACGATTGTGGTTTCGAATCCCGGTTCACCCCGATTATATTTCTAGGTTTGTCAGCACCATATCCGTAAACGTCTGAGACCTGCCTCACTTCGGGCCTTTCTCCAACATTAAGCTGACACGCCGCGATATGACTGGAATACTGTTAAAAGCGGCGTTAAACCCAACTCACTCACCCATCGTATTCCAATTGCGAATCATTGGATTGTCTGGCCCAGACATCGATAATTTACAAACCGCTGTCATATAGCTAGAATATTGATGAGTGCAGCGTTGAACAACAAACAAACACCCCTTCATCCTCTGCTTTATCACGTAAATAAGAGTGCAGCATTCAAGTAAGCAACCGATCCCCCTTAACGGGATCGCGTGGTCAGGCTTGCTGAATTAGTTGATGCATTGCATCGTATCGCAATTGCATATATCGATACTCGTGATGTCAACCACTGCATTGTCTGGCCCCCACTCGATTATTTACGTACATAACGTTACATATATGTCCAAAGGTTTAATTACACAAGAGCGGAAGGGTGAGGACCCACTATATATTTTTTTATAGTTTTGTGTTGTTGTTTGTTGCAGATGACGCTAAGCGTGTGTTTGACATGACCATCGGAGAGGGTAGTGAGACATTGCGGGCCAAGATCTTCTCAATGCGTCTCCAGCAGGCAAAGACTTTGTTGGACATCCAGTTTTCCGTCACCGAGAAACAGTGCGTACCTGTCGGCGAGAACTGGACCGGCTCAGTGAACGGCGGTGAGCTGCTTACACTATGTGTTTGTGCGTGTGTGTTGTGAGCAAGTGTGTGTGGGGGTGTGAATGTTTGCGTGTGTGCGCTAGCGTACGTGCGTGCTTGCTTGCTTGACATTGATTGTGTGTGTGACAAGTGTGTGTGTGTATGTCTGAGTGAGTGTGACAGTAATTGTGTGTGTGACTGAGTTAGTGTGTGGGTGTGACATTGATTGAGCATGTGCGTGTGTGACTAATTGATTGAGTGAGAGTGTGTCACTGAAATCCGAGGTGTCAGCTTGACCTCGAAGGAAAGCCTAAAATGATAATGAGTGGCTGAAGACCTAATTCTACCCCGGATCTTCACGGGTCAAATCCCTTAGTAGGGGTATGGTGCTGACAAAACTTGACAAGACTCATTATCGCTTGGGGGGGGGGGGGGATTGGATTGGATTCGAATCAATCGTATGAGGCGCTGCAATTCGATGTCCAGAGTTGCGTCCCTTGGCCATGCCAGAAATTTGTGAGTGTGGCTAAGAATCCCTTTTCGCATCCATTTTGTTTTAGGTTTGTCAGCACCACGCCCGTGCTCGTGGGTTTCACCAAAGAGGGTAACGTCTGAGACCTGTCTTCGGGCTTCTCCCTCATTAAACTGACACGCTGTGATATAACTGGAATACTGTTCAAAGCGGCGTGGGTTAAGATACTGGGCACCACTGACGCTACTCCAATGCTTCTGTCTATATATTTATACGCGACTGCTTGTGGTTGATTATAGCTTCATGGAACTGGCAAAATATGAACTTCTTTTTCTTTTCTTTGAAACAGTCAAGATGGTCATGTCGATGGGCTTCTTTGGCATCACCCCCGGGGTAAAAGACCCTTCTGTCTTCACTCCACCAAGTTTCTGTAAACAGGTAATGAATCCAACGGTCTTAGTTCTCATCTTGTTTCACTTCTTTGTATGAGACTAAACATATACAGTAAACTACTGTTATAACCGTAGTTTGTTACAAGCATATATCCAGAAAATATGCAGGAAATGGACGCGACCATGAACAGTTTGTTGTACACATGAACAGTTCGTTATAAGCGTGTTCGTTATAAACGTAGTTTACTATGTATATATTACGGACACGCTTATAACGAACTGGCGGACATGAAACTCTATGAAAACGCATATTCGCATTTTAATAATGTTTGCACACTGTTATCATGTACAATACTCTTTCACTCAATGTATGCACGGTATTCTATGTTTCAGAACACGACAAGCGAAGTGCCCGCCTTCCATCCAATCCTCAACTACAAGATATTAGGCGTGTAAAGCAGACGTCGGCCCTTTCGCCACAGCAACATAGAACTTTGATTGTCCAAACAATAATTCACTTCAAACTTTTAACCACATTAGAAATTAACATCAATGATAATGACACCTTGCTGTCTGATTTCCAGCTCTTGTAAAACCACTTTGTCTGTAACGTCATTATGATGACATTGTGACGTCATACATATTCTTGACGTCAATAACCTTACTAAGAATTGTCTGTTTACTCTTTATCTTGGTACTAAGACTCCGACAGCAGGCGACGGAGTTAATGCCACTCGAGACTAACATTCGTGACCAACTCGTGTTATTCCGGGACAAGCCGAATAGCGACTCGTGCCCCTCTCGTGGCCATTTGTGCGACTGGGCTCCGTCTAAACGCAAAGGGGCACAGCTAAAAGAATTGTAAACTTGTGGCGTTATATTAATGATTCACGTATTTTCCCCATGTATCATTAATATTCCAGATGCTATTCAAAAGGCATCGGGACACATTATTATGCAGTACGGTTGAACACATTTAACTCTATCTTCGGTATATTTTAAAATGTAAACTCAAAAATTATTCCTGAGGGATTCTTTGACCTAAGTACTTAAAGTTATACGTGCACTCTGATTGGTTTGTCGTATTTTTACATTCATCGATCGGGGCACGCGTCTTCTTGCCGGTAACGGAGATGGGCGAGTGGTGACGAATGTTTATGAGGCTTGACGGAAATAGATGAACGTTTATTGCTGTGAAACACCAAGTTGTCTCCCCTGTTATTGTCTGTGTATTCTTTCCTCGTATTTTGCTTTTTGAATCACGTCGGTTGAACGCGTTGTTCCGCGTACGTTTGTATTGACACTTGGTATGACTGTAGTGCACACGGATAAGATATTCCAATTTTTCTTTTACCATAAAACATAACATAACTCAATTTAAGACGAATTTGGGAACTTAGGTAAAATCGAGTGTTTTTTAACTTTTTTTGATAAGCATATATTCCCAACATTTAGGAATCTCTGAAAAGCCTCCACGATACTAAATATGAATTTTTATGACATATTTCTACTTTCAAGTATGACCATTCATTCCACGTTTTTCTTTTGTACTTTATAATGAGTGATATGTTTCAGAGAAAAATTAAAAAATATATTTTCTTATGACATTGTGATTCTTTTCTGTTCAAATTATGGAATCTCGCTGATTCAGTGATGATATATGTGTATCCCCATTAATGTTATGGAGTCTGACTGATAAGGAATGCTCACCTTTGGCGCTGCAACCAGTGTATTTGTCAGTGGTCGAACGTATATACCAACCCGTGAGGATTGGGGCCAATATTACAGCTGTATCAGGGGCGGTCGGGTAGCCTAGTGGTTAAAGCATTCGCTCGTCACGCCGAAGACCCGGGTTCGATTCCCGACATGGGTACAATGTGTGAAGCCCATTTCTGGTGTCCCCCGCCGTGATATTGCTGGAATATTGGTAAAAGCGGCGTAAAACCATACTCACTCACTCACTCACTCACTCCAGCTGTATAAGGGCGGTATGTAAGTCATCCGGTCTGGACCAGACAATCCAGTAATTAACATCTTCAGCATCGTTCCACGCAAGTGGGATATACGATGACATGACCATCAGTGTCAGCGAGTCCGACCACCCAATCCCGTTAGTCGCCATGTGTTGCTGAAGACGGATGGACTGGCGTGTGGGTGGATAATCTGTAGGATTTACGTGTGTATGCATTTACGCGTTCAGTACATTGTTCCCGTGTGTAAGTGCATGTGTAATTGTAAGCATGCACATGCATACGTGTGAATCTGAGTGTACGCATTAGACTAACATTTGGTCACAGAAATATAGTTATCATATTTGAAAATATATATCTACGAATAAAAACAAGGCAAAAGTTAGCAGGGACCACTGACACCCCCGACCACATGAAAAAAAGCAATATCTTAGAAAATCCGCTGTCGGAAATCAAACTTTGCACTGCACCTCATATTGGTATCGAAACTGGAATCCCAATTGGAAAAGGATCCATGAAGTAGTGTTCAAGTTAAAAGTCGCACAAATGTTGAATTCAAAAAGTTGAAAACATGAAAAATATATATTTTTCAGAAAATACACTTATCAAAATCAAACTTAGGACTACATCTTTTCTATTAGTATAGGGGCGGTCGGGTAGCCTAGTGGTTAAAGCGTTCACTCCTCACGCCGAAAACCCGGGTTCGATTCCCGACATGGGTACAATGTGTGAAGCCCAATTCTCGTGTCCCCCGCCGTTATACTGCTGGAATATTGCTAAAAGCGGCGTAAAACCATACTCGCTCACTTACTCACTCTAGAGACACGAGGGTGAGATCCTATTTATCATCCAACATCATTCTTCCAAATTCTACAGTTTATAAACAATAATAAGCAGGGTCTTGAGTATAGATAGTAGAGATGGTGATATCGTTTGATTGTGACCGACCTCCTGTGGAAGCAATTTAGGGATGATATTTGTGCAATGACATACATTGAATCACTCATCTCATATAGTGGAGCGGATAAGGCGAAAATTGTGCACTTCGGGTTAAAAGCACCAAACTTTGCACTGTTATACTGAACCATTCCAAATATTTCTGGATATGGATCCTGAGCAACAGCGCCCCCTGGTGTTGGCGAATCCAAGATGGCCCCATATATGGGTGAACGCTCTGATGAAATCAATTTATACTTAATATATATGGGGCGGTCGGGTAGCCCAGTGGTTAAAGCGTTCGCCAAGGTTCGATTCCCGACATGGGTACAATGTGTGAAGCCATTTTCTGGTGTCCCCCGCCGTGATATTGCTGGGATATTGCTAAAAGCGGCTTTAAACCAAACTCACTCACTCACTCACTTATACTTAATATATCATACTTATCTGGACACCAGTGGAATATTTACCTTTGACGCTGCCGTCAGTGGCGTCCAGCATGTACACGTTCCCATCCCCTGCGTTGTCTTGGATGGCGTACAAAATGCCCGGATGGCGTCTGCTCGCTGCGAGACCGGATATCATGTTGAGATGTCCAGGGAGTCCCGCAGCTGTTTGATATCGATAAACTATGTGTATGTTGTTAAATGCATTAAAACAGCAAACAGAATCAACTGAAATTGTACAATTAGACCCAAACGTCATAAATTTCGAATATCGAAACTGATTCCATTGAATGTAAAATGTAAAATAATGATGAACATTATATGAATGGGTCGTTGAAATCAGTGATGACACCAGGTGTTCGCTGAAAAGGATACGCAGGTTCTGCTGTAAATGTAACACCTGCCAATCCCACAATTTGCACGTGCCTTTGTTTAAAAAGCTGTGAAATCGCTACGTGAAGCGTGGGATAGGATGACGTGTGATATCTATGCCGGTTTATAGTGCTAGCCCATTGAGATACCATGCCGCAGTTTAACATGAATACCCCACTCAGACACAGTATACTAACTCCGAGCCAACCAATCCTTGTTTTAGCCCCTTAATGCCGAGGGCCGAGCGTCACGGGTCCAGACGAAAAGGCGTATTTTGGGTACGATAGAGGGCTGGGGGCCATCAATATCCCAGGTTGACAAAGAATAAATAATATTTGGCATCTCAAAAGTTGTATGATCAGTGTTACAACGTTCAAGGCCTCACTCAATCAATCAATCAATCAATCAGTTTATTCGGTAATAAGGCCTCAGGCCCACGTACATATATATACAAATTAGTTTCACATCAAGTGCTGCATGAAATAATATTTACAGGTAAGAAGAACGAAGACAGATAACATTTTTTACATAATTGGCTAAGTACTCAAGGCGGTTTACATCAGAAGAGTTTAACATTCTAACCAGTGTGTCTTTACGATTATTACCAGTAATGAAGTCTAAATATGGGAAATATTTTGAGCGAATTTCTTCATAAATAGGGCACACAAGAATTAAATGAATTTCATTTTCAACTGCCCTTAACTTGCACAATGGACAAAACCGGAGTGTCTTATCGATGCCATTCCTCCTTCCTGTGTTATGCATAATTCCCAGTTCTCCAATACGTAAAAGGGTAAGCATACGTCGCTTTTCTTTTGATAATACATTTAATAGATACGGTTCAAGTGATAATGATGTCTTAAATAATGAATACAGTTCTAATTTCGAGCATCCAGACAATTCAGAAAACCATGTTTGTGCATGACAGTCCTTAACCCTCAGTATAAACTCACTTATAAAATATTCAGGATCACCAGCACCTTGAAATTCCCACACATGTCCGAAGACATGAGAATATAACATATTCTTAATAGCCGAAACCCATGTATTCCTACCAACGGCATCAAACCTAACTAACATATCGTAAACCCGTTTTGGAAATCTCTCTTGAGACATATTAAGAAGCTTAAACCAGTATCTTAAACATCTTGTGTAAGAATCAATATAAATACCATATCGACCACACTCTCCGAGCACTGCAATATTTGTAGATTTGGAACCCATACCCAAAACAAATTTACGAAACTTTGCTTGGAAACGTTCGAGAAACAACCATTTATGAACCCCCAAATCTCTGAACCATATAAAATAATAGGTTTAATCTGAGAGTCGAACATTTTAAACAGCACTTTGGGAGCGATATTTCGAAGTTTATAACTAAGCTGTTTTATAGGAATTACAGCTTTACTTGCTTTCAAAACTAATGTCTGAACTGTTTTCGACCAACACAGCCTGTTTGAAAATATAATACCCAAATAACTGTAATATGTAGAAACCTTGACAGGCATACGCCCCAGTTTCCATTTCTCGTAGTTCCTTAACTTACCACCATTACGAAAAACTAAGATATCAGTTTTAGCCATGTTAACTTTTAGACCCCACTTGTTACATAATTTATGTAAAACATCAATCTTCTTCTGTAGTTCAAGAATTGAATCTGCAAAAATACACAAGTCATCCGCATATAAGAGAAGAACCAATTCCAGTAAATCCTCGTGTACAAATATCCCCCTACCACCACACTGCTGGATGTCCTCTTCCAACTGGTTTATGAATAACGAAAACAAAAGAGGACTTAAAACGCACCCTTGTCGCACACCACTGAGACTGTTAAAATAATCTGAGATGCTACACTTTGAAATTTTAACACAAGCGAGAGTTTTAGAATAAATGTCCTGTATGATAGTAAATAGTTTCCCATGAATTCCTTTTGAATGGAGAACAAACCAAAGAGTCGAAAGCTTTCTGAAAGTCTATGAACATACAGTAAAATCTTCCTTTTAACTTAGACAAATATTTCTGCACTAATGATTGAAGAATAAACATGTTATCCACTGTGGAATATCCTTTTCGGAAGCCAGCCTGACATTCCGGGAGCTTATCATATAACTTAACAAAATTCTTTAATCTATTATTCAAAACCTGGGTAAAAATCTTACCACAAATATCCATCAAGGAAATGCCTCTATAATTGTTAACAACATGAACATTACCTTTCTTATGGAGAGGGAAGATAATACTTTTAGACCATTGATCTGGAAAACTACCTCTGCATAGAATGTTGTTAAAAAGAACTAGAAGATGTGGAATTAAAACATCACTGCCATACTTTATCATCTCTGGTAAAATACCATCAGGACCAGCTGCTTTACCATATTTGAGGGAATCTATGGCTTCTGAAACCTCTTTAGCCGTTATATCTTGATTTAACAAACTGTCAACACCCTCATCGTTACACACATGACAATTCTTACTATTTACTGGATGCTCTGTAATAATAGCTTTGCAGAACGCAACAAAATCCACATCAGTTACATTATCAGTAATATTCAAAACAGTTTTAAAGCAATCAATCCACTGAGAAACACCAATACTGGGTGCTGTTACGGGTGGCTTCCGTAGATGAAATTTCAGTTCGGACCAAAATGTTTTTGAATTTCTCTTATCATTACAGGAGTTAAGAATATTTACAATAGCAGACTCTTCAAATACATCCTTTTTTTGCCGGCATATTTCTCTGAATCTATTGCGGACTACATGAAAGTTCTTTAAAGTATCTATATCTCCACTAATTCTAAACATGTCTAACTGTTTGTATTTGTAGCGTTTCATATTTTCACATTCTGTATCAAACCACGGCGAAGAAGCACACCTGCTAATGATAGTGTTACGACTGTTGCTACAGCCATACCACTGTCCTTAGCACACTCTTGAATTACAGATGTCAAATGTTCAGCTTTTTGAGAAGATGTAGAACACTGAGATATATCTCCAACTGGCATCTCAAGTAATCTGTCTTTCAAAGATACACAAAAAAGTTCAACGTTCTGAGAGCGCCATATATATTTCGGTATTGAAACACTTTTTTCTATTTGATCTGCAGGTTTTATCACATTAGGTCTACACTTAAGACTACAAGTAACTGGGAAATGGTCTGATTCAGTACGTGTCTGAACAGTAAAGTCTGATAATGAATAAAATAAATCAGTTGAAGCAACAATATAGTCGACAACGCTGGCCCCAGTGTTTGCAAAACACGTGAATGATCCATATGCATCGCTGGTAAAACGCCCATTTAGAAAGTGAATCCCGCATGTGCAACAGAAAGCGATAAGCTGTTTTCCAAAGTCATTACCCGTCACTCGATTTCCTTAGAATTGAGAAGACGTCACTTTCATAGTTTATGTCACGTAAACATGGAATGTAATCAATATCGTCATCACATAATATATAGTCAGGTAGTAAACCAATGCGTGCGTTAAAGTCTCCTGCCATCATAACATGAACGTCTGGGTAATCTCTTAGCATTTCTAGTAAACACTACTCTTAATAATCAATACCTTTGAGTCCTCGGGTATCTTTCACCAAAGAGCTATTATCAGGGTGAATGTAAACAAAGCACACAAGAATATCCTTCTGAACATCAATGAAACTTGAATCTAACACAAGAAATATTCAGTCACTAAATGAAGTGTTCACGTGTTTTATCACATTAGTTAATGTTTTCCTCACTAAGACAGCCACGCCGCCTCTATTGTTGTAGAGTCATGTCATTTGATGTACTTCGTGAGGTAAGACCCATCTTATTACAATAAAGGTCTTGATTATCCATCAGATCGTCTAGCCTGGGAGCCGCCATTTTGATTGAAGCAAATGCAAGTCATATGAGATATGGAATCTGGTCAATACAAGGGACATCGAAGGGACATAACTCGTAATCGCCACTGGTGGCTCTACGATCGAGCCCAGAAATTCCAGCCTAGTTCGACTTTTACAGTCAGTTAATTAACTCTCATGCCTCGGTAATGTGTTGACTCTGCAGCGTTACATACAGTGCTGACCCCTGAAGATCCGGGGTAGAATAGGTCTTCAGCAACCAATGCTTGCCGTAATAGGCGACTATGCTTGTCGTAAGAGGCGACTAACGGGATCGGGTGGTCAGGCTCGCTGACTTGGTTGAAACATGTCATCGATCTCAATTGCGTGGATCGATGCACATGATATCGAACACTGGATTGTCTGGTCCAGACTCGATTATTTACAGACCGCCGTCATACAGCTGGAATATGTCTGAGTGCGGCGTAAAACAACAAACCAACAAACAAACCAACATACAGTGCTGGTAAACACATTTATGGAGTCATCAAAATTATCTTAAGCTTTGTCAAAACACAAGAGCAGGGCGTCTGATATTTCTGTTGAAAAAAGTTTGTCTCCTAATTCGGACACCCTGTCCCTGTCCCACATATATCTGAAGATGCACATACTCAATATAGTCAATAGATTTAGCGAGCCTTGGCGAGCTAAATACATAGTGTTTATCCTTAATACCATTGGCAAACACACAAGCGTGGTAACCTCGAGCTGCTTATCATATAATTTCATTCTTCGCTTCTGTCATCGAAAACTATCTTCCCATCTTTCACAAACATTACCTTAACATTGCAAGTTTTCCTAGAATGTGCGCATTAATATATATTACGTCAGAAGGTAAGTGACATGTTCGTCGGACAGTGACAACAGTCAATATTGAAACCATCTGAAAAATGTTTCTTATACAGTAACGTAACTACATATAGGCAAAACGACAATTGACTACACACATTTGTTCATACTTACCTTTCGCGGCAATACACCGGACTGCTCGTTAGAGTCACTTCCCTTTATCAAAGGGAAGTTACTCTACCCTAGTCTATGACACGTCACGTTTGTTTGGAGTCTGCCTGTCCTGTCATAACGTTACGAAGTGCAGTCAGATGTACACACCGCGACAAAACGGAAACAAGGTAACAATTCTTACATATTTCCGGCAAAACCAACTATTTTAATTTTGGGGAAAAGGTTCCAAGCCGCAAATATATTGAAAGTGATCCTGCTACTGGCCCCAAGCTAGTGTCCTCGCAAAAGTGTTTCGCAATTTATATCTCCAAAGTTGCCAAAACTTGTAAAATGCCTTAGCTACGCCACAGTCAGACTCTGTTAGTATATCAGACTATTCTTTTGATAACGATACCAATTATCACAGTTGTTTATCCAGATTCCCGATGGTTAATTCTGACCCGATCGCCGAATGACAAGGGCGACGCCATGTTTGTTTGTAAACACTGAAAGTAGTCCCTACTTGACCTTTGATATTTGCATCTCTATCCGCATATGACCCAAACAGATATCGTTTTTATCCGTTGGCTTTATCCTGCGGACAAACCTACCCATTATATGATAAACATATTTTATCCTTATTTAAGCAAAGCGTAAAGGATGTCGAATTTCATCAGTTGAGACATCACTTAAAATTAACTCCAAATTACCAAGATATTCTACAAACATAGAGAGATGTACGTAACTGGTTTTTATCATCCAAAACTGGCTCTCACATGAGATATCGCTTGGATGAGATCAAGTGATATCTACAAGGTAGACCTGCATCACTTCGGGCTTTCCTCCCACATTAAGCTGACACGCCGCGATATAACAGGAATACTGTTAAAAGCGGCGTTAAACCCGACTCACTAAGTCACTCATAACAGGCTGAAGAACACCCACAATTGAAAGGTTGTGTTGCAATACCCACTAGTCATAACAGCTTAACAAGTCATATGAAAACATCGGGTGTTCTTTAATTTCATTTGAGTAGTATATTACCAGATTTGGCTATGATTGTGTTAAAATAGGTAATTTCTTACCTGTGTGTCTGTCGTTTACAGAAAAAATGGGTATGCAGACTCGATTTCATAATAAGCCATCCTTAGCTTTTTTTTGGCTTTTTTTTTAAAAAATCTGTTAGAAATCATAAAAAATTGTGTATGCTTTCAAGGTTTCTGTGGCGTAGTAGGTAGAGCATCTGCCCGGAGAACGGCAGGTTGATGGTTCGATCCCCGGTCGCGTTACACCAAAAGATGTAACAGATGTTACGTGTTTCCCTACCTTGGGCTCGGCGTGAAAATAGGATTGTCGGATCGGAGTCAATATACTGATGCACATCGCGAAGTGCATCAAATCACGTGAGCATGTTGATCAAAAAGATGAAAAGACTTGGAAACTATCTGTTGACAACGAGTTGGTGGTCCACATGCTTTGCAAATCCTGCAATCGACCGAAATCTGCACGACAGTTTACTTACCGGATTTCGATTTCGTTGCGCGATTTTGATTGGACTATGCATAGACTCGTTAGTCCAGCCAAAGTGTAACTCCATAATGCCAGTCTAGTTCGGCAAGTGTGGAAACTGGACTTTATTTGTCAGTTAACTCCCTTGCCTCTGGAAGATGAGGCTCGTTTGAACGAGAGGATATATTTATCGGACTTGGTGGAAAATGTCTAGACTTCGAATCAAATCATGTGAAACAATAGTCATCGGACGTTGCTTAAAATCCGAGAAATGATTTTTAAGGCTTATGGAAAACTGTGAAAATGCAACTTTTCGTTGGAGCCTTCTCCTTCTGTGTAGAAGCCATGTCCATCGGCCGACCATGCAATAGCTTCACCTCGATGCTCGGGGTGGTACCCATGAATAGCCTTTCCCGGATGAGTCAGCGCTTTCTTCACGTTCATATCGGGCATAGACCATACATAGACGTGGTCTAATGTCTTTATCAAGAGTTGTTTCCCATCTGGTGAGATATCTGCCGCTAGAGGGCCTTTGTTGGCGGTGGTGATGGGCAAGGTCAGAACAGTCTTCACTGCAGTCTGACTTCCGCTGGTCCATCCGCTCGAGGGCAGTTGTCCGAGAGTACTTCCGGTTCCGGTTGCCTCAGAAAGGATGTATACGTTTCCTGCAGCATCAACCATAAGCGATTCGGACATGGGATGATTCCATCTGAAGTAACGAGAAAATAGAATGTAACGAAACACTTATTTTCAATCACTTCTTGGACTGTTGTGTTCGGAGTAAGTATATTGTGTGTGAGTTGGGTATTCCTGTTAAACTGTGGGATGGTATGTCAATGGTGGGCTAGCACTATAAAAGTTGCCTGAATCCCGGTTTGCCCCGATCGTGTTTACTGTCAGCACCATACCCTTGGTCATGGGTTTCACAAAAGTGGAGACCGCCTCCGTGGTCTAGTGGTAGAACGTCCGATCCCCGGCTGCGTCATAGCAAAAGACGTTAAAAGATGGTACTTGTTGTTACCCTGTCTGGCGCTCTGCATTAAGGGGCTAAAACAAGGACTGCTCGGCTCGGAGTCAATATAGTGTGTCTGAGTTGGGTATTCATGTTAAACTGAGGCATGGTATCTCAGTGGGCTAGCACTATAAATCGGCATCAGTCCGGTCTAGTCCAAGCAGCCACACACACAGGTGCATGCACTTCGCTATATAAGTGCAATAATCTTGGACGCGACGTTAAACCCAATTTCACCTCACCTCACCTCACCAAAGTGGTAAAAGTTTTGAGACCTGCATCACTTCGGGCTTTCCTCCAGTATTAAGTTCACACCCCGTGAAATAACTGGAATACTGTTCAAAGCGGCTCACTCACTCACTCACTCACAAAAGCCTTACGTGTAGTGGTATTTGCCGGTGAGCGGAATGTCTTGGGTGAAGGTATAGTCCGGTTCTTTCACTCTGTAGACCACGTTGCTGGACTTATGTTTGGTGTTCCCCGAGTCGGCAACGTAGATGCAGCTGTCGCCGTCGGGACAGGGACCTACAGCAATGTCTTCCCAGTCAGTTTCTTCGCCATGCTGGACTATCAACACTCCTGTAACAGAACATTTTCGATTAGCCAGTATAATTATTGTTTTATTATCATACAATTCCGGCAGATGAAAGTATACACTTGAAAAATGGATTACAAACGTTATCGAAACGTTACTAGGCTGAAAACAGTCGCCGAATCACAACATAGGTAAAGTCCTTGACACAACTAGGACATCAAAAATACATCACCATCGAATAAATATTTCTTGTTTGTTTCATTTTTAGTCACCATCAAACAAATTTACTTTCTTTTGTCCGGCAGTTAGGGTAAGGGTTTGGGTTAGGGTTAGGGTTTAGGTTAGGTTAGGTTAGGTTAGGTTAGGTTAGGTTAGGTTAGGTTAGGTTAGGTTAGGGTTAAATGAACTCTAACCCTAACCCTAACCAGTTTAAATACTCGGACCGATTCGCTTACAGGGTTAGGGCTAGGGTTAGGTTGGGGTTAGGGTTAGGCAGGGTTAGGGGTTCGGGGTTAGGGGTTAGGGTTAACTGAACCCTAACACTAACCCTAATCAGTTTAAATACTCGGACCGATTCGCTTACAACTGCATTGTTTTGGGTGGGTTGATGGGTGGGTGTTGAGCTAAGGCCCGTTTTGGATTCAATGTACCATGTGTGATGCCATTTTGTTATGTCCGCCCTGCTGTTGAATAAAAGGTGGCGTCAATTCTACATGCTCATGTATTGTAGTGTCAGAATGGGTAAGGGCAATATCCATCGAGATTTGATAGCATGTGGTTCTGTCTGTCCTTGCACCAGCTTTTGGAGTGAGTGAGTGAGTGAGTATGGTTTTACGCCGCTTTTAGCAATATTCCAGCAAATCACGGCGGGGGACACCAGAAATGGGCTTCACACATTGTACCCATGTCGGGAATCGAACCCGGGTCTTCTGCATGACGAGCGAACCTATAACCTAGGCTACCCGACCGCCCCACCAGCTTTTGGAACTGTTTAATGATAATATATAGAGAATCTCATCCGTGTATCTGCTGGTGTGAAATACAGTAAACTACGATTATAACGAACTCGAAGGGACTACTAATTTTGGTTCGTAATAACCGTAGTTCGTTATAAGCACATATACAGCATTTATACAACACATGGTAGGTACTAAAAAATAAGTTCGTTTTAAGCGTGTTCGTTATAAACGTAGTTTACTGTATATCAATTCTACCCAAGGAGTTTTATACTTTCAACGACTCGTGTTAGTATATTTGACCTCTAGAGACACGAGGTGCGGTCGGGTAGCCTAGTGGTTAAAACGTTCGCTCGTCACGCCGAAGACCCGGGTTCGATTCTGTGGAAGCAATTTAGGGATGATATTTGAGCAATGACATACATTGAATCAAGCATTTCATATAGTAGGGCGGATAAGGCGAAAATTGTGCACTTTGGGTTAAAAGCACCAAACTTTGGACTGTGACACTGAACCATTTCGAATATTTCTGGATATGGATCCTGATCAACAGCGCCCCCTGGTGTTGGCGAATCCAAGATGGCGGCATATATGGGTGAACGCTCTGATGAAATCAATTTATACTTAATATATATGGGGCGGTCGGGTAGCCCAGTGGTTAAAGCGTTCGCCAAGGTTCGATTCCCGACATGGGCACAATGTGTGAAGCCACTTTCTGGTGTTTTTTTGCTAAAAGCGGCTTAAAACCAAACTCACTCACTCACTCACTTATACTTAATATATCATACTTATCTGGACACCAGTGGAATATTTACCTTTGACGCTGCCGTCAGTGGCGTCCAGTATGTACACGTTCCCATCCCCTGCGTTGTCTTGGATGGCGTACAAAATGCCCGGATGGCGTCTGCTCGCTGCGAGACCGGATATCATGTTGAGATGTCCAGGGAGTCCCGCAGCTGTTTGATATCGATTGTATGTGTATGTTGTTAAATGCATTAAAACAGCAAACAGAATCAACTGAAATTGTACAATTAGACCCAAACGTCATAAATTTCGAATATCGAAACAGATTCCATTGAGTGTAAAATAGTGGTGAACATTATATGATTTGTTTGTTTGCTTGTTGTTTAACGCCGCACTCAGTAATATTCCAGCTATATGACGGCGGTCTGTAAATAATCGAGTCAGCTTTGTGGCTGCTTGTACCAGCCGGGGCCGGTTTATAGTGCTAGCCCATTGAGATACCATGCCGCAGGTTGGGTTCACGGATATATTAAGTTATAAAGTTGAGTGACGACATTGATATATGATATCAAAAAAGCTCTTCAGAAGAAACAGCAGCTTTTGAAAAAACAAAACTGCACCCCCAGCACCCAACTCCCAACACCCAACCCCTAACTTCCACTACAACATATCCAAAATATTGTACGTACAAGTCATGCTTGTGTTAGACACTTCAGTTAAAGGTCAGTTAAAGTTGTATTGTTGATTTTCTCCATTCTTGCTTCAATGCAGTATTTATGATCCGATTGAACAGGCCTGACACAAGTGGACGCCTTCGGCTGTCTAAGACTGACCTGACACAAGAGACAAGCTAGTGTGTGTGTGTGTGTGTCTGTGTGTGTGTGTCTGTGTGTGTGTGTGTGTGTGTGTGTGTGTGTGTGTGTGTGTGTGTGTGTGTGTGTGTGTGTGTGTGTGTGTGTGTGTGTGTGTGTGTGTGAAATCGAATAGGCGACACAGACAAAGAAAAAACAGTTAAGAAAGTGACCTGTGTCAAATCGAATTTGGGTCGTACACGTTTACAACTAGGTAACATCCACGAGCACGGACATGGCGGTGACTAACTAAGAAACAAATCAGAGAAATCCGGGATTCGAACGAAGGATCCTGGGATCTAAGCGCTCTAAGGGAAGAAAAACTACACAGCGAATCCACCCGCTCCTAAGTCGCCCATAACAGAACTTACCTGCGTACGACAACGCGACACACGCGGTTAAAAAAAACAACAAGCATGGCTATGGACACGAAATACTGTTAGAAAATGAAAAAACCGACGGAAGACGATACAGACAGGTTCGAGTGAAGAGCAAAGTCGTGAATGTTGCCAGGTGTTGACCTTTATCTCTGGGAATGTTGTACTTTTACTGTGGAATGACAGTCTACATAAACCGTTATCAGGTCGTATTGACCTAGTTTTTAACATATTGTTTAGTGGTTCAATGGAAAACAACACCGATTTTTTTCAGTTATTTTAAAATTTCGACAAATATTATTTGTACATATGTGTAGATACTGTAATACAGTAATCAATGACACGTGTAACTGCTTACACCATTGATTGATATGTGTAACTCCCTACACCTGTAATCAATGACACGTGTAACTGCTTAAACCATTGATCGATATGCGTAACTGCTTACACCATTGATCGATATGTGTAACTGCTTACACCATTGATTGATATGTGTAACTCCCTACACCTGTAATCAATGACACGTGTAACTGCTTACACCATTGATTGATATGTGTAACTCCCTACACCTGTAATCAATGACACGTGTAACTGCTTACACCATTGATCGATATGTGTAACTGCTTACACCATTGATCGATATGTGTAACTGCTTACACCATTGATCGATATGTGTACCTGCTTACACCATTGATCGATATGTGTAACTGCTTACACCATTGATTGATATGTGTAACTGCTTACACCATTGATCGATATGTGTAACTGCTTACACCATTGATTGATATGTGTAACTCCCTACACCTGTAATCACTGATATGTGTAACTGCTTACACCATTGATTGATATGTGTAACTCCCTACACCTGTAATCACTGATATGTGTAACTGCTTACACCATTGATTGATATGTGTAACTCCCTACACCTGTAATCACTGATATGTGTAACTACTTACACCATTGATTGATATGTGTAACTCCCTACACCTGTAATCACTGATATGTGTAACTGATTACACCATTGATTGATATGTGTAACTCCCTACACCTGTAATCACTGATATGTGTAACTGCTTACACCATTGATTGATATGTGTAACTCCCTACACCTGTAATCACTGATATGTGTAACTGCTTACACCATTGATTGATATGTGTAACTCCCTACACCTGTAATCACTGATATTTGTAACTGCTTACACCATTGATTGATATGTGTAACTCCCTACACCTGTAATCACTGATATGTGTAACTGCTTACACCATTGATTGATATGTGTAACTCCCTACACCTGTAATCACTGATATGTGTAACTGCTTACACCATTGATTGATATGTGTAACTCCCTACATCTGTAATCACTGATATGTGTAACTGCTTACACCATTGATTGATATGTGTAACTCCCTACACCTGTAATCACTGATATTTGAAACTGCGTACACCTGTAATCACTGATATGTGTAACTGCTTACACCTGTAATCACTGATATGTGTAACTCCCTACACCTGTAATCACTGATATTTGTAACTGCGTACACCTGTAATCACTGATATGTGTAACTGCTTACACCATTGATTGATATGTGTAACTCCCTACACCTGTAATCACTGATATGTGTAACTGCTTACACCTGTAATCACTGATATGTGTAACTCCCTACACCTGTAATCACTGATATTTGTAACTGCGTACACCTGTAATCACTGATATGTGTAACTGCTTACACCTGTAATCACTGATATGTGTAACTCCCTACACCTGTAATCACTGATATGTGTAACTGCTTACATCTCTAATCACCGACACTTGTAACTACTAACAACTGTAGAAAACACTATTGACTTATTGGATTAGGAGGTACGTAAACACTCGAAAGCAGGTATTGTGAAGTGAAGTGCCACGAATGTACAGTGTTAGGATACACTGACCTTCCGTGCAGTTGCCTGTTACAATCATTACACTGTCAATCGTTTCCATGTCATTTAAAAGTCAATCATCTCCCTCTAACTCAGAAACGTTACGTTCGATCAGCTCACAAGGCTGTGTTGGTTTAGTGATAGTAGCCTGATGAGAACATATTCTCCCCAATTGTCAAAAATAAGATTCTAATATACCCATCAGCAGGTGTGTGTAATGAGAAAGTTGCTTTTTTAATTTAAAAATCAAATTTTATTTTACAAAATAATACCATGTAGAAGTGTTTTTTGAGTGATAAGTACGCCCCCAGTATCGTTCATTTTGGAGATATAATATTTCTAACTTAAGATATTTTCAATTGAAAAAGAAATATGACAAAGTCAAGGGATTTAGTTTCTTTTGTCCGTCGGGTTTTTGGTCCATCCAAATAAGGGGGCGGTCGGGTAGCCTAGTGGTTAAAGCGTTCGCTCGTTAAGCCGAAGACCCGGGTTCGAATCCCGACATGAGTACAATGTGTGAAGCCCATTTCTAGTGTCCCCCGCTGTGATATTGCTGGGATATTGCTAAAAGCGGCGTAAAACCATACTCACGCACTCACACACTCATACAAATATGGGTTTCTATGTTTCTTTGATGAAATCAGTCAGTACAAATACTGTTCACAACTTAACAAGGTATATTTATTATCCAATGTCGTTTACAAGGTAATCTGTGTTCAGCCCTTCCCCATATAAAAGTACCGGGCAAATGAAAGTATAAACCTGCAAATTGCATTTTGACCAAAAAATTAAAAACATTATCAAAACGTTACTCGTCTGAGAACTGTCGCTGAAACACTGCAAACTTAAGGTCCAAAAGACAACTATAATGCCCATCAAATACATCACCATCGAATAACCATTTCTTGTTTCATTTCTAGCCACCCTCAAACATATGTATGTACTTTCTTTGCCCAGCAGTTCACATTGAAGAACATGTTCTATGGGTCTGTGGCCTTCAGTATTGAGAAGTGGTCTAAGGCGTCTAAGGCGCCGTGATTCGCTGTGCAGGGTCGCGTCCCTTGGGCACGCCAGAAACCTACGATTGTGGGTTCGAATCCCGGTTCGCCCCGATTATGTTTCTAGGTTTGTCAGCACCATACCCGTGCTTGTGGGTTTCACCGAAATGGTAAACGTCTGAGACCTGCATCACTTCGGGCTTTCCTCCCACATTAAGCTGACACGCCGCGATATAACTGGAATACTGTTAAAAGCGGCGTTAAACTCACTCACTCACTCTAGCCTAGTGTCCGCCATATCATTACATGAACCTGTTTTAGTGAGCATGACCCAGTATGACTGGGTGGTTCTCACGCGGGAATGTTTGGGAAAAACACAGCAGGGAGATAAGATGGACGCTCCCATTTTTTCCGGACCACCTTATATTAAGAAACACAACCAGTGGTGGATAAGGTTACCCTTCTTTTGACAAGATGAAGATCGCAGGTGAGTTTCGGCTCATGCCATGGTAAGAGTGAGTGAGTGAATGTTGTATTGTACCACAGCCAGGAGTATTCGGCTTAAAATGGGGATATTATTCACAAAGTTATACCATCGTATTATACCTGATGTGTTTTTTTCGCCGCTTCTACGTGAGACTTCGAAGCTGACGCTTAACTGCACTTTACTTTGTTTAGTTTTTCTGTTTGTTATTTAATAGCCCATTTAGTAACATACCAGCTATTTGAAGGAGGTCTGTAAAAGTTTCGAATCTGGACCAGACAATCCAGTGATTGACATCATGAGCATGGTTCTACACAATTGGGATGCGATGGCATGCATCAACTACGTCAGCGAGTCAGACTATCCGATCCAGATAGCCTCTTACGACAAGCATTGGTTGCTGAAGACCAATTCTAACCCGGATCTTCATGGGGTATCATAATTGTAGATTGTATGTCATATATAACTGACGTTGTCAGGGAAAACATTCGGGATGTCATTGGTTGATGTGCTTTATCTCGTACCTTTCGAGTTTCCTTTTCTCGTAGGGGCGGTCGGGTAGCCTGGTGGTTAAAGCGTTCGCTCGTCACGCCGAAGACCTGGGTTCGATTCCCGACATGGGTACAATGTGTGAAGCCCATTTCTGGTGTCCCCCGCCCTGATATTGCTGGAATATTGCTAAAAGCGGCGTAAAACAATACTCACTCACCCACTCACTCCTTTTCTCGTGACTGGTTTGTGGATAACGTGTATTTGTTACATTGTTTCCGTTTCCTAGTTGCCCTGATCCTGTCCATGTTGGTGGTTGTCCATGGCGAGTACGCCAAGAGACAGATTGTGGCGGCGCTTGCCGCGGCTGAACCCCTCCTGTCCAAACTCCTCCTGGACAAACTGGGCGTTGACAAACTCATCGGCAAGTTCATCGGAAATGTGGCTGCTTTCTTCAAGGGCCATAGCGGCACTGTAAGTTTGATGAATGCATTCTACCGATTGTAGTGATGGATAAGTCAACGGAAATTACCGTATTTGACGTAATAAGCTCCCCGCTCTGATAAGCGTCCACGGCGATATTTGCTAATTTATTGGCTTGTGAACAATCCCAATCAGCAACCCTTCCGATTGATCAATTTACACAAGACTTATTTATTCGTGTTTATACTCACTCGTGTGTTATATGCACCTTTAATTAACGTAATTTGGTTTGACGCGGTCAGGGCATCTGACCCCCGACCTTCCGCTCTCTGGGCAGACGCTCTAGCCACTTTACCACGGAGGCGGTCTATTAAATTGTGATGCGGTGGGGGTAGCCTCATGGTTAAACCGTTCGCTCGTCACGCCGAAGACCCGGGTTCGATTCCCGACATGGGTACAATGTGTGAAGCCCATTTCTCGTGTCCCCCGCCGTGATATTGCTGGAATATTGCAAAAAGCGGCGTTAAACCATACTCAATAAATATTAAATTGTGGAAATAAAAAAAACCCAGAAAACAACAACCAGTTAAACATGGTTTTATTTGTTAATTTTGTTTACTCAATACATTTTTTTTATTGCATCTGCGTTTACGTTTTCAGATACCGCTTGAGGGAACACAGCTTGTGTTGAACTACAACATACACAAGTGCCATCTGCATGTTGGAAAGAGATTCCTCATCCATCGTAAGTAAAGTCCTCTCAGACGTCCCTCGTGACAGAATAGGGGCGGTGGGGTAGCCAAGTAGTTACAGCGTCTGCTCGTCACGCTGAAGACCCGGGTTCGATTATCCACACGGGTTTAATGTATAAAACCCAATTCTGGTGTCCCGCGCCGTGATATTGCTGCCATATTGTTAAACGCGGCGTGAACCAATACTCACTAAATGAAGCCAGCCAGGGGTCAGGATATATATCATTATTTGCATGTCCGGCGTCCGGCGTCTTCGTATGCCTCTGTGGCGTCTACAGAATCATTGGACTATCAGGAAATGGGGGTTAGACTACACACAAGTCACCGATCTTGATCCTTTTAAGATGCTGATGGCCACATCCTCAATACCTCTTTGCCATCAAGCGCAGACGACACAATTTTTTCTGATGATTAACTGAATCTGTCGTCAAAGCACATCCCCATAATTCTCAAATACTGCTGTTATTGCTCCAGATGTTGCTGAGGAACGTTGCACGGCTGAAGTGTGCGAGAACAAGATCACCAAGTCCTGCAAGTCCTGTACCAACGGAAAACAAGCTGACGCCCTCAAGTGTGCCCTGAAGGCCGAGGTCGAGGAGATCACCAGGCTCGCCAAGGCGGCTCAAGCCAAACAGGGTTAACTCCCCTTGGTCTGACAATGTGTTTCCTGTAAACCTGGTTGTGTTTCTTCAATAAATGGCTTTCTCCTCCAATGAGATTGTGACGTCAATATGGGTTATATTACTGGAGACATGTCTTATGTTCGATAGAGGCTGTTCCAAGTCACCGAAGCACTGCGGAACATTTTTACGATACGTAATTATGCATATTTGGCGATGCACTGATTTCGTTACTGCCCGTAAAGTGCGTTGGTTTCACTGGAGTCTTTACCAGTGTGGCACGTACTGCCTACTGTCCGGGTTAGAATTGGTCCCCAGCTACATATGCTGGTCGTAAGAGGCGACTAAATGGATCGGTTAGTCAGGCTCGGTGGCTTCATGATAGCATGGACCTCTTCTCACAATACCAATCACCGAATTGACTGGTCCAGGCTCGGTTAAAGATTGTTGGTTTGTTGTTTAACGCCGCACTCAGCAATATTCCAGCTATATGACGGCGGTCTGTAAATGATCGAGTCAGGACCAGACAAGCCAGTGATTGACATGATGAACATCGATCAACTCAATTGAGATCGATGACATGCATCAACCAAGTCAGCGAGCCTGACCAAGCGATCCCGTTATAGTCGCCTCTTACGACAAGCATAGTCGCCTTTCACAGCAAGCATGGGTTGCTGAAGACCTATTCTACCCCGGAACTTCACTGGTCACTTGTAATGTAAAGGCCTTTACAGTAAACAACCGGCGTTAAACAACTAACAAACAAAGAAAAAATACAAGTTCAAGAGAAATAGAATGGTTGCAACCAGCCTTCTTGACCGGTGGGATATGGACTTGGCTTACCTGTCCAACCCAGCTGCAGACAATGATGCTGTGAATAATTGCTGATAACTATCAATATAGTCACACGTTTCTGTGGGTGGAGCCCCTGAAGGACATTGGGGGGTTAAAGAAAATATTTACAAGTGCCCCAGCTCCCTATATAATCAGATCGGATGAGGGGCGAGAATTTATAACAAGAGAGTGAGAACTTATAAAAGGAAGGACATGACGTATTATGAGACACATAATGAAACCAAACCCTTCTATGCAGAGCGAATAATCTGCACCCATAAGACAACAATGTACATATATTTTACTCACAAGCAGACTTATCATTATTTAGATATGTCACAAGACCACACAGATCGCTGAATCACACAAAGCCTCAGAACAATAAGAAGTAAAGCAACTGTCTAGCAAGAACAATACAAGAACAAGAACAAGAGCCTTTAAAGAAATCTGACAAACCCAAAACGGAAATGAATCATAAGGTTAAAAAGAAATCATTCAGGGTTAGAATAGGAGATCAAGTGGGAATCTCTCATTGAGATACCCTTTTCAAAGAGATTATTAAGAAACACGGACTGAGGAATTCTTCATTGTACGAGGACAGAACCCATTGAAAGTCATAATCCTACACTATGTGGGGAGTGGAGAAGGTACCTAAGATAGGAAGGAGAGCTGGTAAGAAAGAAGTGTTCGTCAACTGGATGGGATATCCTAAGAAATTTAATAGATGGATCCCAGAAGGAAATCTACAAAGGGGATAAATAGTGTGTTGAAGACAGGTGTAGTTCAGTTTACATCCAACTGCCCGCGGGGGCGGACGGGTAGCCTAGTGGTTAAAGCGTTCGCTCGTCACGCCGAAGACCCGGGTTCGATTCCCGACATGGGTACAATGTGAAGCCCATTTCTGGTGTCCCCCGCCGTGATATTGCTGGAATATTGCTAAAAGCGGCGTAAAACCATACTCACTCACTCCAACTGCCCGTGTGTCAACATGTATACTTGCTTCCCATGCTCCAAAAACGTATGTCGGGTCTCACGACCTAGTTCGACATATTAGTGCACAACATTCAGAGCATGATGCCCAGCAGTAGCTGTAGCAGCTGCAGCAGCTGCAGCAGCAAAAATGATAAACTGACCAAAGAGGGAAAGTACGAAGAACAAGGACGTGCTGAGAGATGGTTGGTTGGTTGGTTGATTTGTTGTTAAACGCCGCACTCAGCAATATTCCGGCTATATGACGGCGGTCCTTAAATAATCGAGTCTAAGCCAGACAATCCAGTAATTGATATCATGAGC
The DNA here is from genome assembly GCF_022045235.1 of Haliotis cracherodii. Lineage (NCBI taxonomy): Eukaryota > Metazoa > Mollusca > Gastropoda > Lepetellida > Haliotidae > Haliotis > Haliotis cracherodii. Next base: position 30,569,936 of record NW_027266269.1, on the reverse strand, counting down.
ATCGATCCATGCAATTGGGATCGATGACATGCATCAACCAAGTCAGCGAGCCTGACCACCCGATCCCGTTAGTCGCTTCTTACAACAAACCTTGTCGTCTATTACGGCAAGCATTGGTAGCTGAAGACCTTTTCTAACTCGGATCTTCACAGATGACTGCTGCCAGATTGTGTTGTGGAATGTGAATGTCACGTGGATTAGTGAATCCAATATGGATTCCTCCGAATTCTGGTCGAGATGATTAAGACACTCAACACATGGCAAATGTTTCACTGAGGCAGCACTGAACGAAAATCACGAATTACGTGGGCAGTAGAGTACTTAAGTGCTTGGTACCGACTGCCTTCTACGTTCCGTGATATATCCACAAAGGCATGACTTACATCGCCATCAACAGTGGTATAATTAATGGCTTGGTACCGACTGCCTTGTATGTTCCGTGATATATCCACACACCAATGGCTTACATCACCATCAACAGTTGATTAATAATGACTTGGTACCGACTGCCTTGTAACTTCCGTGATATATCCACACATCCATGACTTACGCCGCCATCAACAGTAGAATTATTAATGGCTTGGTACGGACTGCCTTGTAATTTCCGTGATACATCCACAAAAACATGACTTACATCGCCATCAACAGTAGAATAATTAATGGCTTGGTACCGACTGCCTTGTAATTTCGGTGATATATCCACAAAGGCATGACTTTCGTCACCATCAAATGTGGTATAATTAATGGTTACGTACCGAATGCCTTGTAACTTCCGTGATATATCCACACAGCCATGACTTACATCACCATCAACAGTGGAATAATTAATGGCTTGGTACCGATTGTCTTGTAACTTCCGTGATATATCCACACAGCCATGACTTACATGTACATCGCCATCAACAGTGGAATAATTAATGGCTTGGTACCGACTGCCTTGTAATTTCCGTGATATATCCAGGCAGCCAGGACTTACATCGCCATCAACAGTGGAATAATTAATGGCTTGGTACCGACTGCCTTTTAATTTCCGTGATATATCCACAAAGGCATGACTTACATCGCCATCAACAGTTGAGTAATTAATGGGTTGGTACCGACTGCCTTGTAATTTCCGTGATACATCCACACAGCCATGACTTACATCACCATCAACAGTAGAATAATTAATGGCTTGGTACCGACTGCCTTGTACTTTCCGTGATACACCCACACAGCCATGACTTTCGTCACCATCAACAGTAGAATAATTAATGGCTTGGTACCGACTGCCTTGTAATTTCCGTGATACATCCACACAGCCATGACTTACATCACCATCAACAGTGGAATAATTAATGGCTTGGTACCGATTGTCTTGTAACTTCCGTGATATATCCACACAGCCATGACTTACATGTACATCGCCATCAACAGTGGAATAATTAATGGCTTGGTACCGACTGCCTTTTAATTTCCGTGATATATCCACAAAGGCATGACTTACATCGCCATCAACAGTTGAGTAATTAATGGGTTGGTACCGACTGCCTTGTAATTTCCGTGATACATCCACAAAGGCATGACTTACATCGCCATCAACAGTTGAGTAATTAATGGGTTGGTACCGACTGCCTTGTAATTTCCGTGATACATCCACACAGCCATGACTTACATCACCATCAACAGTAGAATAATTAATGACTTGGTACCGACTGCCTTGTACTTTCCGTGATACACCCACACAGCCATGACTTTCGTCACCATCAACAGTAGAATAATTAATGGCTTGGTACCGACTGCCTTGTAATTTCCGTGATACATCCACACAGCCATGACTTACATCACCATCAACAGTGGAATAATTAATGGCTTGGTACCGATTGTCTTGTAACTTCCGTGATATATCCACACAGCCATGACTTACATGTACATCGCCATCAACAGTGGAATAATTAATGGCTTGGTACCGACTGCCTTTTAATTTCCGTGATATATCCAGGCAGCCAGGACTTACATCGCCATCAACAGTGGAATAATTAATGGGTTGGTACCGACTGCCTTGTAATTTACGTGATATATCCACAAAAACATGACTTACATCGCCATCAACAGTAGAATAATTAATGGCTTGGTAACGACTGCCTTGTATGTTCCGTGATATATCCACAAAGGCATGACTTTCGTCACCATCAAATGTGGTATAATTAATGGCTTGGTACCGAATGCCTTGTAATTTCCGTGATATATCCACACAGCCATGACTTACATCGCCATCAACAGTAGAATAATTAATGGCTTGGTACCGATTGTCTTGTAACTTCCGTGATATATCCACACAGCCATGACTTACATCGCCATCAACAGTAGAATAATTAATGGCTTGGTACCGATTGTCTTGTAACTTCCGTGATATATCCACACAGCCATGACTTACATCACCATCAACAGTAGAATAATTAATGGTTTGGTACCGATTGTCTTGTAACTACCGTGATATATCCACACAGCCATGACTTACATGTACATCGCCATCAACAGTGGAATAATTAATGGCTTGGTACCGACTGCCTTGTAATTTCCGTGATATATCCAGGCAGCCAGGACTTACATCGCCATCAACAGTGGAATAATTAATGGGTTGGTACCGACTGCCTTGTAATTTACGTGATATATCCAGGCAGCCATCAACAGTTGATTAATTAATCCATGGATCCCGCCCTATGTTACAGACAACCGTCATCCATGTTTAAACAGGTGACCACCTTGCCGGCTGCCGTGGTCACAACCAACATTGATGATGCAGTCTGACACGCGCACAACCAGCTGTTTCAACTTCATACATATCACTTGACGAATCAATCCTGCAACTTGTTCCAAATTAACTGATAACAACTATTGGCACGACCACCTCGACTCCACCATCGACAGCTGTGTGAACATCGGAACAGCATCGCTGTCAGCTGTGTGGACGTAGGAACACCAATGCGTCCCATTCATCTTAGTTCCAAGTCGTGTCATGGAAGGGGTTGGACGCGGAAATTTTAAGTCGTGAGTAGTCAGGTATAATATGTTCCTATGTGCAATTTGTCTCTATGAACCATTCCGGGGTCTTCAGCAACCCATGCTTGCCGTAAAAGGTCACCATGCTTGTCGTAAAAGGCGACTAACGGGATCGAGTGGTCAGGCTCGCTGACTTGGTTGATGCATGTCATCGATCCCAATTGCGTGGATCGATGCTCATGATATCAATCACTGGATTGTCTGGTCCAGACTCGATTATTTACAGACCGCCGTTATATAGCTGGAATATTGCTGAGTGCGGCGTTATACAACAAACCAACCAACCAACTCTATGAACCATTATACCATTGCTCACAATAACTTTTGTCTTTGAGTACATATTCGCGTTTTCCTTTTTCGACCATCAACACATTTTTTTTGTCAACAAAGTAATTTAACGAAGGGCCTGTGAATAGAATCGTATCAATGTGGTGATAATTTCAAAAGCGCTTCTGATAGAGCCATAGCGTAAAAGTCTCGAGATTGTTGTAACTAAAATATCTTCTTTCCCCCGCTACGAAGTTGCATGCTTTCGATGCATCAAATGTTCGAGTAAAGTATTCTCTGCGTCATTATTGAAGGATCACCTTGGTGTTTAGAGTGTCAAACATGTGAACAAATGCCAATAAGCGTCAATGGGTCTGAGTATGTTTTTGTGGTTTACAGTCAAAGAACATGCCTGTCTGGCGCTCGGCATTAAGGGACTAAAACAAGGACTGGTCGGCTCGAACTCAGTATGCTGGGTCTCAGTGGGGTGTTTAACTGCGGCACGGATGGCAGTGGACTAGCACTATAAAATCGTCATTTGTTTGTTGTTTAACGCCGCACTCAGCAATACTCCAGCTATATGACGGCGGTCTGTTAATAATAGAGTATGGGCCAGACAATCAAGTGATTGACATCATGAGCATCGGCCCACGCAATTGGGATTGATGACTAGTCTGTACTTTACAAGAATACACGCATTCACGCACGCACGCATGCATGCACGTCGCGATGCAAGGGCAATAATCTTGGACGCCACTTTTAAACCCATTTCATAGCGATAATGGTAATTCAGATCGTCAAAACACTCAACACATTGGACTCAACCCCTGCCGCTTAACTCACTCAATATATTTTAAAACACAAAAGAGATACCTTTTTATTAAGTCATGGTAGATTGGGGAAACGCATTTGATTCCCTTTACGACTTTCGTAAAGTCTTATCTCTCCATCCTCTTTTTCCTTAAGTTCGCGAGTCCAATAGTCCAATGAGTGAGAACAATAACATTATATATCTTTTCGTTGTCCCTACCCAAATCCCTTAAACAACTGCAATGGCGCAAATAAACGGGGGAACGTAGGTAATAGTGAGTGAGTGAGTATGGTTTAACGCCGCTTTTAGCAATATTCCAGCAATATCACGGCTAGAAATTGGCTTCACACATTATGCCCATGTCGGGAATCGAACCGGGTCTTCGGCGTGACGAGCGAACGCTTAAACCCGTTCCGGCTACCCGACCGCCCCAACGTAAGGAATAAGTGGATAGAGCGTCTGCCCAGAATGCGGAATGTTAGGCGTGGGGTGGTTCGATGCCCGGCCAAGTCAGACCAACAGAAATTGAAAAATTGTACGTGTACAATACGGGATGTAAAACTTCGTTGGTTTCAATACAAAATTACCAACAGAATTCTCACCACTAATCCTATTCTGTATATACTTAATTATGTTCAAAATCTTCTATGCTTCTTCTGTCACAATGAAAAGGAAATAACTACTCACTTGTTTTGGGACGAAGTGTCAGTGTGGATAGACCAGTGTGTTAATGTTCATAATATGACATTTTGTGCAGAATCGATACTTTTTGGAGTTAAAGAAAACTTTATTTTTTAATTTTTTCAATTTTAATTTTATAGATGCAAATTCCAAAATAGAAAAACATATTTTCATGTTCATAAAAAGGAAGCTTATTCACGATATAACATTCAAAAAGATATGCTTTCAAGAGAGTTAATCAGGAGAAATTCTGTGGTGCTTGGATGCTGTATCATAAACTTTTTGAAAATGAGGAGCAGTCTTCATTTAAGATTTAGTTTTGTACTTAAGACCTTAATGTTTGAGACCATGTACTTTCCTGCACTGCAATATAATATATCGCGGGTCCTGGCCGACGATGTAATCAAGTGGACTGAGGCGGCGAAGATGGTTTAAAACGGTTTATTCTCTGTAAAAGAATCTGAAAGTTTCATCCATATATCTGACATTTACATAATACATGAGTGATTGTTTCAGATGGTCCATAACATAATGAACAAACTGGTGATTCATTATATCCAATTTTATATAAATAACAGTTAGTACTTAAAATATTACGTATAACTTTAAACTGAAACCTTCTTAATTCATAACTTTGTATACATCTTCTTGTCATAAGGTTAAAGTTTATCCACTCTGTATCTGTATACTGTTTTTCAAAAAAATGTTTCCATTTACTGTAACACTTATGTTTTATAAATTTAGGGCTTCCCTTTTTATTGTTTATTTTTGATACATGATATGGCTGTATAGGCCTTTGGCAGACTTTTGCACAATGTTTTATATTGTTATTCTGTAAATACCAGTATATTGATAGTTGTACTCCTTGATAGGTCAAAATTAGCTACATTTTCACGTGGAATTACCATGAACCAGTCTCTTAATTCAGCTAAATTTCTGTGCAGCAATAACCATTTCCACCACCGGGACATGTTTAGGATGTAATGGCATAATGTTTCTTCTAACTTTGTCAGGTTTAGATCTTAAGATGAAGTAAAAACATTTTGGCTGAAACTTTTCTATTACAAGTTTGGTTAGGCTTGGTATACTCCAAACAGACGGTGACAACAATGATTTTAGTAAACTTTTCTACCCATAAGTGTCAGGGTTCTCTTTTCCCACATTTTCATTGTCTTTTCTATCTTATCAAACTTGTTTGTGTTGTTAAAATTAACCATATTTCAAAATCAAAATCTATGCCTAATAACTTAAACTGAGTTTGTGACCAGCAAAAATTCCAGTCCTCACATAACCTATAGCTTCATCTTTTTTTGGACCCTATCCATATCAACTTGTTTTTTTCAGTATTTGCAAAACATTTTAACATACTCATTGTGGTATAGAGGCTTTTTTCAGATCCATCTAAACTTAATGTAGTATCATCTGCAAATTGTGCAAGCAGAGATTTAATATTACCCATCTGTATACCTTTTATTTTGTTATTATTTCTTATCATTATTGCTAACATTTCGGCACAAAGAATAAAGACATATGGTGATATCGGATCCCCTTGGAGGATCGGATTGCTGGAGTGAATGTGTGAGTGGGAAGTGTGTTATTTTCCGAAACAAATCTAAGATGTACTTGTAAGTTGTGATATATGTCATGGGCTTTCTGCTACCCTGGGCGGAAGCCCATTTTATGTAACAGGTACTTCTTTTTTTATAAACAGTCAAAGAAAGAAAAAAGGAAAACAAATACATCAACATTCGTAACATCACAGACTGCTGATCTAATCACACAAAAACGGAGAGGACAGTACGAAAAATCAGTGAAATCGTACAGGGATAATGCAACACAAGCATCATTCTGTCATTAGCCAATCAGGAACCAGAAGTCTTTGGGCGTGGCCTATTATTTAAATTTGCTTTGTTAGCCAATCAAATGCTACGGAATCACTTGCAATCTATCTAATGATTATTGTGTCTGTTTCAGCTTGCGATGCTGTGTGACGGAAATCCGTTCAGGAAGGTTCATCAACACTGACAGTTTTTAAGTGAAGACACTGAAAGTGGAAGTGTAGTGTTACTTAAAAGTGTTACTTAAAAGTGGAGATAAATAAGACAATACCAAACGCCATGAACTGCACGCGTATTGTAATAGCTCTTCTCATCTCTACCATTAATTTCATGCTTTTATATCAAACTATTTCAAGGAAGCCCCATGTTCAAACTATGGAATTTCAGTCAAATATGAAAACACGACGGACAAATCCTCCAAAGACAGTATCGTGTTTTAATGGGATTAACGTACCAGAGACCATCAATGATAGTTTTGTGGAAAACACTTTTTCAAGATGGCGGACAAGAGATCCCAATGACCACATGCTGACGATTGAACCTTTAGGGCGCCTAGGAAATCTGATGTTCCAGTATGCGTCTCTGCTTGGTATAGCTTTACGTAACGGAAAGAGGCCGTTTATCAAGCCGGATAATGTTCTGAATACAGTATTCAATCTTTCTTTCGTTGAAAGTTGGGATACGAAACAATGGCTCCAGATTGCAGAAAGACAGTTTGCAAGTTATTCGCCGGAATTTGAACATTTGCCAGCAGGAAATTATGTTATGGGTCATTACTTCCAATCCTGGAAGTATTTTCAACCCATAAGAAAACAAATTAGGAAAGAGTTTAGGTTTTCGGGTCTATATGAAAGACTACGGAGAAACATATTTCATCTTTACACATCTCCGTACAAGAATCGAACCGTGATAGCTTTGCATGTAAGACGGACAGATATGATGACACCAAACAATGCAGGTTATACAGATGCCTCGGTTTCGTACATATACAAAGCTGTTCAACATATGAGGGACAGGTTTCGTAATCCAGTGTTCCTGATAGCTACAGATGACAAGGCCTGGTGTCGACAGAATTTGGACTCTGAAGATATGATTTTGATGACTACGACTAATCCGTTCGTGGACTTCGGAGCTTTGATTTTGTCAGATCACATGATCATGACGGTTGGAACATTTGGATGGTGGGCTGCGTGGCTTATAAATGGTTACACCGTGTACTATAAAGATTATCCTACACCTGGGGGGATGCTGGAAGCGAAGTTCACGAAAGAAGACTATTTTATGCCGCATTGGATTCCAATGGGTGGATAAATAAACAATAATCGTTAATTTAAGTAAGGTGTTGATGGGTACTCGGATAGGCGGGTAGAGCACGGGACGGGCGTAGGTGGACCTCGAGTCCTACCTACAGGTTCTACTTCACCAGATCAGAATAAGTCGTTCAACGAGCAGTTTTCGTAGAGCCTTGAGTGCAGATGAAATCATCTTGCAGCTGTGATTGGATGATTTTGTGAAGAATTTTAGGTTTTTGTAATGTACATCCATCCAGTAATTAAAGCTGATGTTGTTATTCTATATTCAGTGCTGTCTGTTTCAACATGGTGGCTTTTGCTGAATGTGACCACAGATATTTTCAAGCAAGTGACATTTGGTGTGGAACTGGGGCACATGTCTCATCTACTATGTTTACCACAGTGGATATAAGTATTTCCATTTGGTTTACACCTAAATGCTATTTTACTGAGATTGAGTTAGCAGTGTCATGCCACTGACAACGATATTACTAGTAGTGGCACGTGGTCCTGTATACAAGTTAAGCAGAGCTGCTCGCGGAGAGTAGGTGGATGGGTGACCGAGTTCATCAAGTTCAACTTCAGATGCTCTACTGTTTAGGCAAGTGACTTTGTGAAAAAAACATGCCCCTGTTCACCCAGCTGTGTATGGGTACCCGATAGGAATTGGTAATGTGTTAGTGCCTCAATGACAACTTAGGTTAAATACTCCCCAGGGAGCTGAAACTTAAATTCCACACTGATCCATTGACGGGGTAACAATAAAAATACTGCGTATCGCCTCTTTGATCGATAAATAATTTACAAATTACCACGAGAATTAGGTTTGCAATAGCAAGCGGCAATACACTGGATGACGTAAGTGGCAACATCAATAAATAACAAGCAAAATAACATAAGTGAGCGCACTCACGAATGTCTAGAATGTGTCACTTTCGGTTGTGTTGAAAGAGCCATGTGCTCCGTTTCTGAAGTTGGTGGGGGCGGTCGGGTAGCCTAGTGGTTAAAGCCGTGATGTTGCTGGAATATTGCTAAAAGCGGCGTAAAACGATACTCACTCACTCACTCACTCTGCAGTCGGAATTTAAGCCTGTGATCGTGGGTTCGAATCCCAGATTTGTCCTGATTGTGTTTCAAGGTTTGTCAGCACCATACCCTAGACTAACGCTTAGTCTCTGAAAACATATATTTTGATAGAAACAACCAAGTTCTTTTAAACTGAAAAGGGGCCTCGGTGAAATGGAATATTCAGAACCCAGTGAGGACTGGAAGGAAAGGAAAATAGGATCATTGCGAGAGTGTGAGACAGTCTACACCATACCCGTGTATCTATGCAACGTGCGAACTCGTAATGATACATTTATTACAATAGCGAGGTGTACGGGATTTTACGAACTAAACTTTCGTGTACAACTCCCAACGTTCAGCCTCATTGTGTACACGTCCATTCCGCTCGTACATCACACGACTAAAAGCCAGATGTTTTACCTTTGAAACAAACGCAAATTCAGCCCGTACAATCCCGTACAGCGTGAAAACATAGTCCCTTTTGAAGTATGACTAATACTACATCCATCACCGGAACAAAAGCAAAAGGTGCTACTGTGGAGCAATTTCAGCATGTGTCCCAACTCGTTTGCCTGAGGCAAGGGAGTTAATTGATTATAAAAGTGCAGTTTCCACCATTGCCGAACTAGGCTGGAATTATGGAGATATGGAATTTTTCGGCTGGACTAACGAGTCTATTCATTGTCCAATCAAAATCGCGCAACGAAATCGACATCCGGTTTGTAAACTTCAGGGCAGATATCAGTCGATTGCAGGATTTGCATAGCATGTGTACCGCCAACTCGGCCTCTTCAAATATTTTCAAATCTTTTCATGTTATTAATCAAGGTGCTCACGTGATTTCACGCACTTAGCGAAGTAAGACCTGTTTCTTCACAATATAATGTTTTCATTATCGATCAGATCGTCTTGAATGGGTGCCGCCATTTTGTTTGAAGCCAAAGCAAGTGACGTGAGAGGTGGAACCTGATTTGTGAAAACATCACTCCAGCTATGAGTATGTAAATAATCGAGTCTGGGCCAGACAATCCAGTGATTGACATCATGAGCATCGATCAACGCAAGTGGGATACGATGACATGCATCAACCAAGTCAGCGAGCCTGACCGCCCGATCCCTTTAGTCGACTCTTACGACAAGCAGATTCGCCAGTTACGACAAGCATGGGTTGCTGAAAACATATTCTACCCCGGATATTCACGGGTCACTTTATATATGAAGGTTCATATTTCAAATTAGTCAATTCACAATTATTGTTGAAAAGATATCACAAAGCGATTTATTTATTCATTTATATGTCAACAATATGTATATACTTAAAAACATAAGGGTGTTTGGTGTGCGTGCGTGCGTGCGTGCGTGCGTGCCAGTGTGTACATGTGCGAGGGGGGCAGGGGCGCTAGGGTATATAGGAAAAAGATAAATATGAATATATATATATATAAAGCCACGCCTACGAACAGACAACTATTTCCTGATTGGCTGATAATCAAATGGGAGGGTCTTGTGTTGCATTATTGCGATGCATAATGTCACTCATTTCGTGATTGTTGTCTACAGTTTTTGGTATGTCAATGATTAAATACGCAGTCTGTGAGGTTACTATTCGATGTACTTATAAGAATTAAGTTCAATGTCTATTTGCGTTAATGGGGTTATAAATGTATTAGCCGATGAGCACCCTTTGCGAAAAGCAACGAATTGAGTTTGCACACTGATTCTTACGTCAATACCTCTATAAACGCGAAACATATTGTTAAATTGAAGAGGGTGGGGCATGCAATACACGCCGGGGTCACAACACTAATAGGCGTGGTTTCCGTCACCACCGACATTATTATAATTATCACTTCTCCGGAACGAATTCCGGTACAAACAGCAGAACTGTCACCAGCGATTCTGATAAGGGAGGTAATTCTCACAAGCATACTCTCCACAAGGACGTACGGTGGGTTTGGTTTGGTTTGTTGTTTAACGCCGCACTCAGCTATATTCTAGCTACATGACGGCGGTCTGTAAATAATCGAATCTGGACCAGACAATCCAGTAACTAATATCATGAGCATCGATCCACGCAATTGGAATCGATGACATGCATCAACCAAGTCAGCGAGCCTGACCACCCGATCCCGTTAGTCGCCTCTTACAACAAGCATAGTCACCTTCTACGGCAAGCATGGGTTGCTGAAGACCTATTCTATCCCGGATCTTCACGGGTCACGTGCGGTGGGAGTTCTCGGTTTGTGTGCGTGTGTTGGCTCAAAGTTTAAGCAGCACTCAGCGATATTCCAGCTATAGGGCGGCCTAAAAATATTCGAGTTTGGACCAGACAAACCAGGCGTCTAGTATATGCTTCATCCTCTATAGTCTAGTGTAATATATATTCATCCTATGATGATAATGGGGATATATCACACTGACAAATCGAAATATTATTTTTCATAATACACAGACTTGCGGTATCTGAATTACATGGTAAATCCTAAGTTATCTTCCAATAAATTATTTATATCGTACAGTGGAGGGTCGGTGAGGTTGTCGAGTGGTTAAAGCGTTCCCTCGTCACGGAACCGAGTTCGACTCTCTCTAGGGTACAATGTGTGAGATCCAAGACACCCACCGTGGCATTGCTGGAATAATGCATAAACATGATTCACACACTCAAACACTGGAGCAAATTACTTTCACCAACACCTGAATCTCTGAAACGTCGGAACAGTTAACTCCCTTGCCCCGGGAAGACGACCAAAGGTGATGCCTGTACAGCTTCCGTAAACCTAGCGAATCACACGTAAAATCCACATATCTCCCGACCGTTTATCGACGTCCCTTTCACAATCAGGCAGGAACCTCGGTGATGTTAGTGCACGTAGATAGTTATTGCAGGATCCGTTGGTTGTGGATTTTTTTTCATTTTACGCTGTTAGGATCTTTGATTACCAGTGCTTGTGGGTATAACCAATGTGACAAAGTTAGTCCCTCCATATTAAGCTGACATCACACCAGTGTTGGGTTTGAGGTGAGGTGAAATGGGGTCTAACTTCGAGGTGATGTGGGGTTTAACGTCGTGTCCAAGATTATTGAGCTTATCTACGTGTGTGTGTGTGTGTGTGTGTGTGTGTGTGTGCGTGTGTGTGCGTGTGGCTGCTTGTACTAGTACGGACTTATGCCGATTTCATAGTGCTAGCACAGTGAGATACCATGCCACATGAATACCCCCACTCGGGGAGCCGACCAGTCCTGATATCAGCCACTCTATGTTGAGCGCCAGACAGGGTAGCAACAAGTTTATTTTTTTAACGTATTTTGGTATGACGCGGCCGAGGATCGGACCACGACCTTCCGCTCTACCACTAGAACACTAGACCATGGAATCGATCTGTTGCGTTTGATATCGGACATCAACACAATACCCGCGCTCGTGGGTTTCACCGAAGTGGTAAATGTCTGAGACCTGCATGACTTCGGGTATTCCTCTCACATTAAGCTGACACGTCGTGATATAACTGGAATACTGTTAATAGCGGCGTAAAACAGAACTCACTCACTACTACTACCACTCCAGGACCGGGGGTAGCCAAATAGGTAAAATCCTCACGTCGAAGGCCCGGGTTCGACTCCAACATGGATATAATGTGATCTTTCTGGAACACCAACTCGCTCACTCCAACTCTGGAGCAAACAATTTTCATTCAGGCCTGAGGCGATGTGAGGTGAAATGGGGTTTAACGTCCAAGATTATTGCACTTATATAGCGACGTGCATGCACGTGTGTGTGGCTGCTTGTACTAGTCCGGAGTGATGCTGATTTTTAGTGCTAGCCCACTGAGATACCATGCCGCAGTTTAACATGAATACCCCACTCAGACACAGTAGACTGACTCCAAGCCGACCAGTCCTTGTTTTTGCCCCTTAGTGTCGAGCGCCAGGTAGGGTAAGAACAAGTACCACATTCAGACCTGAATCACTCAGACGTCGATCTTTACCGCCTGCAGGGTGCAATCGGTGGTACGGGTTAGAATAGGTCCCCAGCAACTTATGCTAGCTGGTAGAAAGGGGTGACTAAATGGATCGGGGGGTCAGTCTCAGTGACTTGGTTGATGGCGTCTCCCCATACGCCCCGACAGAGTGGATCGTTGCTCACAATACTCATCACTGGATTGTCTGGTCCAGACTCAATTATGTACAGGCCGCCGTCGTATAGCTGGAATATTGCTGAGTGCGACGTTCAACAACAAATAAACAAACTGCAGGATGAAAGCCAATTTGTTGTTCATGGTTCAGCTAACCCATTATAATCACCAGTCAATGGGAATGACATCGTTACATTAGGGGGGATATTTTACAATAAAAGAAATATAGATTTTTATTCTATGGTTTGATTTTAGACGTAAAAAGTAAGTGTAGCGTTTATGCTCAAGTTTTATTCATAATTTTAAAACATTAATGTTAGATACTTTTGTGGTCTCTTCTGTATTTTTGTAAAACCCTCGTTTATGGTGTCCATGATAAAAAGTAAAAAGCAAATATAGCGTTTATGCTCAAGTTTTATTCATAAATTTAAACATCAATATATGATTACTTTTGTGGTCTCTTCTGTATTTGTGTAAAGCCCTTGTTTATCGTGTCCATCTTCAGTAAACACAAGAACACAAAAAAGAGAGTGAGTGAGTAAATATTACTTAAGCCGCATCAGCATTATTGCAGCCATTCGCGTCTTACTCAAAGAGAAATCACAGTTTGCTCAAACATAAAAACATTGATCATAATAATATTTGAATATATATTCGCGCTTTCTTTTTTCGACCAATTCAAGCTCCTTATAGCGAAACTGTGTCGCTCAATCTACAATAAGATGGACTTTAGATATATACCTGACGGACATAACGCCTTAACATAAACGGTTTTCGTTTGGCAATATAGCCACAAACGAACGAGTCGCATCGCGATCTACGTTTGTCTTGAAATTGTGGTAAGTGAAAATATCTTCTTTCCCCCGTTTCGAAGTTGCATGCTTTCAATGCGTACAGGGTTGTAGGGGGTTATCTGGCGTATTTAAAAAAAGTCAATGATGGGTGGAAGACATAAAGACAAGATAAGTATAGCATAGGTGCATAAATACCCCAGGGTCGAGCCATAGTGCATCTATTACAGACAGTGTATCTATAGAAATGATTTTGTGAGTCTCGCGTGTTTCATTAGTTGTTTAATTTGGTCGGTTTGCCCACAGGAAGAATTTTAATACGTTTCTTGCATGTAAGTTGTCATACATGCTGCGCGATACTATATGCAAAACAATATCAAAATTGAATACATATTTTACCGACACATGTACAGTATAATCCTGTGCCTGATGACACATACGTGTATACACGCTGCACATTCAGAACAAAAAACTTGTTTTGTTGTAAACATATTTTTATTCCCAGAATGTACATGAAACAGGATCAGTAAACAAGCAAACCATTTGTATGTAAAAAATCCTCTCCAGGATAATACAAAACATTAAATTGCAAAAATTGTATCTTACTATTGGTTAATACAACCGCGGTGAGGAGATACGTTGTCATGACATATCTCAAATAGGAGTAAGTGAGTGAGTATGGTTTTACGCCGCGTTTATCAATATTTCAGCAATATCACGGCGGGGGACACCAGAAATGGGCTTCACACATTGTACCTATGTGGGTAATCGAACACGGGTGTTCGGCATGACGTCAAACAATATTAAACACGTGGAAGTCACGTAAAAAGGAAAAAGACCCCCTTAAAGATTCGGGTTGGGATTGGTCTTCAGCAGCCTATTCTTGTCATAAGAGGCGACTGACGGGATCGGGTGGTCAGTCTCGGTGACTTAGTTGATACATGTCATCGTACCTCGACGGCGTTAGACGTTGCTCATAATATCAACCACTGGTTTGCCTGGTCAAAAATCTCCTCATTTAAGGCGATGTCACTAAATAGCTTATTTGAATATTGTTAAGTGCGGCGTTAAAACAACAAACATTTTTATCAACTTTCATAATACCATGGCCCAGTGGTGGAAGAGCCGCATTTCGCTGTGCATAGTTGTGTCCCTTTGTCATACCAGGATCCTATGCTCATGAGTTCGAAACCCAGCTCATCCATTCAATTAAGATCTGATGACGATTGGAGGACTAAGTGTTTGTACTTTTTAAAATGAATTTGGACCATTTTTTCACAATAAACATCTCACAAAAACATGAAAAGTCCATCATACAGAGAGTTAATGTACAGAAAATTGAATTAGTTTAATTATATTAAGTAGTTGATAGAAGCTGCTTGGTTACTTGTTTTTTGGATAAATTCCAATAATCCGTCAAAGCTATTTACAAATCTGATGGAAGTATAAATTTTAACACCGCAATCGTTTCAAATTGTATGTTTAGTTAGAATTTATTTCCCTGTTTGTCAGATAACACATTTGTAATGCAGCTAAAATTATTTCATTGCTCATTGTAGATTCGAACGCGTGTCCCCGCCCAACAAAGTCACCTCGATGAGTCACAGTAATGACAAATTACCTCCCTTTGAAAGTCGGAAGGTGGGCGGAAATGAAGATCTCAAGATTTAAGATGGCTGCCACCTCAAACCCCTATGTCTTATAGCAGTGATAATATTTCGGTATTATTGTATGGCAGATTGCTTGATGACGATGATCTAAGGGAGATTTCGATTTCGATAGGATTACGTTGAGAAATACTTCACAATGTCTGCAGCGGAGCTTTACTGCAAGGTAAGAGGGGCTGAAGTAATTATGGACACCTGTTTGGTCAAGTCGACAGGCGGGCACCTGCTAAAATCTACATTGACTGATTTGACAGCCTGTGGAAGTAACTGACAAAGATCGTACGATTTCGATGTCGGACAGCTTGGACAAATATGGCGATTTCAATGATCATAATGTCAAATCAATAATGTGAATTTCGTATTACAATGACACATACCAAAATAATTGTTCACTGATTACGACTTCATGGATCTTTTTGTTGTTGCTATGATCCGAACGTAAATTTGTTGCCATCTGATCATTTATGAAAAGCATGGAGCATGAGTACCTATGGAATGGCACCAACGAGTAATTTATTTACTTACAACACTGAGCTGATCAATATGGGGAATGTTTATCTGCGAAATGGGAGGGGCAGATTTGGCTCGGATCTGTTTCAGTGTTGTGTAAGGGTCGGAACAGACGATCCTCATTTTTCATACAGGATTTGAAGGCTTACCTATAGTATATATGTAGTTTATTCTTTCATTTAGAATAAAAAAAATGATAAAAACAAGAGGGCATTGATAATAACCATACCGGTGTACAGTAAACAAATGTTCGACATGTTTGATATGAGTTAAAAGGGTTCAGATAGTTGAGTGAATTATATATCCTCATATCGATGTGCAGCCTGGTACATAACAATATTGGTAACATATATTAAATCCCATGTATTAACACAAAACAATACATCATTATTAATTTTGATATGTAAGGACATTCAAAGTTCTTTTCATTGAACACATATTGATAACTATATTCATAGGCAGGTCCAGGGGACCCCCCCCCCCCTTTGAAAACCAAATGTAGTATGTTGTTGGCAGTAAAATCATGAGACAGGATTTCGATATTTTGGACCCCTCCCGTTTATAACATGTATAAATTGCTGGATCTGCTCTTGATATTGTCTCTGTTTGGAAATGAACTGTTCGAAATTAAGTGTCCTTGAGATGTGCAGTGGTATTTGAATCTTGGGACACCTAAATCTTTACATTTATTATATGGGTAATGACAAGCATGCCTTGAAGTTCATGCTTAATTTGGGTGTAATGAGATGAATCTTGTTATTTCCTATCTCTAGGATTTGAGTTTGACATGTGTAAGGAAATAAATAGCTGATATCCCACGACCAGGATGTACAAAATTATATAGAACGTATTGGAACATGATAAGTAGTGAATTAATTCAATGAAATGAATAGTCCTGAAGCTTACATTTTTGAAAGTTTCATTGAGGGATTTGTAATCATGGTGATTATAGAAATTATTGTAAAAAATATTAGTTTGTTTTGTTTGTTTGTTGTTTAACACCCCTCTCATTCGTATTCAATCTACATGAAGGTGATCTGAAAGTAAGTAAGTGTGGACCAGATAATCCATTGTGATTGACATCATGAGCATTGATCTTTGCCATTGGGATACGATGACATGCATCAACCAAGTCAGCGAGCCTGACCACCCGATTCCGTTAGTCGCCTCTTATGACAAGCATGGGTTGCTGAAGACTAGTGGGCGGTCGGGTAGCCTAGTGGTTAAAGCGTTCGCTCGTCACGCCGAAGACCCGGGTTCGATTCCCGACATGGGTACAATATGTGAAGCCCATTTCTGGTGTCCCCCGCCGTGATATTGCTGGAATATTGCTAAAAGCGGCGTAAAACCATACTCACTCACTCACTCACTGAAGACTAGTTGAGAGGACTAGTGGAAACTTATTTCAAAACTGGTTCCTTTGTTTACATTTTCTGACAGCTATTAAATTCCAATTTGTATTAAAATTGAAGCATTGAGAACTGACTAGAATTATAGACCTCAAATGCTACTAGTCAATGACGACTACCATCATCATTGACGACTACCATCATTAGATTCTTACATGTCCTCGTCACAATTTTGTTACCACAGGCTCGTGGATTTCAGTCTCTGAAATGAAATATTTTACAGAAAATAATAGTTGTTAATTTATCTTAATAAAATATAATATAAGGGAGCCCAGAGAAACCTGCCTACTTACTACTAAACTGGACTGTTTGTTACTGGGTCTGCATGTCGACTAGCTTGCAGACTAGAGCTGCAACGAATACACTATGAGGCGAATACGATTCGTATCACGAATATAGGGTAACGAATACGAATATTAATTCACGAATACAATAGTAAGTCTGATGTAGCAGCTGAAATATTATTTGTAATATTTGTTATATTCAGTGAAACATTGACAACATAAATTATTTGACATGGTTTGTTAATGATTAATATATCATACATTTATATTCTGCACTTAGTGTTGTGTTTGAAGAAATCTATGCATATTATATGTTCTTATGATATATTTTGGTACAGGGTATTTAAATATGCAGATGCTTGCATATTCAAAAATATTCGATTCTAGTGGCCACGAATAACAAGTTCAATTCATGAATGGATACGGTTCGATTCACCGAATACGCGAGTGAATCGTAACAGCCCTATTGCAGACCCGTGTGAATTTTGGAACATGACATCGATTGCATTCACTTGCTAGTCATGTGTGATCATAAAACATGAAGCTGTTTGTAGAATTTTATTTAAGAATTAATATCTAAATCATCCTTAAAAACATATGCAGTGTTGATGTTATTGTTCCGACTGATCCAGACAGGAAGTGTGACTTTCTGCACTTAATGACCTTCAACAGCTGGCGGCCATGATGGTCTGGCCTTTAAGTTTAACCCTTCAACAAACACAGCACTCACCTGTCACTGTTAACGGTGTTATCCTGCTTGGACCTTGAAGCAAGGACAACAGAAGGGTTAATGCAGGGTTTTACCTGACATACATTTTGTGTCCGTTATGCATACAATTTGAGAATTGACAGAAAATATTTCCAGTGGGATCCTTTGGGGATGCAACAAAGTGTGACTGAATTATGAAGTAGATAAAAATTGCAGCTGACATTTCTTCAGGTAAGCAGTGGTAAGAAATTCCTCAAACTTCAGAGTGCCAACGGTTAATTTTGTTCAATGGAACATTGAAATCCCATCTATATCTGTAATATCATAGTAAACAATGGTAAAATTCCTGGTAATCAAGTGAAATGACCCCAACTCCCCACCCAAACCCCCCACCCCCCACCCATGACCCCCCCACGCCCCAGCAATGACCCCAACTCCCCACCCATTACCCCCAACTCCCCACCCCCAACTCCCCACCCCCAACCCCCAACACCCCAACAACTATTAACAAGAATGAAAAGTGCATATTTGAAGGTGATGGAAAAAGCTACCCAAAACACTGCATGACAAGTAACGGTCAGTGTGGGTATAAAATGGTTCACTCCAGACGCAACTGAACTGCACTCTTGGAAGCTGAAAATGAGACATATTTTGAATACTTATATCTGTTAACATGCCTGTCTGTGTGACTCCTGGATGAGGATCCTGAGTACGTTATGTAAGAGGAAGACAAAGAGTTGCTGATTTTGTATTGATTATCTTCTGTAGCATGTACTCTATAGCAGTATGTGATTAACCCCACACCGCAGTCAGCTGCCAGCTTGTATCGCGGAGGTGGGGGTCAAGGTCCTGGTAATCAAGTGAAATGTGAAACACGTGTTCAGCCAAAGACTCCCAAAGTATTCAGAGCTCCAGATAAGCTGCGTATCTGCGTGAAATACGCATCAGAAATGCAGAAATACGCAGTAAAATATAATCCAAGCGTATCAAATACGCAACGAACATTACAAATACGCTACAAAAATAAAACTTGTGCGTATCATCAAAATATTGTGAAGTTACCCTGCGTATTCGATTAGCAAATCAGCAACTTATTTTGAAATTATAAACGGGCATACGGTCAACCTTGCCAAACTCCACGATGACAGTTACATCATGAACATTTGCCATCACACTTTCTTGTGGAAGTATCGTGGTATTTTTGAGTCCTATAAAGCTCTCGAACCCACACGACACCAGTTTGCAGGGACTAGATGAATAGTGTTTTTAAATATTTAACTTAAATACCCACATCTGTAAAAACTAGTGGGTAACAGAAATTTGAATACGCAGATTGAATTACTGATACCCAATGATTTTAAAATGCATGGGTAAAATACCCACAACACCAAAAGCTTATCTGGAGATCTGGTATTACTGGAACTCGCTGTCACTGTTTTAATGTATTGATAGGCCACAACAATTAGATTCCTTGTCATTGTACCCCAACAATGTGGATCGTTATTCCCAACAATGTGGATCGTTGTTCACAATAAGAATCATTAGATTGTCTGGTCCAGACTTGATAATTAACAGACTGCCGTCACATAGCTGGAATATTGCTAAGGGTAGTGTGACAATCAAATACAACCCTGACACAAAATATTGCGTTCTCTATGCATACACACGGTGCTGATGCAAATAATTCACATTGCGAGTCCTGGCTGTTTGAATCATTGAAAGACCTATTAAGATCCGGGGTAGAATAGGTCTTCAGCAATCCATTCTTGCTGTAAAAGGCGACTATGCTTGTCGTAAAAGGCGACTAACGTGATCAGGTGGTCAGACTCAATGACTTGGTTGATGCATGTCATCGATCCAAATCGCGTGGATCAATGCTCATGATATCAATCACTGGATTGTCTGGTCCAGACTCGATTATTTACAGCCAGCCATCACATAGCTGGAATATTGCTGAGCGCGGTGTTAGACAACAACGCAACCAACCAATGAATCATTAAAACTAACGAAATATGAAGACTGCATGTTATATAAAGTATGTTCTGGTTCTGGTAGAATATACACTAAAGGCTCAGAGTTGCAATGTCAAACGATCTTCAATCTATCATTGAAGGCCCCCTCTCATGAGCTTGTCATACCTGTCAAATGATATGACTGAAATTCATGGTGATCAAGTGTCACTAGTCTAGACCCCCGAGTTCATGCAGTGTCCCCTTCACCAGTATTTACCTGGTTCTTACTGTTAAACTAAGGCTTGGACCGATATTTCATGTGACTGCCAGTCCCTGTGGATCGACAAATAAAGTACCTTATAAATCTTTGTTGTTAAACATGTTAAACAAAACATCGGCGATATTCATATATGTATATTTTTCGAATGAAGTCAGCTGTCTGTTACCATCGGGGTTTCCGTTTGTCTATTTTTAGTGCAAGGAAATAACATTTTGCTTTGCTTCGAGGTTAAATGTATATTTGTAGCGACTTAGTCCATGTATTCTTGAAATATTGAAAAAAAGAAGAGAAAAAATTGTGACTGAACTTTGTGTGACTGTGAATGACATGTAGATCTAGCTAAGTTACCAGAGATGACGCCATTGCATTGAACGTGATGTTGAAAGAATTTAAACCAGGTTATTTTCATACTTTTTTTTTAATTTGTTGAAAGTTGGGACTGACAATAATTAGGGACATCTGGTAGTTTTTAGAGTTGCCAAAGGGGACACTGTCATGTCTTTGAGCCCACCCAAACCCCCCACCCCCCACCCATGACCCCCCACGCCCCAGCAATGACCCCAACTCCCCACCCATCACCCCCAACTCCCCACCCCTAACCCCCCAACAACTATTTACAAGAATGAAAAGTGCATATTTGAAGGTGATGGAAAAAGCTACCCAAAACACTGCATGACAAGTAACGGTCAATGTGGGTATAAAATGGTTCACTCCAGATGCAACTGAACTGCACTCTTGGAAGCTGAAAATGAGACATATTTTGCATACTTATATCTGTTAACACGCCTGTCTGTGTGACTCCTGGATGAGGATGCTGAGTACGTTATGTAAGAGGAAGACAAAGAGTTGCTGATTTTGTATTGATTATCTTCTGTAGCATGTACTCTATAGCAGTATCTGATTAACCCCACACCGCAGTCAGCTGCCAGCTTGTATCGCGGAGGTGGGGTCAAGGTCGCTATTTTAAATCGTCCTCGGTACAAATTTGTAGGGGCAGTAGCCTAGTGGTTGAAGCATTTGCTCGTCACACCAAAAACCTGGGTTTGATTCGTCACATGGGTACCATGGGTGAAGCCTGTTCTGGTGTCTCTGTCATGCTATTGTAGGAATACTGTTAAAAGTGGCGTTAAACAAAACTCACTCACAATCTTGCAGGTTTGGGCAAACAGACTAACATGAATTTTAAAGGCTGCTGACTAGTCTGAGACTAAGTAACAGCAAATGTCTTCCAAACTTTGTCACTACTGTTCATGAATAGAAAAACAATACAGAACCATTCAGTGTCTGAAATTAGGCATCGGTCAAGATGTCCTTTTCATGACCCTAATGCAGCATATTACAAGTACTTCCTAGGTGACCTGATTTGCATATTTATCGGATGGTGATATCAAGTTTATTGGATTGGTTTATAGCATCAGTAACACTATCAATTACATGATAAATATGGTGAAAAGGCTTCAGCCATGGTAACTTTGCTGTTCGGTAACTACCCAGTTATGTTTCATCTAATACTGCATGATGGGATTTTGTAGCAAAAGATAAGTCTGTATCTTGCTCAATAAATAGTATTCAAACACCTTTGTAGGGTTCATTGTTGGAATTTTCCGACATGGGCCCATTATGTGAAAATTTTTTACATTCCATATTCCGTATGGGTGGGTACACCCATACAGCACTATGTTAGAATGCCCCATTGTGTTTGAAAATGTGGTCCTTTTTCCAAATTTAGGGGTTAAAAGCACAAGACCGCACCCTAGAATTATCCCTGCCTTTGTGGGCATTTGGATTTAAATGAAGCCATGCTCACGATTCGGACAATGAAATGGAGGTATGATGTCAGACTGATCTGTATATAAGCACATATGGGTCTTGCTTTTAACCTTTTGGGGCGGTCGGGTAGCCTAGTGGTTAAAGCGTTCGCACGGCTCGTCGAAGACCTGGGTTCGATTCACGACATGGGTACAATGTGTGAAGCCCATTTCTGGTGTCCCCCGCTGTGATATTGCTGGAATATTGCTAAAAGCGGGGTAAAAACATACTCACTCACTCACTACTTTTAACCTTGAGAAGTATGATCATTGCAAGGCTTCAAATGGCATTTAGAAGTGAAACACATAAGAAAGAGAATTTTGGGATGTCGATTTATTTATTTATTTATATGATCATGATGATGATTATGAAGAAGGTGATGTCCATTAATTCTCTTCCTTATGACCATTGCCTTGAATTTGATAATTTGAGTGGATCAAAATTTTTAATTTCAACATTTTCAGTAGCACATTAGGCCTGACTTAAAGCCTTAGGGTGTTCATTTCCTTGAAAATGCCTTAAATTCTATCATGTCTATGGCTCAAGCAAATGCTAGTGGTGTTATGCAATGTCTATACTGAAGGAAATGTCAGCTGAAGACTTGAATAGCTGAACCCAGATTTAAGGAGAGATCAGCTCTGAATGGGTAATTACTACAGTAGACGTGTTCTCTGTGCTAGAGCAAGGATCAGATCATGGTTTAAGTCCGAGTCAAGATTATCATCATTCAGATAAGGAATTGTTGACTTGTAGTCACTTTGCTGTGTGTTCATTGGATTTGTTTTATTGGCTTAGTGTAATATTTCGTAATCACACTTATGTTTTGAGTAATCTGAATGATGAAAGAGCAGGGTTCTCTGTGTCAATCCAACCCACAATGTCATTAAAATCAGATCTAAGTCATCGCTGACCCGTGAAGATCCGGGTTAGAATAAGTCTTCAGGAACCCATGCTTGCCGTTAAAGGCGACTATGCTTGTCGTAAAAGGCGACTATGCTTGTCGTAGAAGGCGACTAACAGGATCGGGTGGTGAGGCTTGGTTGATGCATGTCATCAATCCCAATTGCGTGGATTGATGTTCATGATGTAAATCACTGGATTGTCTGGTCCAGACTCGATTAATTATAGACCGTCGTCATATAGCTGGAATATTGTTGAGTGTGGCATAAAACAACAAACCAAAAAAATGTCGCTGAACAAAGATCTGAGGACATCCTATTATGTGTCACGTCAGAACGACCTTTCGCGAACTTTGCCTGACCACTGAAATGACTAACAAGAAATCAACATTAGCCAATTAGAAAGCAGCTTTCTCGAGCTTTGCGGCACTTGTTCCAACCTGGCGACTTCCATTTTAGACTACACTAGAAAAATATGTTGACACAGTTCTCGATTAAAATTTTGGAAACTGAACAAACGAACACTCTGGAATGTCTAATATATGGTTGAGATTGCATGGCAGTACTTCCCACGTACTGTTCAACACCTCCTCCGTTCAAATGTTTAACCAACGGAAGCAAGAATCATGCGATAATTGTGACGGAATCGGTTGTAGGGGCCGTAATTGTTATTCAGAATACTCTGTGTTAACATTTTCGAGGTTGCATGATTAGAAAACACATTCCGACTGTCACTTTCATGATCTGGTAAGCGACGCTTTGATTGGTCGGACGAAAGGTCGTTCTGACGTGACCCGCAATGGGATGTCCTCAGATCTTTGTTTAGCGGTAGTGAGAGCTAAGATCTGATTTTAATGAGATTGATCCAACCCACAACAATTATTTTCAAGGGTCCTTACAAGAAAAATGAGGGTCCTGTAAAGTAATGAAATGGTGTAGTGTACTGGAATATTTGATAATTACTTTAATTACAAAACCTTTATACTTCTTGTCAAGGTTTTCGTACAGTGAACATGATGAATATTATTATGTCCTTCGGGATGCAATATAATCTCTTCGGGGTCCATTCTTTCATTTGTACGTACTGGATGCACATTACATTTCTGTGTCCTGTAAAAGCCTGAAAGATTACTTTGTGAAAATGTTTCAATTTTCTTTTTTAAATGTTTTCTATGAGGCTGAAAATTGGCTTTTTTTGTTATATTTGTAAATTCTCCTATATGTATGTTTTAAAATATCAGGGAAACCTGAAAGACCCAAAAAAGTGCAAACTCAAATTGCTATGAACAACATGATGAATTCTTTCTCAGACTAAGATTCATCAAACAGCCCAAGGGACATTAAAGTGTCAGAATAACTTAGGCAATTTGAATGACTGTTTTGTTTTGGATTTGTAGTACAGGGCTACTCTGTCCCTTGAGGGTGCAGCTGACAGAATCAATTGCCCCATGCCCTGAAGAGTGATATCTTTAGTGGAGGGATAGAGGTGAAGATTCTCTTCCTGGTAATCAATTTGACCAAAGAAATCAACGACATTATTGCATCAATCATCGACAAGGATGTTGATTTCAACAGCTGAAGTTGGTGTTGATACTTCAGCATTAGCCTTGGGCGAGACATATCATGTGTATATCACCTGTGATAGCCCAAAGCATTGTTGTAATATTACACATTGTTACATCGCTTGATGAGTATTTGATTGTGGTATCTAGACTAGAGGGTGATAATAATTATAATAGGTGATAACTGTGATTAAAGATACTTTGATGTGACTTTAGAACATTGTGGTACCTGTCAGTGGTGATATTGTATTGGCATGTGGGTGCTATTAGCACTAGTGTGGATGCTATTAGCATGTCTGTTGGTGCTATCAACAAGTTTGAGTGTGCTATTAGCAAGACTCTGTGTGCTATTAGCAAGACTCTGTGTGCTATTAGCATGTCTGTTGGTGCTATAAGCAAGGTTGAGTGTGCTATAAGCAAGACTCTGTGTGCTATTAACAAATATGTTTGTGATATCAACCAGGTAGATAACATCTAGTCCCTGAAGTGAACATATTTTACAGAAAAAAAGTTGTTAAATTATAGTTATGAAATATAATAAAAAAGAGCAGAGGGACTTTCTTCAATTTCAGATACTGCTGTAATCTAGACTTGCCAAACATCATAGACTTGCATTGGCAGTATTCGATATATTTGTTTCAGAGTATGTATGACAGGGAAGCTGTGGGTGATATTTATTTTTATGGCCTTGACTTTTTGATATAGACCTATAATAATGTTAATTATTCACTGAATTAAAACAACATCCAACTTGTTAACGAGGTAATGTTTAGTTGGCCCATGTATAGTGACAAAAGACAGCAGAACTGGACAATCAGGATACTTAGTTACACACAGTGCCTGATTCCTCCTTGGATTATTGACAAAGTTTCAGATTGTGGCCATATTTTGTGTTTGGTTTTAATAGCTTTATTGCAACAGTATACACATTGAAGTGAGTGAGTGAGTGAGGTTTTATGCTGCTTTTAGCAATATTCCAGTAATATCATGGCGGGGGACACAGGAAACAAGCTTCACACATTGTACCCAGAGCTCCAGATAAGCTGCGTAACTGCGTAAAATACGCATCAGAAATGCAGAAATACACAGTAAAATATAATCCAAGCGTATCTAATACGCAACGAACATTACAGATACGCTACAAAAATAAAACTTGTGCGTATCATCAAAATATTGTGAAGTAACCCTGCGTATTCGATTAGCAAATCAGCAACCTATTTTGAAAAAAAACGGGCATTCCGTCAACCTTGCCAAACTCCACGATGAGTTACATCATGATCATTTGCCATCACACTTTCTTGTGGAAGTATCGTGGTATTTTTGAGTCCTATAAAGCTCTCGAACCCACACGACACCAGTTTGCAGGGACTAGATGAATAGTGTTTTTTAATATTTAACTTAAATACCCACATGTGTAAAAACTAGTGGGTAACAGAAATTTGAATACGCAGATAGAATTACTGATACCCAATGATTTTAAAATGCATGGGTAAAATACCCACAACACCAAAAGCTTATCTGGAGCTCTGTGTACCCATGTCGGAAATTGAATATACATTTAAGTAATCATGGTAATAAGTTACGTATACTTACCAAAAACTATTTAGAGAAATTGTAAAAAAATGTCCTGATGATAATGTTTTCATCGTTTTCTTAATATTAAGCATTTTATGTCTCAACACTCAGCTATATGACGGCAGTCTAGCTAATAAAGTCGAGACCAGACTATCCAGTGATTGATATCATGAGCATCAATCTACACAATCTGAATATGATGACATGCATCAACCAAGTCAGCTAGTATGACCAGTGGCCACCCAATCAAGTTAGTCACCTCTCAAGACAAGCATGAGTTACTGAAAACCAATTATAACCCAGATCTTTACAGGTAAGGGTGCACCACATTACTGGTTTATCAGTAATTTGAGGTTCATTCTTTCCTCGATAGGTATCATAATATAAGTTTTTCATGCGCAGTAGACCGGGTGATTTATTTATTTAGCTTAGATCTATGGCAAAGTTGTTTATTTGTTGTTTAACACAGCACTCAGCAATATTCCAGCTATGTAGCGGCAGTCTATAAATAAAAGAATCTGGACCAGACAATCCAGTGATCGATATCATGAACATCAATCCAGTGATGGGAAGTGGGATACGATGACATGCATCAAGCAAGTCAGCAAGCCTGACCCCCCGATCCCGTTCGCTGCCTATTACGACAAGCATAGTCGCATCTTAAGCAAATGAGCATGGGTAATGCTGAAGACGGGTCTCTATAGCAAAGTAAACGGACCTTGTTGGGTTGATATTGTCATGTTTATTTAACTATTATTTATTTGACCTAAATAGTTAAAATACCCTGACATTCATGGGCTACACTGAGGCAGAATGACATGCATTGAGAGAGTGTGGAGCATAGTTATTATGCAGTGATTCACCGTGTAGACGTTCATTGTGAGAGCTGCCTTAGACACATGCTTCACATAACATAGGAGTACTTTGTTCACCAACTTACGATCATCATCTTGGCTGGTGCAGATCACATTGTTTCGTAGATGTCAGTGTCGACATGGTATTCTCTCTGCAATGACAAAGGTTCCGAGGTCACAATATGAAAATAAGAATGCCAATTTTTAACAACGCGTACAAAAAAATTAAAAAACAACAGTGTGATTTTATTCAGAATATTTTTGTTTCTATGATGCAAAATGATGATTCTTTGGAATTAGCAACATGTAAGCAAACATGGTGAATATTCAAATATGAGGTTACGCATGGGGGTTCCAGGTAATAATATAGGTCCTCAGAAAGCTATGCTCGTAACAGACGATTAAATGGACCGGGTGGTAGGGCTGGGTGATTGATTGTGTTGATTGATTGCGTGTCATCGATCCCTCCCAATTGCATAGATGTTAAGGTAATGATAGCAATCACTGGTTTTTCTGGTCCAGGCTTGGTTATTTTCTAGCTCCTGTCCTATACATAAAACTGGAATATTGCTGAGTGCAGCTTTATATGATTAGGTAACTGGGTAATTTTGATGTTAGAATAATAGAAACTAGGCTGTCTGATGTAGTTTTTCCAAGGCTTATAGTCAGTGAGTGTTGTTTTATGCAACAGTCAGCAAATATTCAAGTTATATCCAGACCTGTAAATAATTCATTCGGGCCAGGCCAGTGGTTGTCATCATGATCAAAGGAGAGGTGATGCTCCTCAGAATCCACTTATGCTCACATGTAGAGAATGGACGCAGAAAAAAAATCTACTGCTTACCGAGCAAGCACAGTAATATTCACTGTATCTACAGCGTAGCAAGAGCAGGTATGGGTGTCTGTCCTTTCACCCATCAATCATGACCATGATGACCGTTGTCCACATTACCATTGATTCATTCCAAGCTCTAAGTAATTATCCAAATGTGCAGCATGTACCATGATGTACAGTCGCTACACCATTTCATTACTTTACTGTATGAATACAGGACCCTCATGTTGCCTGCAAGGACCCTTTAAATTAATCAGGGGCAGTGGGGTGGGTAGTCCAGTGGTGAAAGCATTTGCTCATCACGCCGAAGGCCCGGGTTCGATTCCCCACATGGGTGCAATGTGTGAAGCCCATTTGTGGTGTGCCCCCGCGGTGATATTGCTGGAATAGTGTTAAAAGCGGCTTTAAACCCATCTCACTCACTCACTCCAATCCCGGTTCGCCCCGATTATGTTTCTAGGTTTGTCAGCACCATACCCGTGCTCGTGGGTTTCACCAAAGTGGTAAACGTCTAAGACCTGCATCACTTTGGGCTTTCCTCCCACATTAAGCTGACACACCATGATGTAACTGGAATACTGTTCAAAGCGGCTTTAAACCCATCTCACTCCAATCCTGGTTCGCCCCGATTATGTTTCTAGGTTTGTCAGCACCATACCTGTGCTCCTGGGTTTCACCGAAGTGGTAAACATCTAAGACCTGCATCACTTCGGGCTTTCCACGGACATTAAGTTGACACGCCGTGATATAACTGGAATACCCACTCCTTCTAATCTCCTCGACTTTGGTATCTGAACAGTGTCGGTTGAAATAAAACTGTTGGAGAGAAGATGATATTGTGTTGACACTGATGTATAAATATAGGTATGGAAATCTTATAATGTGACACACAGTGTTTGCACTGGGTGGTGACCGTCTCGTTTGTTCAGAAGAGCCTGGGATGTTGTGGATGTGGACACAGTGATTCCTGGGTCACTGTGTTGCTGGTGGACTGTATCACTTGGCAGAGGGATGCTTTCAGCCTGTGTGCTTGAGTGGGAGGGACATGGCCACGTTTAACATGGCAGTCTGCATCACTTGGTTAATCAAACACCAGGGACTCACTCACTCACTCACTCACTCACTCACTCACTCACACACTCACTCACCCAAACACTCTCATTCTCACTCACTCACTCACATTCTCTCTCAAACACTCACTCACTCACTCACTCACCCAAACACTCTCATTCTCACTCACTCACTCACTCACTCACTCATATTCTCTCTCAAACACTCACTCACTCTCATTCTAACTCACTCACTCATTCACATTCTCTCTCACTCACTCACACTCTCACTCGCTCACTCACTCACTCACCCACACTATACTCACTCACTCACTCACTCACACTCTCACCCAAACAATCTCAATCACTCACTCACTCACACAATATCATTCTCACTCACTCACCCACACTCTACACTCACCCACACTCTACACTCACCAACACTCTACACTCACCCACACTCTACACTCACCCACACTCTACACTCACCCACACTCTACACTCACCCACACTCTACATTCACCCACACTCTACACTCACCCACACTCTACACTCACCAACACTCTACACTCACCCACACTCTACACTCACCAACACTCTACACTCACCCACACTCTACACTCACCAACACTCTACACTCACCCACACTCTACACTCACCAACACTCTACACTCACCCACACTCTACACTCACCCACACTCTACATTCACCCACACTCTACACTCACCAACACTCTACATTCACCCACACTCTACACTCACCCACACTCTACACTCACCCACACTCTACACTCACCAACACTCTACACTCACCCACACTCTACACTCACCAACACTCTACACTCACCCACACTCTACACTCACCCACACTCTACACTCACCCACACTCTACACTCACTCACACTCTACACTCACCCACACTCTACACTCACCAACACTCTACACTCACCCACACTCTACACTCACCCACACTCTACACTCACCCACACTCTACACTCACCAACACTCTATACTCACCCACACTCTCATTCTCATTTTCACTCACACTCACTCACCCACTCACTCACTCAAACAATCTCATTGTCACTCACTCACTCACACTCACTCACTCACTCACTCACTCACTCACCCATCCACCCACCCACCCACCCACCCACTCACTCACTCACTCACTCACACACTCACTCACTCACTCACTCACTCACTCACCCACCCACCCACCCACCCACTCACTCACTCACTCACTCACTCACTCACTCACTCACTCACTCACAGATGAAGAATCACATCCCCATTGCCTCATCCACTCCGCTTGCACTCACTCAGCTCTGCCTGAAGCCTACCGAGAATGGACACCAGTCTGCTGCCAGCAACCAACTGTTAGGTCTGTAGAAAATAGATGATTGTCTCACGAAAATCAATGACTTCCCTGAGCCGCCACTGAATCAAATACAATGAGAACGATCTGCTCTCCATGTCGGATGTCAGAAACAATCCCCCATTTCTCCAGCACTGTACACATCTTCATCTTCACTGACGTCCGTTCATCTGTCTGCCGTATGTCGGATGTGAAGGTTGATTAACAAACTCATCCCTGTTAATTAATGTCACATCTTTCCACATAATTCAAGTCCTATAATCGAGTTATTTCAATGCAATTAAATTATTGCACAGCTTTTTAAACATTTAAGGCCTTGCGGGGGTTCCGGGTTAGAACAGGTCCCCAGCAAACTTGGCTCGTCATGAGAGATGACTGAATGGATCAGGTGGTCAGACTTGCTCATGACATCAAGTACCGGATTGTCCGGTTCAGACTTGATTATTTACAGACCGCTGTCATATAGCTGGAATTTGCCGAGTGCAGTGATAAATATTTTTATTAAAATACAAAAACAGTTTCGACGTGTAAGTCATTTTTATTCGGTTTTCTTTGTTTGTTGTTTAACACCGCACTCAGCAATATTCCAGCTATATGATGGCGGTCTGTAAATAATCGAGTCTGGACCAGACAATCCAGTGATTGAGTCATGAGCACCATTGGTATACGATGACATGCATCAACCAAGTCAGTGAGCCTGACCACCCGATCCTGTTAGTCGCCTCTTACGACAAGCATAGTCGCCTCTTACGACAAGCATAGTCGCCTCTTACAATAAGCATAGTCGCCTCTTACGAAAAGCATAGTCGCCTCTTATGACAAGCATAGTCGCCTTTTACAGCAAGCATTAGGTTTTATTGTTGTCATGAGGATTATAATCAACTGAGCTCACGCAACCAAACTGAATGTTACTAGACTTGGTCTTTGCTCTAGTGATAGTCTGTCAAACAGGCCCTGAAACAAATATATACGATGCTCATAGAAGTCTATAGTATTTGGCAAATCTAGATTGCTGCAGTTATCTGAGAATAAAGAAAGTCGCTTGGCACTGATTGATTATAATTTAACTACTGGTAATCATCTATATTCATTTTGGAGACTAGATGTTAGTCTAGACTAGTGGGTAATGTCACAGACTGCTTAACATTTGGGTGTACCGTTGTGAGACGGACTCCTTGACTATGAAGGACATGTGGGGCGGCCAGGTAGCCTAGTTGATAAAGCGTTTGCTCATCACGCCGAAGATCCGGGTTTGATTCCCGACATGGGTACAATGTGTGAAGCCCGTTTATGGTGTCCCCAGCAGTGGAAACTAACAGTTTTAGTCCACTAGTCCTTATAATGATAACATGCAGTAAAAACCCCTAAAAATGGCAAATGTTTTACTAGTCCTTGAGGTACCTTCAGTATTGGGCAATTTGGCAAGGACTACAGGGCTAGTGCCACTTTCTGACACTTGTCCCCAGCCGTGATATTGCTGGAATATTGCTAAAAACGGTGTAAAACCATAATCTCTCTCTCGAGCTCTGAACATGCTGAAGGAATGGATAAACATTTGATGATTGAGGATGAGATTTTATAAATTAAAGCCCGTGAAGATTCCGGGGTAGAATAGGTCTTCAGCAACCCATACTTGCCGTAAAAGGCGACTATGCTTGTCGTAAAAGGCGACTAACGAGATCGGGTGGTCAGGCTTGCTGACTTGGTTTGATACATGTCATCGATCCCAAATGCGTGGATCGATGCTCATGATATTAATCACTGGATTGTCTGGTCCAGACTTGATTATTTACAGACCACCGTCATAAAGCTGGAATATTGCTGAGTGCAGCGTTAAACAAGAAACCAACCAACTACAAATTCAAGCATTTGACAGTTGAAGACAAAGCTGGTAGTTGACGTGTGAGGTAGAGGATCTCCTTTCTTAAAATACCTGCTTCACGCTCTGAAGGAATGTATCAACACTTGATGATTGAGAATGAGATTTTACAAATTAAAGCATTTGACAGTTGAAGATAAAGCTGGTAGTTGACGTGTGAGGTAGAGGATCTCCTTTCTTAAAATACCAGCCTCCATTACTTAGTAACAGTGACCCATGACAGACATTTGTCATCATCAATCTTAAAACTGTCTAATTTCAATACAATTAAATCATTTTGAAGGGTATAAATATTAAAACATGCAAATATTTTCGGTCACATTTATCAATAGGTGTGCCATTTGGACTATGTTGGTGAAAAGGATTTCAATTACTAGGGCTGCAACGAATACACTATGAGGCGAATACGATTCATATCACGAATATAGGGTAGCGAATACGATTATTAATTCACAATTACAATAACAAGTCAGCAGTTTATCATGATTTATGTATTATTTATTATATTCAGTGAAACAATAACATCATAATTTGTTTGACATGGTTTGTTAATTATTAATAAATTATACATTTATATACCATGTATACTGCACGCATCCAGGTACTAGTATCTGCTCAAATGCGACAATGACCAGTGAAAACAATACTATCAAATAAAATATTATTAGAGTGTTGTCATTGAACATGTTGAAAGAAATCTATGCATATAATATGTTGTTATGGATATTTTTAGGTACAGGGTATGTAAATATACATGATAGCATATTCATAAATATTCGATTCTAGTGGCCATGAATAACGAATTCAATTCATGAATGGTAAGGGTTTGATTCACCGAATACGCGAGTGAATCCTAGTAATTACTATATTTTTAAAAATCCTGGATTGGGCTTTGAATGTCTGTCTTTGTTCTGGCATTACAGGGACATGACCCCAGTTTATCACCAGTCTCACATAATTTATAACATTTCAGGAATTTATCTAGACTTGCTCAGAGGACCATGTATGGCCCCAGGTGAAACGTCTCAAATTGTAATGAAGAAAATCTTCCAATGCATATGCTGTTATAATAATACTTGTGATGACCTGATGGAGGCGATGTGTATTTCCATGGTAACATAATCTTTAAACAATAGTGAGGATGAAGAGGATTTAATGTTTAATTTAGTGAAAATGTTGACATGGTTAAGATATGCTGTTAAGTGCGGTTTTAACAAAATACCGTATTTGACGTAATAAGCGCCCAGTGTGCTCTCAAAATTAGAAATATAGGGTTCTTGTTAGAATATTATATTGGTGAAAAAACAGAGTTGAAAGATAAATTTCCTGGTTTATGCTGACAGCCTGAAATGTTTATATACGACAGATATATTTTTCCAGAATTTAATTGCCCTTAATTAAGGGTGCATATAACACACGATTGCATTTTATATGCGAATAAATAAGTCTTGTGTACATTGATTAATCAGAAGGGGTGCTAATTGGGATTGTTCACAAGCCAACATATTAGCAAATATCGCAGTGGGCACTTATTAGAGCGGGGCGCTTATTACGTCGAATATGGTTTTTGTTTTTTCTAATTTGATGCTCCAATGCCACAATAAATGATGACAGAAAATATGAATTTTTTACTATCTTAACGAAATAATAACTCTATCTTGCTGATTGGGATTGGGTGGTCAGGCTCGATGACCTGGTTGATGCATGTCATTGATCCTAATTGCATGGATCAATGCTCATGATCTCAATCCCTGGATTGTCTGGTCTAGACTCGATTATTTACAGACTGCCATCATATAGCTGTAATATGGCATGCGGTGTTAAACAACAAACAATCAAACAAACAAAGACACACAGTCACACACTCATTCCAAGCGATTTTATTGAAACAGTACAAATCAGTCGGGTATCCTGCCGACCGCCTCCGTGGTCTAGTGGTAGAGTGTCCGCCCGGAGAGAGGAAGGTCCGGGGTTCGATCCCCGGGTCGTGTCATACCAAAAGATGTTAAAAGATGGAACTTGTTGTTACCCTGTCTGGCGCTCAGCATTAAGGGGCTAAAACAAGGACTGGTTGGCTCGGAGTCAGTATACTGTGTCTGATTGGGGTATTCATGTTAAACTGCGGCATGGTATCTTACTTACTTACTTACTTTGGAGATTCAACGTGCGCTTTCCGACTGATGTGTATTTCTCCCACGGGCCCGGCCAGGCCATTTAAAGGTCTGAGCAACCCAAGAGGGGGCTTTAGGGGTTGCTTATATAGAATAGCATGGTATCTCAGTGTGCTAGCACTATAAATCGGTATCATTCCGGACTAGTACAAGCAGAACACACACACACACACACACACACACACACACACACGTGCTATAATCTTAGACGCGATGTTAAACCCCATTTCACCTCACCTCACCTCACCTATCCTGCATGATGGCAACAAAGTGATGCAGGTGCCCTCCACAATGCCCACGCACACACTTCACACTGCCCACCTAGCATTGCGGAAATATACATTATATATTGGAGGCCATTACAGGAAGTGTGCTTCTGTTTTCAAGTGGCGATATGCCCTGTCAAGAGCTGCCACTCTGCAGAAAGTGGGTGTCATGTGACACTGCTTGTGTGTGTGAGCGTGTGTGTGTAGGGGGCGGCAAGAGAGCATTAGACTATAACAATATAGAAGCAATTTAACAGAACAGTAGACTACTTGCATCTGCATTGTTTCAATGCCTTCAACTTTAACAGGGATTGAAATTGGCTCTACCCCATTAGCCCGATGTCAGAAACAATCCCCCTCACCAGCACTGTGCACATCTTCATCTTTCACTGACATCTATCCATCTATCATATGTCAGATGTGAAAGCTGCTCAACAACTCGTCATTGTTAATTAGTGTCACATTTTTCACCAAAATTATTCTAATGTAAGTCAAGTCCTATAACCAAGTTATTTCAATGCAATTAAATCCTTGCACAGTCTTCCTACCATTTAAGTCCTTATGGTGGTTCCAGGTTAGTATGGGCGGTCGGGTAGCCTAGTGGTTAAAGCGTTTGCTCGTCACGCCGAAGACCCTGGTTCAATTCCCAACATGGGTACAATGTGTGAATCCCATTTCTGGTGTCCCCCGCCGTGATATTGCTGGAATATTGCTAAAAGCGCTGTAAAACCATACTCACTCACTCACTCACTCCAGGTTAGCATGGTTAGAATAGGTCCCCAGCAACCAATGCTTGTCATAAGAGGCGACTAATGGGAATGGGTGGTCAGGCTCACTGACTTGGTTGATGCATGTCATCATATCCCAATTGCGTGTATTGATGCTCATCATGTCAATCACTGGATTGTCTGGTCAAGACTTGTTTATTTACAGACCGCTGTCATATAGCTGGAACATTGCTGAGTGCGGCGTTAAACAAGAAACCACACCAGAAAACTGAAATTTTCTCTGCTTGACTAGGGTTGCAGTCTAGTTGTTTAAAGTCGCAGACTGCTTAAATCTAATGCGCCTGATGTTGTAGACGGTTTTTGTTTCACTGGGTGGTATGTGAATGTGTCCTCTGCTGTGTACACAAGTGCTTCATTGAATTTGATAGCGTTTCATATATGCTTATCACATAGGATATATTGTATAACATAATCCTCAGGTCAAAGGTCAAGAGAGATATCACATATACAGGACATATGTATTGATTTCGGTAGCAGTGAGTCAGATTGGAGATAACGAGCTTGTAATAACACACACTTTAAGCTTCATCTTTAATGGAGCTATAGACATTCTTGGTGCATCGGTGTTGATGGTTAGAGTATTGATACAAAAACATTTATTAACTGAATTAATTCAGGCCTAACAGTAACCATAGTAACCTCAAAGAGCACCTATGAAAACAAGTGGAAATGATTGAGTTTGTTATAGAGGTGTGTCGTAGTATTTATAATTTGAAATGCTAATGACTATATAACAATATGTTTGAAAAATAGCGATGTATTGCGTTTTCCAACATGTTCAAAATCGTGTATATTTTCATCTTGTTGGCAAAGTTTATATAAGTCCAATTGAAATTTTTGAATTGTCAACTTATTCAAGTCATTAAAAAAGCAAGGCTTTTTGCAACCAGCTTGTGGAATATAATGTCTTTTACTCGTGGTTGTAATCATAGCAACATCCAACAAAA
The DNA here is from genome assembly GCF_022045235.1 of Haliotis cracherodii. Classification (NCBI taxonomy): domain Eukaryota; kingdom Metazoa; phylum Mollusca; class Gastropoda; order Lepetellida; family Haliotidae; genus Haliotis; species Haliotis cracherodii. The sequence goes on along the minus strand of NW_027266269.1, from coordinate 30,533,191 downwards.
TGTTTTACGCCGCACTCAGCAATATTCCAGCTATATGACGGCGGTCTGTGAATAACCGAGTCTGGACCAGACAGTCCAGTGATTGATGTCATGAGCATCGATCCATGCAATTGGGATCGATGACATGCATCAACCAAGTCAGCGAGCCTGACCACCCGATCCCATTAGTCGCCTTTTACGACAAGCATAGTCGCCATTTACAGCAAGCATGGGTTGCTGAAGACCTATTCTACCTCGGATCTTCACGGGTCTCTTCTTTTGGAAATACAGTCTGGTGCAAGTTTTCACAAAGTTCCACATCCGACAGAAAAACCTGAGATACAAGCCTCAACCCAAATTACGATCAGAAGTTTAAATCTTTATCATGGTAGTAATATAAGGATATTTTCCCATAAGCATGCTAAGCGCAGAAAATCACCCAGGAAAATCATTTTTTCTATCATCAAAGAGCTTAGTCCCTAATGCTAATGGTATTGTGGATTCTCAGATGAAAGAACGCCTGCAATTTACTATGGTACATATTGCAATACATGAATCATTATTGCTGTTAATTACAGTACGAAAAGCCAGTTCCTATCATTAGTTGGTTATATGTTTGATTTGGTAATATTTTCATATTCATGGTTGTAATGTATTGATAAGCTGTGCACATGATGGGGTGGCCTAGTCGTAAAAGCGTTTCGCTCGTCATGCCAAAGATGCGGTTTGAATCCCCACATGGGTACAATGTGTCCCCTGTTGTGATGTTGCTGGAAAATTGCCAAAACGGCATAAATGTGGTGTAAAACCTCTCACTCACTCACTCACGAACGAACAAACGAAAGAACGATGCATGCCACATGCCACATGTTAAGCATGAAAGTCAAGGGGTCTTTGTCATAACCGTAATGTTGATAGTTAAAGATTAAGGGGGCATGAGATATACCGAAATTCAAATACCAAAGCAAAAGATCTCAATTACACAGGGGCAGATATTCAGCCTAGTGTCTGCAGCCACTGTCAGTGACAAGTCCAAATGGTAATGAAACATTACCTACTTCATGTTAATATATTTAAAACTAATATGATAGATTGGTCAATGAGACATGTAATTCCCTGATAATCTGAGGACCAAAACAAGAGGAGTGAGTGAGTGAGTGACTGAGTTACTGAGTGAGTTTGGTTTGGTTTGGCTTTGAACAGTATTCCAGTTATATCACGGCAGGTCAGCTTGATGTGGGGGAAAACCTGAAGTGATGCATGTCTCAGGCGTTTACCACTTTCGTGAAATCCATGAGCACGGGTATGGTGCTGACAAACCTAGAAACATAACTGGGGTTTAAATTTGGATTCAAACCCACAATCAGATTTCTGGCATGCTCAAGGGATGCAACTCTGCAGAGTGAATTGCGGCGCCTTAGACAACTGGGCCACTCGAGCCCCCCCCCCCCCCCAACGAAATAAATGCGTTAAAAACATGTACTCTTTAACTTCTTCATTTTTTTCTGATAAAGAAATATTGCTTTGGCTTGATGTTATTTTGTATCACTTTAGAAACTAGCAGAGCTCCAGATAAGCTGCGTATCTGCGTGAAATACGCATCAGAAATGCAGAAATACACAGTAAATTATAATCCAAGCGTATCAAATACGCAACGAACATTACAGATACGCTACAAAAATAAAACTTGTGCGTATCATCAAAATATTGTGAAGTAACCCTGCGCATTCGATTAGCAAATGAGCAACTTATTTTGAAATTATAAGTTGGCATTCCGTCAACCTTGCCAAACTCCACGATGACAGTCAGATCATGATCATTTGCCATCACACTTTCTTGTGGAAGTATCGTGGTATTTTTGAGTCCTATAAAGCTCTCGAACCCACACGACACCAGTTTGCAGGGACTAGATGAATAGTGTTTTTAAATATTTAACTTAAATACCCACATGTGTAAAAACTAGTGGGTAACAGAAATTTGAATACCCAGATAGAATTACTGATACCCAATGATTTTAAAATGCATGGGTAAAATACCCACAACACCAAAAGTTTATCTGGAGCTCTGAACTAGGTTTTCAAGACTTGAACAACCAAACTTGAACCATCTTTTACAGCTGAGATTAATCCTTCCCGGAATGTTATTCCAGGCACTGCAACAATTTCATGATAGTATGATGGCATGTTAAAAAAGGGAAGAGAATGTAAAAATTCTCTTGTGGTGTTTTAAGAAGTTGTGATTTTCCCTGCATGAATTGACTGATTGTGCACTGTGTACAGAGAGACCGGTGTTGTTGAGTCTGTTAATTCGCAGCCGGCCGAAAACAAATGTTGGCCTTGTATGTTTGGCGATTGCGTCACGTTTTGACACTCGACAGACGACCGAGTTCCATGTCTCACAGTGAAGCGTCATCTCGGAGAGAGACACTATTACAAGGGCTCGCCTCATGCGCTTGGTGACGATGAGGGTTTTAACCTCGACGTGTAGGTCGTCTGGACCTTGTGTCAAGGCTTAGTGTAGGTCGTCTGCAAAAAAGTGGACTTATTTTTTTGCAGGACTTCTGAATAATCATGAAAGTTAGGGATAAAAATTTGCACAAGTGCTAGTCAGTTTGTGTGATGTGGCTGTCCTGAGGGCTAGTTGAATTTCAGGCATTTCAGCATTTCTCTTGTATATATATAATAACTATTTGGGCTAATAAACATTTACTTTTACTTTTACTGTAATGATTAATATTAATGTTAAGGGAAATATTTTGAAATTAGAAATTCTGGTCCCTATTAATAATGATTCTATGTACAATGATAGAAATTGGCACTCATCCTTTTGTCCTTGCCAAACTGCCCAATAGTTGAGGTATCATAAGGACTAGTAGACATTTTAAAGGGTTTTGCTATGTTTTATCATTATCAAGACTAGTAGACTAAAGCTGTTAGTTTCTACCAGTGATATTTTTACATTATGTACTGTTAATCATTAAATTGATGCAAAGATCGTGATTGTCCCCTGCTTGCATCAATAAGGTGACGCTTTTTGTTTTATCGCGACACATTAGAGTACATTGTCATGTCGACTCACTGCATGGTTGGACACAATGACATACAAAACAAAGCTCAATAAACAATAATTGGACGATAGATGTAGTTACAGTTACAGTTTGTTGACACAAGTTGATCAAACTGTTGTGACAGTCGCCAACCATGTATGAAATCATCTTTGTTCATTGTAAGCTGTCAAATAATCTTTTAATTACGTAAGGGGCAGTCGGAAAAAAGAATGGATGTGTGAATGATTGAAACTAATTGAATTGAAATATGTAAATATGATTTTTTATATTTCTGTTCATTCTTTGTATGAGGCATCACACAGAGATTGTATGTGATTTCCCTTTGGTACAGTGGTAGCCTTGGGACCCCCAAAATTGATTACCGATACTCCCCGGGACTCGCAGATATATGTACCTGGTGCCATTCCACGGAGCGATCTTAGGGCTACAACAGTCGTAAGCCTATGTTAAAGTAGGGGCGGTTGGGTAGCCTAGTGGTTAAAGCATTCGCTCGTCACGCCGAAGACCCGGGTTCGATTCCCGACATGGGTACAATGTGTGAAGCCCATTTCTGGTGTCCCCCGCCGTGATATTGCTTGAATATTGCTAAAAGCGGCGTAAAACCATACTCACTCACTCACTCACTTAAATTACATAATGAACTTGTCCAGTACAGTTACCATGGTAACAGCAATCCTGGTCATGGTGCCTGCGTTCAGTTAGTTAAGACATACGTGTACCTGTATCCAATTTTAGACAAGAAATATAAAGATCCTGTAATTAAAGTTACCGTATTCAAAGTAATAAACGCCCCGCTCTAATAACCGCCCACAGCGATATTTGCAAATATATTGGCTAGTGAACAATCCCAATTTGCACCCCTTCCGATTGATCAATGTACACAAGACTTATTTATTCGCATATAATACACACTCGTGTGTTATACATGTTATATGCACCCTTAATTATGGGCAATTAAATTCTGGAAAAAATATACCTGTTGTATAAAAAAAATTCAGGTTGTCAGCATAAACCACGAAATCTATCCTTTAGATAATATTCTAATAAGAGCCCCCTATTTCTAATCTTGAGAGCGCTCTTGGTATTATTAAATCTTACAGCAGGGTTTTACCTTGCCTTACAAAACTGGGGCTCCGTCGGACCGCCAATAATTACTTCCAAGGGTTGTTGTGGACTATAAGAGGGTCCTGTAAATTAATGAAATGGTGAAGTGTACTGTACATATAGGTAATTACTTTAGAACCTGGAATAAATCAGTGATCATGTGGGCAGTGGTCATGATTGATGGCTGAAATAACAGACACCCATTACTGCTCTTGATGTGCTGTAGGTACAATGGATATTATTGTGCATCCATCGGGGCGCAGTATGATTTTTTCTGCGCCAATCTCTACATTTGTGCATACTGGACGTACATTTGTGGTCACATAAAACCCTACAGAACATGGTAAAACGATCTGTGTATATTAGAGCCAAATTTACTACCCGGCTACCTGCCACCCCATTACCCGGACCTACCCGGATACCCGCTTTTGGTCTCAAGAGTTGGGTACAAAATGTCCGAATGGGAATTGTTTTACCTAGCCCTGGCAAAAACTATTTAGATACATGTATAAAACAATCTGATCATGTATAATCTGCAGTTGATAGAAGCTTTATCCTTACTCGAACAAATAAAAGTCAGAACGAATGCCTGCATAGTGAGAAAGAAATGTGAACATTGAGTTTTATGGTTAATGTCATTAAACAGTATGTCACGTGACTAACCACGGGTCCGGGTAGTCATGTGGGTACCTGGGCCCACTCAGGACCCACCCAACCCTTCCCAGCCCTAGTGTATATGTTGTAATTTTAGGAACAAATTATCTGGGGCAGGGGATTGGATCATGTAGATCTCTGCCACCTTGTTTGTTTTTGTGGGATGCTTAGACAAAAATAAATGTCAAGTGAAAGTGCTCTCAATGATAACATGACTCCTGCAATTGCATTATCCCACACTAGATAGGATCAGCATGGGATCCACATCAAATCCTTCTTTGGAAATGTTAATCATTAAGTTGACAGCTCACATCCATCTTATCAACACTCCAAGCACTTGTTTCCCTAACTTGTGTCGCAATGGCTGAAATTTTAATGACCCTGAAAATATCTCAGTGGGCAGGTGGGTCAATGTGACCCTTTATTTTCCGAAAGCTCAAACAAAGCGGAGACGGTCATTTCCGTTGATCAAATGTGTTTTGAGTAAAGAGCCTGCAGACATCAATTTCCTCAAGAAAAAAACATAAAATTCAGAAATGTTTTTTTGTGTTTTTTTGCACTTGCATGTATCTTGACGATAGAATTGTTAAAATTATTTAATCATATATATTTTTTTAATTTACAGTAAATACGTTTATAATGAACATTTTTATAACGAACTGGCGGATATAACAAACTTTTTTTTTTGTCCCAGCCATTTGCTGTATATATGCTGTTTATATGTTTATAACGAATGACGGTTATAACAAACTAAAATGAGTGGTCCCTTTGATTTATTTTCTGTTGCATATTATAATTTAATATATCATTATATGAACCTTTCCAAACTAATAAAGAAATGATGATGATTATGATATAAGCAGTTCACAGGTTTTCGGGATTCTAATACAATAACAGAAATAACCCACTTGAACATCTGAAACCATTTAGGGGGCGGTGGGGTAGCCTAGCGGCTAAAGCGTTCGCTCGTCACGCCCAAAACCTCCATTCAATTCCCCACATGGGTACAATGTGTGAAGCCCATTTCCGGTGTCCCCCGCCATAATATTGCTGGAATATTGCTAAAAATGGCGTAAAACCATACTCGCTCGCTCGCTCGCTCACTCACTCACTCACTCACTCACTCACTCACTCACCCACTCACCCACCCACTCACTCACTCACTTACTCACTCACTCACTCTTAGGAAAATGCCATAATGAAAGAATACTGGTACACCTTATAACATCTGTTGATTTCGTCACACGAAGGTCGGCTCTGGGCCCTGTCAGGACACTGCCCACGGCTGTATTTGATTGGTCAAATGACAACAAACAGATTTCCACCATCCGAGACAGTCGTCCATATTTGCATTGGCAAAGCCGACATACAAAAAACTGTTTGTCAAGCTTCTTTCTTTGCAGGGTCTACGCTATTGTTTGCGAGAAGTGGTTCGACAAGTATTTTTTCTGATTCCTCTGCCAGTGTTTCTCATTTGCTTGATAATCAAAGGTTTAAGAATTTCCTATTGTTATTCAAGTTGAGAAAACAACGTAATTTTTTAGCTAATGTTCGCAGAATGATAACGGCACACCTCATTACCAGCTTAAACAGCCTTGTGGGTTTGTCGTGTAGAGAGAGTATCCTGGAGTGACAGGTTTACTTAGAGTCAACAAGTGGAACAGGTGGGAAGTCAGGGATAAGTCTACATGGCAGACCTTGGTCACCATGGTAACCTTCTTCAAGCTTAATTAGTAACTCTATACACGAGACCCGTGAAGATCCGCGGTAGAATAGGTCTTCAGCAACCCATGCTTGCCGTAAAAGGCGAATATTGCTGAATGTGGTGTAAAACAACAAACAAACAAACTGTAGGAACAAATCAGCATGAAAATGACGCAGAAGTGTGCATTCACATAAATGTATAGAATGGTCATAGTATTGTGTTTATTACATCCCAAGGTATGCTCAATAATATTCATTGTATCCAATTCTTGACAAGAAATATGAACATTATAAAAGTCATGTATAATTAGGGGTAAAATGATACAGCAAGGTCTTGATACGATATGTATCACCATAGACAGGTCATGATACGATATGTATCACCATAGACAGGTCATGATACGATATGTATCTCCATAGACAGGTCACGATACAATATGTATCGCCATAGACAGGTCACGATACGATATGTATCTCCATAGACAGGTCACGATACGATATGTATCACCATAGACAAGTCACGATACAATATGTATCACCATAGACAGGTCACCATACGATATGTATCACCATAGACAGGTCACGATACAATATGTATCACCATAGACAGGTCACCATACGATATGTATCACCATAGACAGGTCATGATACGATATGTATCACCATAGACAGGTCACGATACGATATGTATCACCATAGACAGGTCATGATACGATATGTATCACCATAGACAAGTCACGATACGATATGTATCACCATAGACAGGTCACGATACAATATGTATCACCATAGACAGGTCACGATACAATATGTATCACCATAGACAGGTCACGATACGATATGTATCACCATAGACAGGTCACGATACAATATGTATCACCATAGACAGGTCAGGATACCATACATATCACAATACATTGAAGGTCACGATACAATTTGTATCGCGCTACACATATTTACGTCAAATCATGTGGAAACTTCATGACCATAAATATGTCAGAGCAGGTTCAAAAGGAAAATCTATCTGTAGACACATGGTTGTAGCGGCTATTTTTAGTAGTGAATCTAAAATTCTAATTACAACACATTTTTCGATATTTGACTGACAAAAAAGTCATTAAACGAGTAGTTAGTAATTTATTTTAGCAGGTGTATCGTCTTGTACCGATACACCATTTCACTACTTCACAGGAGACTTGTGAAGATTCCGGGTTCGAATAGGTCTTCAGCAACCCATGCTTCTAGGTAAATAGTGGCCCCAAACTCCTGCTTATGCAGTGTTCAATATCAAAGCATGTTAACACTAGATGAAACATGTAAGATGTGCGGCCATAGAAATTGGCACTAGTCCTTGCCAAACTGCCCAAAAGTTAAGGTGTCATAAGGACTAGAGGAAATTTGCCATTTTAAGGGTTTTGCTATATGTTATCATTATAAGGACGAGTGGACTAAAACTGTTAGTTAGAACTACCGCTGATGTGGGAGAAAAAGGCTGTTGACTTTGCTTTAAAGTAAATATACTTTTTATCCGATAATACGTGATGACATTATGGAGCAGAAGATTGTATAGAGTTGACTTCAATAATATTTGCATTTATGGAGGTTTTAAGGTAAAAACCGATGTGTGCACTGTGCAAAATACACATAGCAAAGGCAAATTTCAATCAGTTCTGATAAATAAGTAGGTCAACATTAATAACTTCACAGACTGATTATTTAGTTTTTAGATCCTAGAGGATCCGGGTAGAATAGGTCTTCAGCAACCCATGCTTGCCGTAAAAAGCGACTATGCTTGTAATAAGAGTCGACTAACGGAATTGGGTGGTCAGGCTTGCTGACTTGGTTGATGCATGTCATCGTATCCCAATTGTGTAGATCGATGCTCATGATGATAATCATTGGATTGTCTGGTCCAGACTCGATTATTTACAGACTGCTGTGATATAGCTGGAATATTGCTGAGTGCGGTGTTAAAAAGCAACAAGTTAACAGATTTCAATTTCACTCCTAAGAGTATAGGCTTGGAACAGGTCGCCAGCTATGTACGCCTGCCATACAGGATAGGTTCATGGCTTAGGGTGTCAGGGCCAGACACTTGGTCGACTACGTGACTTCATACCCCAACAGTACAGATCGTGGCTCATAACGTCGGTGGTAGAAATGAACATGTTTAGTCTACACATCCTAAAATGGCAGGGGCGGTCGGGTAGCCCAGTGGTTAAAGCGTTCGCTCGTCACGCCGAAGACCCAGGTTCGATTCCCGACATGGGTACAATGTGTGAAGCCCATTTCTGGCGTCCTCCGCCATGATATTGCTGGAATATTGCTAAAAGCGGCATAAAACCATACACACTCACTCACTCAACTCAAATTACGATATATAAGGATATTTCCCCATCAGCAAAGAAAATCACTGAGAATGGCATGTTTTCTGTCATCAAAGACCTTAGTCCTAGTCATGCTAATGGTATTGTGGATTCTCAGATGAAAGAACGCCTGCAATTTACTGTGCTACATATTGCAATACATGAATCATTATTGCTGTTAATTACAATACGAAAGGCCAGTACTTATCATAAGTTGGTTATTTGTTTGATTTGGTAAAGCCATATTTTTATATTCATGGTTGTATTGATCAGCTCTACACATGATGGGGTGGCCGAGTGGTTAAAGCGTTTCGCTAGTCAAGCCGAAGACCCTGGTTCGATTCCCGACATGGGTACAATGTGTGAAGCCTTTTTCTGGTGACCCCCGCCGTGATATTGCTGGAATATTGCTACAAGCGGCGTAGAACCAAACGCCCTCACTCCTAAAATGGCAAATATCGACTATTCCTCATGATACCTTAAGTATTGGGTAGTTTGGGAAGGACTAGTGCCAGTTTCTAACACTGAATATCAATCACTGGATTTTCAGGCCCAGTCTCAGTTATTTACAGGCCGCCATCATAAAGCTAGAGAATTGCGAGTGCTCCGATAAACAACACAGACACATATCTATTCCTACCGTGAATCCCCCCGCGTAATAACGACATGCATTCAAGCATGCCACCTGAGTGATTTTACTTGTCTCTTGTAACAGCATATCCCCACTGCTTCCGTATTATGTAATCTAATGACTGTTTTGTGCACTCACCTAATTTCTTCGTGGTCGAACTATCCCATTTCAACATATCTCATTTGAACAGCATGTCCAGCATGTGTCCAGATTGATGTAATGGAATATCAAGTCCTAGGATCGGCACCATGTGACAGGAACGTTGCCACTTAGAATGACTCACAGGCCTAAATGATTGTGACATTTGTTCACTATTGGTGCATTGGAAACAAGACATATAATATCTACTAATTGTGTATTAATTATGATAGATGTTTGCATAGTACTTATGCTGGAATTATTCTTGTGTGCCAGTGTGTCAACAGCTTTTCATGTTTTCGGACACTTTTTGGGCGATATTTTCACAGCCCTCTTCAGTATTTAATATGGTACACTAACATTTTGTTAGTTTGTTGTTTAACGCTGACTCATCAATATTCCAGCTTTTTGACCGTGGTCTGTAATTAATCAAGTCTGGACCGATAATCATGAGCATCGATCCACGCAATTGGGATGCGATGACATGCATCAACCATTCAGCCAGCCTGACCACCCAATCCCGTTAGTCGCCTCTTACGACAAGCATAGTTGCCTTTTATGGCAAGCATGGGTTGCTGAAGACATATTCTACCCTGGATCTTCACGGGTCCACCCTAACATTTAGTCCCAGAAATATAGTTATCTTATTTAAACATATATATCTAAAAATTAAAAAATATAATCCAAATGTAACCACAATTTGTCAGCATTTGATCTTTTTAAGTTCTTCAAGCACCATGGTATTAGACATCAAGGACCCTGGTCAGCCCTTAATTTCAAACATTGAATGATGCAACCATGGTAACTAAAAACAAGTTTACTTTAGGCTAAAAAAAAAAAATAGTCTTGGTTCTCAGGAACCACCCGCATCATCATTGAGTCTGCCGCACATTTTGTTTTTATTTCCATTTGAAAAAAATCAAAAAAATCCTAATATTTAAACATAATGCGCAAAAAAAATGGAAAATGGAAACAAAAATGAAACGTGCAATGTACTTTATGATGATGTGAGCAGTGCCTGAGAATCAAAACTATTATTTTTTTTAGCCTTATCTCTTTTGATCGTTCAGGGAAGCATCTTAGATTTTTGTGTGTCCAAAGTAGGAGTCTGTGTTTTGTTTGTTTGTTTGTTTGTTGTTTAATGCCACACTCAGCAATATTCCAATCAATATATCAAATAAATCAGCCAGCCTTAGTGCCCGAACCCGTTAATCGCCTCTTACGACAAGCATGGGTTACTGAAGACCAATTCTAACCTGGATCTTCAAGGGTTAGGAGTTTATGGAAATATAGAACAAGACAAACTTGAACATATTTGGAAATCTACTTCACAGAATATATGTCATCACTGTTATTAGATTAGTTCCACACTGACCAATGCTGTACAGTAGCTGCCTTACATGACATGAAGTGTTAGAGGAAGTAATGTTGTTCAACTGTTAATTTGCCACCTGTCTAAATCTGGAGCAGGAAAAGAAGTGAGGCCGTCTCATTCAAATCCTTGTCTGCCATGTTTTCTCGACTGCATGGATATGAACGTATTCAGTTTCAAGTGTCCCAGAGCCTTCGACACACTGAGGATGATATATGGGTGTGCCCTTTATAATTAATGTGGGCCAACGAGATGCATTATTTTTATCCCTCATCGAACTCGGTGAATTTCCTTCACCAAGGGGGGGGGGGGGGGGGGGGACACAGGTGGCCCAGTCGTCTAAGGCGCAGCGATTTGCTGTGCAGAGTTGCGGCCCTTGGGCACGCCAGAAACCTATGATTGTGGGTTCGAATCCCGGTTCGCCCCAATTATGTTTCTAGGTTTGTCAGCCCCATGCCCGTGCTCATGGGTTTCACCGAAGAGGTAAACGTCTGAGACCTGCATCACCTCGGGCTTTCCTTCCACATTAACCTGACACGCCGTGATACTGTTAAAAGCGGCGTTAAACCCAACTCACTCACTCACTCACTCACTCACTCACTTTCACCATGGCTAGGTTATTAACAGATGTAATTTTTGAAGTGTTCCCTTTTCCTTACCATTGCAATTGATAGCATCCTTTTCAATATCTGAATCTCTAGATTTGTCAGCACAATACCAGTGCTCTTGGGTTTGCCCAAAGTGGTAAACATTGGTCTGAGACCACCATCACTTTGGGTTTTCCTCCCACATTAACTCTTTCCACATCAGTCAACCAAAAGCTTTTACTGCTGTCACACCTAGTTCCCAGAGACTCTTGTGTGACAGATGAATCCGACGTTTACCAAGGAATTATCTCCTTGTAAGACACCTTTGCTACTACATGTTGTACACCATTTGAAAGGTCTAAGTGTTTATAAATATGAAAGTTATGTTTATCACATTATTGAAATATTGCATTTACAACTTAATTAAGTTCATTTTAAATATATACTGTAAGCTAAGATATTCATAACATCCAGATTAAGCACCAAGGAAGTAAAAATTTGACGATTTCGGCAATTGTTAGATTTTATTTTTACTTGTAACATGTATAATATCCTCTTGCTCATTTTGTTATTTTCATTGTTTATGTTATCAAAACAATTATTTGAAAAAGTATTGAAAAATATTATATGTCATCCCCCATTTCCTCGATAACAGTGGCTTTCTTCTCAGTCACATGAGAAATTACCGGAAAGTTATAACTTCCGTTTTCGATGCTTTAACCTTTTGATCGGCTAAAAAATACATGAAATTTCAAAGCTTGACCATTCCTTCTCTAATGTATGAAGGTCAGAGAAGATATCACATCATGAAGTGTGACACTACTTACCAGTTGCGTCCGACATCTGGCTGACCTCCATTGTCTAGAGACTGTTATCCTGCGCCTCCCTGTTAATTGGGGCAGATAACTGTTAATTACAACATTTACTGACGTTTCATCTTGCCCTGTAGACTGGACAGAGTGAGATGATTGCTCTACTTAGAATTTAATTTCAGTATTTACCGTATTTGGTGCAGTAAATGCCCCTTGTCATTGAGATTATTAGTTGTAAACATGCAGTTTTTATGCTACAGCACAGCGAGCATGCGAATGGTGCGGAATTTCAATTTGTGAAAAATTGCAAACCGTTTTATCATTTTTATCTCAGATCTAATTTCACCCCTTAAAGTATTGGCTTGGAATAGGTCTCCAGCAACGTACTCTTGTCGTACAAAGGCGACTTAATGGATCAGGTTATCAGGGTCAGATCCTTGGTTGATAGCGTATCATTGTAACCTGACAACTTGGTGTTAATATCAATCACTGGATTGTCTGGTCTAGACTGGATTATTTACACACTGACATCATTTAGCTGGATTATTGATGAGTGTGGCACTTAACACCAAACATGTGAAGCCGAATCGTTTCATAGCACTGACATTTGGCTGTGTTACCTGGTTTAAAATTGGGATTTTTAAAAATCCTATTTTCTTAAATATAGATGCCTTTTCACATTGTATAATAACATTGCATTCAATCATGTAAAATTAAGCATCAAAATTTCCTATTAATTCTCCTGATATGAGTCAACAAGACCAAGATATGACAAATGTATAGCAAATATTTGTCTGGGACCCAAGAAACAGTTTGTTAGATCCGTTAGTTCATTATAAGCATGTATGTTATAAACAAAGTTTTCTGTATAAAGGCTAGTTACAAGGAGCTTTACGGCAATATAGTCCTATAATACCGGTAGGTTAGCCCTGGTAGATATATGTACAAACACACCGTACTGGGTCACAAGCATGGATGGGCATAAGCTGACATACCAGCTCTACACACAAAATGCCATTTGGACAATAAAATGATTTCATGACCAAAATACAAATAATGATAGCTGCCCTTTGTCGTATGTTCGGCTTGAATACTTAATGTGTGATCTGTCGTCAAGGTTATATCAGCGACGTATTGCAGTAAAATTGTAACGCCAAACATAACAACTGCAAGTGTTAGCCTTAATAGTACAAAACAACAGCACTGTTAGCCTTAATGGTATATATTTACTTATCTACAACAGGATGAAATACAGGAGATCATTATGATAATTATGGAGTCGCTGTGATTACTGCAGCCATCATGGTAAATTACTCGTGATTATAAGCACTCGATTGTCACAAAACGATGACGAAGTCAGGACGCCTACATGCGGTGAATATTCACAATGGACAAAGTCTGGAAAGTTTGGGGAAGTGGAGAGACGTCGAGGGCGGCATTACCAAAATTGATACCTGCGGTTCCAGAAGTGATGGGTCCTTACCAGAGATTTGATCTTCAATACGTGTTGAAGGAAATTGAAACTGCCGATCATTATGTTGAGGTAGGATGTGGCTGGCAGACATTTTGAGTTATTTTGGGAAGGATGTTTTGACTTTTCAACATGAAGTTGGATGGAAAATTAGTGGTTTGTCCTTATTCTTGGTGAGGAGTTTTGAGTTGATGGTAGTAATTTCTGTTGGTTTGGTGGATTTCTGGATAAGATGATGAACTTGGTGTTTATATGTTATAACTGTAAACCAGACACGTGTGTTATTGTTGTGCTTGAATGGTTTTGCTGGATGTAAAATATTGCGTCCTTATTCGTAAAAAATTAGAATGGGCAAAATAATATCAACTGTGAGTCTCATAGGACGGAAAAAGGATGGATGTTGGAATGATTAAAACTAATGGAATTGAAGGATGTTAATTTGATTTCTTATATTTCTGTTATTCATTCTTTGCATGAGGCATCACACAGAGATTGTATGTGATTTCCCCTGGTACAGTGGTAGCCTTGGGACCCCAAAAATTCATTACTGATACTCCCCGGGACTCGCAGATATATGGACCTGGCGCCGTTCCACGGAGCGATCTTAGGGCTACGACAGTCATAAGCCTATGTTAAAGTAGAGGCGGTCAGGTAGCCTAGTGGTTAAAGCGTTAGCTCGTCATGCCGAAGACCCGGGTTCGATTCCCGACATGGGTACAATGTGTGAAGCCCATTTCTGGTGTCCCCCGCGGTGATATTGCTGGAATATTGCTAAAAGCGGTGTAAAACCATACTCACTCACTCACTATGTTAAAGTATGGAAGTTGCGATCATCTTAGCGCTAAGATCGTTTTTTTTAACGGGGCCTGTGGTAAGTCCCTTCCTTGGCATCCTGTTGTCATCCATTTTAAGAATCATGTAAGGTCTTGGTGTGAAAGACACCAATGTGAGACATCAGTAAGACTTGATAGTAATTTGTGGTCTATTCTGATTGTGATTTTGGAGTTAATAGCAGAAATTAATGTTATTTTGGTGGATTTTTTGTATAAAATGATGAACTTGCAGTCCATATCATGTAATGAGAAATCATGAGTTTGGAACTTGATTCTACTTCTACAACAGATTTAATATTTCTGACTTCAACCATGTTATGGTTGATATGTACTTTCTCTTTGATTTTCCATAAGTATTACTTGAAATGCCACTCAATGCCACTATGCTCTTCGTAAGAGGCAACTAACGGGACGAGTGGTCAGGCTCGCTGACTTGGTTGATTGCATGCCATTGTACCCGATTGGTGTGGACCATTGTTCACTATATCAATCACTGTATAACAGGCTGCTATTATGTAGCTGGAATAGTGCTGATAGGGGCCACACAGACACACAGAGACACAGACACAGAGAGGAACACAGAGACACACACATACACACTCACACACACTAGCGCAGAGGCACACACATAGGCACACACATACATTCTCACACAGAGACACACAGACACAAAGAGGCACACACACATACACAGTCATACAGACACATACAGAGGCACACACACACAGGCACACACATACACTCTCACACTGGCACTCACACATACACACATACAGAGGCACACACACACAGGCACACACATACACTCTCACACTGGCACTCACACATACACACATACAGAGGCACACACACACAGGCACACACATACACTCTCACACTGGCACTCACACACACACACAGAGGCACAGAGACAGACAGAAAAACACAGATACACACTCACAAACACATGCACACAGACACAGTATAGTCACACACACCACAGTTTCATTTGAGAGTCAGGGGTTTGTTAATTGTACACAGATGTATCCTGTCAGAATCATATTGTTACCAAGGGAGAATTGTCCTGAGTTTCCAGGGACTTCCTGCTGGACTGGGCCAGGGTTTGGTGGAGCTGAGACACAGACACTGACTGTTGGACTGGGCCAGGGTTTAGTGTAGCTGAGACACAGACACTGACTGCTGGACTGGGCCAGGGTTTGGTGGAGCTGAGACACAGACACTGACTGCTGGACTGGGCCAGGGTTTAGTGTAGCTGAGACACAGACACTGACTGCTGGACTGGGCCAGGGTTTGGTGGAGCTGAGACACAGACACTGACTGCTGGACTGGGCCAGGGTTTGGTGGAGCTGAGACACAGACACTGACTGCTGGACTGGGCCAGGGTTTGGTGGAGCTGAGACAGATACTGACTGCTGGACTGGGCCAGGGTTTGGTGGAGCTGAGACACAGACACTGACTGTTGGACTGGGCCAGGGTTTGGTGGAGCTGAGACAGATACTGACTGCTGGACTGAGCCAGGGTTTGGTGGAGCTGAGACACAGACACTGACTGCTGGGCTGGGCCAGGGTTTGGTGGAGCTGAGACACAGACACTGACTGCTGGACTGGGCCAGGGTTTGGTGGAGCTGAGACACAGACACTGACTGCTGGACTGGGCCAGGGTTTGGTGGAGCAGACACAGACACTGACTGCTGGACTGGGCCAGGGTTTGGTGGAGCTGAGACACAGACACTGACTGCTGGACTGGGCCAGGGTTTGGTGGAGCTGAGACACAGACACTGACTGCTGGACTGGGCCAGGGTTTGGTGGAGCTGAGACACAGACACTGACTGTTGGACTGGGCCAGGGTTTGGTGGAGCTGAGACAGATACTGACTGCTGGACTGGGCCAGGGTTTGGTGGAGCTGAGACACAGACACTGACTGCTGGGCTGGGCCAGGGTTTGGTGGAGCTGAGACACAGACACTGACTGCTGGACTGGGCCAGGGTTTGGTGGAGCTGAGACACAGACACTGACTGCTGGACTGGGCCAGGGTTTGGTGGAGCTGAGACACAGACACTGACTGCTGGACTGGGCCAGGGTTTGGTGGAGCTGAGACACAGACACAGACTGCTGGACTGGGCCAGGGATTGGTGGAGCTGAGACACAGACACTGACTGCTGGACTGGGCCAGGGTTTGGTGGAGCTGAGATACAGACACTGACTGCTGGACTGGGCCAGGGTCTGGGACACATGATGAGTTGACATTTGCTTGTATTTATAGCTGTGACATTTCCGATGTGTGCGACAAGGGTTGAAGCAAGCATTAGAGCATCAGCAGATGAAACTGATTAATAGCTAACATTGTGCAGGTGGAGTGTGTGGTTGGTTGTTATTTCTAATGTTGTGGCATTATTTTGTAAAAGGATTAATTTAAATGTGAGTGAATCTTTTCATGGACTGGTAAATGAGTGTGTGAGGAATTTGCCTGTAAGTGAGTCAGTACTTCACCGAGTTAACTTGACACTGCTTTCATCAATAATTCTGCGACTTTCGCCACTAACTTGAAGCTTGAGGACCGCCTCCATCACCAGGTCTCGTGTCCAGGGAGCGGATGGACAGCTGCTTGTTTCCCGGCTAGGTCATTCCAAAAGATAGTACTTGTTATTTCCCTGCCTGGCGCATTAATGGGTTAAATCAATTACTGTCAGCTCGGAGTCCGTACAATGTGTCCGAGTGGGGTATTCATAGTAAACTGAGGCATGGTATCTCAGTGGGCTAGCTCTAATAAACCAGCATTAGTCTGGACTAGTACAAGCACCCACAAACATATATACACATGCGCACGCACATGCACACACACACACACACGCACACACGCACACAATAACACACACACACACACACACACACACACACACACACACACACACACACACACACACACACACACACACACACACACACACACACACAATAACACACACACACACACAATAACACACACACAATAACACACACACACAATAACACACACACACAATAACACACACACACACACTGTATGTGCAATAACCTTCACAAACTCCAATAACACAATAACACACACAATAACACACACAATAACACACACACACAATAACACACACACACACACACACTATGTAAGTGCAATAACCTTCACAAACTCACACATGCACTGCCCTTTTGGTCAGGAGTGTCAATTAAATACATACATTCATAATTCTGTCGTGAAGGTACTTCACGGACTCGTTGTCAGACGGATGTAGCAACTAGTCAACCAGGAACAGCAAGTGTTCTGTTCAGCCTCAGTACTGACAGCCCCTGCAGTTAGAGCCTCTTGTCATTGCCCATAAACCTGATGAATACCTTGTGCTTTTAGAGGGTCAATGTGTTTTGGATTATGGTGTATTGATCTAGAATCTGACATATATTTCAGCAATAAATAATAATGGCATGTCAGCCCAGACATTCTTGTTAGCAAGCTTGCCTGAGACTACTAAATTGTGCTGCGAAAGGGAGAAATGCAGTGATGGTAGTCCACACTGACGAGTAACATTTGAGAACTATTATTCCAAACCAGTTCTCGAAGCTCTAATTTTACTACAAATTGGAAATGAATAAAACTCACAGAAAATGTAAACATGGTAAACGTTTTTTTCACGTTCAGGCAGGACTAGCTAGAAATACAAATACAAGCGCTCGGGCCTACAGGGCTTGACATTACTGGTGCCACCAGGCCTGCGGCACACATAAAATAGGAAACGGCACGCTTGAATTTAGGGTACAGTGCCTGGGGGTAATTTCCATTAAAAGTAATTTACTTTAACGTTAATTTTTTTTCGTGTCTTGACAAAATTAAAATGTCGACTTTCACTAAATGACTTCCTGTTGTAAAACCAATCCGCAATATTCGACGATTCCCGTTAACTGTTTCTTACTGGCGTTTGACGAGAGATTGCCTGAAACTCATTTGAATGTAATCGCGTCTCTTTGTTTTTTGACGGAATATCACGTAGGTCTTGCATTTCAAACAGAAGTGGTTATTCATGTTGACTTGTCAAAAACTTAGCAGGCGATCACTATTTTTTGTAATTATTGGGTAATATGAACACCTGATTGTCTGGGCCAGACTCTTTTATTTACAGACCGCCATCATATAGCTGGAATGTTGCTGGGTGTTGCTTCAAATAACAAAGAAACAAAACAAACAAATCATGAAAAGATAGATATCATGATACTTGAGTCACGATATGATACTTGAGCTGTTTTTGCTTAAAATTCACCATTATCCATGTGACAGTCATGCAAGAGGTTGTACGACTGCCATAGGTCTGTGTTAAAGTTTGGGAATTACAATCCTCTTAGCGCTAAGATCGCTTTGTTAAAGGGGCGTTGGACAGGAAAATGATGTTGTGTTTAGGTATATATAAAGAGGACTTTGTCCCATGTTTGACAAAATGCCTTCTGACATATGTCTCAATTACTGCAACACAAACAGTTTTCTATGCACTCATTTTAGTCACGTGTATCAATGTTTCTGTCTGGTGTTTCCAGGGAGCGCGGGTATGGATCCCGGATCCCGTGGAGGTGTGGCGAGCTGCGGAGCTGCTGGAAGCCTACACCGGGCAGCCCAAGCTCAAAATACAGTACGAGGAGGGGGAGGTGAGTCAGCCACTGGGGAATTGTGGGACATGTTGGTCAGCCACTGATGCATTGTGGGACATGTTGCTAAGCCACTGGGGGATTGTGGGACATGTGGGTCAGCCACTGATGCATTGTGGGACATGTGAGTCAGTCACTGATGCATTGTGTGACATGTTGGTCAGTCACTGATGCATTGTGGGACATATGGGTCAGCCACTGATGCATTGTAGGACATGTGGGTCAGCCACTGATGCATTGTGGGACATGTTGGTCAGCCACTGATGCATTGTAGGACATGTGAGTCAGTCACTGATGCATTGTGGGACATGTTGGTCAGTCACTGATGCATTGTGGGACATGTTGGTCAGTCACTGATGCATTGTGGGACATGTGGGTCAGTCACTGATGCATTGTGGGACATGTTGGTCAGCCACTGATGCATTGTGGGACATATGGGTCAGTCACTGATGCATTGTGGGACATGTTGGTCAGTCACTGATGCATTGTGGGACATGTGGGTCAGTCACTGATGCATTGTGGGACATGTTGGTCAGTCACTGATGCATTGTGGGACATGTGGGTCAGTCACTGATGCATTGTAGGACATGTGGGTCAGTCACTGATGCATTGTGGGACATATGGGTCAGCCACTGATGCATTGTGGGACATGTGGGTCAGCCACTGATGCATTGTGGGACATGTGGGTCAGTCACTGATGCATTGTGGGACATGTGGGTCAGTCACTGATGCATTGTGGGACATATGGGTCAGCCACTGATGCATTGTGGGACATGTGGGTCAGTCACTGATGCATTGTGGGACATGTGGGTCAGTCACTGATGCATTGTAGGACATATGGGTCAGCCACTGATGCATTGTGGGACATGTGGGTCAGTCACTGATGCATTGTAGGACATATGGGTCAGCCACTGATGCATTGTTGAATATGTGGGTCAGTCACTGATGCATTGTTGAATATGTGGGTCAGTCACTGATGCATTATAGGACATGTGGGTCGGTCAATGATGCATTGTGGGTCAGTCACTGGGGTATTATGGGACTTGTGGGTCAGCCACTGATGCATGGTTGGATATGTGGGTCGGTCACTGATGCATTGTGGGTCAGCCACTGGGGGATTATGGGACTTGTGGGTCAGCCCTGATATTGTTGGATATGTGGGTCAGTCACTGATGCCTTGTTGGATATGTGGGTCAGCCTAGAAGGATTGTGGGACATGTGAGTCAGCCACTGCAGCAATGGACACAGTATATTTAGACGTCTCTACGTCTGAACAGTAGTCAGTCACTTCATGTTACTTGTACTGATTACAGCAATTTGTTGATCTAGAATCACTGGGGGTTTTTTTTTCAGGAGAGATACAAGACACTGTTCGTATATCAGAATGCCTCAGACATCATTGAGTTTGACTTCATGATTCTTACCAGCTTACAGGATAAGGGGCGGTCGGGTAGCCTAGTGGTTAAAGCGTTCGTTCTTCATGCTGAAGACCCAGGTTTGATTCCCGACATGGGTACTATGTGTGAAGCCCATTTCTGGCGTCCCCCGCCATGATATTGCTGGAATATTGCTAAAAGCGACGTCAAACCATACTCACTCACTCACTCACTCACTCACTCACTCACTCACTCACTCACTCATTCACTCACTCACTTTCATCATTTGAAGTTTCATCAATTTGAAAATAATTATTCATGTAGGACGTCTTACACATGTTCAACCCTCAGTTGGAAAATTGTCAAGTGATTTTGTAAAGATTTCCAACCGATATATCATGTACTGTATTCGACATAATAAGCGCCCTACACTAATAAGCGCCCACAGTGATATTTTCTAATATATATATATTGGCTAGTGAACAATCCCAATTAGTCCCCCTTCCAACTGATCAATGTACACAGGACTTATTTATTCGCGTATAATACATGTGTTGTATGCATTCATAATTATGGGAAATTCAATTCTGGAAAAAACATATCTGTCGTAGATAACATTTCAGGTTGTCAGCATAAACCACGAAATTTACGATCTTTCAACTCTTTTGTGTTTCACCAAATTAATATTCTAATAAGAGCCCCCTATTCTAACTTTGAGAGCACCCTGGGCGCTTATTATGTCGAATACGGTATATGATAACCCTTTGGAGGTGAAACTAAATCTCCAGCCAAACTCTCATCCCAGCTTTCACATTAGCAGAGCTGTGAATTAACAATTCCCCCCATAACCACAAATATGGAAATAATCACTGATGGAGGAAGGAAGTGATGGTCGTTAGCCCAGGGTAGCTGTCGATCAGCTGATTAACTCGCTCACTACTCATATACATGGATTCCTGAGGGTATTCTGGGCAACATATGCACCCAGAATCCCTTTGATGTCATAAACAGGAACCCTTCTGGAGATTCCGGGTTTAATTATGTCTTCCACAACCCATGCTCGTCATAAGAGGCAACTAACAGAATCAATGGTCAAGCTTGGTGACATGGTTGAAACGTGTCATCGTATCCCATTTGTGTACATTGATACTCATGATGTCAATCACTAGATTGTCTAGTCGTCTTGATTAATTCCGGGGTAGAATAGGTCTTCAGCAACCCATACTTGCCGTAAAAGGCGACTATGCTTGCCGTAAAAGGCGACTAACAGGATCGGGTGGTCAGGCTCGCTGAGTTGGTTGATGTATGTCATCGATCCCAATTGTGTGGATAGATGCTCATGATATCAATCACTGGATTGTCTGATCCGAACCCGATTATTTTACAGACCGGCGTCATATAGCTGGAATATTGCTGAGTGCGGCGTTAAACAAAAAACAAAAAAACAAAAACAAACAGTCTTGATTATCTAGAGAAGGGTGAAAAATTGCTGAGTGCTGTGTTAAATATCAAATAAGTCAAATTTTGATAATTTTGCACACAATTTTGCTCACTTTTAAGCTTAGTTTTCATGAATTTCATAGTTTTGCACCTGTTTGACATCTGGCAGGCATTTACTATGATTAACTTATCCACAGCTAGAATAGCTTATTCAAGTGTGTCGGATCACTAGTGTAAACATACAGGCATGAACTTTCGGTAAGCATTAATAGTAATAATACAAAAGTCAACTTCACCTCACAACGAAATAAATATCCTTTTACACGTTTAAAACCAGCTTTCAGCTCACATGTTAAAATTCTGCAGTTTATTTGAAGAATTCTGCTGGAGATAAATACAAACTGTGCATAATGTGACTTTTTGCAAGGTATTTTGCTGCACCGAGTGGAAATTTCTGCAAAATAGTCCGCAACTGCGGAATCACAGAATACATCGTCAGATGGATGGCCTCATGTTCTCTGAGAAAATCTGTGTAACTCAGGCGTGACCTTGCTCACCAAGCTCCCTGAGCCAGCAGTACCAGCACCTGCCCACTGACCGCCTCTGTGGTCTAGTGGACCCCCTCTGTGGTCTAGTGGACCGCCTCTGTGATCTAGTGGACCCCCTCTGTGGTCTAGTGGACCGCCTCTGTGGTCTAGTGGACCGCCTCTGTGGTCTAGTGGACCTCCTCTGTGGTCTAGTGGACCCCCTCTGTGGTCTAGTGGACCCCCTCTGTGGTCTAGTGTACCGCCTCTATGGTCTAGTGGACCCCCTCTGTGGTCTTGTGGACCGCCTCTGTGGTCTAGTGGACCCCCTCTGTGGTCTAGTGGACCGCCTCTGTGGTCTTGTGGACCGCCTCTGTGGTCTACTGGACCGCCTCTGTGGTCTTGTGGACCGCCTCTGTGGTCTAGTGGACGACCTCTGTGGCCTAGAGGACCGCCTCTGTAAACCGCCTCTGTGGTCTAGTGGACTGCCTCTGTGGTCTTGTGGACCGCCTCTGAGGTCTAGTGGACCTCCTCTGTGGTCTAGTGGACCCCCTCTGTGGTCTAGTGGACCCCCTCTGTGGTCTAGTGTACCGCCTCTATGGTCTAGTGGACCCCCTCTGTGGTCTTGTGGACCGCCTCTGTGGTCTAGTGGACCCCCTCTGTGGTCTAGTGGACCGCCTCTGTGGTCTTGTGGACCGCCTCTGTGGTTTACTGGACCGCCTCTGTGGTCTTGTGGACCGCCTCTGTGGTCTAGTGGACGACCTCTGTGGCCTAGAGGACCGCCTCTGTGAACCGCCTCTGTGGTCTAGTGGACTGCCTCTGTGGTCTTGTGGACCGCCTCTGTGGTCTAGTGGACAGACCATCTTCCCTGAGAGCAGAATGTCGGGGTTTTATCCCTGGCCACGTCAAACCAAAAGACAGTAAGAGATGGTACATGTTACCCTGACTGGCCTTGTTATTTAGGGGATAAATCTAGAACTGGTCTTCGTCTGAAGGGGGTATCCATGTTTTCTTGTGGAGGGATATCTCAATAGGCTATCACTCTTAGACACATTTGTCCGGACTAGTTCAAGCAGCCCCACGCACACACACGAACACGTGCATGCATGTTGCTATATTAGCAGCAATCATCGTGAACGTGACGTTAAACCCCATTTCACCTCACAACGAAATAAATATCCTTTTACACATTTAAAACCAGCTTTCTGCTCACATGTTAAAATTCTGCAGGGTATTTGAAGAATTCTGCACAAAATGTGACTTTTTGCAAGATAGGTATCATTGCCTCTGTGGTCTAGTGGACCGCCTCTGTGGTCTAGTGCACCGCCTCTATGGTCTAGTGGACCACCCCTAGTGCAATCATCGTGAACGTGACGTTAAACCCCATTTCACCTCACCTGCCCATGACCAGGCTGACCATGTCTTTCAGGTGTGTAGCTCACCCCAGAGGATGTTCAGACACACTTACATGGAGGTATTTGGAATGCTGAGTGAAAATTGATGTGTTGTAAGTTCAAAGCTTATAGAGAGTTGACAAGTTGCTAGGCATGTTCCTGCGGAGTGGTTGTGAGATTCAAGAAAAGAATTGTAGAGGGATCTGTTTGCATTGACCTTTTCCACCCCTGACCCCTGACCCTCATGCCAACATCTTGGCAGTTTTCTTTCATAGTTTACTGGACAACAAGGGATTCACTTCACACATATATCATTACTCTACGTCTTTTGGAAGGGCTGTACATAATAAAAAATCATGTTCATTTTTGACACTTTCCATGTTTTTGTTTGCCAGGATTTGGCCAACCCTGATCAAAACTAAAAGCCAATATCAAAAATAGAAGTTATTTTAAGAATATATTTATGTACCTCACCCATACATCTTTCATGGATTTGAATAATAAACGATACAATTACAAGAATATCAAACAAAAGTAAAGTGACTATATACTTCTAAAATAATTATTAATCAAATGCATCGTATGTAGTCCCTGTGTGGCCACTTCAGTCTTCTTAACTTGTATTTCTTCAATGAAATTACAAAATACTGACGTTCACAACTTGAAATAAATAAACATCAAACTGACCCAAGTATATTCGTAAGCATAATCCATAAACAACCAAGACCGCCTCCGTGGTCTAGTGGTAGAGTGTCCGCCCGGAGAGCTGAAGGTCCGGGGTTCAATCCCCGGCCGCATCATACCAAAAGACGTTAAAAGATGGTACTTGTTGTTACCCTGTCTGGCACTCGGCATTAAGGGGCTAAAACAAGGACTGGTTGGCTCGGAGTCAGTATACTGTGTCTGAGTGGGGTATTTATGTTAAACTGTGGCATAGTATCTCAGTGAGCTAGCACTATAAATCGGCATCAGTCCGGACTAGTACAAGCAGCCACACACACACACACACACACACAAACACCCACACACACACACACACACACACACGTGCATGCATGTCGCTATATAAGTGCAATAATCTTGGACGTGACGTTAAACCCAATTTCACCTCACCTCACCATGAAATAAATAAACATCAAACTGACCCAAGTATACTCATAAACATCATCCATAAACAACCACATTAACAGTGGCATTAATGCTGGGAAAAAAAATTCTTTTGAAGGAGAGGCACATTTTCTGTAGCTGTAACAATCAAATAACTGTTCCCCCAAAAGGATCCACTGTATATATCGGCTGAAACCCTGCACAATCTTAGACCAAAGATCTCTTCATTGGACGAAGAGCATCCTTTCATCAAGAGTAGAATGAAGTCCGCAGATTCTATTGAGATTATGGGAAACAGCCACAGTAGCTAAAGTATCCGGACGTAATTAGCTTCGTCCCCTTGACCTGTGTCAACAAGGGCCCCCAGTGTTTCGTCAATGCTTGCTTTTCTGCACAGAACATTCCGATTTGACACCTCTTGGTTAACCATACATCTTAAGAGTAGGGGTTCTTTTTGAAGGTTTCAAATAAGGACTAACATGCCATAGGTTTTTCTGTGGCCTGTTTCCGTGAGGATGTGCAAATTCCGGCACAGATAAGTTCCTAGGATCACAGATTGTCATAAAAGGCAATTTCCACAGATTAGCAAACTTCGTTTGCCTAATGCCAAGATTGTCCAGAAAAGTACCCTAGCCTACAAAAATAGTTTTCTTGGTTTACAAGTTGGAGACCCCCCCCCCCCCACCCCACCCCCCCACCCCAAAAAAAATAAAATAAAAATAAATAAATATAAATTAAATAAAAGATAAATAAATAAAAATTACAAAATAACTTAAAAAAATAAAAACATAAATCATTAGGAATAAGATGAAATAATCATAAGAATTCCCATTTGTATATTTTTGTGTGGTTTCTGTTTTAATTCTGCTTTAAAAAAGTTTGGCAAGTTTAAAAAGATTGTGATCAATATAACAGTTTCGCAGTTTTAACACCCTGCAGGCAGGTGCTATTGAACGAGTCATGCTGTAAACCAGAAAAACAACATTTTCATTTTCCTTTACGTCAAAATATAAATCCAGGATATCTAGTTTTTTCCAGGATGGTTATCATGAATTTATGCAAAATGATCATGAATTTATTATCATGAATTTATGCAAAATGATCATGAATTTATGCAAAATCGACAGTTTTTTTGTACAGAATGTCATGCTACGATGCGAATCGTATCTAATAATGACAATCAATGACTTTGTGCATGGGATGCAGTGGTTTGACCTTTGTTAACCATGTTTATAAGATGCATTGTCCATGTTGTCAGCCTTGTTAGCAGGTTCTGAACAGTGACAATCAATAGTCTTGGGGCATGGGATGCAGTGGTTTGACCTTTGTGAACAATGTTTAGTAGATTCATTGTTAGCCTTGTTAGCAGGCACTGAGCAGTGACAATCAATAGACTTGGGGCATGGGATGCAGTGGTTTGACCTTTGTTAACAATGTTTAGTAGCTAGCGATTGTTAGCCTTGTTAGCAGGCACTGAACAGTGACAATCAATAGACTTGGAGGCATGGGATGCAGTGGTTTGACCTTTGTTAACAATGTTTAGTAGATTCATTGTTAGCCTTGTTAGCAGGCACTGAACAGTGACAATCAATAGACTTGGGGCATGGGATGCAGTGGTTTGACCTATGTTAACAATGTTTAGTAGATGCATTGTTAGCCTTGTTAGCAGGCACGGAAAAGTGACATTACACTTGGGGCATGGGATGCAGTGGTTTGACCTTTGTTAACAATGTTTAGTAGCTAGCCATTGTTAGCCTTGTTAGCAGGTACTGAACAGTGACAATCAATGACTTGGGGCATGGGATGCAGTGGTTTGACCTTTGTTAACAATGTTTAGTAACTAGCGATTGTTAGCCTTGTTAGCAGGCACTGAACAGTGACAATCAATAGACTTGGGGCATGGGATGCAGTGGTTTGACCTTTGTTAACAATGTTTAGTAGCTAGCCATTGTTAGCCTTGTTAGCAGGTACTGAACAGTGACAATCAATGACTTGGGGCATGGGATGCAGTGGTTTGACCTTTGTGAACAATGTTTAGTAGATGCATTGTTAGCCTTGTTAGCAGGCACTGAACAGTGACAATCAATAGACTTGGGGCATGGGATGCAGTGGTTTGACCTTTGTTAACAATGTTGAGTAGATGCATTGTTAGCCTTGTTAGCTAGCTTAGTTTGAACAGTCACAATCAATAGACTTGGGGCATGGGATGCAGTGGTTTGACCTATGTTAACAATGTTTAGTAGATGCCTTGTTAGCAGGCACTGAACAGTGACAATCAATAGACTTGGGGCATGGGATGCAGTGGTTTGACCTATGTTAACAATGTTTAGTAGATGCCTTGTTAGCAGGCACTGAACAGTCACAATCAATAGACTTGAGGCATGGGATGCAGTGGTTTGACCTTTGTTAACAATGTTTAGTAGCTAGCCATTGTTAGCCTTGTTAGCAGGTTCTGAACAGTGACAATCAGTAGACTTGGGGCATGGGATGCAGTGGTTTGACCTTTGTTAACAATGTTTAGTAGCTAGCCATTGTTAGCCTTGTTAGCAGGCACTGAAGAGTGACATTACACTTGGGTCATATGCAGTGGTTTGACCTTTGTTAACAATGTTTAGTAGCTGTGAACTATATTCAGTAGATGCATTGTTAGCCTTGTTAGCCTTGTTTGAATTTTTATTCACCATTGTATGATCTTCACCCTCACAGGGCCACTGGACAGTAAGTACCAGGGGTGATCACCCCTTTCAAAAACCCAAACAGCAATGGATATCTCTTCGGGTAAATAGGCCTGGCGACTCAGCCCCGAGTTGGTTACAAGTTTACATTTGAAAAAGTGTTTTTGAAGTTTTGTTTTCATCACTTGCAAGGGAAACAACTCACAATGGCTTCACTTCTTCTGAAAAGTCGACCAAAATATGTACTACTTTGCTACTACTGATTATAGAAGAAAAAATCTTTTGGGATTTGTTTTGCAGAATATGTTATTACTGTGAATATCCTACCTTTATTACATCACAGCTATAAATGCTATATTTGAGCTGTCATCACACTATAAAATCTACAGATTTTCGACAGAAGTCGTCTTCACTATCAGCTATCAATTCTCAGTTGTTCAAGAAATAGCATCTGCGTAAAATATATGTATGTTAATTGGTTGAAAACAAGTTGATATGATAATGATGCATGTACTTAATTTATGAAATTATTAAAATATTTCAAAAAGTGTTTTGCTTTTGAACGTTAGAGTAAACTATTAAATTAAGTAATTCTTTAAAGACTTACCGAGCTAGCGCTAAGTTGAAGGGCACAATACTGAGGAGCACCGTATACCTTAATAAACTGATTGAAACAAAGAAAGACCTTTCATCTGTTGTTTGATGTTAACAATTTCTAAAATGACATTCTGGGATTACACAAATAAATTCTAGCTCAGCCACAGTAAGATCCTTGTATCGAGCACAGATAACATAACACACTATCATTGGATATTTCACAAGGAAATGTGGCAGAATTTCTGTGACGTCTCTCAAGAATCAACGGCTGGAAAGCACGCAGGGAAAAGTTACATTATTTTCATTCTTTATAAAACATCCAAAATTAAATGTTAAATATATTAAGTATAATAATTTTCAAAAAAATAATTTTGATTTTTTTTTTTTTTTAAAAAGTCATTAAAAAAATCAAAACTCATTATGGGATGTATTATGTGCACCCCCTTCTACACAGCTGTGTTTTTTGGAAAAAAAGTGTGCATTATACTCAAGAAAATATGGTAATTTTCTTTTTACAGATAGCATTGTTTAGAGGTTTTGAAAGTTTGTGCAGGTTACACTGTTACAGTCGTCACGGTATGGCTGAAATACTGCCGATTGGAAGTTAAATCTTAACTCACTCACTCACTGTTACAGATGGTCGACTCTATACGTGATACATACATAGATTTTAACAGGTGAACATTTTAAAATTTCCTTTAACTAGAAAGGCAGAATATCCATCTTTTTAAGATTGCAAGAAGTAATTGGGAAAATGAACAATTAAGCATCAATATAATGAATATTCTCACATGAGGTTAGAGTTTTTATTTAATTTAACTTTTAAAAAATGACACAATGAAAATTAGGACATACAAGGAAAATATAAGAAAAGAGGGATGCTTATTGTTTGCTTTAGAAGGAAGTGAAGCTGTTAGTGAGTTTCACTTGCTGTAAGATGATCAATTTCTGTGTATTATATTAGCATAGAGAGCATCTCAACAAGTGATTGTAATGTTTTGTAAAGCTATTGTGTTGAAATTGTGTTGAAATTGTTACTGTTTGGTTCAGTTGCAAGCATGGACATTTGGACATTGATCCCATTTGAAGTTTACTTTCCATGTTAATTCATGCACTTCACAATCATTATTTACTTACAAGTTGTTTCAAACCGGATGATGATATTATGTTCTTTGTGGTACGCGTAGACATAGTGAAACAACAATGAAACTACATGTTGTTCAGGCCTATTGCCCACTTTACGTGTAATGCTTCTGTCTAAGCATGTCATGGAATGATAGCTGTAGTTCACTTCTCTGGGTCACCGTGACCTAGGTAACTGGGTCACAATGACCTAGTTACTTGACATGTCACCATGACCCAGTAACATTAGGGCTGTCATTGAGTGAAAATATCAGGGCTGCACAGTGTACGATGGTGTTCTTGCTGATAAAAATCACTATGTTATGTTCATTAAAACCCTAACTTTCAGAATATTACATTTATTTTGTTTTTTAGATAAGACATGCATAAAAATATCAGAAAACTCAAGCTACCTGAAGGAAAGGTGCTCACAAGACATAAATTTTCAGATGTTAACACTATTTATTATGATGTCACACAGTGACTGAAAAACAATTTTTTTTCATCCAATCAACCTGGTTCAACCTTTTAATCCTGCCCACCAGTTTGCCATGCTTCAATGACAGCTCTTACATGACACCGCATGTACAACTATGGGTAAGGCCCATGTCCACAAGTGATCTTAGCGCTAAGACACTCTCACGTCCTGTCTTTTAACATGCAGAGGTGTAGTGCTAAGGCGAACATGAAAGGACCTTGTCCACAGTAGATTCGAGACTGTCGTAAGTCTATGGTAAAGTATGGCAGTTAGTCCATCTTGGCGCTACGACTATTGTAAGTCTATGGTAAAGTATGGGAATTGCAGTACTATGACTATCTGAAGTCTGTGTTAAAGTATGGGCCTCTTCTTAGCACTACTGACTAGTGTAAGTCTATGTTATAGTTTGGAATTACGATCTTCTTAGAGCTACGACTATCATAAGTTAATGTTAAAGTAAGGATGTCTTCTCAGCGCTACTACTATCGTAAATCTGTTAAAATATGGGAGTTACTATCACCTTAGTGCTACGACTATCGTATGTCTGTTAAAGTATGTAAGTCTTCTTTGTGAGCACTACGACTATCGTAAGTCTGTTAAAGTATGGAAGTTACGATCACCTTAGACTATTGTAAGTCTGTTTAAGTATGGGAGTTACGATCACCTTAGACTATTGTAAGTCTGTTAAAGTATGGGAGTTACGATCACCTTAGACTATCGTAAGTCTGTTAAAGTATGGAAGTTACGATCACCTTAGACTATTGTAAGTCTGTTAAAGTATGGAAGTTACGATCACCTTAGACTTTTGTAAGTCAGTTAAAGTATGGGAGTTACGATCACCTTAGGCTATATTAAGTCTGTTTAAGTATGGGAGTTACGATCACCTTAGCGCTACGACAATTGTAAGTCTGTTAAAGTATGGAAGTTACGATCACCTCAGCGCTAAGATCACTTCATGGAACTGGGCCCTGGACAGCAGACATAGCTGTGTAGCATGTTGTCTCTGCCTGTCATGATCGACCTATATTTAACTTAAGGATCTACATGCAACAGTCATCCAGGTGTGGTCATCCTGGTATATTTAGCTAGTTCGTTAATCCTTCTCTTTGTTTCAGCCTGTTTCATCTGTTTGAGTGTGAGAGTTCACTGTTTTCATCCACTTCTTTCCCTCCTCATCATCTCTGCCATCTTCACTAAGGCTTCACTTGCCAAATAAAAATAAAGTGGTTCTGGTTACCATGGTTACACTCTTTTTAAAAAAGTGAAAGAACAGGTAGTAGTCCTTTTAGCTTCACATATTCTGCAATGACAGTCTGTCAAATACGTCTGCAAGCGAAATGCGGCCCTCAAATATTTTTTTTCAGGAGATCTTAGTCTTATTATAGAGACTTCTTTAATCTGTGGTTCCTAGACCGAACAGAATTTTACTTGACTCAGGCTTCAGATAAGTGGCCAAGTTGCAGACTGCAATGATGTTCCGGGATACAATGGAAGCTTCTTGGCACTAAATTGAGTCGGCCTGTCTATGTTATAGGGAACAGAGGGGCAATTATCTCACCTTACATTAAGATTCTGGTTTCTGATTGGTTACCATGGTTATGGAGCAGGCAGTTATTTTCCATGTTCCCCATCCGCTGAAAAATAAATTGGATCACACATTGAGGTAACTTGCTTATCTCGCATAAGTATCATTCAGTTGAAGTGAAATCAGTGTATCACAATGTCAGTCATGAATTCATCATTGTCTGGTCCAGACTTGATTACTTACAGGCTGCCGTTATATAGCTAAAATATTGCCGAGGGCGGCCTTAAACAACCAATAAATAGATATTTTCATGCTTGTTCAAATTTTAATCATGAAAAGGAATGTTCGAAATTAACAACATACCAGGGTCCTTGAAGCTTGCTCCTATATGTATAGTACCGTATTCTATGTAATAAGCACCCCGCTCTAATAAGCGCCCACGGCGATAGTTGCTAATATATTGGCTAGTAAACAATCTCAATGTACACAAGACTTATTTATTCATGTATAATACCCACTTGTGTGTTATGTGCACCCTTAATTATGGGCAATTGAATTCTGAAAAAAATATATCTGTCGTGTATAATACACACAACTTTTCTTTTGCGTAAAACTCGAAAATTAAGATCTTTCAACGCTTTCACAAAAAAAATATATTCTATTAAGAGCCCTCTTTTTCTAATTTTTTAGATTGCCCTCGGTGCTTGTTACGTCGAATACGGTAATCATAATGTCAGAACTTTAAATCAGGGACGTACACATGAGTCGAACCACTTAATCATTTTAGGCCTAATGTTATTAACATGGTTGACTGCAGTTGACAAATCTTGCCTGAAGTTCTGATGAAAACACTGACCTGTTCTCATGACTTTATACCTTAGTTTAGAGTTGTCTTATGGGATATAGTGTAATGTCAGCCTTTTCATTGTGATGTTAGTGTAGGTGCTTACCCTGTACTAGTCCTGTCTTCCATTTGTGAAGGGTAGGTATTTAGCATGTTTAGTCAACATCCATGTTGAAATATATTGCATGTTAAAGCTATACATGAGGGCAAGGGCGGCCCAGTGGTCTAAGGCGCCACGATTCGCTGTGCAGAGTTGCGTCCCTTGGGCACGCCAGAAACCTATGATTGTGGGTTCGAATCCAGGTTTGCCCCAATTATGTTTCTAGGTTTGTCAGCACCATACCCGTGCTCGTGGGTTTCACTGAAGCGGTAAACGTCTGAGACCTGCATCACTTCAGGCTTTCCTCCCACATTAAGCTGACATGCCGCAATATAACTGGAATAATGTTAAAAGCGGCGTTAAACCCAACTCATTCACTCACTCACTACTGCCTACTATGACAAAAGGGCCTCAATGTTCCTGTCCACTGATGACCACTCCCATCATGACCATCCTGTAAACAGCCACAACATTAACTCCATATGGTATAAGTTTATATATACCACAGCCAGGTCCTGGTTATCCAACACTGGGGCTCGTTCCAAAAGGCGATAGTAGCACTATGACTGTCGGCCAATGGGTTTGTTTGCAGGTACTTGTGTTTCTTTCTGCTTATGCCATAAAGAGTAAATATTTATGTCATGCTAAGCAGTATTTGACAGTCGATTGGCAATTTACGCCAATTTATGTATTACGCTAAAATTTTGACCAATCCTGCACTTATGATCGTATTTGTCGATTGTTTTACACCAGTCTGTTACCCCATCATGACCCTCTCGTAATCCCATTCCAAAATAGACTTACATACAATGGCACAAAGGAATAGCACTTTGTGAAGGACTGTTGTTACTTTGGATCATGTGAGTTTGTGTTGATGCATGGGATCTGTAACATTCTTTTCTCTTGGGAAATGTAAGTGAGACATATTTGTGCAAACAAAAAGTGGAAAAAAAGCTTGACCCAAAAAATATTTTGTAATTTCTGTTTGTTCGATGTTGACATTCTACTGTTTGCCAACAACTGGCTGAACTGCAACACTATTGATATATATACACAGAGGTTGATTAGGCAATGATTTCATTCTGCCAGACACACTCCTCTACTTGTGGTATTTAATAATAAAACAATATGATGCTGTACCAAATAGGGAGCATCTCAATAACATCAGCCATGTTTGATGTATCTGTGTGATCCTAACTGTGATATACAGGGTTATACCATGTACAAGGGGCACGGGGGGCACAGTCGTCTAAGGCACTGTGATTAGCTGTGCAGAGTAGCGTCCCTTGGGAACGCCAGAAAACTATGATTGTGGGTTCGAATCCCGGTTCGCCCCGATTATGTTTCTAGGTTTGTCAGCACCATACCCGTGCTCGTGGGTTTCACCGAAGTGGTAAACGTCCAAGACCTGCATCACTTCGGGCTTTCCTCCCACATTAAGCTGGCACGCCGATAGGGGCCCAGTGCTTTATAACCAGAACCTGGCTGTGGTATACACTTGTTATACCATATATATTAATGTAATGTTATAACTGTCTCGTTTACTTCTTTAGGACTTTACGATGTTATATCACTAGGACCTGGCTGTGGTATACACTTGTTATACCACCCCTAGAATCAATGACCAGTGGAGCAGAGCTTGTCTCACAGAACTTGTAGCACTAACCCAATATTGAAGCCAACACTGGGTTGTTAGGTGCTAACAGCTCAGACTGGAGTGGGCTGCCTGTCTTGGGGAGGTGGACATGGAGATGCCTGAATGCTCAGGTTTCCAAGTTCATTCTCAGGAAATTTTGTTTGAAAATGTTTGGGGAAAGCAGTGTTTTCATGAAGTCAATAGGCCCCCCCCAAGTTTTAGTGAAGGAATCTATTATAAGAGATAAGTGAGTTCAGATTTGAAGGTTATTGTTTGGATTAATGTATGATAAACGTGATAAACGTGCAACATTGTATCAAATGCATTGCTCGATAGGGTGAGTGAGTGTGGTTTCATGCCATTTTTAGCAATATTTCAGCAATGTCATGACAGGGGACATTAGAAATGGGCTTGACACATTGTACCCATGTGGGGAGTCAAACCAACCTTCTGTGTGACGTGCGAATGCTTTGACCACTAGGCTACCCCACTGTCCCCATTACTCAATCAATGTAGGGGAGGACTTGAATGACCAGAGTTCAAGTTACTGATACATTTCAGAGCAAATGTGCTTGTCCTAAGAACTTGTCCTAAGAAGCCACTTTAAACACTTAGTTCACTGAGTTAGTTATATTTCAGTTGAACAAAGGGTTGGTTTCACATTAAAATCAGGGTCGAAATTAACAGAAGTCTGCTAGCCTGAAAACAGTACAGGACTAGTGACATTTCCTTGTGGACTGCCACTCTTGCCATTAGCATGATTATGTAAATGGCAACTCTCCAGCAGAGTTCTTGTGAAATAGTGAAGTAAAATTGTATTTCTTTCCCTGAAAAGGGGGCACGGGTAGCCAGTCGTCTAAGGCGCCGCGAGTTGCGTCCCTTGGGCACACCAGAAACCCATGATTGTGGATTCGAATTCCGGTTCGCTCCGATTATGTGTCTAGGTTTGTCAGCACCATACCTGTGCTTGTGGGTTTCACCGACTTGCATCACTTCAGGCTTTCCTCTCACATTAAGCTGACACGCCGTGATATAACTGGAATAATGTTAAAAGCGGCGTTAAACCCAACTCACTCACTTCCCTGAAAATTAAGTAAAATCCTTTAAAAGTGTGGCGAATTTGGAGTTTATGTTAATTGTTCAAATGAAGAATGAATGAAACTTGAAGAATTGAGTCTATTTCTTTATAGTACCGGTATAACAAAACAAGTGAATAGTTTTGGTGGGAAGAAAATAAAAACTGTTCTTTTTCAGTTTTGTAAAAAAATTTATTGTTGCATCTGCAACCAGGCCCTTAGAGAAATAATGGCTGATACTTTCAAACATCTGTGGTGAAGTACTCTGAAAAGTTCATGGAATTCTCACAGTGCTTGATCACTTAGTCATAGGTTGATGTATGTGTGTAGTGGTGTATTTAGCCAGAATTAGTCTGTGATATTAAACAGTATAATAGATATTACAACCTAGACAAATATTCATTCCCATGTGCAAAGATAATTAAGGTTGAAATTACATTGTACATGACCAATTGGGCCCGTTCACAAAACGATCATAGTTCTCAGATAATGAAAACTTACTTACAACAGGCGTAGTTCCATGATCGCTTTGTGGAACAGGGCCCATTTGCACAAAGCGATCTTAGCCCTAAGATGATCGTAACTCCCATACTTCAACATAGGCTTACCATAGTCTTAGCGCTAAGATCTTCTCGTGGAACAGGACAAGGAGTGTATGACCCACGTGATTTGGAAAAGTGTTTAAATGCTCAGTTTGCAGCCTGGCTGCACTTCGTGCATGAGTCATTCATTGATGACGCTAATCAGCATGATTTCCTTGCTGTTTCTTACTACTAATATTGTCATGTTATTTCATGCATGTTCTCCCTTGCTTAAGTTATTCTGGATTGCTGTTCAACATTTCTATACCTTTCAATGTTTGCAATGTTTTATTCTAAATATTTAGTGTATATTTCATTCAGTAGACCATGTAATAACTGTAATCTCTTAGATAAATAACCATTATACCTTATAGTTGGAATTTATATTTCTTATTATTCTCGTTTTGTTATTTTGAAGGGGGCACGGGTGGCCCAGTCGTCTAAGGCGCCGCGATTCGCTGTGCAGAGTTGCGTCCCTTGGACCTATGATTGTGGGTTCGAATCCCGGTTCGCCCCGATTATGTTCCTAGGTTTGTCAGCACCATACCCGTGCTCGTGGGTTTCACCGAAGTGGTAAACGTCTGGGACCTGCATCACTTCGGGCTTTCCTCCCACATTTAGCTGACACGCCGTGATATAACTGGAATACTGTTAAAAGCGGCGTAAAACCCAACTCACTCACTCACTCATGTTATTTGGAACCTGTTTTACAAATGTTGATGCAGATGATGTAAGGACAACACCAATTATTTTTTGTTTGTTCATTTTTTAGATGAGGTTTTTGCAGTGTGTGCAAAGAAACCCATGTGACAAAATATTTTCGTTGTTTTAGCTTTTATTTCAAGACCTCTTTTTTAATAAATAAACCTTGAACTATCCCCTGTGATCTCAAAAATATAATAATTATTTTTGTGTACATCATGTGCATGGCCTAAGGAATTTTGCAGAAGGAGCGATATCATTTTTTCAGTTTGTTCTTTCCTGAAGCTTTGGAACATGTTCAATGTAACATTACAATTTTTTGTTAATATATACACATTTGACATTTTCAGCAGGCATTCAAATTTGGCATATCAATTGAAAATGACAATAAAGTTGAAAAAATGGGTCTAAATTTGTTTTTGGTTTGAAGTAAATTTTGTCAAATAATGTTTTTTTATTTTCCATCTCAATGTATCTATTGTTCTTTTACTGTAAATAACTTTGAAAAAAAATCATTAAACTTTTTAAAGAATGTATTTCAGTTTTGATTTGAAGGTTATTCCCATTACATGACACAACTTCAAACGTTGATGAAAAGAATGTTCTATATTTGTCATGTAGATAAAAATGGCAAATTAATTATGTGTCTCTGAATTCAGCCCATCGCTGACTGTGTGACGTATCATCAATGACGCAGAAATGGCTTTGATCTTTTGTTTGTTCATGTTATGAAACAAGTCAGAATAGGCCATCTCAGCAGGGCTGTTTGTAATTCAGTCTGTTTGATCCTGTTGTTAGACTGACTGACATATGTCATACCAAGAGTGTGCCCTGTATGACAGAGTATGACAGTGTGGTACATTGTCCATGATCTCCACAAAAACATGATAATTCTTGTGAATACCTCACCTCTATCACATCAGTGCCATAAATTCCTGTTTATGCTGAGAACCACACTATAATTTTTTTATAAATTTTCAACAGACGTCCACTACACTGCCAACATATCCATAGTTGTGAGGGAAACCCTATCCCTTGCCAGAGGCGCCACTGCGCATGCCCTGTTTGACAGAGTATGACAGTGTGGTACATTGTCCATGATCTCCACAAAAACATAATAACGCATGTGTAAATTGATATATTCCGATATCAGTTTAACATTTGCAGCAGTAGAAACTAAATTTTTAGTCCACTAGTCCTTATAATGATAACATATAGGAAAACCCTTATATATGTCAAATTTCTACTTGTCCTAATGATACCTTAACTATTAGACAGTTTGGCAAGGACTATAGGACTAGTGGCAATTTCGAACGCTGAGGTTTCTCTTCTCGCATCATAATGAGGCGCGACATTTATAAAAAGAATTGTTTATGGATCCAATCAACCCTTAGAAAAATTGGAAAAAGGTTAATCTAAGAGCACTATTTTGTTTTCATAACCTCGCTGAATTATCGTTATATTGTGGATTTGTTTGAAGAATTTCTCCTTCCTTCCATACGTGGGGGCACGGACGGGTGGCCCAGTCGTCTAAGGCGCCAATGTTCGCTGTGCAGAGTTGCGTCCCTTGGGCACGCCAGAAACCTATGATTGTGGGTTCGAATCCCAGTTTGCCCCGATTATGTTTCTAGGTTTGTCAGCACCATGCCCATGCTCGTGGGTTTCACCGAAGTGGTAAACGTCTGAGACCTGCATCACTTCAAGCTTTCCTCCCACATTAAGCTGACATGCCGTGATATAACTGGAATACTGTTAGAAGCGGCGTTAAACCCAACTCACTCACTCCTTCCATATGTGTTCCCTTATTTCATTCCTTGAGTATATTAACTTACTGCCACCAGTGATTGGTGATAGACGATGTTATGTCATTATTTATGATAGAAATTGCTAATGTAGTAACAGAGAACATTTCAGTGTAACATGACACACTCTGTGTCAGTCAGTATTGGTTGGAGAATTGATGGTGAAGTATTGAATATATGCACTATATTAACGACTGTACTTGGTGTGTTTCAGGAATCTGTGATAGAAATAAAAGAAAAGAACCTGCCTCATTTACGAAACCCGGATATTTTGATCGGTGAAAACGATCTTACCTCTCTAAGTTACTTGAACGAACCAGAGGGTATGTATTGCATACGCAGTGTTCAGAATTAAGGGCATGCTCATATCTAGTCTTTCAGAAGTTTACAGAAGAAAACATTTGTTAAATTATCTTAATAAAAAGGACTCTCTTGATTTCTTAAAACTACAGTAATCTAGACTTGCCAGCTATGCAAGCATTGTTCTGGATATATTTGTTTCAGGGTATGTATGACAGACTAATTAAGGGGTGTCTGGGGTTTTCTCCTATAGTATTTGGCTATTTAAGCCCATTTGTGGTGTCCCAGACGTAATATTGCTGGATTATTGGCATCAAACCCGACTCACTCACTCACTCCTGTAGTTGTTGAGTGCAGGGTTATAACCAACTCCATGGGACTGTAGAGATGTGTCGGTCATGGTAATAGTCTGTTATACTCACATGAGCCATGTTCTCCAGTCTGATGACAAGCCACAGAAACTAGTGACATTGTCTTCTGGCCATCTCATTCTCAGCTATGCTTTTTTTAAACTTGACAGACTCTCGACAGCCATTATAGACCAAAAGCATTAGATAAAAAATAACAACCTGGAAAAAAATAGTACACAGCTGAATTTGTCTTGAGACATTCAGGAAGCCATATACTGATGCGCCTTAGTCCTTTAAGTAGTATTTTTTCTCACATGAAGTTTATATCAGAAAAATGTTACTGGTAAAAAAAAGAAATGGTTGTGCCGGTGGGTAGTGTTTTTTTTTGTTTTTTTTGTGTGGGGGAGGGTGTTGAAACTAGTATGTATCCTAAGAAACAGTTGTGTACAATCAACCTGGGAAAGGGCCTCCCTACATTAATGTATTCCTTGATGAGTAAAATACTGGAATACAGTGTTTGACAACCGTTGGACTTGGAATATTTAAGGATTTTTTATTTTTAAAAGAAATGGAAATTAAAATTAAACTTGCGTCAAACTGTATGATGAGTGCGGTGCCTGAGAACCAACACTATTTTTCTTTCAGCCTTATTTTGTTGAACATGCACACTCCTTATGTTCTGCCTTTCTCTTTCAGTTCTGTACAATCTGCAGGTCAGGTTTGTGCAACAGAACCTCATCTACACATACTGTGGTAAGTACAGTGTCAGCAAACAGGTGCAGAGTTGTGTCCCTTAGGTATGCCAGAATCCTATGAATATGTGCGTAGGTTTCACAAAGTGGTAGCCATCTTTGACCTGCACACGACCTTTTGACCCATATCAAGCTACACGCTGTGATATAACTGAAATACATGTACTGTTCAAAATGGCGTTAAACAGAACTCATTCACTCTTAACAACCGGTACTTGAACAAACTCATTCTGTTTCATCGTGAGTCTTGGATCGTAGCTCATCATGTGTTTCGGAGCCAGATGAAGATTAGAATAGGTCTTCAGCAACCCATGCTTGTTGTTAAGGCGACTATGCTTGTCATAAGAGGCGACTAACGGGATTGGGTGGTCAGGCTCGCTGACTTCGTAGATGCATATCATCATATCCCAATTGCGTGGATTGATGCTCATGATGTCAATCACTGGACTGTCTGGTCCAGACTTGATTATTTACAGACCGCCGTCATATAGCTGGAATATTGCTAAGTGCGATGTTAAACAACAAACACACAAACAAACAAACACTAGTCTCGGACCAATGTCAGTCTCTGTCCATGATTACCCTGTCTGGCGCTTGGCATTAAGGGGCTAAAACAAGGACTGGTCGGCTCGGAGTCAGTATACTGTGTCTGAGTGGGGTATTCATGTATAACTGCGGCATGGTATCTCAGTGAGCTAGCACTATAAATCGGCATCAGTCCGGACTAGTACAAGCAGCCACACAAACACACACACGTACATGCACATCGCTATATAAGTGCAATAATCTTGGACGCGACGTTAAACCCAATTTCACCTCACCTCACCTCTGTCCATGACGCTCATACCCGTATCTATATGAGTGCAATAATGTTGAATGCGACATTAGACCCCTTGTCAGCTCACCACTTCATCCACTCACTTGCTCTCTGTGTTGTTCAGGTATTGTGCTTGTGGCCATCAACCCGTACGAGCAGTTAGACATCTACAACAATGACATCATCCAGGCCTACAGCGGCCAGGACATGGGCGCCATGGACCCTCACATCTTCGCGGTCGCGGAGGAGGCCTTCAAGAAGATGTCAAGGTCACAATTATTTATACATCAGTCTTAGAGCCTGCTAGGCGAAGTTGTAGTTTGTTTCATTTTAAGTAGTCTCGTTCGTGTATACATACAGTTATTTGTTGAGCTTTTTGGACACGAAGGAATCTTACTGTTTTGACTTCAGAATGATAAAACCCACGAAGATCGGTGTTGGAATAGGTCTTCAGCAACCCATGGTTGCCGTAAAAGGCGACTAAACTTGTCTTAAGAGGCGATGAACGGGATCGGGTGGTCAGGGTTAATGCATGTCATCATACCCCAATTGTGTAGATCAATGTTCATGATGTCAATCACTGGATTGTCTGTTCCATTATTTATAGACTGCCGTCCAATAGCTGAAATATTGCTGAGTGCAGTGTTTAGCAACAGTCAATCAATAAGTTAAGCAATCCGAATAATACGGTTGCTATATAGCTGAAACCTCACCTCACCTCACCTCACCTCACCTCACCTCACCTCACCTCACACACAGGATAAAGGCTGAAGTTCTGATAAACTGTAAAAAATCTGGTTTTGACCTGTTTAGCTGAAATACTTTTCATCCATCCATTTGCGTGCATAAAAATATATATATATATTATTTTGTTAATTAATTATTTTTTCAGGTTTGATGAAAACCAGTCCATTATTGTCAGTGGAGAGTCTGGTGCAGGGAAGACGGTCTCGGCTAAATATGCCATGCGATACTTTGCAACAGTCGGGGGCTCCCAGGCGGATAGTGAGACACAGGTCGAGAAGAAAGTCCTGGCCTCGAACCCCATCATGGAGGTACAGTAGTCCCAGAATAAGCATTATGGTGTCATGCTTGTCCCAGAATAAGCCCATCATGGAGTCATGCTAGTCCCAGAAAAAGCCCATCATGGAGTCATGCTAGTCCAAGAATAAGCCCTTCCTAGAGGTACAGTAGTCCTAGAATATGCCCATCATGAAGGTACAGTAGTCCTAGAATAAGCCCATCATGGAGGTACAGTAATCCAAGAATAAGCCCTTCCTAGACGTATAGTAGTTCTAGAATAAGCCCATCATGGAGGTACAGTAGTCCCAGAATATGCCCATCATGGAGGTACAGTAGTCCAAGAATAAGCCCTTCCTAGAGGTACAGTAGTCCTAGAATATGCCCATCATGGAGGTACAGTAATCCAAGAATAAGCCCTTCCTAGACATATAGTAGTTCTAGAATAAGCCCATCATGGAGGTAAAGTAGTCCCAGAATATGCCCATCATGGAGGTCATGCTAGTCCAAGAATAAGCCCTTCCTAGAGGTACAGTAGTCCTAGAATATGCCCATCATGGAGGTACAGTAGTCCTAGAATAAGCCCATCATGGAGGTACAGTAATCCAAGAA
This sequence comes from Haliotis cracherodii, assembly GCF_022045235.1. Lineage (NCBI taxonomy): Eukaryota > Metazoa > Mollusca > Gastropoda > Lepetellida > Haliotidae > Haliotis > Haliotis cracherodii. Next base: position 30,490,979 of record NW_027266269.1, on the reverse strand, counting down.
TAAGCCCTTCCTAGACGTATAGTAGTTCTAGAATAAGCCCATCATGGAGGTACAGTAGTCCCAGAATATGCCCATCATGGAGGTACAGTAGTCCAAGAATAAGCCCTTCCTAGAGGTACAGTAGTCCTAGAATATGCCCATCATGGAGGTACAGTAGTCCTAGAATATGCCCATCATGGAGGTACAGTAGTCCTAGAATAAGCCCATCATGGAGGTACAGTAATCCAAGAATAAGCCCTTCCTAGACGTATAGTAGTTCTAGAATAAGCCCATCATGGAGGTACAGTAGTTCTAGAATATGCCCATCATGGAGGTACAGTAGTCCAAGAATAAGCCCTTCCTAGAGGTACAGTAGTCCTAGAATATGCCCATCATGGAGGTACAGTAGTCCAAGAATAAGCCCTTCCTAGAGGTACAGTAGTCCTAGAATAAGCCCTTCGTGGACGTATAGTAGTCCTAGAATAAGCCCTTCATGGAGGTACAGTAGTTCTAGAATAAGCCCATCATGGAGGTAAAGTAGTCCTAGAATGAGCCAATCATGGAGGTACAGTTGTCCTAGAATAAGCCCATCATGGAGGTACAGTAGTCCTAGAATAAGCCCACCATGGAGGTACAGTAGTCCTAGAATAATTCATGGAGGTACAGTTGTCCTAGAATAAGCCCACCATGGAGGTACAGTAGTCCTAGAAAAAGCCCATCATGGATGTACAGTAGTCCTAGAATAAGCCCTTCATGGAGGTACAGTAGTCCTAGAATAAGCCTATCATGGAGATACCTCAAAGAACTAATGTTCTATTATGGATGTGGCAAACGTATACATAGAAATGTGAAATCTTAGCATTTACTTACTCATGATGTCAATCACTGGATTGTCTGGTCCAGACTTAATTATTTACAGACCGCCGTCATATAGCTGGAATATTGCTGAGTGTGGCGTTAAACAACAAACAAACAAACAAACAAATCCTATATCTTATGATCATATGGATGTCATGTGCAGAGTTATGGCCCTTGGAAATCGATGCTAATGGATTCGAATCTGGGTTCGCCTCAATTATGTTTCTAGGTTTGTCAGCACCATTACTGTGCCAGTGGGTTTCACCAAAGTGGTAAACATCTAAGACCTGCATCACTGTCAGATTTCCTCCCACAGGATATAACAGGAATACTGTTCAAAGAGGCTTCAAACCCAACTCAGGCCCTCACTCTTACACCCATGCCATTAGATTATTGTCATCTAGAACAGAAAATTCCCATCCCCCTGACATTCCAGTACTAGTTTCACAAGGTGTGCTGTTCCTTTGTTCCAGGCTATTGGCAACGCCAAGACAACAAGAAACGACAACAGCAGTAGATTCGGTAAATACATCGAGATCACGTTCAGCAGGAAGCACGAAATCATCGGTGCCAACATGAGGACATACTTGCTGGAGAAATCCAGGTCAGATTTAATGCTGTCTTTCATAGAAGCATGTTGACTTATCACAAAATTGGCTTCCACAGGCGATATCATCGCTACTGTGATATTGCATCACAATGCTTTGCAGACCATTGTGACATCATCAGTTACAATGATGTCACAATCAAATGACATCACTAATCTCGCTGCCAGTGAAGATTAGCTGTTCTTATTACATATGTATTATTATTTATATAATGTTCCCCCTTGTTTTACGTTGTTTTACAGTGGGATTCTCCTTTGTTACATAGTGTTAAATTGGCATTCCCCATGTGTTTCGTTGTGTTAAGGCCAGACACTGCACCTTACAGTTGACAAAATGCTTCACAAGTATTTGTTAGTTTTAATTGGTTACAACTTTGAGGTATACATATTAACAATTGAAATAGAGTCTTTTCCAGGTGATGTTGCCACCGGTTGCCATGGAAACATCCAAGATGGCCGCCGCAAGCCTGAAAAAGATGGAATTTAGTTTCAGTTTTTCTCTAAGACCAATAAAGATATTTATATAATTTCAGTTGTATAACAAAGCTTGTATGGTGTTGGGTGCAATGACAGAAAGAAAAATTAAAAAAAGACTGGCATATATTTTTAAAATAATTTTTCAAAATTTCCCATTTTTTAGGTTGATTTTTACCCATAATTTATTTTTTAAAATCAAAATGGCCAACAAATTTCAAAAAGTCTCTCTGTTATTGCGTAAAGTAATCCTCTGCCTATATGTACATCAAATTTCATCCAAATCGGGCCAATAACGGTTGAGATCTATGTTCACTAAGATCCAAAATGACGTTAATGGAGAAAATGAGGAAATAAGTTTGTATATGGTTTTCTTCCTTCAGCACCTATTAAACACTTACAAAATCTTAGTTTACTGATGGGATGTATTCAAGATACATAAAACAATGCATGTACAAAGAAATAACATGACTTAAAACTCCCCAGCACCATACAACAAGACTTCAGCTGCCTCAACATGAACTCGGTCCCTTTTTTTAGCCTCCCACTTTGCACTACGTTCTATCTTAGATGTCTCCTGGCTTTGTTTCCTTGCTTTGAGGGTTCTCACATTATCAAGTCTTTCAATAGAAGCTGCTGTTATTTCATTAGCTTCTATTGCAAGCTTGTTCATTACCTGAGTAATGTGACATGTACCCTCATTGAACGAAGCTATTGCAGACGCCACTGCCCGATGCAACCGCCTTGCACCCAAAAAGACGGTCTTCGGACAACGGGACTAGATCACGGAATGCAAGCATTCATTAGCATTCTGTGTCTTGCCTTTCACCATCCTCTTAAGGAGGTTTTCATCAGACATTCTTTGATACACAGGTACCATCTTTTCTGCAATTTCTGCATAGAGACAATGTCTGATGTTGACAAAACTTCCTTAGTATTTTCAACAACAACCTGTGAAAGAATGTTTTGTTTTTGTTGTAATGTCTTAGGATGGAGACCTTCCATTCCAAAAAACAGACAAAACCTTTTCATTGCAGCATGACCAAGTCCTACCTCTGACAGAGCATAAAAATGTCATTGACCTGAAAGGGATTGGTACCAGATTGATTACCTGACCTTTGTGAAGTGTAATTTTTGGCAACACACATCTGACAGTTTTGACATGTCAACACAACGTTTACAGCAAATCAAATCTATCAAAATTGTCACTCTTTTCAAACAACAAAAGACCTCTGTTCGTGACACGATAGGCATTCAATCTCTTGAAAAAAAAATTCATTTGTCTCATGTCAATAGACATCCATTGAGGTTTTGGTTCATCATTGTCAAGCACGGGAGATTTGATATTTTCAGCAGCTTTAAATTTTGATAGTTTTATGTCGCTGCGTGAAGTTGCATTCAATAAAAAAGAATTCTCACCTTCATTGTCTCCAACGGGGATGTTTTCCCCAACGGCGTGGTCCCCGGATAATTCCGATGCATCTAAAACGTCCAAGCTGTCAGAATCTGACACAGGGATGATCGCGCTGTCAACACGGGTCGTAACTCTAACACCGCATTTCGAACGTGCCTGCTTCAACAGACTTGCCCTTCGCCTCCTATTCTAACCATTTGCGTGTTGTGACTTGTGTTTTGACCTCATTTTAAAAAAATATAACAATTTTCAGTTAAGAAAATATCAAAAACGATGTTTGCCTGTCAATCTTTCGCAAAGCAGCTGCCATTTTGTATACCTACCGGAAAAGACCGGTGTTTTGTTGCTAAGCCGAATGGTGCATTGTGGGATACGTTTTACTTTATTTGGATCGAACGAATATTCCCGAATGTTGCATTACGGGATATTTCTCCTTAAATGGTAATTTACGTACGAATGACTCGCGGGAAAAACCGACGATAGCCTCACGTGGAATATCTATTTTTAGAATGTTTTTGCACAGAAAGATGGCGGAAACGATCAGCTTTCTATCGATGTATAACATGAAGGGGTTCGTTACAGCTGCGGGGGCGTTGTCATGGGTGAAAGTTCAGGTTTTTCCACATTGATCATATTTAAAAACAATACCACACATTATGATTTAAATAACGTTTTTTATTCAGTAAATGTACACAATATCGTAAAAAACATGTTGCATCACAAAGTACATGTATTATATGTGCGAAAAAAATCAAAATCTCGATTTTGACATATTGAAGCAATTATGTTAATTTAAGGTGCCGTGTCTGGCCTTAAAGTAGCATTCCCCCTGTATCATTTTGTGTTAAAGTGGTGTTATCCATGTGTTACATTATGTTAAAGTTGTATTCGCCATGTGTTACATTGTGTCAAAGTGGCATTTCCCATTGTTACATTGTGTTATAGTGGCATTCCCAATTGGTACATTGTGTTATAGTGGCATTCCCCTGTTTTACATTGTGTTATAGTGGCATTCCCAATGTATTACATTGTGTAAAAATGGCATTCCCCGTGTGTTACATTGTGTTATAGTGGCATTCCCCTGTTTTACATTGTGTTATAGTAGCATTCCCAATGTATTACATTGTGTTAAAATGGCATTCCCCTGTTTTACATTGTGTTAAAGTGGTATTTCCCCCTGTGTTCCAGAGTGGTGTTCCAGGCCGAGGAGGAGAGAAACTACCACATCTTCTACCAGCTGTGTGCATCAGCTGACCTGCCAGAGCTAGCGGACATGAAGCTCAGTATGTGCAGCATGACAGACAAACTTCCATCCTGTTTTGTTCAGTTTTCCCTTCTGTACCTGTTCTGTTCTGGTTTCTAACAACCTATTCTTGTTGTAAGAGGATGGGTTGCTGAAGACCTATTCTACTCTGGATCTTCACGGGTATATGAGTTGCTGAAGATCCGGGGTAGAATATTTCAACATGCAATCAGCCAAGTCACCGAGCCTGACCACCCGATCCAGTTAGTCGCCTTATACGAGAACCATATCGGTTGTCCGAGACCGTTATCCTTACCTAGAACCCCACAAGAACTCTCTAACAGTGAGTTTTTCAATCCAGTTGAAGAATCCGGGGTAGGACAGGTCTTCAGCAACCCATGCTTGCCGTAAAAGGCGACTGCTTGTCGTAATAGGCGACTAACGGGATTGGGTGGTCAGGCTCGCTGACTTGGTTGATGCATGTCATTGTTCCAAATTGCGTGGATCGATGCTCATGATGTCAATGACTGGATTGTCGGGTCCAGACTCTATTATTTACAGACCGCCGTCATATAGCTGGAATATTTCTGAGTGCGGCGTTAAACAACAAACAATCACTCAATTGTCGTAAAGAGGCAACCAAATGAATCTGCTCGTCAGGCTGGTCTTACAATGACAGCAGGGATCATATCTCATGATGTCAATGACTGGACTGTCTGGTTCAAAGGGGATTGTTTACAGGCTGCCGTCATGTAGCTGGAATATTGCTGAGTGCTACCTTAAACAACAAACAAATTTATTCCTTGACTTATTCTTTTTAATTAGTGATTTTAGATTTGCTAGGTGTTGATACAAATCATCGTACTGAGGATTCACAGTAAGCGCCTGAGACTCTCTAGTATGAACACTACAGAAGTTCCAATCTGAATTCTTTTAATACTTGCAGTATTAATACTTGCAATTGCAAATGTATCATACTAAGATAGAGGGTATGTAGTTTGGCCCGATCAGTACACTGAACATTAAAATTTGTGTTTTTTGTGGTGAAGACTGAGGACACAATTTCAAGAAATATTCACAAAAATATTCATGATCCCTAACTTTTGGGGATATAGAAACGGGCTCCGTCCGTCCGTACATCCGTCCGTACATCCGTCCGTCACATTTCGTTTCCAGAGCATAACTCATAAACCGTTCAATATTTTTCATCAAACTTTGCAGGTCTGTCAGGTACATGCTGAACTGGTGCCTTTTGCTATTTAGAAATTTTAGACATTTTTATTTTTTACGTTTCCATGGCAACAAGATGGACTTAGGTTCTGTGAGGGTAGGGTTCGTTTCCGGAGCATAACTGCTCAATATTTTTTCATCAAACTTCGCAGGTCTATCAGGTACATGCTGAACTGGTGCCTTTTGCTATTTAGAAATTTTAGACATTTTTATTTTTTAAGTTTCCATGGCAACAAGATGGACTTAGGTTCCAAACTCTTCTTTTTTTTACAATTTCCATGACAAGTTCCCCCTCGGTTAAAAAAGGTTAGGGTTTGTTTATATTTAATTATGGCATAAATTCTGCAACAGGGGCAGGGGATATAGCCACGTTAGTGGCAAACTCTTGTTTTGTTTGCTTTAGATATATACACTAATTAAGTTATTGTCTGGTTGGACTCAACTGTGGTGTTGTGTTGCAGAGGCAGCAGACGACTTCTTCTACACCTGTCATGGAGGGAGCCCGGAGATCAATGGAGTCGATGATGCCCATGATTTTCAGACTCTACGGGAGGCTTTCAGTTTACTAGGTAACCCCTTAACTTCACCCTCCTGGGGATTCCGGGTTAGAAGGAGTGAGTTTGGTTTTACGCCGCTTTTAGCAATATTTCAGCAATATCATGGCGAGGGACACCAGCAATGGGGTTTGCACATTGTACCCATGTCGGGAATCGAACCCGGGTCGTCGGCGTGACAAGCGAACGCTTTAACCACAAGGCTACCTGACCGCCCCTCCGGCTTAGAACATGAACCAAGCAGTGATACAGGGAGGGTAACGAAGGTGTCACGCACTGGGAAGGATCTTGTCGTGATGCTACTGCGAGGGTAAGGAAGGTGTCACACACTGGGAAGGATCTTGTCGTGATGATACAGGGAGGGTAACGAAGGTGTCACGCACTGGGAAGGATCTTGTCGTGATGAGACAGGGAGGGTAACGAAGGTGTCACGCACTGGGAAGGAGCTTGTCGTGATGATACAGGGAGGGTAACGAAGGTGTCACGCACTGGGAAGGATCTTGTCGTGATGCTACTGCGAGGGTAACGAAGGTGTCACACACTGGGAAGGATCTTGTCATGATGATACAGGGAGGGTAAGGAAGGTGTCACACACTGGGAAGGATCTTGTCATGATGATACAGGGAGGGTAACGAAGGTGTCACGCACTGGGAAGGATCTTGTCATGATGATACAGGGAGGGTAACTAAGGTGTCACACACTGGGAAGGATCTTGTCGCAGTGATACAGGGAGGGTAATGAAGATGTCACGCACTGGGAAGGATCTTGTCATGATGCTACTGCGAGGGTAAGGAAGGCGTCACACACTGGGAAGGATCTTGTCATGATGATACAGGGAGGGTAAGGAAGGTGCCACACACTGGGAAGGATCTTGTCATGATGATACAGGGAGGGTAACGAAGGTGTCACGCACTGGGAAGGATCTTGTCGTGATGATACAGGGAGGGTAACGAAGGTGTCACGCACTGGGAAGGATCTTGTCGTGATGATACAGGGAGGGTAACGAAGGTGTCACGCACTGGGAAGGATCTTGTCATGATGATACAGGGAGGGTAACGAAGGTGTCACGCACTGGGAAGGATCTTGTCGTGATGATACAGGGAGGGTAACGAAGGTGTCACGCACTGGGAAGGATCTTGTCATGATGCTACTGCGAGGGTAATGAAGGTACCAACCACTGGGAAGGATCTTGTCATGATGCTACTGCGAGGGTAAGGAAGGTGTCATGCACTGGGAAGGAGCTTGTCATGATGATACAGGGAGGGTAACGAAGGTGTCAACCACTGGGAAGGAGCTTGTCATGATGCTACTGCGAGGGTAAGGAAGGTGTCATGCACTGGGAAGGAGCTTGTCATGATGATACAGGGAGGGTAACGAAGGTGTCACGCACTGGGAAGGATCTTGTCGTGATGAGACAGGGAGGGTAACGAAAGGTGTCACACACTGGGAAGGAGCTTGTCATGATGCTATTGCGAGGGTAACGAAGGTGTCACACACTGGGAAGGAGCTTGTCGCAGTGATACAGGGAGGGTAACGAAGGTGTCACACACTGGGAAGGAGCTTGTCATGATGATACCGGGAGGGTAACAAAGGTGTCACGCACTGGGAAGGAGCTTGTCGCAGTGATACATGGAGGGTAACGAAGGTGTCACACACTGGGAAGGAACTTGTCGCGATGATACAGGGAGGGTAACGAAGGTGTCACGCACTGGGAAGGAGCTTGTCGCAGTGATACAGGGAGGGTAACGAAGGTGTCACACACTGGGAAGGAGCTTGTCGTGATGATACAGGGAGGTAACGAAGGTGTCCCGCACTGGGAAGGATCTTGTCGTGATGCTACAGGGAGGGTAACAAAGGTGTCAACCACTGGGAAGGATCTTGTCATGATGCTACTGCGAGGATAACGAAGGTGTCAACCACTGGGAAGGATCTTGTCGTGATGCTACTGCTAGGGTAATGAAGGTGTCACACACTGGGAAGGATCTTGTCATGATGATACAGGGAGGGTAACGAAGGTGTCACACACTGGGAAGGAGCTTGTCGCAGTGATACAGGGAGGGTACCGAAGGTGTCACACACTGGGAAGGAGCTTGTCGCAGTGATACAGGGAGGGTAACAAAGGTATCACACACTGGGAAGGAGCTTGTCGCAGTGATACAGGGAGGGTAACGAAGGTGTCACACACTGGGAAGGAGCTTGTCGCAGTGATACAGGGAGGGTACCGAAGGTGTCACGCACTGGGAAGGATCTTGTCATGATGATCCTGGGAGGGTAACAAAGGTGTCACGCACTGGGAAGGAGCTTGTCGCAGTGATACATGGAGGGTAACGAAGGTGTCACGCACTGGGAAGGAGCTTGTCGTGATGATACAGGGAGGTAACGAAGGTGTCCCGCACTGGGAAGGAACTTGTCGCGATGCTACTGCGAGGGTAAGGAAGGTGTCACACACTGGGAAGGAGCTTGTCGTGATGATACAGGGAGGTAACGAAGGTGTCCCGCACTGGGAAGGATCTTGTCGTGATGCTACAGGGAGGGTAACAAAGGTGTCAACCACTGGGAAGGATCTTGTCATGATGCTACTGCGAGGATAACGAAGGTGTCAACCACTGGGAAGGATCTTGTCGTGATGCTACTGCTAGGGTAATGAAGGTGTCACACACTGGGAAGGAGCTTGTCGTGATGATGCCGGGAGGGTAACGAAGGTGTCAACCACTGGGAAGGATCTTGTCATGATGATACGGCGAGGGTAAGGAAGGTGTCACGCACTGGGAAGGAGCTTGTGATGATACAGGGAGGGTAACGAAGGTGTCACGCACTGGGAAGGAGCTTGTCGCAGTGATACTGCGAGGGTAAGGAAGGTGTCCCGCACTGGGAAGATGTTTTGGGTACATCCATGCTGATGCTGAAACTGATGTTCTGTTTCAGGCTTTTCTGCCAAGGATCAAATGATGATCTTCCGTATCATGTCTTCTGTGCTTCACTTCGGCAACGTTGTCATCAGAGAGAAGGAGGGGGAGTGTTGTGAAGTTCCAGTAAGTTGTAGAGGATGGTAGCCCATCTGTCAATCTAGAGCACGGTAGCAATTATTTGTATGCCAGACTTCATTGTTTTGTTTTTTTTCGTTTATGGACTTTTGACCCAAAATTAAGGTTGGTAGGTCAAAAATATAAAAATAAGCAAGTTCCAATTTCAAGTGACCCGAGAAGATTTCGGGGTAGAATTGGTCTTCAGCAACCCATGCTTGCCGTAAAAGGCGACTATGCTTGTCATAAAAGGCGACTTACGGGATCGGGTGGTCAGGCTCGCTGACTGGGTTGATGCATGTCATAGGTCCCAATCACTGGATTGACTGGTCCAGACTCGATTATTGACAGACCGCCGTCATATAGCTGGAATATTGCTGAGTGCGGCGTTAAACAACAAACCAACCAATCCAATATCAATTAGGTGGGGAAGAAAATTGGGATGGAGATTCACTATGTCGACGGGATGCCTGGTTAGAATTGCGCTCCAACAGCCTATGCTGGACATAAGAGGTGACTTCATCGATCAGGTCGTCAGGCTTAGGGACTGGTTGATTTGTGTGTCATCGTACCCGATGGCCTTGATTGTTGCTCACAATATTGATCACAGGATTGTCTGGTCAAAACTTGACTATTTACGAGCAGTCGTCATACAGATGGAATATTGCTGAGTGCATTGTTAAACTGCAATCAAACTGCAATCAAAGGGCAAAGTCTGTCATAAGACTATGTCGTAGTATCAGAGAAACGGGACAGTGTCGTGGGTAATTGCCTGCTAATGTGACACATGCTGAAGTGTTATGGGGGCACAGGTGGCCCAGTCGTCTTAGGCGCTGCTATTCGCTGTGCAGAGTTGCGTCCCTTGCGGACGCCAGAAACTTGTGAGTGTGGGTTCGAATCCCGAATTATGTTTCTAGCTTTGTCAGCACCATACCCATGCTTGTGGTTTTCACCGAAGTGGTAAACATCAGAGACCTGCATCATTTCGGGCTTTCCTCCCACATTAAGCTGACACGCCGTGATATAACTGGAATACTGTTAAAAGCGGCGTTAAACACAACTCACTCACTCACTGAAGAGTTACGTTTGTTTTACTACAGAAACAAGATGAGCATTTAACTGTGATGTGTAAGCTGCTGGGCATCGAGGAGTCCCAGATGAGGATGTGGCTGTGTAACCGGTCCATCCAGACAGTCAATGAAACCCTTACCAAACCCCTGACGGAGAGCCAGGTAAGTCTACGACAGAATATACGAAAGGGTGGAATTTCCAGGGTTCGATCCCCTGTCCGCGTCATACCAAAAGACGTTAAAAGATGGTACTTGTTGTTACCCTGTCTGTCACTCGGCATTAAGGGGCTAAAACAAGGACTGGTCGGCTCGGAGTCAGTATACTGTGTCTGAGTGGGGTATCCATGTTAAACTGCGGCATTAAGGGGCTAAAACAAGGACTGGTCGACTCGGAGTCAGTATACTGTGTCTAAGTGGGGTATCCATGTTAAACAGCAGCTTGGTATTAGAGGGCTAGCACATTAGATATGGCTTAAGTCTGGACAAGTGCAAGCATCCTTCATGTATGCACGTCGCTATGTAAGTCCATTAATCTTGAAATAAGGGCCGTAGAAGTAACCTCACGGTCAGAGCGTTGACTCGGCACGCCAGAGGCCCTGGTTTGATTCAGTTCAGGTGTTCCCCACCATGATATTGCTTGACTATTTCTAAAGGTGGCAGAAAACAATAGTCACTCACCCACTCATTCTCATTCACACTCTGTCTCACTCACTCACCCACTCTCTTACTCTCACTCACTCAATCTCTTTCCCTCCATCCCTACCTCCCACCCACCCACTCACTCACTCACTCATTCTCATTCACACACACTATCTCACTCGCTCACTCACTCACTCACTCTTTCCCTCCCTCCCTCCCTCCCACTGACTGACTCTCTTTCCCTCCCTCACTCCCTCCCTCCCACTCACTCACTCTCTTTCCCTCCCTCACTCCCTCCCTCCCACTCACTCACTCTCTTTCCCTCCCTCACTCCCTCCCTCCCACTCACTCACTCTCTTTCCCTCCCTCACTCCCTCCCACTCACTCACTCTCTTTCCCTCCCTCACTCCCTCCCTCCCACTCACTCACTCTCTTTCCTTCCCTCACTCCCTCCCTCCCACTCACTCTCACACCCAATCCCACTCACTCTCTCACTCACTCACTCTCTTCCCTTCCTTCCTCCCACTCATTCACTCTCTTTCCCTCCCTCACTCACTCCCTCCCTCTCACTCACTCTCTTTCCCTCCCTCACTCCCTCCCTCCCACTCACTCTCACACCCAATCCCACTCACTCTCTCACTCACTCACTCTCTTCCCTTCCTCCCTCCCACTCATTCATTCTCTTTCCCTCCCTCACTCACTCCCTCCCTCTCACTCACTCACTCACTCACTCACTCTCTTCCCTTCCTCCCTCCCTCCCACTCACTCAACCAATCCCACCCACCCACCCACCCACCCACTCACTCACTCACTCACTCACTCACCCAATCCCACTCACTCACTCACTCATTCACCCACCAATCTCTCTCACTCTTTCTCACTCACTCAACCAATCCCACTCACTCACTCACTCACTCACTCACTCCCTCACTCACTCTATGATCTTGTTTCATGTCTCCAGGCCAGTTTTGCCCGGGACGCCCTGGCCAAGCACATATACTCCCGGATGTTTGACTGGATCGTGGCCCACGTCAACAATGTGCTGCGGAACTCCGTCAAAACCAAAGTCAAACTCAACTTCATAGGAGTGCTAGATATTTATGGGTATGTTATAACTATATGTGCATGAGTATGTTATGTCCAGATATTTATGGGTATGTTATAACTATATGTGCATGAGTATGTTATGGTCAGATATTTAGGAGTATGTTATAACTATATGTGCATGAGTATGTTATGTCCAGATATTTAGGAGTATGTTATATCAAGATTTACCCATGAAGAACCGGTTTAGAATTGATCTTTAGCAACCCATGATTCATTTAATATGACAGAACTTATTTTGTTTTCCAGGTTTGAAACGTTTGTAATCAACAGTTTTGAGCAGTTCTGTATAAACTACGCCAATGAAAAACTGCAGCAGATATTCAATATGGTGAGTGAATCTGTACTATCATTATGTAGGCCATAGCTCTTCAGTCTTCTTCTCTGTTATTTCTTTGGTACAATGCACACTTTTTTTCAAGATGTGGCCCAGTTATCTGAGGTTTGTTGTATAGAATTACGTCCCTCACTGTCTAGTGTTCTCAGTTTAGCTGTGAGTTGCGTCCCTTGGGCACGCCAGAAACCTATGATTGTGGGTTCGAATCCCGGTTCGCCCCGATTATGTTTCTAGGTTTGTCAGCACCATGCCCGTGCTTGTGGTTTTCACCGAAGTGGTAAACGTCTGAGACCTGCATTTCTTCGGGCTTTCCTCCCACATTAAGCTGGAATGCTGCGATATAACTGGAATACTGTTTTAAGCGGTGTTAAACCCAACTCACTCACTAACGCCAGTCAACAGAATAAACATACGAACTGTATATTGTTATTAGGGAAACTCTGTTTATTGTTATTACAGAAGTGCTCTACTCAGTGCTAATAAGCAGTGCTATTAGCTGTTCGATTGGATTAAAGTAAGGATGTATATGTTTAGGGATGGGGTGGGGGGAGTCACATTGATATTAACCTGCATCTTTTGGACTTTTATTATTATCATAAATACAGATTATGATAAAAAAATGCAGCAAAGTGGGTTTGTGTGATCATCAGCTCAGGGCCCTTGCTACCCGCAGTTATTATTATTATTATTATTATTATTATTATTATTATTATCTTCATCTAGTACAGGGGAACTGTTGTTGTTTGCAGCATGTGTTCAAGTTGGAGCAGGAGGAGTATGTAAGGGAGAAGATCGAGTGGTCGTTTATTGATTTCTATGACAACCAGCCTTGTATTGACCTGATAGAGAACAAGCTGGGGATACTGGACCTGCTGGATGAAGAGTGCAAGGTGAGCTAGAAATGTCTGCCTCAGCAGTTTCTTGTGTATGATGTGTAAGCCTAGTTTTACCTGTGAAAAACTGGTAATTACCGGTAAACGGGAACACTATATGTTGTCATTATAAGGACTGATGGACTAAAAATGTTAGTTTCTACTGCTGCATTGCTACAGATGTGTATGACAGGGAGGGTATCTGTGGACATATCCAACACAAGTGAGGATGGCAGCAAATTCAGGACCAAATATTTGAGAACGTGGTCCGTTTTTAGTACTATTACAGGTGCCATTGTTCATCTGATAACCGATCCTCCATATTTTTCAGATGCCGAAAGGATCTGATCAGAACTGGTGTCAGAAGTTATTTGATAAACACCTGAAGAAGTCCAAGCATTTTGACAAGCCAAGGATGTCCATGAAATCATTCATCATCATCCACTTCGCGGACCGGGTGACCTACACTGCAGACGGCTTCCTGGAGAAGAACCGGGACACCATCTTGGAGGAGCAGATCAACATCCTCAAGGCCAGCGAGGTGGGGAAAACATTTCAGGATGCGCTGCACATCCTCCATTGGCCAGTGTATAACATCTTCCTGAGTATAAAAGTCCAGTTTCCACCCTTGCCGAACTAGACAGGAATTATGGAGTCTATGCATAGTCCAATCAAAATCGCGTAATGAAATCTACATCCGGTTCGTAAACTGTCGGTCTATTGCAGGATTTGTAAAGCATGTTTACCGTCAACAAATATTTTCCAAATCTTTTAATGTTTCTAATCAAGGTGCTCATGTGATTTGCTGCACTTCGTGAAGTAAGACCTATTTTTTTTTAACAAAAGAGATCTTGATTATTGATCTGATCATCTTGACTGGGTGCCACCATTTTGTTTGAAGCAATTGAAAGTGATATGAGAGGTGGAACCTGATTGGTCAGTAGGAGGGACATAGAAGGGACAAAACTCGTAATAGACTAGAAATTCCAGCCTAGTTTGGCAAGGTGGAACTGGTCTTTAAAATCAGTTACCTCGGGAAGATGGTGCATAATAACAGCTTTGAATATTTCGTACTGTTGACATGACCAGCATCATGGTCACCGAGTATCACAGTTCCCTGTCCTGAGTTTTATAGCTTGAGCTTGCCACATCTTTCCAAAAGGCATTAAGGAGATAAAACAAGGACTGGTTGAAGTCAATATCAATCTCATTAAAATCAGACCTCGGTTCTCGCTACCGCTAAACAAAGATCTGAGGACGTCCCATTAGGGGTCACGTCAGAACGACCTTTCATCCGACCAATCAGAGTGTCGCTTACCAGATTGTGAAAGTGACAGTCAGAATGTGGTTTCTAATCTTGCAACCTCGAAAACTTTAACTCCGAGCGATAGTAACGGGTTTAACGACTGAATCCTTACAACCGAGACCATCTATTAGCCATTCCAGAATGTTCTTTCGTTCAGGTTTCAAATCTGTAATCGAGAATTTATCAAAATATGTTTCGAAGTGTAGTCGCCAATTTGAAATTAGTGCTGTAATGCACAAGAAAGCTGCCTTCTGATTGGTCATACCATTGGTCGGTCAAAGTTTGCGCAAGGTCAGTCTGACGTGACCCGTAATGGGATGTCATCAGATCTTTGTTTAGCGGTAGCGAGAACTAAGATCTCATTTTAATGAGATTGGAGTCAATATGTATGTAGTTTGTCTGTGTGGGATATCCTGGCCTGGCACAATACAACCGACATTATTCCAGGCAGGTACAAGCAGCCACCCAAGCACACACTTGCATTCAGGTTCCAATAATCTTAAACGCGACAATGATCCCCATTTCACCTCAACTCTAACTGTTAGGGGGTCTTCAGCTTCCAAATTTTAATTATTTGAACATCTAAGTGGATGTCAACTATAAAACCAGCATTAGTCTGCACTAGTACAATCAGCCACTGGTACACATGCACTTACGCAGACTAACGGGATCGGGTGGTCAGGCTCGCTGACTTGGTTGATGCATGCATCAATGCCAACTGCGTGCATCGATGCTCATGTTGCCAGTCACTGGATTGTCTGATCCAGACTCGATTATTTACAGACTGCTGTCATATAGCTGGAATATTGCTGAGTGTGGCGTTAAACAACCAATGAACGAACAAACCTATGCAGACGCTCACACACATGTGCACATGTTCGATTCCCGACAAAGTGTGAAACCCATTTCTGGTGTCCCCCGCCGTATTATTGCTGGAATATTGCTAAAAGCGGCGTAAAATCAAACTCACTCACTCACACATGGACACACACGCCCCCCCCACACACACACACACACACACACACACGCCCACACACGCCCACACACACACACACGCAACAATCTTGGTTGTGACATTCAAACCATTTCACCTCACCTTCCATGAAATTGATCCAGCAAATGTTCTGTCTGCAGTTTGATGTCGTAGCCCAGCTGTTTGAAGAGGCTAGCGATAAGAAGACAAGGTCAGGGTCAGTGACGGTCACTCCGCTACGCCAGTCGGCCAAGACGGGCAGCAAGCAACACAAGAAAACAGTTGGATCACAGTTCCGAGACTCTCTCAAGCTACTGATGGAGACGCTGAATGCAACCACACCCCACTACATCCGATGTATCAAGCCCAATGACTTGAAAGAAGCGTTTGAGTAAGGATATTCACAGGAGATTGCTCGTTCATAAGTGTAAAAAATTCAGGGGGGTGATGAAATAAAATCATGTGATGTGATCATCAATCGATGCTCATGATTTCAATCACTAGATTGTTGGGTCCTGACGTAATTACTTACAGACCCCGGCGTTGAACAAACAACAAAATCTTACGTCTCAAACAAAGAAACATACGTTGAAATAAGAAAATACATTGGTTAAGAAGTTTATACAGTCAAAGCTCTTTCTGTTTTGATCATGTGTGGATGTGACAAGGACTGATTTGTTTCTTCAGGTTCAACTCAAAGCTGTTTCTGTTTTGATCATGTGTTGATGTGACAAGGACTGATTAGTTTCTTCAGGTTCAACTCAAAGCTGTTTCTGTTTTGATCATGTGTGGATGTGGCAAGGACTGATTTGTTTCTTCAGGTTCAACTCAAAGCTGTTTCTGTTTTGATCATGTGTGGATGTGGCAAGGACTGATTTGTTTCTTCAGGCTCAACTCAAAGCCGTTTCTGTTTTGATCATGTGTGGATGTGGCAAGGACTGATTAGTTTCTTCAGGTTCAACTCAAAGCTGTTTCTGTTTTGATCATGTGTGGATGTGACAAGTACTGATTTGTTTCTTCAGGTTCAACTCAAAGCTCTCTCTGTTTTGGTCATGTGTGGATGTGACAAGTACTGATTTGTTTCTTCAGGTTCAACTCAACGCTGTTTCTGTTTTGATCATGTGTGGATGTGACAAGGACTGATTTGTTTCTTCAGGTTCAACTCAAAGCTCTTTCTGTTTTGATCATGTGTGGATGTGACAAGGACTGATTTGTTTCTTCAGGTTCAACTCAAAGCTCTTTCTGTTTTGATCATGTGTGGATGTGACAAGGACTGATTTGTTTCTTCAGGTTCAACTCAAAGCTCTTTCTGTTTTGATCATGTGTGGATGTGACAAGGACTGATTTGTTTCTTCAGGTTCAACTCAACGCTCTTTCTGTTTTGATCATGTGTGGATGTGATAAGGACTGATTTGTTTCTTCAGGTTCAACTCAACGCTGTTTCTGTTTTGATCATGTGTGGCTGTGACAAGGACTGATTTGTTTCTTCAGGTTCAACTCAAAGCTATTTTATGTTTTGATCATGTGTGGACGTGACAAGGACGGATTTGTTTCTTCAGGTTCAACTCAAAGCTATTTTATGTTTTGATCATGTGTGGATGTGACAAGGACTGATTAGTTTCTTCTGGGTTAACTCAACGCTGTTTTATGTTTTGATCATGTGTGGACGTGACAAGGACGGATTTGTTTCTTCAGGTTCAACTCAACGCTGTTTCTGTTTTGATCATGTGTGGATGTGACAAGGACGGATTTGTTTCTTCAGGTTCAACTCAACGCGAGCTGTGGAGCAACTGAGAGCTTGTGGAGTGCTGGAGACGATACGTATCAGTGCTGCCGGGTACCCCTCAAGGTGAATATTGCTGGTTGCCCCGGCAACAGGTTATTATCCCCCCCCTAAAAATGGAATGGGTATATAGGAATAGGTATTGTCCATCTGTCCGTCAATCCACCCGTCCGTCACGTTCCATTTCCAGAGCAGAACTCAAAAACCATGAGAGATATCTTAACCAAAATTGGCACAAAGATATATCTAATAGGGAACTGGTGCCTTTTGATAGGTTGGGATTTTTAAGAAAATTGGCGGTTTTGGTGGGGGATATGAGTATTTGATGCTTGTTTACCGACTTATGTCAGATTCTCCGATTCCTAATAAAATTGCAGAAGTTGCACTTTCCTTCAGGAGCCCAGTGGGCATTCCAGGGAAGAAATGAGGGTCCCAGGGAAACAGTCTGCCCATGAAGATCTGGGGTAGAATAAGTCTTCAGTAACCCATGCTTTCCGTAAAAGGCGACTAACAGGATCGGATCGTCAGGCTCGCTGACTTGGTTGATCAATGCTCATGATATAAATCACTGGATTGTCTTGTCCAGACTCGAATATTTGCAGACTGCCATCATATAGCTGGAATATTGCTGAGTGCGGCGTCAAACAATAAACAAACAAACAAACAAGTATAAAGGAATTAATTTCAGTGAATTATTAAAATCAGTGTTCGAAATTGAAGGGATAGTGTAAATCTTGCTGGGGAACCGTGCATGTAGCAGAAATATTGTAAGTCCCATGGTCTTTAACATGAGATGGTTTCTGGAGATCTAAAGGCTTTTTTATATTGTGTTGTTTATGGTAGTTTATCCTTGTACAGGTTCTCAAACTAGTTTTACCTTAAATCAGTGATAGTCTAGTTATTGTACTGTCCTTCGTAGACAGGTTTTATGCAATCTAAATATATTTGTTGTCAATGTGCAACTGTCTTGTTAACTCACTAAATCTTAACTCACTCGCTCACTCACTCGCTCGCTCGCTCACTCACTCACTCACTCACTCACTCACTCACTCGAGGGGGTGGTCAGGTAGCCTAGTGGTTAAAGCATTCCCTCGTCACGCCGAAGACCCGGGTTTCGATTCCCGACATGGGTACAATGTGTGAAGCCCATTTCTGGTGTCCCCCACCGTGATATTGCTCGAATATTGCTAAAAGCAACGTTCAACCAAAGTCACTCACTCACTCACTCACGCATCACTTCGGGCTTTCCAAGCTGACATGCCACGATGTATATATATGAAATGCTGTTCAAAACGGCATTAAGCCCAACCAACTCACTTATCCTCCATATCCTTGTTTCCAGGTGGACGTATGCCGAGTTTTTCCAGCGATATCGTGTGCTGGCTATTTCCAAGGACATCCTGAAGAAGAACCTGTTGAAGACGTGTGAAAATATCCTCATCAAGCTGATTGCAGTAAGTACTTTAGGTGAATTGCAGGACACAAAAAAAGCAAGAAAAAAAGTTGTCTTCACTGTGTTGTCCTATGAAACTGTTCTCAACCGTTTAAAGTAACCTGATACTTGACACAATTTTTTTTAATAATGTTAATTGTTTGATGCATTTATCAATATTTTACAGAAAAACAAAAAATACTAACCTCAGGGTGGTAGAAATAACATCAATCTCTGTACTCCTTGGGGGGGCACGGGTGGCACAGTCGTCTAAGGCGCCACGATTCGCTGTGCAGAGTTGCGTCCCTTGGGCACGCCAGAAACCTATGATAGTGGGTTTGAATCCCGGTTCGCCCCAATTATGTTTCTAGGTTTGTCAACACCATACCCGTGCTCGTGGGTTTCACCGAAGTAGTAAACGTCTGAGACCTGCATCACTTCGGGCTTTCCTCCCACATTAAGCTGTCACATCGTGATATAACTTGAATACTGTTAAAAGCGGCGTTAAACCCAACTCACTCACTCACTCACTGTACTCCTTGGACAGCACTAGCGTGGAAATGTGTATAAAGACTATCAAAAGATTTTATGAAAATCCATGTATAATACGTTTAGCAATTTTTTAAAAAGCAAAAATGACTGTATACTCAGAAATGTAGCCAAGTATGTGAAGGAAGCTCTATTACTGCGTACAAAGACCTAATATTATACCTAAGTATTTTTATCAATGTAAATTGCCTCAACTGTGTGTTACTGTATATAGCTGAAATATACACTGGTCAGTGGCCTCGCATACATGAATAAAACATATATATCAAAACAAAGCATGACATGACGCTAACAACTTGTTAGAGGAATCTTTGTTACAATCTATTAGAGAGAAATGTATAGTGATTATGTAGTTTGTTTTTTTTACTTTATTCTGAAAAGTATAGAATGGTGGAATAGTTTTATGAAACTTATTTTTGAAAATAAATTTTTTAAATGTATAATGATAACGTTAATTGGATCAATGTTTCTATCACTGGTACAGTTTGATTTGGGGAATGAAGGGGTCCTGGCTTCTGTGTCCTGTTTTCGTTGGTGATTCTCACAAAGTCTTGTTCATTCCTCAACGTAGGACCCTGACAGGTACAGGGACCCGTTACACAAAGCGATTGTAGCGCTAAGACGAACGTAACTCCAATACTTTAACATTGACTTACGACTGTCATAGGGCTACGATTGCTTTGTGGAACGGGACCCAGGTTTGGTAAGGAAACTGTAAAATAAATTAGGTAACATTTGAAACCAATTCCTGTTCTCCTTGGTGATTTTCACAAGGTCTTCTTTTGATTCCTCTACGTAGGACCCTGACAAGTACAGGTTTGGTAACGAAACTGTAAAATAAATTAGGTAACATTTGATGCCCATTCCTGTTCTCCTTGGTGATTTTCACAAAGTCTTGTTGATTCCTCCTCGTAGGACCCTGACAAGTACAGGTTTGGTAACGAAACTGTAAAATAAATTAGGTAACATTTGATGCCCATTCCTGTTCTCCTTGGTGATTCTCACAAAGTCTTGTTGATTCCTCTTCGTAGGACCCTGACAAGTACAGGTTTGGAAAGACGAAGATATTCTTCAGAGCGGGTCAAGTGGCGTACCTGGAGAAGCTGAGAGCAGACAAGCTCCGTGCATGCGGTGTCATGATCCAGAAGCACATCCGAGGCTGGCTGCTGCGCCGCAAGTACCAGAGAATCAGGAAGTCTGTGCTGTTGGTGCAGAGGTTCGGGCGGGGCCTGCTGGCTAGAAGGTAGGCGGTCCTACTCACGGTGGATGCAGCTCTTGTATTGATGGGGACTGTTGGTTGCTGGCCGGGTTCACATTGTAGTCCTTGTGTAGATGGGGCAGTAAGGGAGGTAACTCTGTTCAGATGAGGACTGCTGGCCATGCTCACATTGTAGTCCTAGTGTAGATGGGGCAGTAAGGGAGGTAACTCTGTTCAGATGAGGACTACTGGCCGTGCTCACATTGTAGTCCTTGTGTAGATGAGGCAGTAAGGGAGGTAACTCTGTTCAGATGAGGACTGCTGGCCGTGCTCACATTGTAGTCCTTGTGTAGATGAGGCAGTAAGGGAGGTAACTCTGTTCAGATGAGGACTGCTGGCCGTGCTCACATTGTAGTCCTAGTGTAGATGGGGCAGTAAGGGAGGTAACTCTGTTCAGATGAGGACTGCTGGCCATGCTCACATTGTAGTCCTTGTGTAGATGGGGGTGTTGGGAATGCAAGCTAGCAGGTAGGCTGTCCGGGCTGGAGGTATACATGTGCATGCAAGTCGCTATAAACATGCAGTTATCTTGAATGTGATTCAAACTTCACCTCATCCCTGACTGCACCATGGTGTATTGTCCACAGAATGGCTGTCCACCTTCGACAGACCCATGCTGCCATCGTCATCCAGTCGAAATGGAGGAGCTACAGGAAGTGGTCCGTCTACAGGAAGCTGCGGACATCTGTCATCCTCCTCCAGGTACACAGCTAGCTTGCTGCCTGTGTCTAGTAATATAGGCCAGTGGTGTGTTAAAGGGCATTAAGGCTTGTTCAGCCTCAAAGAGGGCGGTGGGGTAGCCTAGTGGTTAAGACGTTCTCTCGTCATGATGAAGAACAGTGTTTGTTTGCACATGGGAATATGTGAAGCCCATTTCTGGTGTTCCCTGCCCTGATATTACGAGGCCACTTCGCTCTTGAGCGGTACATTGGTATGATGAAGCAGAAGTTTGAGACTATTGATGACCTGTATATTTGTCCCCCTAGGGCCGCGTTCCACAAAGCGATCATAGTGCTAAGTCGATCGTAACTGTCATACCTTAACATAGACGAACAACAGTCGTAGCGCTAAGATCGTTTTGAGGAACGGGACCCAGGCAAAGATACGAGGCAACTTCGCTCGTGAGCGGTACATTGGTTTGATGAAGCAGAAGTTTGAGACTATTGATAACCTGTATATTTGTCCCCCCAGGCCAAGATACGAGGCAACTTTGCTCGTGAGCGGTACATTGGTTTGATGAAGCAGAAGTTTGAGACTATTGATAACCTGTATATTTGTCCCTCCAGGCCAAGATACGAGGCAACTTCGCTCGTGAGCGGTACATTGGTTTGATGAAGCAGAAACGTGCAGTGACAATACAGCGTACGATCCGCGCTTTCCTGGCCCGGAAGAGGTACAAGAGAGTGATGCGCGGCATCATCCTGCTGCAGTCCCACGTCCGCAGACGCAAAGCCAAGAGGGAGCTCAAGACTCTCAAGGTCAGTCTAGTACTGTGTAGCGTGGACAAGTGGTATTGTTGTATAGCGTGTCTTATCCCCGTGGGGATTCTGGGTTAGAATAGGCCCCAAGCAAACGTAAGGGGCGACCAAATGAGTCGGATGGTGAAGCTTGATGATTTGGTTGGCGGCGTGTCATCATACCCTGATGGCATGGATTGATGCTCATGATATCAGACCCGTGAAGATCCGGTGTAGAATAGGTCTCCAGCAACCCATGCTCGCCTGAAAAAGGCGACTATGCTTGTCGTAAAAGGCGATCGGGATCGGATGGTCAGGCTCGCTGACTTTGTTGATGCATGTCATCGATCCCAAATGTGTGGATCGATGTTCATGATGTCAATGACTGGATTGTCTGGTGCAGAATCTAGGTATTCACAGACCTCTGTCATAGAGCTGGAATATTGCTGAGTGCTGCACTAAACAACACATTAAACTAGTATGTCGAGTTGCATGATGGTGGTTTGGAACTCAACATTCAGTCTGATTATGATGCTCTGTTTATCCACACTGTATCTATGCTCATTGGTTTTAATACCTGAATCACTTCGGCGCTGGCATATTTAATTTTTTTAATAATTTATTCCTGAAAATACTGAAAGAAAATAATTTTGCCTTTGGTTTTACCACAACACAAAATTATTCACTAGACATCCTGCAAGTCCTAATACAAAGCCTCGCGTCTAGCTGCTCCTTGATCCAATGCAACCCATGCTTATCGCAAGAGGTGACCAACAGCATCGGGCAGTCAGGCTTGCTCTAATGCATGTCATCGTATCCCAATTGTGTAAATAGATGCTCATGATGTCAATCACTGAATATTTTTGTTTAAGTAGATACTTTCAAAATTTGTGACTGTAATTTGTGTTAGCATTAATACTGCTCTCATGTCACTGGATTTTCTGCTCCGGACTCGATTGATTTTAGTCTGCCATCTTATTTCATGAGTATTGCTGGGTGTAATGGCCAACAAAGAAACACTTACTTTTTATTTCAAATAACGTCTGTCAGTGTAATCTAAATGTTGTTCTTTACTGCCTCCTTGGTCTAGAGGTAGAGCATCCGCTCGGAGAGCGGAAGGTCCGGGGTTCGATCCCCTGCCACGTCATACCAAAAGACTTAAAAGATGGTACTTGTTGTTACCCTGTCTGGCGCTCGGCATTAAGGGGCTAAAACAAGGACTGGTCGGCTCGGAGTCAGTATACTGTGTCTGAGTGGGGTATTCATGTTAAACTGCGGCATGGTATCTCAGTGTGCTAGCACTATAAATCGGCATCAGTCCAGACTTGTACAAGCAGCCACACAAACACACACACGTACATGCACATCGCTATATAAGCGATAATCTTGGACGCGATGTTAAACCCCATTCCACCACCATAATGTGGTTCTTCCCTCGTTTCAGATTGAGGCCAAGTCTGTGGAGCACATCAAGCATGTCAACAAGGGCTTGGAGAACAAGATCATTGAGCTGCAACAGAAGCTTGATACCAAGGTAAAACATTGTTGTCAGCAATATAGCTTTATATTGACAATCAAGGTGATACATTGTTGTCAGGAATTTAGCTTTATATTGACAATCAAGGTAATGCATTGTAGACAGGAATATAGCTTTATATTGACAATCAAGGTGATACATTGTTGTCAGGAATATAGCTTTCTATTGACAATCCAGGTAATACATTGTTGTCAGGAATATAGCTTTATATTGACAATCAAGGCAATACATTGTTGTCAGGAATATAGCTTTATATTGACAATCAAGGTAATACATTGTTCTCAGGAATATAGCTATATATTGACAATAAAGGTAATACATTGTTGTCAGGAATTTAGCTTTATATTGACAATCTAGGTAATGCATTGTAGACAGGAATATAGCTTTTTATTCAGGGTGTTGATAATCAGGTAATACATTGTGGGGAATATAGCTTTATTCTTAGGGTGTTGATAATCAAGGTAATACATTGTTGTGGGGAATAGAGCTTTATATTCAGGGTGTTGACAATCAAGGTAATACCTTGTTGTCAGGAATGTAGCTTTATATGCAGGGTGTTGACAATCAAGGTAATACAATGTTGTCAAGAATAAAGCTTTATATGCAGGGTGTTGACAATCAAGGTAATACAATGTTGTCAAGAATAAAGCTTTATATGCATGGTGTTGACAATCAAGGTAATACATTGTTGTAAGGAATATAGCTGCGAATATATCCGTGATTGTTGTTTCAAACCTAGGGTTGCACCGATTACATTTCCAGGTGTGTCAGCACCATCCTTGTGCTCACTGGTTTCACAAAAGTGGTAAACGTCTGAGATCTGCATCACTTTGGGCTTTCCTCCCCCATTAAGCTGACATGCCATGGTATAATACTGGAATACTGTTCACTCTCTCACTCACTCATGACATGGGTAGTTGTAACCTTTAGCTGACTGATTGCTCTGCTCCAGGCTAAGGCTGTTCAAGCGCTCCAAGTTAGCGAGAAGAACGTTGAGGAGATGAAGACAGAAATCCAGAAACTGCGGTCTTCGGACCAGGTTGCCAAGACGTCATCCAATCGTGTGCGTGAACTGGAGGAGGAGATCGCACGTCTCAAGGAGGACCTCGAGAGCGAGCGTGGTGAGAAAGAAGA
Organism: Haliotis cracherodii; assembly: GCF_022045235.1. Taxonomy (NCBI): domain Eukaryota; kingdom Metazoa; phylum Mollusca; class Gastropoda; order Lepetellida; family Haliotidae; genus Haliotis; species Haliotis cracherodii. Next base: position 30,466,146 of record NW_027266269.1, on the reverse strand, counting down.
TGTAATATCGGAGAAACAGTTGCTGCAGAAGAATCTGCATGAGGTCAGTAGCTTCTTCAGGTTCAAATGGATCTGGTTTTGTTGATATTAGAAATATGTCAGTTTCACTGAGACACAAGATTAATATCCATCATCATATTCTTTTTTTTTCAAAATGTTTGGAAGTGATCTTGTGATTATGTGTTGTAAACTCCAGTGATTTAATTGCTAAGTTGACAAAAAATGGAACTAAAAACAGAACATAGTTGCTGCTGTTTAATCTGATGATGATTATGATGATGTTGATAACAAATTTGATGATGATGATGATATAAGATGGTGATTGTGATGATGATATTAGATGATGATGATGATGATGATGATATTACATGATGATGATGATGATGAGGATGAGGATGATGTTTTCCAGATGGTGACCAAGTTTGAAGATGAGCAAGTGAGGTTAAAGGAGGACCTTGATGCTGCAAACCTCCTTCTGAAACAGCAAGAAGAACAAAATACACGTATGTACTAGACAGTTACCTCCCTTGGGTGAAGGTCATGATGATTTAAAACGAACAGAGAAGTAAGAATGGCTTTGTATTGATAGATATAAAACTCGCCATCTGACGTTCTGGTTGACATTCTTCCAATAGTATTTTTGGAAGAAGAAATCAATTCATTCTTGGGCATGAAGTTTTCTTTTTTTCAAATGTGAAAGAGAATGGTGCAGAAATGACCATGTTTTTCGTCAGTTTATATATAATGCTTTCTTGCAAGTAGGTTTTATTGTATGAGAACCAAAAATGTATGATTCCTTTAAATACCTCACCTCTATTACGTCATCGCCAATATTCTTGCAATTTGGTTAACATCACTGTAAAAAATATTTAGATTTTCAACAGAAGTCCTCTGCACTGTCAGCCATCCTTATCAGTTGTTAGGAACACCGCATATCGTGCCAATGCCTCTGCGCATGTGCATACCCTAACACCCGAAACTCTTTTATGATATTGAGCACACATATTTTTGTTACAATTCGGTGCTAAAATATCATTGCATCAACTAAAGACAACTATTTATATGTTGTATTAGTTTGGCTTACAAATTAGTATGTTTTTTTGGTCCGAGAAGCAAAAATAATTTTTTCGCCTATATTAAAGTATATTCTTACTTCCAGAAATTATCAAGGAGAAGCTGGAAGCTGCCAACAAACGTCTCTTGGAGGAGTTTGAGTCAGAGCGAGGCCACCACCAGAAGATGGTGAGAGAACACGGCCGTCTTCAGCAGCGGCTTGAGAACCTGCAGGGAGAGATGAGTGTCCTGAAGAGCCCCACCGGAGGCCACCACAGAACCCCCTCCGACATCAGCGCCATCAGTGTGGACTCATACAGCAGCTCTGCCGACGTGGAGAGGGGAGCCGAGGACAGGCGAGAGGACGATGAGGTGAGGTGGTGAGATCAGGATCCCTGCACCCGTTGCTTGGAGCGGTCTTAGCGTGGCTTGATCTTCACCAGCCTATGCTGGTCGCGATGAACGGGATCAGGTGGTCAGGCTTGCTGACCTGGTTGATGCATGTCATCGTATCCAAATTGTGTAGATCGATGCTCATGATGTCAATCACTGGATTGTCTGGTCCAGACTTGACTAGTTACAGAGAGCTGAGACCCGTGAAGATCCAGGGTAGAATAGGTCTTCAGCAACACATTCTTGTCGTAAGAGGCAAATTACGAGATCGGGTGGTCAAGCTCTCTAACTTGTTTGATGCATCATATCCCAATGAGGATTGATCCTCATGATATCAATCACTGGATTGTCTGGTCCCAACTAAATTATTTACAGACCACCGTCATATAGCTGGAATATTACTGAGTGCGGCGTTAAACAAACATACAAATCATATAGCTAAAATATTGCTGGACTTCAGGTTTAACAACAAACAAACAAACATATAACTAAACAACTAAACAAGAATATAAACTGGTCTCGTAACAACAAACAAACAATATTTCAGGACCTGGGTTACGAGACAACCAAGAGGAAGGCAGCGCCACCTACCAGTCTACTTGAAACAGTCTTGAATGAGGTCACAGGCAAGAAGGTAAAGGTCATGTCTGATCTGTTGTCTTGAGGAATCGGTGCGGGGACCACGCCCCTTTTTGTGCCAGTGTGCATATAACATTGTTGGAGCAATTTTTATTGTGACTTCATGTAAGATATCGGAAACACTGTTCAGAGTATTGTTATGTTTGCCCGACTCTAGCCATGAAATATCGGAAACTCTTCTCTGAATAGTGTTATGTCTGCCCGATTCAATCAGTTTTTTAAGAATTCAGAAATTCTTTATTCATATTTGACCAATTGTATCAAAAAGGAAAAAAACTTTAGTAACTAAAACCACTGCCTGCCTGCACGATGTTTTCAAAAGCCATTGCCTGAGAACCAATTCTTATATTCTTGTAAGCCTAACAGTTCCAGAAAAAGGAAACCTGACTTTTCAGCTGTGTCTCAGTGTGTGTCTGACTCCAGTGTCTGGTGTCGGTCTCACCTGACTCTCGGAATAATTAGCTCTCTGACCCACTGCTTGACTCACTTCCTGACTAAAATGCTGTCTGAGTCCCTCACTAACTCTTTCACACACTAAGTTGCTCCCTCACAGACTCCCCCCTCCCTGATTTGCTGTGTGTGTACCTGTCTGCGTTAGGGTGAGCTGATAGATGTGGGTCGGCGCACTCACTCTCTCTCCCCCATCACTGACTCTGTGTGTCCCTGTCTGCAGGAGGGTGAGATGCTAGATGTGGGTCTGTTCACTCACTCTCTTCCCATCACTCACTGTGTGTGTCCCTGTCTGCAGGAGGGTGAGCCGCTAGATGTGGGTCTGCTCACTCACTCTCCCCCCATCACTGTGCATATCCCTGTCTGCAGGAGGGTGAGCCGCTAGATGTGGGTCTGCTCACTCTCTCCCCCCATCACTGACTATGTGTGTCCCTGTCTGCAGGAGGGTGAGATGCTAGATGTGGGTCTGCTCACTCACTCTCCCCCCCATCACTCACTGTGTGTGTCCCTGTCTGCAGGAGGGTGAGCCGCTAGATGTGGGTCTGCTCACTCACTCTCCCCCCCATCACTCACTGTGTGTGTCCCTGTCTGCAGGAGGGTGAGCCGCTAGATGTGGGTCTGCTCACTCACTCTCCCCCCCATCACTCACTGTGTGTGTCCCTGTCTGCAGGAGGGTGAGCCGCTAGATGTGGGTCTGCTCACTCACTCTCCCCCCATCACTGTGCATATCCCTGTCTGCAGGAGGGTGAGCCGCTAGATGTGGGTCTGCTCACTCTCCCCCCATCACTCACTGTGTGTGTCCCTGTCTGCAGGAGGGTGAGCCGCTAGATGTGGGTCTGCTCACTCACACTCTCCCCCCATCACTCACTGTGTGTGTCCCTGTCTGCAGGAGGGTGAGCTGCTAGATGTGGGTCTGCTCACTCTCTCCCCCCATCACTGACTATGTGTGTCCCTGTCTGCAGGAGGGTGAGATGCTAGATGTGGGTCTGCTCACTCACTCTCCCCCCCATCACTCACTGTGTGTGTCCCTGTCTGCAGGAGGGTGAGCCGCTAGATGTGGGTCTGCTCACTCACTCTCTCCCCATCACTGTGCATATCCCTGTCTGCAGGAGGGTGAGCCGCTAGATGTGGGTCTGCTCACTCACACTCTCCCCCCATCACTCACTGTGTGTGTCCCTGTCTGCAGGAGGGTGAGCCGCTAGATGTGGGTCTGCTCACTCTCCCCCCATCACTCACTGTGTGTGTCCCTGTCTGCAGGAGGGTGAGCCGCTAGATGTGGGTCTGCTCACTCTCTCTCCCCCATCACTGACTGTGTGTGTCCCTGTCTGCAGGAGGGTGAGATGCTAGATGTGGGTCTGCTCACACTCTCTCTCCCCATCACTCACTGTGTGTGTCCCTGTCTGCAGGAGGGTGAGCCGCTAGATGTGGGTCTGCTCACTCTCTCTCCCCCATCACTCACTGTGTGTGTCCCTGTCTGCAGGAGGGAGAGCCGCTAGATGTGGGTCTGCTCACTCTCTCTCCCCCATCACTCACTGTATGTGTCCCTGTCTGCAGGAGGGAGAGCCACTCGATGTGGGTCTACTCACTCTCTCTCCCCCCATCACTGTGCATGTCTCTGTCTACAGGAGGGTGAGCCGCTAGATGTGGGTCTGCTCACTCTCTCTCTCCCCCCATCACTCACTGTGTGTGTCCCTGTCTGCAGGAGGGGAGAGCCACTAGATGTGGGTCTACTCACTCTCTCTACCCCCCATCACTGACTGTGTGTGTCCCTGTCTGCAGGAGGGTGAGCCGCTAGATGTGGGTCTGCTCACTCTCTCTCCCCCATCACTCACTGTGTGTGTCCCTGTCTGCAGGAGGGTGAGCCACTAGATGTGGGTCTGGTGCTGAAGCTGCAGAACCGCGTGAAGGAGTTGGAGCGAGACAAGCAGTCCCTGCAGCGCCGTGTGGAGCGGATGGAGGAGGACAGTCCACGGGCGTCGCCCACCATGATGTCCGACTCCGCATTCGAGGCTCTCAAGGTACTCACAGTTGTCATGGAAACACATCTTGTGGTCGTCTACTTTTGTTTTATTGGATGTGGGTTTTTTGGGAACCTTGGTTGGAATAAAACTAGTATGTATGTTGTTGTATTATTAAGTCCATTTATTTATTTATCTAGTATTGGGATTAATAAATGTTCATATGTAATATCATCCAAGTAAACAAATAAAGTATTATATGTGAAAGAACCTTTTAGATAGTCTTAGTTGTCTGTTACTGACAGCTTCAATCAATTATTCTTATCCACAATTAAGACAACATAGTTAAGACATACTTTTCTTCCTTGTTTTGATAGAATATTTTTCTTAAAGGAAACATCTTCCTTGAATAAATAACAAAATATTTCTTTTGAAATGAGCATTATATTTATTCTTTGAGGAAGTTTTTCTCTTTATAAAATGAAAAACGTATAGAAATTTTTTCTTATATGACCTACCCTCCCGAAAAAAAGTCTTTGAAATTTATTGTGATTTTAACACTTTCTTGAATTGGAAAAGGAATTGGTTTTCACTAAAAATAGTTGCATGCCAAAATAAATTTGTATGTTTTTTTTGGAGATGATGTTGTTGGACATAAGGATAGCATGGCTTCCTTGTGTACTATTTGTCACCAAGCTGGTATTAATCCAGTCTACGATACCCCGCACCAAACACATTGCTGTTCTCAAAACATTGATCCGGCGAAGCTAGTTGAAACATATTGTTGAATAATGGCTGAATATGATTTGAGGCTATAAAGTTGATTTTGCTACTACTGAAGTGTTGATTAATTACAGAAATGAATTGAAATCATTTAATTCATCTCAAATATGGCCAGCCGGTAAAGAATACTTTCTTGGTTGTTATACATATTTGCTTATTTTGAAATCAATGTAAATGTTTGTAAGCCATTTGTCTTGAGAACTCTAACAGTGTTTTTTTTTCCCCATCCTGCTAATGTATGGCTTCCAGTTATTGCTCATGTGACCTTTTGCCTTGACCTTGACCTTTACCTGACCTTGACCCTGACCTTCCTCCACAGCAAGAAATGGGCGCAAATGCAGATGACGTTGCCCTTGTAATTAAGCTACAAAAGCGGGTAAAGGCTTTAGAGGTCGTTAAAAACAAACTGACAAACGAGCTGGAGGAGCGAGATGATAACGAAAATGGCAAAGAGAGAATCGGTGGTGACCTAGCCTATGAGAGTTTGAAGGTATATGCAACGCCTGCCACCCGCCGCAAGGGTCGGGCTTCACACAATGCATGATGGGAGACTTTACTGTCTCCCGCTGACTGCCTGTTTTAACCCTTACTGTTGCATTGATATTTAACCAAAATGACTGCCTGTTTTAACCCTTTACTGTTGCATTGATATATAACCAAAAGAGATTTGTATGTCCTCAAAAATAAATTGAAAGTTTAACGTATTTCAAAGAAACATGATTTTGAAACTTTAAATTCACTTAAATCTGTTGTGGTAACACTCAAAATTTGGTTTAAAAATAAAGTCATCTTCAGAGAACATTTTTCAGTTTCACTGAGAGCTTCATACTTTCGAAAATATATCACCTTTTTTTTGTTTATTTTATATTCTTTTACCATATTTTGGGGAGGGTTTATTCTTTTCTTTTTCTTTTTAAGTTGTACTTTCGTTTTGAGGTACAAATCTCTCTGTTTCAGCTTGATCTTGCATCCTCCACTCTCCTTTCTTCTCTTCCAGCTGTTATTATAGATTCTACACAATGTCACAATCGTAACATTTTCAGAAATCTAAACTGAACAAAAAAATTTGGGATCATGAATATTTTTGGGAATATTTTTATGAAATTGTGCTGTCTTCACCAAAAGAATATTCCCAAAATTATTCTGGATCCTTAACATTTTTGGTTGAGTATATTTGGTCAAATCTCTAAGTGGGAGGAGAATTTATAACTGTGTGTGATGTGCATTGCAACATGTATAACCTATGTCTACCAAGGTAGGTCGACATGACTCGCTTGTCATATATATACGTCTATCAGTTTCCGTCTTCCTCGACTCACAGGGACCATTTATCTCCATGTTGTTCCAATACTACCCTGAAGCCACTGAACTTGATGTTACCGGTGACCATAGTCAGTGTCTGAAATAGGTTTAAGACCCAACAAGACAGTAGGGCAGGAGACCCATGAGTTAAACAACAAACAGACAAACAAAAAATGTCAGTCCCTGACATAGGCTGAAAAACTCATCTCATTCCCTGACATTGGCTGAAAAACTTACCTCACTCCCTGACATTGGCTGAAAAACTCACCTCACTCCCTGACATAGGCTGAAAAAACTCACCTCACTCCCTGACATAGGCTGAAAAACTCACCTCACTCCCTGACATTGGCTGAAAAACTCACCTCACTCCCTGACATTGGCTGAAAAACTCATCTCACTCCCTGACATTTGCTGAAAAACTCATCTCACTCCCTGACATAGGCTGAAAAACTCATCTCACTCCCTGACATAGGCTGAAAAACTCACCTCACTCCCTGACATTGGCTGAAAAACTCATCTCACTCCCTGACATAGGCTGAAAAACTCACCTCACTCCCTGACATTGGCTGAAAAACTCACCTCACTCCCTGACATTGGCTGAAAAACTCATCTCACTCCCTGACATTTGCTGAAAAACTCATCTCACTCCCTGACATAGGCTGAAAAACTCATCTCACTCCCTGACATTGGCTGAAAAACTCATCTCATTCCCTGACATTGGCTGAAAAACTCGTCTCACTCCCTGACATTGGCTGAAAAACTCACCTCACTCCCTGACATTGGCTGAAAAACTCATCTCACTCCCTGACATAGGCTGAAAAACTCATCTCACTCCCTGACATTGGCTGAAAAACTCATCTCACTCCCTGACATTGGCTGAAAAACTCATCGCACTCCCTGACATTGGCTGAAAAACTCATCTCACTCCCTGACATAGGCTGAAAAACTCATCTCACTCACTGACATAGGCTGAAAAACTCATCTCACTCCCTGACATTGGCTGAAAAACTCATCTCACTCCCTGACATTGGCTGAAAAACTCATCTCACTCCCTGACATAGGCTGAAAAACTCATCTCACTCCCTGAAATTGGCTGAAAAACTCACCTCACTCACTGACATAGGCTGAAAAACTCACCTCACTCACTGACATAGGCTGAAAAACTCATCTCATTCCCTGACATTGGCTGAAAAACTCACCTCACTCCCTGAAAATGTAACATCACCTTCAGTGTGCTCAGGCTATTGGATGAACAAGGAGACAGGTGCCCTGCAGGATCTAACAGTGTCGAGGCTTATTATGAACACTCTGTACTATGTCACTATGGTAGGATTTAGTTGAACCCGCTCAGAGGCGGTCACAAGTCTGTAGCAAATGTCAGAAAGACATCTGCAGAATATGTCAGTAAGAAGTCTGCAGCAAATGTCAGTAAGACGTCTGCAGCAAATGTCAGTAAGAAGTCTGCAGCAAATGTCAGTAAGACGTCTGCAGCAAATGTCAGTAAGAAGTCTGCAGCAAATGTCAGTAAGACGTCTGCAGCAAATGTCAGTAAGAAGTCTGCAGCAAATGTCAGTAAGACGTCTGCAGCAAATGTCAGTAAGAAGTCTGCAGCAAATGTCAGTAAGACGTATGCAGTATTCGTCAGTAAAATGTCTGCAGTATATGCCAGTAAAACGTCTGTAGCTAGTCAGTAAACATTCCCCATTCTGGAGATTTCCCTATTCATATTATTTAAGTTATAACTAAGTTATTATTTATGTTATGACTGCAGAGTTGACTTTTTTCCAGGCTTTGATGCTTGCTATTTAGATTATGTCACTGAAAACCATGTTAAGATACCCCTGAATTAATGAAAATATGATCATTTAGAAAATTTCTCGTTTAACCAAACAAATGTTTTGGGACCCAATTTGACCCTAATCTTGGAACCCTAGATAAATCCCTCTGAATTCTTGTTTCAACTTCAATCTGTTCAATTTATGTTCATCTCAAACTTGCTTTTGGGGCCCATTTTTATTCATGTCGGTTTGCTTTTTGCTTTGCCTAGAAAAAATATGATCAGAAATGTCTTTTGGGTGTTTCCTAAAGCACCAAAATGATCAAGTTGAATTTATCCCAGTAGGATAAATGCAGGTTCTTAAGTAAATTGTTTTTACATTTTGTTGACAAGTGTGAATAATATTTGAGACTAATAAGGTAGCATGACTTCCTAACAGTGTAGGGTCCTTTGACATTAACATGATGAATGTATGTGTGTTATGTGGAGCTCTGACGCAGAAACAGTCATTCTTTTCATGTCATTACACAAATCTCACTTTTCTCTTTGATTCACAAATGTCACAAAATGTTTATTTGGTTTGCATGAAAAAAGATAGGCGATTAGATGTAAACTGACATGTCACACGTTGACGATGTTCAACACCAAAGGGAAGTAACTCATGCATCTATATGGTTGTAAAAACAAACTGTCAATTGAACACATAATTAATTGTCATATATGGAAAATGTGTATATTTTTAATGACACTTTCCTTGATTAGGTTAACGTTGGCCTTCTCATCCTAATTACAAATAGTATAATGAAATATGAAAGAATTTAATGGACACCCTGTTTATTTCCAGTTTGCCGATTTCAAATTCAATATGAGAAGTTGTTGATGTGTTGATATCGGGCTTCACGTCATGTGAGGCATAATAAGGTTTAATTAAGCTACGTTTCTTTACAAACTTCATGACTGTTTCCAGATGCAGGAACTTCAGAACGAGAACGACAAACTGAAGCGAGAAGTGTCCTCTCTCAACAAGTCCATTGCCGCAAGTACAAACTTTGACAACAGTGGCAAAATGTCCCCTGCTGGGAAGAAGTTCCTCGGTGAGTGGTTTATGGGTATTAATAGAATACGTGTTTGTCAGGCAATTCTCAGAATGTGATACGATTCCCGACATGGGTACAATGTGTGAAGCCCATTTCTGGTGTCCCCCGCCGTGATGTTGCTGGAATATTACTAAAACCGGAGTAAAAACAAACTCACTCACTCATTCTTACAAGAGGATTGCAGCGGCAGGGCACTACATGCAATGAACAGACAATGCCTTTTAGAAAATTTGTTGTTTAATGCTGCACTCAGCCATATTCGCTGCTCATGGTGTCAGTCACTGGATTGTCTGGTCCAGACTCGATTATTTACAGACTTACATCATATAGCTGGAATATTACTGAGTGTGGCATTAAACAACAAACCAGCAATACATAACCCCTATCGTTAAAAGTTAAAGGGGCTCAAATTCACACAGAAGATGACTTGAAGTTCAACCAAGTTCAGTCTCATAGAATCAAGGATTTTGCAAACATGATGTTGGTATTGAGGTCGGGCTTTTAGTCGTATCACAGTGATCACAATGCTGCAACTCAAGGCGCCGAAGATACTGGATCACCTGGCATTGGGTTTGAATCTCAGTCTCCATGACGATGTTTCACTGACATGTTTGGGGAATCCAGGTCGTGCCTACCCCCTCTGTCTCTCCCCCACCCCTCTCTTATTTTCAGACATCCTACATGTAGAACTAAGTTCCTATCATGTCTGGTTCACTGTGGGACGTGGGGGCACAGGTGGCCCAGTTTTCTAAGCGCCGGGATTCACTGTGCAGAGTTGTGTCCCTTTGGCACGCCAGAAACCTATGATTGTGGCTTCGAATCCCAGTTTGCTCCAGTTATGTTTCTAGGTTTGTCAGCACCATGCCCGTGCTCGTGGGTTTCACCGAAGTGGTGAACGTCTGAGACCAGCATCACTTCGGGCTTTCCTCCCACACTAAGCTAACACACCGTGATATAACTGGAATACTGTTAAAAGCGGCGTTAAACCCAACTCACTCACTCACTCACTGTGGGACTTAGTTGTGGGCACCCACTTATTTTTCAAATCTCTGCATCTGCTTCTATAGATCATTGACTGATAAGCACCAGTGGGTCATCCAAGTAATGTAAACTCCTTTACCGTATTTGACGTAATAAGCGCCCCGCTCTAATAAGCGCCCACAGCCAGATTTGCTAAGATATTGGCTAGTGAACAATCACAGTTAGCACCCCTTCCGATTGATCAATGTACACAAGACTTATTTATTTGCGTATAATACGCACTCGTGTGTTATATGCACCCTTAATTATGGGCATTTAATTCTGGAAAAATATATCTGTCGTACATAAGCATTTCAGGCTGTTAGCATAAACCACGAAATTTATTACGTCAAATACGGTATTTAAAAATGATGCCCTTGTTCCAATACAGTAAATTTCTAATTAACATTTTAGATATTGACTATACAGCTGGAAAAAAATGGAGCACCATTCCTTCATGATGCAAAGAAATTGAGGTTGCAGTTGAGAGGGTAGTCAACTGGAATAGCATGGAATAGTTACAAGACAGGTTATTCAATTAACAATTTCGGTTTTCCTATATAATTATGTCACTTTGGAAATAAAGGCAAATTGGTCGTCCAAAAATAAATACAGGATATGAATTTTGTATAATGGCTTTTAAATATTGAAATATATATGAAGTGGTGCTTAATTATTTTCCATGTGTATATGTAACTGTATTGATGCCTTTTTTGTTATTTATGTTTGTTTTTTGTGCTTTTACTACCTCCTTCTTGTCTGTCTTCTACTCTTGCTGTCATCACTTGTTATAAAACTGCTGCCAATTCCAAGAGCATTGCTTCTAAAATGTATAGAAATCATCTCTGTAGAACAGGGTCAATCTATTTATGAGGATAATTATTTGAATAATTATTCACTAAATTTTTCATTTTTTGGTGTCTATTTTTAATTTTTACAATTAACCGTTTTGAAAATATGATCATTTTTATAATTTGATTTACATTTTCATGAATCAAAAAACTGTTTTCCTAACTGCAAGGAATTAAAAAAAAGGTCATGAAATTATCCTGAATTAGATCAAAATTATCATGAGATATTGAAGTCACTGCACTGGCCCAGTTCCCAAAGCGATCTTAGCGCTGAGGTGATTATATCTCCCATACATAATTAACATAGACTTACGACAGTCGTAGTGCTACAATCACTTTGTGGATAAGGGCCTTGAAAAGACTGAACTTACTTAGAAGTAAAATGATTTTCAACTTTTTTTAATGTGTTTATATCCTATTGATTGGCTGGTTGAATTTAAAGTTGATTTGCACAGCTGAAGTAAACTCAGATACATATGTACACTTATAGCAAGTATTGAAATCCTGATGTGTTGCAGTATTTTCACATGCATGACTTTTCTTTCTATCTCACTTGCATGTGGCTGTGGTGTGATTGTGCTTGTCTGTATCTCTCAACTGGGCTTTCTTGGCTGTCTACTCATGCTGGCCATGTCTGCTTTGCTCTGAAATACAGGAGGATCTATATTAAGGCGCCATTCACAGAAGGGGAAAAAGAGTAAGGGAATGATCCCATCCTTCCCCTGCATCCATGAGACACGAATCTGACCCTGTTTGAATCCTGTTCCGAGAAAACTACAAATCACGAAATTATTCAAAACCCATGTCACTCTGAGAATACCTTCACTCCCTTCAGACACTCCGTAGACACTGATAGGGTAAAAAATACTCTCTGAGGGCCCTTCTGAACCCATCCTTCCCCTGCATCCATGAGACACCAATCTGACCCTGTTTGAATCCTGTTCCGAGAAAACTTCAATTCACAAAATTATTCAAAACCCATGTCACTCTGAGAATACCCTCACTCCCTTCAGACACTCCGTAGACACTGATAGGGTAAAAAATACTCTCTGAGGGCCCTTCTGAACCCATCCTTCCCCTGCATCCATCAGACACGAATCTGACCCTGTTTGAATCCTGTTCCGAGAAAACTACAAATCACAAAATTATTCAAAACCCATGTCACTCTGAGAATACCTTCACTCCCTTTAGACACTCAGTGAATGACCGGTTGGATGCCTGATACGTAGACACTGATAGGGTAAAAAATACTCTCTGAGGGCCCTTCTGAACCCATCCTCAACTGCGGCTGTCTTGGCTGAACTTGTGGGGATTCGGACACAGTAAGACCAGCACCCCATGCTTGTCTCCTTGTGGGGATTCGGACACAGTAAGAGCAGCACCCCTTGTTTGTCTGTGGGATTTGTGTCTGATAGCTTCTCAGCACCCTATGCTTGTCTCCCTGTGGGGATTTGGGTCTGATAGGTCCCCAACAGCCCATGCTTGTCTCCTTGTGGGGATTTGCACAAAGCAAGACCAGCACCCAATGTTTATCTCCCTGTGGAGGTTCAGAGCACCCCATGCTTGTCTCCCTGTGGGGATTTGGGTCTGATAGCTTCCCAACGCCCATGCTTGTCTTTTTGTTGGGATTCAGATCAGTTAGGCTTCCAACAACCCATGCTTGTCTCCTTGTAGGGATTCGGACACAGCAAGACCAGCACCCCTTGTTTGTCTGTGGGATTTGTGTCTGATAGCTTCCCAGCACCCTATGCTTGTCTCCCTGTGGGGATTTGGGTCTGATAGGTCCCCAACAAGCCATGCTTGTCTTTTTGATGGGATTCAGATCAGATAGGCTTCCAACAACCCATGCTTGTCTCCTTGTAGGGATTCGGACACAGCAAGACCAGCACCCCTTGTTTGTCTGTGGGATTTGTGTCTGATAGCTTCCCAGCACCCTATGCTTGTCTCCCTGTGGGGATTTGGGTCTGATAGGTCCCCAACAAGCCATGCTTGTCTTTTTGATGGGATTCAGATCAGATAGGCTTCCAACAACCCATGCTTGTCTCCATGTGGGGATTCGGACACAGCAAGACCAGCACCCAATGCTTGTCTCCCTGTGGAGGTTCAGAGCACCCCATGCATGTCTTTCTGTTGTGATTCAGAGCAGATAGTCCCCAACACCCCATGCCATTTTTCTTGTGGGGATTCTGAGCAAAATTGGCCCCAATTGCCTCCACCCTTACAACCAGGGAAGACCAACATGGCCTTGACCTGCCTGACCTAGTGTCCCTATATTCAACTTTGCCATTGTATGCTCCCACAACATATTCACGCACTTCCCCTGAATGATCCACAACACTCAACTACTGGTGACATCCCTTGATCCCTCGTCAACCCGATCCTGACAACCTGTTAGCCCTTCTCACAGAGATACTGATGACATCCCACATCTAATCGACCCTGACTCACCGTTAGCCCTTTCGCTCTGCCATGGATAACGTCCATGATCCCACATCAACTCGACCAAGCACTCATAAAATCCCTGCTATCATCCACTCCCTGACTGTTGCACAACGCTGTTGATAAAGATTGTGTTCTTTAATGTCGTGCTGTAGTATTTAGACGGTTTTCTAAGCGAGGGAGAGCTGACAAAGCTAAGTCGCCGGAGGGTAAGATAAGCCTATCGTCTCCCACCAGAGGGACCACACTAATACTGGCTTCCTGTTTAACAGAACTAACTACCTGCCCAGGTTGTCATGCCTTCTCTGAATTCCGATTGCTGACCCTAGTTTACTATAAGGGTAACGCTATTGTTCAGGGCATTATCCTTTGCAGAAGCTTGAGGTCTTCCATTAACTGCCCGACGAAGGATGGCAGTTGAAAAGACCGAGGGCTTCTGCAAATGCTAATGCCCTGAAAAATAGCGTTACCGTTATTATAGCTAAAATGGATGGAATTTGTTATCAAATAAAAAAGAAACAACAACATCGGTTTTGAAACATTTACTGCAATCAACACGAATGTCAGTGACCCCATTTTACAAATATGGAAACGTCATAGAACAAACCAGACGTCACTATAATATGTACGTCACTTTCTCTACCCTATGACGTCACCTAACAACGGGCGTGATAATGGCCCGTCGTGAAGCAATATGAAGGCATTATCAAGTTACAGTGGCCCGCTCATTTCTGATAACATGCGGGTGGTTTAATTCCTCAGGGTTCTTAAAGGCTTGAAAAGGCCTTGAATTTTAAGGTCCCTCTTGAAAAGCCTTGATTTGTTATGTCAACCTTATAAAGCCTTGAAAATAACCAAAATAGCTTGAAAAGCCTTGAATTGGTACAGAGTGACATATACATGAACTTCTTTATAAAAGTTTAAGTGAGATTTATCACAGTGATTGATTTGTGGGCCAAAGACCATGAAGAATTCCTGACAGACAGTAATATATTTTGTTTGTTGCTTGTCAAAATCAATCCTGTTGTAATTTTAGATGTTCATGTTGCAATTAGGTCTTATGACTAATATATACTATGACTGATTTTTAAAAAGATTTCACCAACTAAGGCTAATAACGCAACGAAAAAAGCCTTGAAAATGATAGTTGAAAGTCTAGAAAAGGTCTTGAATTTTAATATCTGTGTGAGCCTTGTTCCAGGTCTTATTTGTTACCCACCTAAATATGCTTGTTGTGTGAGGTGACAGAATGGACCGGACGGTCAGGTTCAGTCACATGGTTGATAGCGTGCCACCGTACCCCAAAAGTGATGCTCATAATATCAGTCACTGGATTGGCTGCTTCAGACATGATTATAACAGGCCGTCACACAGCCGGAATATTGCTAAGTGTGGCATTAAACAAAATGTAAGCAAACGTCAGATACATTGTAACTTTATGTTCATCATATTTGTCATGCCACTCCATGACAAACAAGAAAATAAAAATATCCTACAGATATTGGCAATCTTTGTTTAATTATCTCTGTTTTGGGCTGTCTATGAGATTGGATTTTCTATTTCTGTTATTTTATCTGAGAAGGCATCAACCAGGTAGATTGTCAAGGGTACCTTATATACTATTTACACTCAAGAAGCACTCCCCCTCCCCATTCCAGCCACCCCCCCACCCCCCCAACCCCCACCCCCACCCCCCAACTCTACCCACCATGATATACTTCACTACTATCCTCCAGGTGCACTTGATATTATATTTTCATTTGATGTATTGCTGATTATATCATATAGTCTATTCCTTATTTACACCATGAACGTTTACTCCATTTTTTGTTTTATTCATGACACTGTCATCCTCTCAATCAAAATTATTTTCATCTGCCTTATTTTGCCTCAAATTAAAAATCAACTTTAGAAATGAGTTACCTCTATAACACCACTGAAAGAGTGTTCAAGGTAAGATCTTCATGTGTTATGATCAAGATATGCATTACTGGAAGGACTCAGGGTGTTATTGAGGATCATGGAGAAAATATGCCCCTGAGTGCCGAGGATGGTGTATATGATGTTGTTTTTGTCCTTTTAATGGCCTGTGTTTCTCACAGTCAAACAGAGGACAGTGGTTAGAAATGTCAAGTGTATTTTAGGTAGGCATAGCAAGTCAGTCTACATCGTCAATACTTCACGCTCTTGTATACACTGTTCTTCTTCCCCCCGTGGACAGGCTTTTTCATCATGATATGACTGAAGTATTGCCAATGTGACGTTAACTGTTGACTCACTCACTCACTCAATCTCTTTGGGGCGGTAAGGCAGCTATAGAAACTTACAGTTTTAAACCACTAGTCCTTATAATGATGATTATATAATAAAACCCTTAATAATGGCAAATTTCTACTACCGTATTTTCTTGAGTATAGTCTCTAGCGGATTCAGTATTTTTGAGAGAAAAAAATCGAACGTCAAGCGCAGAAAAAAATTACACCGTAGATCTACCCCTTCCAGTGAATTCCGGTAAATGATTGGGTGATGAGAAACTTGAGATAAAAAATCACCAGACATGTTTCCCGTTTTAATTGTATTTTTTGTTCTGCTAGGCATTGTTTTGCATCCAGGGATTAAGATAACCTTGTGTATTTTCTCGTAACTAAGCCGGAAACAGCAATCAGCTGTACACACGTTTTCTTGGAATCTACTGGTGATTCGGTCAAGACACACCCAATGATATAACTTTACAGGATTTTAATGCAAGGATTGGCAAAAATTGTATCTGAAACTATTTTTTTTATCATGAATAATATATAAAAACATCAAAATTTATTATTTCGTGTATAATGCGCACCCCCTTCTACACAGCTGTGTTTTTTTGAGAAAAAAGTGCGCACTATACTCAAGAAAATATGGTACTCCGTATGATACCATAACTATTGGGCTGTTTGGGAAGGACTATTGCACTTGTACCAATTTCTATCCCAGTAAGGTAGTGGTTGAAATGTTTGCTGGTCATGAGGGCGGTCGGGTAGCCTACTTGTTAAAGCGTTCGCTCGTCACGCCAAAGACCCGGGTTCGATTCCCGACATGGTACAATGTGTGAAGCCCATTTCTGGTGTCCCCCGCCGTGATATTGCTGGAATATTGCTAAAAGCTGCATAAAACCATACTCTCTCACTCACTCCCTCGCTGGTCATGCCGATTTCTGGTGTCCTCTGACGTGATAGTGCTGGAATATTGCTAGAAGCAGCATAGAATCATACTTACTCACTCACTCACTCCCCTGTGGGGACCCAGGGTAGAATGTGGCTCCAGCCATCTTTTGTGGTAGAAATGGTCCTCATCTACCTATGCTGGTCTCAAGTGGGTATGAAAATGAATCTGATGGTCAGGTCTCAGTGACATGGTTTGATTTAAACCATAACAATGGTACTCTAATACAAGGGATTTTAGATGCCTAGTGTATGCAAACCCGTGAAGTATTGACGATGGTCAGTCTGAGAAATTACCGAGTTCATGTTCCTACTAAGATGTTACTGTTACTTCATGGCTCCCACTTTCACCAGTAAATCTGAAAACTTGATCTCACATGTTCCTGTGAGGAAGGGCAGAAAGACCTCAGATGTTTGACAATGTCGTTAAAATCAGATCTCAGTGCTCACTCCCACTACCCAAAGATCTGAGGACATCCGTTCGGGTCACGTCCGGTGGCCTTACATCCATCCAATCAAAGATCCTGAAAGTTAATGTCTGAATATGTTTTGGGGCCGTTACCTGCTGTACGATTGATTCAGAATGGTCGATATCGTCTGTTTCTGGTTTCGATGGGATAAACAAGACTCTCCCTAGCCCATGGGAAATACTGTCATACAATCTTTGCAATCGAATAGACATTCCAGGATCTTCTTTCGTTCAGTTTTCAGATTTTGAATCGAGAACATTGTTAAAATAAGTGTGGCCTGAAAGGGAAGTCACCATTTTGAAACTGGTGCGGTCAAGCTTGAGCAATCTTTCACTTTCTCATTGACTAATGTCAACTGTCTGTTAGTCATTTCATTGGTCATTCAAAGTCCGTCATTCTGAGGTGAACTGTAATGGGATGTCCTCAGATTTTTTAGACTGGGGTAAATAGGTCTTCAGCAACCCATGCTTGCCATAAAAGGCGACTATGCTTGTCGTAAGAGGCAACTAACGGGATCAAGTAGTCTGACTCACTGATGCATGTCATCGTATCCTAATTGCATAGATTGATACTCAGGATATCAGTCTCGATTACTGACAGACTGCCATCATATAGCTGAAATATTGCTGAGTGCGGCGTTAAACAACAAACAAACAAACAAACAAAGTCAGATTTTTGGTATAGCACTAATGAGCACTAAGGTCTAATTTTAATGTGATTGGATGTTCGATAGATGAAACATGATGTGAAATACGTACCTCAATCCTTAATCCTTTCTCAAGTGAAAAACACAGTTCTAGACAATGTAGAAAATAAAGGTATGCTGTGAAATGTTTTTCACAAAGTGGGATTCACATAATCAAAGTTTGATGTTCATAAGATAATATTTTGTTCGAAGTTCATAAGATAATATTTTGTTCGATGTTCATAAGATAATATTTTGATGTTGGTCAATTATGGTTCAGCCAAATGTTCACTTTTCAAGAAATACCGTTAATTATTAAATGCAATTTACTGTTTTGAGATAATTATGTTTATCTATTCCTAACAATGTTCATATCATTTGAGTTGCTGCTAATACCATTTGCTTAATGCACAGTTAAAGTGACTCTCTAACTTAACTTGTCATTCTGATGTTTATGTAATACCGGTACTTAAAAAGAACAGATGCAATGTCAGGCATTTGTCAGATTGCACATAGCAGTTTGTTATCAGGAAATATGAGTTGAATTTGCTTGAGCCAAATATTATATTCAATATCTAATTTTACGAAGACAATATTTGAGAAAGCTCATAAAAAAATATATTCCATTTATTATCATGATTATTGATGGCATATTACCAGATATTTGAAATGGCAGAATAACAGTGAATTTCTTACCAAATCTGCTCTTTTTGTGGTTTGGACGCGAATACCAAGTTTCATCTTTCCATATGCTCTATTCAGATTGTATATAGGGTTGTTGTTCTTGATGTTTGTACAATATTTAAACGTTGATTTTCTCCGCATTTATCTACATGTCATGTTGAGACATCATTGACAGAATAATGTGTCAGGGATCTGAGACCGGACATAATCAGTCTGACATAGACACATACTGTTGTTTTGATGATGAAAATATTACCCAGGGATTTATCAAGGAAGAGTTTGTAATTTCATTCAAAATGGGATTAAGTTGAATTGGGAAATGCTCAGTTCCTATTTGATGGTTTTTGCTGACATTTTCAGCAGAAATCTGGCCAAAAGTCTGGCCAAATGTCTGGCTCTGAGAAGGTCTTGATAAATCCCTGCTACCGTTTTCACCCTAACTAGGATCAACTTTGCTTATGACAAAATATTTCCAAAAGTTTCAACATTGTTTCTGACAAGTTTGTCCAATTGGCCTCCCCAGATGAACTGGAGGCAATGCGAGAAGAGCTGGACCGACGGAGAGATGAATGTCTCCACCTACGGGCGGAGTTGGCGGACCGCAGCATCACCACGCACACCGTTGCTAAGGAGTCCTACGGCGGCCATGACGAAATGGTGAACGAAGACGACGAGATTGTGATGGCTTTCAAGACTCAGAAGGACCTAAACAGGTAGGTGAAATTGTCTTTTTCAGCAGAGATGGTTCTAACATGTGCTTAATGAATACATATGGTTGTAATAGAGGCACAGCACGAGATTCCATGATGCTTGGGAACAGTGGACAATGTTTATTAACAGAAATGGATTTGACTCTCGTGTGTAAATCAAAGGAAGCCTATTTCCATATAATACAGGTACCAGACTGGTTTCGTGCTGTGGATTTGGGAGGAGATGCAGAGTTTGTATGTGACCACCATCTCTCTATTCCTTTGTATTTCAGGCGGGGAATGTGAAAAATTTGTTTTTAAGTCACTATTTTTGTGAATGTTTCAGCTGAGATAATCTGTGCAGACATTTTAGTTCTAATTTGGTCTTTTTCAGCTGATTTTCTATATGTTTGTTTTCCATTCATACACCTCTGTTTTAGATCAACAGGTCTATTTTTGTGGTCTATTTTTGTGGAACAGAATTAAGAACGGTTCAGTTCCAGCTGGCTGAAGGTGTGACGTAATCCTGCTTAGAATGAAAGACCTCAAGTAGCTTGTGTTATGCCTGAGTATAGATTTCCATGTGTACCTGTTTCATCATGATGTGAATAGTTTGATCCTGGAGCTGATGCTGAGACAAGCTGAAGCCATAAAAGTCTTGTGACAACTAGCTCACCTGTTTGTCTTGGATATACTATCTTACCTTCAAAAGGAGTCTGGGATTTTTGTCGAAACTTATCTGGCCCTTAAAAAAATAATATCCATTTTTAGACCAAAGGACCAAATGATATTGTTGTGTGGGATGACATGTGTGTGTTCCTCGCAATAAAAGTAATATGAGTGTTGATGCAAGCAAACAATTCTCGTTGGTTTTCCGGCTTAGAATTGGTCCCCAGCAACCTACGCTGGTCGAAGAGACAACCAAATGGATCGAGTGGTCAGGCTCGGTGACTTGACTGATAGTGTGTCCTTGTACCCCAGGGCGTGGATCGTTGCTCACACTATCGATCACTGGATTATGTGGTCGCTGCCACCACATAGCTGGAAAATTGCCGAGTGCAACAAGAAACAAGCAGTAATTATTTTGAATCAAAATCCCATTTCTTGTCTGAAGTTAAGATGGTTATTCCCCCCATGGTATGCCAACTCTATACATTTTCAGCTCGTAATGATTTTAAAATTGCACACAAAACACCCCGAGATGGTTTGACGAATAAGATATACCTGTTTTCAGCAAAATAAGAAATGGCTCCGACAATATCTAGCAACCTGATTTTACAGAGGTCAGTTTGTTATTACTTGCACTGAAACATGCGGAATAAAGATATATCTTGATTAAGAATTCAGAAGATCAGAATTATTAAGCATAATAACACACTAAGACAGCAGTAATAACACCAGGAGATATTTGGCGGAAATATTAGAAACTTCATCTGGATGTGACAAGAGCATGGCCAACAACAACGATGGCCGCGAGGAATCTAATTTGATGAAGTCACCAGTGTTGCTGTGGACACACACACATGGGTATGTATATATTGTGTAGCCAACCTTGTATTGAGTGCATTGTTTGGGGTTGTCATGTACTAGATCAAACTATCGATGCATCAGTATTGTCCTAGGCCCGATGATTGCTTAATTTTCCATGGCGCGATGGTTGCTTAATTTTCCATGGTCTGCTGGCTGCGTAATTGTCCATGGCCTGATAGTTTCATAATTGTCCATAGCCTAATAGTTGCAGAATTGTCCATGGCCCGCTGGTTGTGTGTATTTCTCTATGACCCGATGGTTGCGTAATTGTCCATGACCCGATGGTTGCGTTAATTGTCCATGACCTGATGGTTGCGTAATTGTCCATGGCCCGCTGGTTGTGTAATTGTCCATGGCCCGCTGGTTGTGTGTATTTCTCTATGACCCGATGGTTGCGTAATTGTCTATGACCCGATGGTTGCGTAATTGTCCATGACCCATGGTTGCGTTAATTGTCCATGACCCGATGGTTGCGTAATTGTCCATGGCCCGCTGGTTGTGTATTTCTCTATGGCCCAATGGTTGATTCTATTTTACCAGCACGGGGGGGGGGGGGGGGGGGGGGTTCTAGTCTACCTATGAGGGCTACAAACTTTACCCAGTAATGCAGATCCTGAACCAAAGCTAATCTTACCTCTCTTCTAATCGAATCGTCCAGCCTGGGCACTGCACATACAGGGTTTGTAAAAACAACCCGCTAAAACAATGGACATAAATACACACTGTGATATATTTAAGAATTGACTTCAATATTATTTGCGTTTGAGGAGGTCACTTTTCACTGTTAACATAAATAACAATGTGAACAACAATACAAAAACAAGCAAAAACATAGATAGTTGCTATGGTGTTACAATAGATAACGCCCATGATCAGTTACGCTATTGATGGTATCACTATCAATTGACGTAAAACAATTTAAAAAATACCTTCAGCCATATACACTTCTCTGGACACATGATCCAAGTAATAAAACAAAACAAAACATTGATAATCCCAGTGTAGCAAAGATAAAAACGAGGCTCTTTTTTGTGTCAAAGTGTTTTGATTTTTAAGTAACATAACACTTTAGCCAGGAGAGTGTAATCTGGGAAAATCAAAATGTAAATGAAAATGTGATAGTACATTTCTTTTTCTTATCAAACCTAGACCTAACACAAGCAGGTCCATACAATATATCTAAAACATAACAAGTGATTATGCTTGTCGTAAGAGGCAACTAACAGGTTCGGGTCCTAAGGCTCGCTGACTTTGTTGGTACATGTCATTGTATTCCAATTGCGTGGATAAATGCTCATGATATCAATCACTGGATTGTCTGGTCCATGCTAAATTATTTACAGACTGCCGTCATATAGCTGGAATATTGCTGACTGTGGCGTTAAACAACAAACAAAACCAAATATAACCATGTTCTGGAAATAACACATTGCAAGTGCAGAACAGTTTGATCGTTATTTTCAAACCCAGATACCCTCAAAAACATATGCAACAAGGAAACAATATCAAACGAATGACAATTTTCACACTGGTAGCCTGGTTAAGTATGTAAATTAGCCAAAGATCATGTAACCACAACAAACGACTGAAATAAAAACACACTAAAGAAATATTTTTTATTGATTTATTTTTAATTTGTATTTTAAAGTGTAAGCACTTACTTTTTGTGCTGTGTTGTAGCTATGGCACTGGCCAGACAATGTAAGTTAACCATACATCATTCAATAGACTTGCACAAGTCTCTAAGGAAATGTTTATCAGTTTAAATCATAATTCCTAGATCTAATAAATAACATGAACAAGTTGTCCCAATAAAACACTAAACTGTCTGTTTGTCCTAACTTTCCTATTATAGGGATAGAATTACTGTTCATCCACATACTTATCATTCAGTTCAGACCCTGTCTGGCGCTCGGCATTAAGGGGCTAAAACAAGGACTGGTCGGCTCGGAGTCAGTATACTGTGTCTGAGTGGGGTAGTCATGTTAAACTGCGGCATGGTATCTCAATGAGGTAGCACTATAAATCGGCATCAGTCCAGACTAGTACAAGCAGCCACACAAACACACACACGTACATGCACGTCGCTATATAAGTGCAATAATCTTGGACGCGACGTTAAACCCCATTTTACCTCACCTCACCTCATTGAGTACAGACTTGGAGCAAGGCTAATGATTCAGCTCCAGAATCATCTCCTCCATCAATTACAGGTGGATTGTGTTATGTAATTATAGAGATTAGCCCATCAGTTCAACCCGCTGCCAGTGCTAAGACTGTTACAATGAACAACACTCTCACCTTGTGTGAAGGTACATTGTACAGGGAGGGCACCCCAGGCCACCTGTCCCCGGTACCTAGACATGGGATTATCTCAGTGTGTCCCCGGAATCCTTTTGGGGACTAATCCTGGTGACCTGAGGCTGTGTGCCTCATACATACCTGTAATTACATAGCTGTGAAGGAGGAAATGCGTTTTGTTCCTGATTCATTGTGTTGAAGAACAATAGAAATACCTGGTTATGTTAGTCACAGACATGGAGGGGCTGCAGGTTGCTGTAACCTGTGTGCACTCAGGTGGGCTGAACTGGTATGTGAAACAGAAATAGCTGTTATGTGAAACAGGAACAGATTTAATGTGAAATACAGATAGATGTCATGTGAAACAGGAACAGATGTTTTGTGAAACAGGAATAGATATGTGAAACAGATGGTATGTGAAACAGGGACTGTATGATAATGTGAAATAGGAACTAGCTGGAATGTGAAACAGGGACTGACTAGTATGTGAAACATGGACTATATGGTAATGTGAAACAGGGACTAGCTGGTATGTGAAACAGGGACTAGATGGTATGTGAAACAGGGACTAGCTGGTATGTGAAACAGGGACTAGCTGGTATGTGAATCAGGGACTAGCTGGTATGTGAATCAGGGACTAGATGGTATGTGAAACAGGGACTAGCTGGTATGTGAAACAGGGACTAGCTGGTATGTGAATCAGGGACTAGCAGGTATGTGAATCAGGGACTAGCAGGTATGTGAAACAGGGACTAGCTGGTATGTGAAACAGGGACTAGCTGGTATGTGAAACAGGGACTAGATGGTATGTGAAACAGGGACTAGCTGGTATGTGAAACAGGGACTAGCTGGTATGTGAATCAGGGACTAGCTGGTATGTGAATCAGGGACTAGCAGGTATGTGAAACAGGGACTAGCTGGTATGTGAAACAGGGACTAGCAGGTATGTGAATCAGGGACTAGATGGTATGTGAATCAGGGACTAGATGGTATGTGAATCAGGGACTAGATGGTATGTGAATCAGGGACTAGATGGTATGTGAAACAGGTGACTGTTTTGTATGTGACAAAAGAGGTAACTTGGCATGTACTGAATGTCAAGACAAACATATCTGCAAAGAATTGCTAGGGATATTTATTGCTTTGCCTTTTCACCGTAATTCTGCATTCTTGTGATAATTTTATGTAAGCTTAAAATTGTTTTGCAAACACTTCCTTTTGTTTACGTTCAATTTCCTCATCTTAACCTGCCAGGCACACATCAAGAAGCCTTAATCACGGCAACATTTTCAACCTTTAGGCAAGACCTCTTTCTTTGTTTTAATGGAGTTTTTGCCCCAAAATGCGGGTCAGTAGGTCAAATAAATAAACACTCCCTGTTTAAATACTTTTATTTTATTTCCTGTCACAATTTAGGGAATCATGTGGTCAGGCTTGCTGACTTGGTTAATGCATGCATCCCAATTGTGTGGATCGATGCTCATGATATCAATTACTGGATTGTCTGGTCCAGATTTGTTTATTTACAGACGGACGTCATACAGATCGAATATTGCTGAGTGCAGTGTTTACTAACAAACAAACAAACAAAACAATCCTAAAGATGTTCAATATACACAAATAAATAAGCAAGTGTTAAGTGAGACACAGCATTCTAAAGTTTCCCCTCTTTCTACTTTTTCTAGTCGGTCCTAAAGACCCTGAAACAAATAAATTCAAGCTGCCCATGCAAGTCTATAATAGTGGGCTAGTCTAGATTACTTCAGTTTCTAAAACTGAATTGAGTTTCTTGGCTCCCTTTTATCATATTTTTTAAGATACTTTAGCAACTTATATCTGAAATATTTTCATTTCAGAGACTAGATGTTTAATCTATACAGTTACATACATGGCTCCTTAGATCATTGCCCCTTGGGGAGTCCTGGGCCCCGTTCCACAAAGCAATCTTAGTGCTAAGATGATCGCAACTCCCATACTTTAACATAGGCTTACGGTGGTCGTAGGGCTAAGATCGTTTAGTGGCATGGGGCCCTGGTTATGGCAGGTGCCAAGCACCCAGTGACTTTGTTGACTGCGTGTCAACTTAAATGTTATTAATCACTGGATTGTCTGGTTCAGATTTGATTATTTACAGGCCTCTGGCATTACACTGCATGTAGCCTTATAAGATAAACAAACAAACTTGCCTCAGTTGTATAATGACAAGAAAGTGTAACACACCACAGTTCAAGACGCTACAGTATACTACAAGGCTGTAGCGCTACAGGTATAGAGAGTACAGTTATCTGCACAAGACCCAGTGCAGTTATCAGAGTAGAGTATTATTACAATCTCCTCATGCCTGAGGTCCTTTCAATTCACCAGCTTTGAGAATAACCACACCCCTAGGCTATAAATAGACCTGCCCAGTTACCACCACGGAGTGTCTTGAGAGGCTGTGCTGAGCTGGGCTAGTTTACATTGGGAGTAAACAGGTAGAGTAGGTTAAACAGCTCAGGTCATGTCTGGAATGCAATACCTGGTCAATTTCTCGTTATCTCACCTGTCCGACTGGCAGGGTTTTTACATACCTGAGGGCACGGTTGAGTGGCTTGACCAGGAGTGACCAGCTGGACACAAGGAGAACGTGATTTGAGGAAGGATGTATGCAGGGACATGGCCAGGGAGAGAAGCCAGCCACTGTTTGTTATGAGTGTTCCTGTACAAGTTTTTCTTGTCAAGTTGAGAGACGATCTCTACGTGACAGCTGTATAGACCGGAGATGATCGACCCACAAGGGAACAGCAACAGTGAGCAGTACTGTTCGTAGCGGTTAGTCTTGACTGGAATATGTATGTGTGATGAGTCTGACGACTACTATGTATATGTAAATACTGGGATCATCTTCAAGCCTGTGGAAGCTGCTGAGGTTGGCCGGCCCCCCTCTTCCTGTAGGGTGACATGCTCCTGTGAGAAGCTGATTAAAGAGACATTGTTTTTGGCGACAGGTGGTCTACCAGCTCGGCAGACCATCCCAACCTATCCATCAACACTGGATCAGCGAAATACAACGACATGCAAACTTGACCCTTGAGTAGAAATTAAACCTGGATATTTACGTCACAAAAACGATCAAACTGAATATACTCATTGTTTAGTTGAAGTGTTTGTAGTGCAGACACAACTTACATTTTCCAAGCTACACTAAGATATACCCAGGAAGGATACGGAGTTGTGTCCAACGGACGTGGCCGTGAGGATATACCCGGTCTGACACAGATCCTTGAAGGCATGCGTGTGTGTAGAGGCATGATGTTGTGCATGAGTGGTTTCTCCAGGTAGTGCTGGGGTATGCAACCCGTGAAAGGATTACCTGACAACTGCTTTAGTCTTTTAATGGAGTACATGCCTCACTGACTGCGACATGAACGGACAGTCCTTGTGTAAGTTACGAATGTCCACATATCTGAAATCCCAGTGAGCGTTGGAGCTATGATTTCTGTTGGAAACTGGATGATGGGGGACTTTGATTTTCAAATCTGAACTTCCTGTTTATGTGAACGTGTTGTCATATTTCAAAACATACAGGATTTGAATACTCCTGGGTTGTATACAAATATAGACTTGACTTTCAGTTTGATGAACGTGTGGATTTATTACTCATTGGTCGATGTGAGTAAGATTTGTGTTGATTTTTTAGCAAGATGCTCTGGTTTCCTTGTGGATATATTTGGCAGAAAACTGTTTCAATAATGGACATATGAAGGTAGGTCATCCAGTGGGGGGCGGTCGGGTAGCCTAGTGGTTAAAGCGTTCACTTGTCACGCCGAAGACCCGGGTTCGATTCCTGACATGGGTACAATGTGTGAAGCCCATTTCTTGTGTCCCCCACCGTGCTATTGCTGGAATATTGCTAAAAGCTGCGTAAAACCATACTCACTCACTCACTCATCCAGTGGGAAACCTGGGGCTGTCGGGTAGCCTAGAGGATAAAGTGTTCACTTGTCACGCCGAAGACCTGGGTTCGATTCCTGACATGGGTACAATGTCTGAAGACCTGTGATGATGCGGGGTAGAATAGGCCTTCAGCTACCCGTTCTTGCTGTAAGAGGCGACTATGCTTGTCGTAAGAGTCGACTAACGGGATCGGGTGGTTAGGCTCGCTGACTTGGTTGAAGCACGTCATCAATCCCAATTGCGTGGATCGATGCTAATGATATCAATCTAGAAATGCATACAAAAGCAAGTCTAGCCAGCTCAAGCATAGGGAATTTTTATTTTATTTTTAGAGTCAAGAATGATATTGTGTAATATAAGATTTCAGAGACTAAATGTTTGTCTTTATCCCTGCTTATGGTGACCTGTACTCTGAATGCAGCAGTTGACAAATACCCACACAAACAATTCATTACAAAGTTCATCAGATGTGTAAACCCATTTCCTGAATTCCTGGTGACATGTTTATACCAAGGTCATAGGTCAAGTGTTGGGTAACTTCCTTGATGGGAGAGGGGGGGAGGGAGGAGGGGGGGCTAGGGTTGTCCTGTCCCTGGGACTGAGCCACACTGGGGGGTCTTGGAGATAGCTGGTGTCATGTTGCAAACATCTTGTCCCTATCAGTCAGGCTTGGTAGGAAGTGATTAGGTGTGTATGAAAGTCTGTCTGGTTGCAGACATCTTAAAGATATTGGTGAGGCTGATCTTGAACAGATTTGGGTAAATTATGCTTGTAATTTGTTGATATTTGTCAGGCTGATCTTGAACAGATTTGGGTAAATTATGTTTGTAATTTGTTGTAATTATCTTAAAGATATTTGTCAGGCTGATCATGAACCGATTTGGGTAAATTATGCTTGTAATTTGTTGTAATTATCTTAAAGATATTTGTCAGGCTGATCATGAACCGATTTGGGTATATAATGCTTGTAACTTGTTGTAAATATCTTAAAGATATTTGTCAGACTGATCTTGAAAAGATTTGGGTAAATTATTCTTGTAAGTAGTTGTAATTATCTTAAAGCCATTTGTCAGGCTGATCTTGAACAGATTTGGGTAAATTATGTTTGTAATTTGTTCTAATTATCTTAAGATATTTGTCAGGCTGATCTTGAACAGACCTGAGTAAATTATGCTTGTAATTTGTTGTAATTATCTTAAGATATTTGTAAGGCTGATCTTGAACAGACCTGAGTAAATTATGCTTGTAATTTGTTGTAATTATCTTAAAGATATTTGTCAGACTGATCATGAACTGACCAGGGGTAAATGAAACTTGAGTCTGACTGCAGACATCTTGTATTCATTAACCAGGCTAGATTGGGACTGACCTATAGTCTGATAGTGACTGTCCTGACCATATACATGATATAGGGGTGGGAATAATAGATGGTGTCGGGTTGCCAACATCTTGTTGACTTTCACCAGGCTTGATTTGGAGTGATCTCCTCCCCAGGGGACTGTCGTGACCAGGTTGACCCACACTGGTGTGAATTATCATGGAACTGTTCTAGGTGAACAATACCTTCCAAATGACGTGCTGGTTTTCTTGGGGAATTAGTCAGCAAAGAGCCAGAGTCACAGGAGACTAATTACAATTTTATTTACAAGAACAATTAACAATTTACAATTTATGCTTAGATAATAACTGAGGGTGCCACAGAGAGTCGGTACACACTCTGGGCTGTGGGAGAGAGGTCTGCTTTGTAAGAGAGTCAAACCCCTTCTCTGCTAGAACTTGGCTACAGTATGTATTTAATGAAAGTTTGAACAATAGAAAGGAATTTGATTGGTTGATACACGATTGGTTGTGTCCTATGCTAAATGGATGGCTAGACAGAGGGGAATACTAAATCCTGTTTATCCTGTTGGACTGGCACTAATCTTGTTGACATATTTACTGGATGCTTTGAAAGAGATTAGGGTGTCACTATAGATGAGCTTGTGTGGGGGCTAATCCTTAATGCCCTATAGACGAGCTTGTATGGGGGCTAATCCTTAATGCACTATAGACGAGCTTGTATGGGGGCTAATCCTTAATGAGTCTTAATTGAAGTAATGTTATTCTAATATAGCCCGGTAGGTGATGACAGATATACTTAAATAAATATCCTTTGTCTGGGAGATGGGATCTTGATACCTTAGGCTAGCAACCATCTAAAAAGCTAAATCTGAAACTACTGATATTTTATATATGCATTTTACCTGATGATAATTATTACTTGCTAAACTATAATTATATGAAATGGTGTATAAATATTACACTATGATAACTCATAAAAGCACTTGATGTAGATCTAATTATTATAAGATAACTTAGTATAAATGTTGTACCATGATAACTTCCCCTCCGTCTGAAAAAGTTTGGACCCCAAACGTGTAAAAATTAAAAATAATTATGGCTTAGATGGACAATGTATTAAGTTAAACTGGTAGTATAGTAAATAACAATTATTATAGCGTCTCTTTGATATAAGGAAACATGATATAAAAATGCTGTCATCAGGGAATCTGGATGTGGAGCTGGCTTGTCTTGGCACTCTGTACTGGTGGTTTTATGGGTGATGTAGGAGGCCTTGAGTTCCACATCCTGGATTGGGGTTGCAAGATAGTAGACTGTGTCCATGGAGGTTTTACATGGAAACAAAGAAAAGAGAGTTAGCATGTTCAAATAATATGTCATATATAAATACTTCCTCAGTTTGTCTGTATTAACTAGAAAATAAAACAAATATGATAATTATGATGTAAAAGATCAGTACATAATTATTACTAAACGGTGTCATGGCCAGGAAGAATGTATTGGCGGCAAATTACAAAAGTATATCATGAGAAAAATAGTAATATCCTTCTATTTTTGGATACAATCATTAGACGAATTATATATACATATATGTGCATGTGCATATAACAAGTGCATCGTTTATTACACTAATACGATATACAAAAGGTGTTAGAAAGGTGTAAATCCTTTTTAGAATTCTTTGTTAGTTTTCGTAACTATTTGGCTTGCCTTTTCTTTGTTTTGGTTCATTTCGGTTGTTAAGTTTGCTTTATTTCAATTTGGTTTGTTTCGCTTTGATTTTCGTTCGGTTCAATGTGATAGGGTTTGGTTTATTTTGCTTCGGTACGGTTTGCTTCGCTTCGGTATGGTTTGGGTTCGATTCGCAGTATGGTTTGCTTCGCTTCGGTACGGTTTGGGTTCGATTCGCAGTATGGTTTGCTTCGCTTCGGTGTGGTTTGGATTTCGATTCGCAGTATGGTTTGCTTCGCTTCGGTGCGGTTTGGGTTTCGATTCGCAGTACGGTTTGCTTCGCTTCGGTGCGGTTTGGGTTTCGATTCGCAGTATGGTTTGCTTCGCTTCGGTGCGGTTTGGGTTCGATTCGCAGTATGGTTTGCTTCGCTTCGGTGCGGTTTGGGTTTCAATTCGCAGTACGGTTTGCTTCGCTTCGGTGCGGTTTGGGTTTCGATTCGCAGTACGGTTTGCTTCGCTTCGGTGCGGTTTGGGTTTCGATTCGCAGTACGGTTTGCTTCGCTTCGGTGCGGTTTGGGTTTCGATTCGCAGTATGGTTCGGTTTCGTTTCACTTCGCTTTTGAGATTGGTTGATCAGGTCAATGCTCAAAATTTGCTGTGATACAAATAACTCAGATGATCAGGCTGATGCCATTTGTTCTCAACTGGCAACCCATAGTGAAAAGACTGGACACAAGTAAACATAACAAGATACAGCTAATAGCTG
This sequence comes from Haliotis cracherodii, assembly GCF_022045235.1. Lineage (NCBI taxonomy): Eukaryota > Metazoa > Mollusca > Gastropoda > Lepetellida > Haliotidae > Haliotis > Haliotis cracherodii. Next base: position 30,435,111 of record NW_027266269.1, on the reverse strand, counting down.
TTTCGTGATTTGCACCGTTTATTCAGGAGATTTTGTATTTTGATCAAGAATATGTTCAATTGGCATTGTTCGGTATGTACGGCGAGTTGATCCTGGTATGGTCCATGGGGACTAATGTCTGTGAGTGAAATACGGTAGTAAAAGGTGTTCATGTTTCCAAAGTCTTCATGTGGAAAAATAACCCTTTGGGATTTATAAATTGGTGCTTCCTCTGGATCATATCGAGGATTATCTTCTAGACAGGACCAATTACGGAGATCCTCCCAGCTATCATCAAGGTAGCGCTGTATGAGGTGGGGAGGAACACTTTCAAAATAGCATGTGAAGTCAGTATCAGGAAATCCTTTATATAAGACATTGACATAGCAGTCTCCTTGAATAATTTCAATGCCCAGAACTCTTTCTATTTTATGATCTATTTTTCGTAGGTGTTTTGGAAAAAACAGATATGGTTTGACATCTAATTCTATGCATGGTTTGGTGTTGACTTGCTGGACATTCCCTGACATTGAATTACCTGACAGAACATTGACTGATTTATTGTCTTGTGCTGTTTCCTTTTGGTCGAAAAACTTATGATTCTTCAGTGGACGTTTTCGACGTTTTCCTGACATACTTCTTTTGAGGTGAAATTCTCTCCGAATGGAGTCTGGAATGCTGCTGCCATACTCCCATGTGTTTCCTCTTTCCTGATCCTTCCATTTCACTCTGTAGTAGATTTTGCCATTTGCTCTCTTGGAACTAACAATTGAGTGGATGTCCTCTGGATTGAAAACCTGAGGGATATCCTTGGTTTGATTACCTGATGTTGGACTTGGAGGTTGTACCGGGCTGTCGTCAGGTTGTTTTCTGGATTTGGGCTGGTGATGCTTACTATTCACTCCTCTTTTCCCTTTGTTTACCTTTTCATTTACCTTGGTTGGAGCACTAGGACCTGGTGTGGCATGATTTTCCTTCATTGTTGCCGTGGGACTGGTAGGTTTTTCTGTTGTACTTGAAGCAGGGTTTTTCTTCTTTGTTGGGGTCTTTTGCTTCGGACTCTTGTTGCTGGAAGTACCTGCCTTTGTTTTAGAATTGACCTTCTTACCTTTCTGTTGTGGAGGTGACTGATCAGTAGCCTGGTAAGTTGAACTTGTTGATGGGGAATTGTTGCTGTCAGGCTGTGAATCACTGACTGGTTCCTCATTGTCATCCATGACTCCTGAATCTATGTTACTGGTGTCATTGAGGTATGGTTCTGGAGGATACTGTGGACGATCAGCAGGATCAAAATATGGCTTCAGACGGTTGGCATGGACCAGTGGTTTGTGTATTTTGTCGTCAGAACTTCGGCGTAGTTTGTAGGTATAATTTGGACCTGTATGGACGATATAATAGCTACCATACCACTTTTTGGTTAATTTGTTGGAAAGGCCTTTTTCAACTTTTTGACAGTAAAGCCAAACTCTTTGACCTGGGGCGAATTCTGGTTCTTTAGCTTTTCTATTATATTGTTCTGAATACACCTCCTTAGCCCGAGCAGTGTTTTCAGCTGCGATTGTTCTAGTGATTTCAAGCTCCTCAAGCAAATTGGAAAGATAACTTTTGTTATTGTGGCCTAAATTTTCTTTTGGAATTAATGCTACATCTTGTGGAGCTCTCATTTCTCGGCCAAAAAGCATGACATATGGGGATTTTTGTGTTGATGAATTTGGGGCCATCCGATAGGCCATCATGATGCCAGGAATAAAACGGGGCCAATCATTTTGAGACTTGTTACAATAGGCTCTTAGTGACTGATTGATATAGGAATTGAGCCTTTCTACACAGCTGTTTGTTTGAGGATGGTATGGGCTGGTATGGGTAAATTTAATTGCCAAAAGTTCACAAATTGCTTTGATAAGTTTGGACATGAAGTTCTGACCTCTGTCTGAAATTAAGGTCCGTGGTGCGCCATACCGACAAAATATTTCTCTGACGAGAACATCTGCTACTTCTTTGGCTTCTTGGGTCCGAAGTGGAAAAGCTTCACACCATCTAGATGATGCATCTGTGATGACCAAAATGTACTTGTACTTATCTGGTGTTGTTGGCAGGGGACCGAGAATGTCAACGTGCCATCGGGTGAAGACCTCTTCTACAGGTAGTGGACGAAGTGGTGCCTTCTTGCCATGGTAGTGCCTCTTGGTCTGTTGACATACCTCACATGTCTGGACATAAGTGGCAATATCGCTGTACATTTTGGGCCAGTAGTACTTAGGTCTCATGGTGTTGTGCATCCTTTCTTTCCCATGGTGGCAACCGCCAAACTCTGAGTCATGATAGGATTGCAGGACTTGAATTCTGAGGGTTCTTGGGACTGCCAGCTGTTTAATGAACTTGTCTGCATGGCCTTTCTGTCTTTGTGGAACAAATCTGTATAGGATGCCTTCATCAATTTCGAAAGTATTGGCTTCAATAAGAATCTTTTGACGATCCTTTTCATTTTGTGGAAGGACATCATCCTCTTTGTAGTCAAAGATTTGGATGAAATCTGGACAAATCCTTTGTAGGTGACGTAAATTTGGATGTTCTTTTATACTTACTTCAACCAATGTGTCTTGGGTAACATCAGCATTTGTAGCATGTAATGCTGCGACAACATTAACTGGTACTGACTGATAATCCTCTTCATATTCAAAGGTGACTGACCAATGTGTTGTCTGTGTGTCTGATTCTAAGTGATTGACAATAGGTGTGCAAATATCCTCAGTCTGAGTTGTCTGTGTGACTGATTCTAAGTGATTGACAATAGGTGTGCAAATATCCTCAGTCTGAGTTGTCTGTGTGACTCGTGTGGATGAATGGGTGTTTGGCAAGATTGTGGTATTGCTAGTTGATTTGCTTTGCTGAGTTGAAGTTACTGAGAAGACTGTTTTCTCAGCATCTTCTTCTGTCTGATCATTACAGTTAATATTTTCCTCATATTCCCTACGTGAGAGAGCATCGGCATTCCCATTGGCTTTGCCGCTGCGATGAACAATGTCAAAAGTGTAGGTAGAAAGTTCCAAAGACCATCGCCCTAACCTACCTGTGGCATCCTTGATGGATTTCAGCCATTTCAATGCTATATGATCAGTGTAGACTGTGAATTTGGAATTTGCAAGGTATGGACGAAAGGATCTAATGGCTTCAACTAGAGCTAAGCCTTCCTTTTCTGTAATGCTCCAGTTCTTTTCGCTGCCATGAAGAGCTCTACCACCAAAAGCTATTGGATGTTCATTAT